>NW_020874428.1:6834020-7502948 GCF_003935025.1 Abrus precatorius | reverse complement strand
CAAAAACTCTAATTTAATAAACTATTTATAAGTTATAAGATTTTAACTAAGTTATAGGTTACGAACATTTATTTGAGAATTTAGGACATTATTTTTACCATAAAATTTAAAAGAACTTATAAAAATTATAAATTGTTTTTATAAATTAAAGTTATTCCAAATATTCTCTTCCTAGTGAATGGTGGATCAACGTAGCAATACTTTATTTTAATTAAAACTTATTATTTTACTCCTATGTTAAAAATACCAAATATTTGAAATATCTTATTTAATTTTTTAAAAATATTAAAAATTAATCTTATAATACTAATTAAAAAATATGATTAATGTACCTTTTACCATACTTTTTAATATTTTTTTATTAAGTAGTGTTTTTTAAGAAAAAATTCAAAATAAATTAATTTATAAGAATGAAAATTTGTGAAAGTTACAATACGGTTGACGCATGAAAAGCTAGGGTTTATCAGGTACTAACATTTATAATAATATTATTATTATGGGATAACATTTTGCTGCATAAAATATATCAATCTATTGACACTTCATCAATAAAAAAGTTGAATTTTTCTCACTCTTAATTTTTTAAATGATTAAAAACACTTAAATTCTTCATTTTTTATTTAGAGAATTTTAGAATGCTTTCAAGTTAAGCCCACTTGCTTCCTCATCACAGTGGTATCATTGGGATTATGAAGGATATGGATACGCAAAAATTTCATTTTTAATTTTTTTTTTTTTAACTTAAGTGAATTTCAGTTTATTTATTTATTTTTCATTTTTTCCTTAAGCACACTTCTTACACTAAAGTAAATTTGGGTTTAAGCGAGTGATGTAAGTATGGAGTGAGTTTTATATAAAAAGGATTGCAATCAGTCAATAATTTTGGCTTAAGTAAATATTAGTCAACTTAAGCGAGTAAGTGAACAAGGTATGACTTAAACAAAAAACAGACAGAGAACATACCATTTTAAACTTTTAAATTCACTTAAGCATAGCTAAATTGGCTTAAACAAATTAAGCGTAGCTAAATTGGCTTAAACAAATTAAGTTTAGCTTAAGCAAGTATAGTTTGACTAAAGTAAAAATAAGATAGTAAACATATAATTTCAAACTATTAAAATAGCTTAAGCAAATAACAAATGACTTAAATGAATATTAAATCGCTTAGGCGTCCGCTTAAGTGAAAAATAAATAGAAGCTAATGTTTTATCTATTTTTGTGAAAAGGCTTAAGCAAAACATAAAGGCACTTAAGTGAATTAGGAGAGTTTAAGTGAAATAGGGTGGGCTTAAGCAAATGATGCAAAAAAAAAAAGTTAAACAAACAAAATAAATACATCATATAATTTTACAATATATATTAACAACATTTACAACATTTGCACTTTTAAAGAAATACAACCAAAAGTGAACTAGGTACAAAATGAAATTAAGGTTGACTAAGGACCTTAGCCTTGGTCAGTAAATATAGTTACTAGTTTTTTGTCATTATATGCTTCTAAGAATGTCTCAAATAATTATTTAAAAGATTCTATCATTTCATTATACATCAAAACTCTACCAAATATCACAGCATCTCTGTAATGGTTAAAACTTGAGAACAATGCAAAAAGTCTATTTGCACAGTTAGTGTAATGTATATTCAATACCATCTTGGCATTAGTCCAAAATACATTTATTATTTGTCCATTGATGTAACATCCTTATTTTTCTTTTATTTATTTATCTATTTATTATTGCATTTGGTTTTAAATTAAAAGAGTTTGAATTTTGGTAGCTACAGGGAGTATCGCTCAAACGAGACTGAGCTTTCTAGACTAGGTGTTTGAGAGCATTCTTACTCAGCCAAAATGAGTCTCGTCCAGATGAAAAGGGATAATATCACCACATCTATCCTTTTGCCTAAGTGATATATGCTTTGCTTAGGCGAGGAATCATAGGAAAAATGTGGAGCTTTCTGAACCAAGTCTCGCTCAGGCGAGTAGGTGTCTCTTTCAGCCGAGAATATAAAAAAAACTTGGTAAAACAC
The DNA here is from genome assembly GCF_003935025.1 of Abrus precatorius. NCBI lineage: Eukaryota > Viridiplantae > Streptophyta > Magnoliopsida > Fabales > Fabaceae > Abrus > Abrus precatorius. The sequence continues at coordinate 7,500,920 of NW_020874428.1, read as the reverse complement.
TAAAACCTTCATTTGATGTTTTCGCCTAGGTGAGAGAGGTCTCGCTCAGACGAGAGTAGACCTCGCTCAAGCGAGAGTTCACTCACTCAAGAAAGAATGTGAGTTTAGAAAGGTATTTAAGGAACTTTCGTTCTAAAAACTTACATTATAAGCCAAACTGTCACAACCCCTTTTTACAAAGAATCAATGACATTTTCGCTTACCTTTCTTAATTCCTTTATTTAATTTATGAGGCATTATATATATATATATACATTATATATATATATATATATATATATATATATATCAATAAAATAGTATAAATTTTTCAAAAACTAATCTCCAACATTCAAATAAACAAATAACAAGCCTCATCGGCATTTATATACAATATTCAAGTCTTTACATAAACTTTCACATTTACATCAGCTAACTTAATGAAAATCGAATACAAGTGTCTAAAACATAATTTACATCACTTAAAAAGTATAGCCCAACAATTTAAACCTATTACTATAACCTAGACTGACCAAAAGTATTCAACACTATAATTTCTCCAAAATGCCAACTTTGTTGTCCCTCAAGCTTGAGAAGTAGACGCATTCACTGTGCTTTCTGCTTACGTATCAACGTACGATCATTGCAACACACATACTAACATAACAAAAATGCAAGGGTGAGCTTATATAATTGACAACCTCATTAATAAAATGTGAATGAATATAGATGAAATTATTTAAACAGCTCTTAATAATCAGCACGCAGTAATACACAGCTTCAATAAAAAATACATGTCCAAGCCATTCCCAAGGCATCTAATGCAAATGCAGCGATTCAGTTTCCATCTGGTTTCACAGCCTAAGTAATCCAGAGGAACTGTTCCAGTTTGGGAACGACCCATCTCGGTATTTGGATCTAGACACAACACAGCTTAATGTCTTAGACAACTATAGGATAATAACGATAAATGTGATGTAGTGCAGATAAATCAGCATATCACAATACAACAAATCTTTCATTTTAAGCTTCAACGGTACAGCAAAATCAGCAATTTCATCCAGCTTTAACAACTCAGCCATATATACATTTTTACAGCATAATTCAGCATTTCAATATACAACACCCAATAAAAACTTAGTAGCTAAAAATATTAATTCAATATTCTAGCATATATTAACATCCTCAGCCCATTCATCACGACAATTATGCACATCATCTTTCACCACAACATTTCAAACATTTATCATACAGCAAGAAATATACTCATCTGATAATAACAAAATTTGCTTGACTATATAGGTTATGGGTTCTAGCTCACGATTTAACTTATGTAGCTCACTATTCTCAGTTAAAATAGAACCATTTATATAAATATCTCAGCATCAACTAAACGGACTAGATCAAATCAGGTAAGCTCCCCTTACTTGGAATGAGTTTCAAGATATTGCTCTTAGTGAGTTCCGTAGAAAGAGATCGACCGTTTGGTTATGGAATACAACTTGAACGGTTCAGATCTACTCAAAATAACCCAATTTAAGTCCCTTGAGAAAGAGAGAGAAGAAACTAGTTAAAAATTAAAAACAGAGCTCCGAGAACTCACTTAGATTTTAATGAGATAAAAGATCTCACTTTGATCGGAAAGGAATTCAGCTTCGAGAAAATTTTCTCTAAGGGTAACAGGAGAGAGAACAGAGAAAAAATGAGAGAGAAAAGCTATTTGGTGAGAAAATGAAGTTTCTAGGCGCTGAGGCCCTTTAAATACACCTCCAGCTCGCACGCTCTTACTTAAGCGAGCTAATTCTCACTTGAGCGAGATCTGCTCTCGCCTAGATGAGCTAACTCTCGCCTGAGCGAGAAAACCAGACAATGGAACCTCTAAGTTTTCTAATATTCTTGCTTGAGCAAGAAACACATCGCTTGAGCGAGATACATCTCGCCTGGGCGAGATTGGATCTAGAGAACTACCAAATTTTCCTGTGATTTCTTGCTTTTGCAAGGTCACCTCTCGCCTGAGCGAGATTTCTTCTCGTCTAAGTGAGGTTACAGTTGAGGCAATCCTATCTGTCCTTACTTGAGTGAAATACCCTGCACCTAGACTCCAAAAGTTCTCTCCTAAGTGGAATACTACCAATTCTTAATCATACTTTCTAAATTATCTAAACATTCAACACATTTAACAATCATTCTTTCATTCACATGACATTTCACATATATTAACATCATCATACAATGCAACAACTGCTTTGCTCCTTATTCGGCAATCACACAACTTTTATATTTCACATTCCAACATATAAACAATTTATATAGTTCAAGTCTACGCGACTCTAATCAATTGGCATAATAATAAGCACATATAATTACACTAGTTTGACACAAACAACCTTTTCATTTTTTTAATCTAAATAATCCTTTTAAAAAACTAATTCCCAAAATAAACTTTATATAAACTAATTCTTTGTCTGGTGAATTTTATTTTTTTTGCCATGTTAGCATAAGTATTGGTTATGCACGGACGATAGTATTTTTTTTTATTATTTAATGGACTATCGGACAACTTAGGCCAATACCACTCCACTAAGTGACATGTGGAACTTGAAAAATTGACAAAAAAAAATAAAAGAAAAAATAATAAATAGTATCGAAGGAACTCAAATGATACAGGTCATGTGTCATAGGTACAAAAGTGTCGACCAAATAGGGACAATAGACTTTTGAAATGGATGGTCAGGGAGAAAGCGCGCCACTATGTAGATCCTAACAAGTATCAGTTCCGACGCAGTGACTAGCCTATCGTCTCATCATAGGCGGTACTATCCAAGATGTTAACACTTGTCTTGTTGCAAACCAACGTCGCGAACGGCTTCTTCTTCCTACCTCTATCATTATTCCTCTATTAACACCAACCTCTGAGAATCGTTTCACGATTTTGAAAAAAATTTCCAAATTTTTTTTTTTTGCAATATTATTGTTTAAAAAATCAAAAGGTAAGAATTAATTTGTGAAATTAGTGAAATTTTGTTGAATGGGAAAGAAAAAATAACATATTTGTATCTGAATTTTAGGGTTGTTAGTGGTGAAGTGGAATACTAATTTCATCAGCATCCAAGGTTAATACAATTGATTGATATATTTGTTAATTTGTTAGGAAAAAAGTATATAAAAATTAAATGATATTAAAAAAAGTTAATAAATGTATGATTGTAGTTAAATAATATAGGCTTAATTATGTTTTTGGTCCTTATAAATATAGGCGTTTTTGTTATTAGTCCCTACAAATATTTTTGTTTGGAAGTAGTCCTTCTAAAGTAAGAAATTAGGAAATGATCCTTGCCGTTAACTCCCTTTCTGTTAAGTGCTGAGCTGGCTAACAAAGAGCCAGCTCAGCACTCCACGTGGCGCCACGTAGAAGCCCAGTCACAGCCTACGTGGCTTGCCATGTCATTTAAATTTTTTATTTTTATTTAAAATTTACAAATAAACCCTTGAACTCACTTTATATATTTATAAATAAACCCTTCTTCCTCAATCAACTCCTCTCCCTCTTCACTTTCCGTAACCTCTCCACCCTAATCCCAATCGTTCTTCCTCCCCACACCCCATCATTACCTCCATCTAGGGATTTAAATAAAACACTAAGTTAATCTGAAAATTAACTTCTCATTAGAAAGAAACCCATTAATGCAGGATACAACAATTCACTCAAATCCAACAAAGAAGAAAAGGAAAAGCATTGACTCATCCCTCAAATCCTTCTCTCTTGATTACAGCTTCTCTGTCTTTCACCCCAACTTTTAGTACACATAATCCTCATGCACACCATCCTTCAACAAAGGCCTACCTACTCCTGACTTCAGGTGCTTTACCAGACCCACTCCCAACTTTTATTACTTGTTCCCTCATTTTACATTTCAAATTGCAAAACGGGGATAAAAACAAAATTGGGCACATTAAAATATTTAAACTTCAAGTACAATAAACAGGCAAAAATTGGAAAGGAAAGGCTTTTGGTTGAAAACTGGTCAGAAGAAGAAAGGGAAGAGGATCTTAAAACTAATTTAACTTTATGTTTCGTCAAAGTATCAAACCATAAGCTTATATCTATAATATATTCTTCCGATCCATTTTCCAGAGACCATAAAAATTCAATTATGGTGTATTTTTGTACTTACATTACTTCAATTGCAAAATAATCCCTACCTAAATTGATAGGAGCAGACCAACGTTGACTTTGGAAAAAATAATGTATGTTTATTAAATTCTGGAAGAATATGAACATTGTCGGGCAGAAAAGTGGTGCTTGTCGACGGTGAAGGCGTCGAAGGAGGCGGACAAACGGAATAGAAAGAGAGAGCAGAGAGAGACTCTTTTTGTTCTTTATTTGACCCTTTAAGCAAGGTAAAAAGAAAAAGAAATGAATAATGGAATTTTCAGGGTGTGATGATGTTTCAAGATTGAGATTTGAGGTTTGTGGGTGTTTGGATGAGGTCGTTGAAGCTGTGGAGGTTACTGGATCTGGGTTGTGGGAGAGGAGAAGAGAAGGACCCATAAGAAGAAAGAAACAAAATTAAAAGACTTTTATGCAATTATAAAAAATTGTGTTTAGGGACTTATTTGTAATTATATAATTTTAAATTTAAAAAAAAATAAAAATATGACTCTCTGTTAGCCAGCTCAGCACTTAACAGAAGGGGGTTAACGGCAGGGACCATTTCCTAATTCCCTACTTTAGAAGGACCACTATCAAACAAAAATATTTATAGGGACTAATCACAAAAACGCCTATATTTATAGGGATCAAAAACATAATTAAGCCAGTAATATATTAGTTGATATATTTCATATTGTGTTTAAGAACTGGAAAAAATATAATAAAAAAAATTAACGATAGTAAAAATATTATAAAATGTATAATTATATTTAAATCATAATATATTAAGTTTAAAATACATAATTAGTTATATTAATAGGATAATAAGCTAATTACATTCAAAAATAAATTTGGTATTGATTAAAAAATATGATAAATTAGATTATTAGTATTGATTAATAATAAGAGTGAGTTAAAAGAATAAAATATTTAATAAAAACAAAAAAATTGAAATGTACATAAATTAAATTTATTATATTGTAATAAACTGAAATAAAACAATGATTTTGAATTAATATAGACTAGTTATAGTAGTGAAATAAATTTATAAACTTTAAAATTTTAAAATTTAATAAAGTAATAATGTAGTTATTTTAAATTTTGTAAAATGTTGCAAAGTAAAATTAAATATAGATTGATACTTTAATAATACTAAATTAATAACACTATCATTACAATTTATTTAATAAGTATAAAATTAGAAGTTGTTATGCATAACTATTATTTTAAAAAGTTTCATTAAAATTTAATATACAAATATATAATAAAAATTTAAATGTACTAGAAGAAAACAATTTTATTAAAATAGTATTGGTATTTTATGTGAATAATAATAATCAATAAAAAGTAAAACCTGAAACTCTTATATTGTTATAAATTTTTAAAATAACTTTAAGTTATATAATTAGCATTATATATATTTTTAATTTATATTCTCTTAAATTGAATTTAAGATTGTATTATTAGTAGTTTAAGAAATTATATAATTTTAGAAATTTAGTTTGAATATGTGTTTATAATAACATAATAATGTTAATATATATTTTTAATTTTTTAGATGGTCTCATCTCATCTGATCATAATTAATCCCAGATTAGAGGATCTATCTTTATTGCGTTTCTAAAGTATACATGTCTCTAAACACATTTGGGATGGGTAAAAGCATCAAATGTTGAAGGTTAGGAAGTGTCAGTTCATATCAGCTAGCGTAGACAGTGTTCCAATAGATATTCTACCTTATTTAGAAATGACTTTGATAGAGTTGCTCAGTTTGCTAACTTTTCATTGAATAGGCATTTGATCAATTCATTGATTGAAATATGGATGTCTAAGACTCACATTTCATGTGCCACTAAGGGAGTGTATCATAACGCTTGAGGATATAGCCATCCAGATAGGTCTTCAGGTTCATTAGCTTTCAGTATTTACAACTACTGGAGGTAATTGGTCGTAGATAGTTGAGAATATTCTAGGTGTTAGACCACCACCGGAGGCTTTTGTGGGGAACAATTTAAAGCTTAGTTGGTTAGATCAACATTTCACTCACGTTGTCACACATAATTATGACGAGCTTCAGGTCACAAGATTTGCTAGAACATATATTCTGAGGCTTATTGGAAGGTTTATGCTAGCAGATCACTTTAGCAGTAGGGGTCACAACATGGTGTGAGAATGTAATCCTCATAAAAAGGTTAAAGATCGACCTCGTCATTGCATCTTCACTCCACATGAGGATCCTGATCAGCAGGGCAAACAACAGTGATATTAGCATCATATCCATATTTATTTTGATGATGTACTATGACTATCCTTTGTAGAGTTGAAACTTTATTTATATATTGATTCGTTCGTAGTACTACCATACATATGATACGCAATACTTTCTATACCATCATAAAACATCTAACATAGTCACATGCTATTACAACAAATGAATATGTAACACAAACAAATACTTTTACAAAACAACATAGGTAGTAAACAATAGCCACAATCATTTAATACATATTTAATCATACAAATTATATTTAAAAAGTGTCATGTATGTTAATTTTGGCTAGGACAATGATGTTGGTTGTGACCAATCTGTTTACACAAATGACATCGTTGGCATGGTTGAGAGTCCGCCCAATCCATTTCGTTCCTAATACGTATAGACTTTGGTCAACCTCTTCCCCTTGATCTTTGGTCGTTACGTACTAACTTCCATTTATTCGATGTTAAAATGTTGTTGTCATTTCCAAGTAGCCACCAGTCAGATGGGTACGCATTAACAACATATTGCACCTATTGCTAATAATCTATACTCACAAATGCACAAGCAGCTATGATATGTGAGCATGGATAGTGATACGCCTGAAAGTTTTTGCATTCACAAAATCTATTGGATAATATCACAGTCCACTTGTTACCACCTCGTTGCGTGATAGGATTAAATACTTCTTTTACTTCAAACCTTATTCTTTGTATGTCATATTGTTGAATTTGATGTGAAGACGCTTCTTGTTGATTTGTTTTCATTTGCTGCATTAACTTATGACAATATCTATTACCATTATTAAGCTTTATCGTTACTTCTTCACCATGTTTCACAAAATACTCTACTAAATGTGCATATGTACATTTGACCAGTGCTGTTGTAGGCAATTTCTTGCACCTTTTATAATTTTATTTACAACCTTAGATAAATTGGTAGTCATATGTCCATAACGTCTTCCTTTGTGGTCATAAGCATTTTTCTTTAAAGATGAAGTTAATCCAGCTTCTTTTGTCCTCTGACTCATTACAAATCCATTCAAGTTTATCTTCAAATCTTTGCTTGCATGTTGTATATCATATTAAAAGAAATCAATAATATTATAATTGAAAACATTTTCCAATCCATAATCAGTGATTAATAAATGGATTTAAATTAAAACAATAATCGTACCTAATTTTATTAGCTCTTTCTTCATAATTGCATTTTTGAATCGCTAATTAAAATTGCTTGTTATGTGACGAATGCAATACACATGATATGCATTAGGAGATTTTCACCCAATACGTGGATTAGAAACTACACTTTTAATACTTTGATGTCTATCAGAGATCAAACAAATACCTGCCTTTTCAGTTAAATGAAGACGAATAAGAGCTAAAAATCATTCCCATGCTAACAAAGTTTCCCCTTCCACAATTAAAAAGGCAATTGGAAGCACACTGTTATTTTCGTATTGAGCGGTGACAATTAGTAAAGTTTATCAGTACTTACCACACAGGAATATACCATCTACCTGTATTAAGGGTTTGCAAAAATTGAAAGCAATGATGCATTGTTTGAATGACCAAAATAACCGATGAAATACTCTATATCTGTTATCCACTTAGTGACCCCTCATATACTTATTGGTTTCAATTTTGTATACTGGTCCAGATGAATGTAATTGCATGTACTCCAACCATCTCGGCAATGTAGTATACAATTCATCCCAATCACCAAAATCTTTTACAATAGCTTTTTATTTTTCCTTCCATGCCTTCTCTAAGAAACTTAATAACCAAATTGACCACTAATTTTTTCTTGATTTAATGTGATTAGCACCAATGGTTGTTCTTTTACCATACCTACAAATAACAATATCATTATGTATAATGTTCTTGAATAAAATATACGATTTTCAAACTTATTAGTATAAATTGGTGCAACTTACCGAGAACACAAATACAAATGAAGTTTGAATATAATTTTTTGTGGTTAAGAGACATCATTGCATGAACACAGATATGTGTTCCATAACATCTTGTAATTTTTCACTTGTTTAAATTTTTGCCCAATGTTGCTCTAACTCTGCAAGGACATCCACTTGTATGATTTGGACACTTCACATAAAACTTTGTTGGTTTTGATTCCACCACAAAATAACTTTGATGTGTTTTCGTTGCAAAATTTTTAATAGCCATTTTAACATCCTCTTTAGACTCAAACATTTGTCCGAAAATAATGCATCACCCTCCCTCCACGTTTGATCAAGATGAACATCTATATTTTCTATTTCTTCAACAACATGTTCCCAATTAATATAGGTATAATGTGGACTTGAATTCCAAAAAGGAGTTTCAACCAAGTCTGCATATAACCACATAATTGAGTTATTTTATTTTGTTAATGAAACATATTACATCATTTCAATGTACTTAATACCTCTTTCCGCATTATCACTTATATTCAAGCTCGCATGAATTGCACCATCCAAATCAATATCAGATGAATTTTCTTCAAGATCCTCCATTCATTTTTATTGTTATCAAGATCCTCATCCTCGTATTCACATTCTACATCACCATGACATTTATTGTTAAGTAAATATAATTACAATGAAATTAAATATAAATTATCATCAAAACAATAAAATTACTATACCTGACTCGAATGGAGGTTCGTTTGCCTTAGAAATATTCTCATGTGAACATGATAAATTTAAATCCACATATTGTGACTGAATCCAAGAACTCTCACCAAACGTAATATCTGTATGTACTTTAATTGTACTTTTCTGATTTTGTTGTAAAAAAGTACTTAACATGCAATCAATATCTTTGTTATCACATATATCTATAATTGTGTATTGTCTAGCAATTGGGTCTATTAAAAATCATAAAATCAATCTAGATATAACTTGACTAGTAGACAATTTTAGTTTTGCATGAATCTTTCTTTTCAATATCTCTAAACTTATTTTACATTCGATATTAATCATTTTATTATTTTCTTCAAACATAATACCCTTATTACTTGAAAATATTTGACTATTCTAATATAAAATGGTCACAAAATCAGTCATCCTGCATTAACAAATTATATTACTCAATTAGAACATATATATTTATTAAATTGTTTAATATAACGTAAAAAATTAAGTAAATTATATTAATTTGTTCAATCCTATCTTACTAAATTAAATAACGATGTTATTTCGACTTATATTTTTTAAATGTTTTATCTTCTCTAAATTAAATTAAATATTATTTCTAAATAATAATATTAATTACACATTATTTTTCTACATTTTAATAATTGTTTATGCTTCATTCAATTATATTAATCATTTATACATTTTTTTGGTATTGTAATTATGTAAACTTAAGTCTTGATGTATTTTTGGTAGTGATTTGTAAATATTAAACCTTTGTACATGAATGAAATCTAGTGAATGTATATTTTTCTACTATTGAAGTATAATTTTATCTAGTAAATCGTAATGTATTGATAAATATTCATCTTTTATCGTTATGAATACTTTTGTATTTTTTGTAATTTGAATCATGTAAAGGAATGTTTTAATTTTATCACATTTTCTTACTATATGTATAAGAAATTCATTTTATTTTTCATATCTCGTCGTAAAATTTTTCTTTTTACCGATATTAGTGGTAGGATGTACCATACCGTCAGTCTATATGCATATAAAGGAACAGTTAGGACGCAAGATGCTGTGAACTATATGTATACCTTCCACGATCATGGTTATATGGGAAGACCAGTTACGTTTACTCAAGAGTAAGTGACTCACACAGAGGTTGTTGTCGAGGTTGGAGATCATTATAATGACGAACTAACACCGAAAGAACTATAGAGATAGAGAACTGGTTTGAAGATGATGACTAGAATCGTGTCATCGGTACTTTTGGTGTGGATATAGACTGCTCATTAGGACTTATATTATTTTGTTGATATTGTAATTATGTAAACTTAAGTCTTGATGTATTTTTGGTAGTGATTTGTAAATATTAAACCTTTGTACATGAATGAAATCTAGTGTATGTATATTTTTCTACTATTGAAGTATAATTTTTTCTAGTAAATCGTAATGTATTGATAAATATTCATCTTTTATCGTTATGAATACTTTTGTATTTTTTGTAATTTGAATCATGTAAAGGAAGGTTTTAATTTTATCACATTTTCTTACTATATGTATAAGAAATTCATTTTATTTTTCATATCTCGTCATAAAATTTTTCTTTTTACCGATATTAGTGGTAGGATCTACCACACCGTCAGTCTATATGCATATAAAGGAACATTTAGGACGTTAGATGCTGCGAACTATATCTATACTTTCCACGATCATGGTTATATGGGAAGACCGGTTACGTTTACTCAAGAGTAAGTGACTCACACAGAGGTTGTTGTTGAGATTGGAGATCATTATGATGACAAACTAACACCGAAAGAATTGCAGAGATAGAGAACTGGTTTGTGGATGACGACTAGAATCGTGTTCTCAGTACTTTTGGTGTGAATATAGATTGCTTATTTTAAGACTTATATTATTTTGTTGATATTGTAATTATGTAAACTTAAGTCTTGACGTATTTGTAGTAGTGATTTGTAAATATTAAACTTTTGTACATGAATGAAATCTAGTGTATGTATATTTTTCTACTACTGAAGTGTAATTTTATCTAGTAAATCGTAATGTATTGATAAATATTCATCTTTTATTGTTACAAATACTTTTGTATTTTTCATAAATTGAATCATGTAAAGAAAGATTTTAATTTTATCACATTTTTTTACTATATGTATAAGAAATTTATTTTATTTTTCATATCTCGTCATAAAAATTTTCATTTTACCTAAAATTGAATAAGAAATTAAGGGTGTCACAATCGACATTTATCTAGTATGCATGAAAAAATGGTGAATTTTCTAATAATTATTGCTGAAATATTGCATTAACAAGCAACTTGTCTATAAACTATACTTCTTTGTCTTATTGTCTTATTGTCTTCAGGTAATTCTTTATGTCTAACCTAGTGTATCCCATATTAGCTCTATGCCCTGCAAGTATACTAGCAAGTTCCTAACCAATATCAATTTTATAAGCTTGAACTTCACTTATCTTATGATGCGAAACAAGCATGTGAGTTGTCTCCTCAAGTTGTAATAGGTAATTATAATCTTTTACAAACTCATGAATAATGAATTTTTTCGTTCTTCTCTAAGCATGTTAGAAAGGCTTAGAGCAAGTTTATGAATGGTCTAATGATTACGAACCCTTGAGCCAAAAAAAGAAATATTTGGTCTCTATTAAATTCTCATAAGCATTTGAAAGTTGCTTAAGCAAATATGATTCACTTAGATGAATTATACTAGCTTAAGTGAATTATATTTGGCTTAAGGGAATTACATAGGCTTAAGCAATTTTTGTAATTCACAACTTTATGGTTGATGAGCACTATTTTGAGTCCATGTTTTGAGCTTTTTCTTTAAGTCAACAGGCTTTTAATTGTGCTTAATTAATTAATTTTGACTATTTTAATCCAAGTTGCATTAGTTGAGCTTTAGTGAAAAATCTCCTTAATTTCATTACTTTGACTATTTGACCTTTGTTTATTAATTATGTAATATTTTTTCCCGAGTCAAACTTTTGAAGAGATTTCTATTTCGATAAATAGTTGATTCATAGAGCTTTAATTTGATATATCATTTGTGAATTTTGGATTTCATACTTGAAAGTTATGAGCATTTAAAGTTGATACTAAATTGTTATCAAAAAGTGATCACTATTAATGCAGAAAGGAAATACTTTAGAGCCTATTTTGAAGAGTTCAATTGCACATTGACACTATCTCTTCTAATAGTGAGTGTTCTAGTAGCTCTTAGATGGAATGTAGCTATGTGTGGTCACTTTTGGGACCGAAAGTAAGTGTTCCAGAGACTTTATTGAATAAATGTCGTGCACGTGGCTACTTTCACTAGGGGTGGTCAAAAAATCCAATTTCATAAATCCAATCCATAACCAATGTCAAATTGGTTTTAAAAATCTAGATCCATATTAAACCAGTTTTTTTATTAACTATATTTGTATAACCAGTTTAATGTCTAAATCCATTTTCTAAAACCGGATTTATTTTTAGTTATCCAAATCTATATGTATGAAGCAAACTTATATTTTTATTTACTAAATTTTGGCGTTATATTAATTTACAAAATTTTATTGTAACTATATTTTACTATTACTATTTTTTTATTAATCTTAATTCTTATAATTAAAATATTTAAAAATATTAAAATATAACAAATATTTTTAAATTAGTTACTACTGTTATTTTTATATTTATGTTTATTTTTTAATTTTTAAAATATTATAACATAAAAATTTTATTATTATTTATATTATTAATTTCTATTTTTATGGGTTTTAATTTAAATTTTTATTATAAACTCCATTTATTAAAAATAAGTTAAAAATAATAATAAATATTTTATATACTTCTATAACATATAATATATTAATAAATATTGTTAAAATCTTTTTGAAATAAACTATTTTAATGTAACATTTGTACAATAAATTAGTTTTACTTTAAAAATATAATTCACAAATATATTAAAAATCAATTTTGTATTAAAAATTAAATTTAAAATTAGATTTAAAACTAATTCAACGTAAAACCAAATTTGAAACTAGTTTCAACAGAAACTAAATTTAAAACCAATTTTAAACTAAATTTAAATTTTAAAACTATTTTTGAACCGATTAAAAAAATAAAATAAAATAGTTTAAAATTCAACTCATATAATTAATTTATGTGATGGATAGATGATATAAAGTACAATATATCTAAATATTTATTATTTTAATAAAATATAAAATTAAAAAATACTATTAAGAAATTAAAATATATGCAAATACTCTCTTAACATGTATTGTTAAGGTAATGTGTTAGAGTATTATTTATATTCATATTTTATCTTTGATAAATGTTGATGCTTAACAAATATATATATATATATATATATATATATATATAATGTTATATTATTTATTTAAATATTTTAATATAATAATTTAATAATAATTAAAAAATAATGATGGTATATTTTTACCATATGTAAAAACGATTTAAAACTGGTTTTAAACCAAATCCAAATTTTAAAACTAAATTTAAACCAGTTTTAGAAAAATTAAAATGGATTGGTTTATAATCCAATCCATATAATTGGATTTTAAATGGATTTAGATTGGTTTTTTGAAAATCCAATCCATGAACACCCCTAACTTTCACTGATAACACACACTGCACGTTGCTACTTTCACTACCTAAAGTGATAACGCAAAGTGTTGTCAGGAAAAATGGCTGCGATAACTCCTTTATGCACTAATAGTAACATCAATGGTTAGTGTCATGCATCATTTTTTAATTTTTTGTGTATCTTTTCAAAAATGGCTCTAAGGAAATCTATTCCATAAAGAAAGAAGCAACGTTCATATGTTGAAAACACTTCACAACATCTTAAAGACATAGGGAGTCACTAAGAGCAACCTACTACACAAACCAACCCTACTCCCTTGGACATTTTTGACAAAAACAAGTTCTTTAATTGAGTCAAATATCGAAGGTACATAGAGTTAGAATCAAGAAAATTATCCTGAACAAAAAGTTATTTTAGAAGGGAAATTTATCCAATTTATTGAAGAAATCAATAGGAAGAAATGGAATTTCTTTGCTAACCTACCAAAAAAGATTAATAAAGACATAGTCAAGTAATTTGTAGCCAAATAAGTTTAAGAAAAAGTCTTGGGTTAGAAGGAAGCTTGTGTCATTTAGCAGGCATGAAATCAATGCATTGTTGGAAAACCCATTCACCTTACAAGAAATGGTTGTGCCACTAATAACAGAGGAGGCATTGTACAACTGGACTTTTTGATAGTAATGAGCTTAATCTTTATGCATTTCAAACAAGTCTTATGAAATGAACCATCAAAGTAAACCTATGAGGTTTAAGAGGAGAGTTTGAGGACATTGGCTCAAATATGAACATCATTTCTCTTTGCAAATATTGCTCCAACCACTCACATATCAGATCTGCGCATGCTTTAGGCTTACCTCATCTTTAGCATTATGAAGAAAATCATAATCGATAACACAATTGTGATCTCTAGAGAAATTTACTAGTTTGTCATGTCAGTGCTTCTCTTCTATAGCTACAAGAAAACCCTTGGACTTTCCAGTTTTGATAACTGATCTTTGTGCTTTCCAAAGTGTTGAGATACCCAACAAAAATCTAAACCAAGCACCAACCAATTAGAGCAGTTACATGTACCTTCTAGTCTGTCTTTATTAGCACCACCGTCCATCCCTAACATGACCCATGAAATATTGCATCACACAACATTTAAACCAAATACAACAACAAATGGAGGCCAACAATCATGCCTATACACACATACATCACCAGATGATGACAAACCATCAAGCATCCACTAACCCCAATGAATTATTCTACCGCTTTACTTTAGACTAACATGTAAGAGAGACTTCAACATTCTCATGGCTTATCCTAGAAGAATTTGCAGTAATATGTCATGGCTTGGAAACACCTTTTCCTTCCTAGATGAGCACAATGAGGTGAAGATAATACAAGATATAAAGTAGGGAAAGTCGAAGTAATGGAAAAAGAAAAAGCAAAGCGTGATCATTTATGTGTTTTAAAATATCATTGCACCAATTTACTTAATAAAAATATATATCAAGATATATTGTTATATTACTACAAAATAAGAATACAAATAATTCACTAAATAGAGATAAATTTCTCTGATTTATGATAAATACTAAAGATTACAAGTAGTAATGCAGAAAGATAGAAATGAAGAAATCTAAGTCAAATATAACATTAGCCAAGAGACAAAGAAAGGAATAGTGAATAGAAGAAAACTTTAGACAATACAATTACTATTTATTATATATAAAACACATATTATGGTTACTAATCATTAATAATTCTATTTTGCTGCTTCATTATCAATAACTTTCATGTTTTGTGCCTCTCACACTTACTACACCTTTATGCAGTTATGTTATTTTTATCCCCACTTGCAATTACTACATAATCTATATCGTGTGCAAACTATATAAAATTATATACATTTTTATAATAAATTGAATTTTAAAATTATTGTAATCTTAGTAAATATTAATGTAAAATAAATCTTCAAGACATTATATTAAGTTAATCAATTTTTTGAAGTGTGTCAAAATACATGCGATAAAAAAATTATAACATTTGATATTAGTGAAGACAACTTGTATATTAATTCTTTAGGTAAAGTGTAATGTGTTTAAAATTGACAAATTTTATATTTTCAAATACCCTCAGTGAATAGTTAACTTTTAGCTGGCATATCTTTGAATTTTTTTATTAGGACTTGACGGATTTTTTTAAAAAAATACTTCAGTGAAAATTTTGTTAATTATTTACACGAATGTGTTTATGTTTTTGGTCTAACGAATGTGGAGCATTCTTATATGGACGAAAAAAATCTAGCTTCTGGGCTTATATAAACACTAAGCCCATGTTGTTAGAAGAAACACAGAATCTGATTTTCTTTTTATCTGATGGACTCTGCTTGGGTTTTCTAATAAAAATATAAAGAAAAATGCGATTCCATCGTTTACGATTTCTACCGTCGCATTTCTCCTCTTAGTATATTTACTTGATTCCTAAAGTAAATGCATTGTATTTCTTTAAATAACGCTTGTCATATTTTTTTAATTTCAATATTTTAATCTTGTTCTTCTTTAAATTACTATTGATACTACTCAACTTCATTTTTCCATTTATGTTTATTTAAATGATAACAGAGTTAAAAAAAAAATTAATGTAAAATACGGGATACTTTGTTAGCTTCGTTTCTAAACTACAACGATGTCATTGAAAGAAAATATATCAGTGCTTTCTTTTAAAAAAGAAAAACATATAAAAGAAGAATCAATTTACACTTAAGTCTAATTAGAGTAAATTTAGATTGAAATACGTATATAAAAAGAATCAATATAAAAATAATTATACTTCTTTTATAAGTTAGAACATAAGAAATTTAAAATAACTCTTATTTATCTTTATACTGATTTTTTTATAATAATTTTTTAAAATTTTACTCAATTTGATTTTTAATGGTTGATAAAAAAATTCAATATTTAATATGCGAAACTAAAAATTTATCAATTTCAATATTTTAAAGAATGTGGATATGCAATTCATTGAAATTAAAATGAAATAAATCTTAATAAAAGAAAAGTTTATTTGTAATATGAATCAACTACACAGGATCAGCACTGAATAGTGAATATCTTAATAATATCCAACCAAATTAAATACAAGTTGTAAATCCTTTAAAAGATAGAAGAAAAATTGGCCTTTCTTTTTATTGAATAGATAACATTGACCACTTTTTGCATTAAAAATTAGTATGTCTTTGTTTTGTTTTGAGAACTTTGGCGTGTTATTTATTTGTTTCAAAATAAATTGAATTTTTCTCATAAAAAATTAAATGAATTTTTTAAAATCAGGATATTGTGCGTTTTAATTATACAACTTATTTTCAAAAACTTTAAAGTTAGCTTATATGATCATAAGAAAATTCATACAATTTGAAATTGTGCAAGTATTAATATTTCTTTTTATGCAACATCAAGATAAAGTTTATATTAATACATGGACCACCATAAAAAAAAATTTGTTTGATAAAATGAAGATATTTTTTTTTCGGTAATAATGAGAAGATATTTTAATAGGGAAGTTGATCATAAGACCTTATCCACATCATGCGAGAGGTGTTCGGGCACGTGGCTTCTGGTAACTAAGTCCTTCCGTCCATTTATTAAAACCCATTATTGCCCTTCGGCCTCCAAACAGTAACTTGTTTCTTTATCTATTTTTTGGCAATCATAGTTTAATATATCTTTTCGTAATCATATAATTTTAGTGATTATTAAATTTTATTAAAAAATAATGTTTTTAAAATTAATATATATTAGTTAAATTATTTTTTGAAATATATGTTATATATATAAAAAAGCTCTTCATGTAATTTTTTTCATGTGAATTTTAATTTTTTTTTCTTATGTGTATTTTGACTCTGAAACTTAATAATAGTTCACATAATATTTAATTATATCATTCATATTTTAAAAATTTGAAGATTACTATTTTTTATATTTTTATCATTTTAAAATATTTATTAAATTTTTTACTACACTATTCATTACATTTATTTTTTCTAAAATTTTTGTAAAATTATATTTATAATAAAAATAAATTATAATTCAAAGACACGTGTATCTATGAAAATTAAGAAAATATTATATTGTTTTAGTAATTGGTATTATTATCATTATTTATTATAATGCAATATTTATATTTTTATTATTATTTTCAAACTTACTCTTACGAATTTTAAAAGAAAAAGAATCTCACATTATTAGTGTATTTTAATTAAGTTTGTAAAAAATAAAATTTATTTAAATCACATATTCATTAATTTTTAGATTTACATAATTATCAATGTTTAACAATAATTATTGATAACATATTACTTAAAAGTAAGTATAAACAAGTCAAATAAATTGTGAAAAAATTATATATTATTTAAATTAAAAATATGTATAAATATTGTATTATAAAAATTATTAAGTAGGATCATAAGAAAAATAATTTTTACTACACAAGTTGAGAGAGAGAGAGAGATTAATAATACCAATAATTAAATTAATTTGAAAATTCTTGTAATATTTTAATAAAATGACGAATTTAGTTCGTTCATATATTTTTATTGTGTGTATCTTTTAAATAAGTTAAACAAAATAAAATACACCTTTGTGACACTTTTAGTTGCTTATATAAAAAAATATTTATTGAAATTTAATAAAATTTTCATTATAATGATTTTTCTTAATATAAACATTTTTTGCTTAAGATATAAAATTATTAATAAATTTTGTTTATGATTAAAGTAAAAGTAACTTAAAATTTGTTTATAATAAGAGTTTAAATATTATAAATTTACATGTTAAAACATGATATGAAATATTCAAATCATTATTATAAAAAATTATATTAATTGTATTATAATTAACGACACTCTTATTTTATTCCTTCATATTTGATTTATAAATGTTTTATTTTTTCGTTATAAACATGTTTTTATCTTAAATTTTATTATATTTTTATGATGATATATCTTTGTTATATTCAAAGATATATAATTTAATATATATATATATATATATATATATATATATCTTTTTATTTAATCTCACCATAACACGAATAATTGTAAGTTTTGTAATAAAATACGTGTCATGCTCCCTGATTTTTAATATTAAGATTACTGAGCGTATCATGAATTCAAGTTTTTCAAAGAAAAATGAGCTAAGGTTTTTGATGAATTGATGCTCGGATCGCAGTCTTTCCTTTTGCAGCTATGGTCATTTAAACTAAATTCTCAAGGTTATTGTCTCCTAATTTTCAATAAAATAGATAATAACTTCTAATCCTATTATTTTCTTCATGAAAAATATAAAAATACTTTTATTTTGTTTGGTTTTTACATAAATCAAACGAATTCTTCGTTGAATTATATAATAAAAACTCATTTTAATTTTTTTTTTTTAGGATTTAGAATTTAGAATCTCTTTTCAAAAATACAAATAAACATGCTCTTAGTCTCTTAGATAATTTATAATTGATACATTTAAAAGATAGTAAAGATAGAATTGGATCTCTCAATTATTTTTTATCATAGAATGTGCAATTTGACATTTAACCATAGAAATATATTGAATTAAATTATTTAATAAAATTTAATATTATATTAATATAATTTAATAAATAAAATTTAATGCAGTAAAAATCTTAGTGCAGAATATATGTATCCTTCAAAACACAAGAAGGTTATAACTAACATTACAACTAGCAGGTTTATTCTCCAATTTATGCTTATTAATTAATTTGGAGTCAACGTGGAAAAATATCAATAGTAATTAGTAGTGGACAATATTTAAGAATCATATTTTCTAATAGTTATGTTTTCTGATAATGTTAAAAATCTGTTTGGTATGAGTTAAATATTATTAAAAATGTTATACAATGATTATGTTTTAACATTATGTTTGATTTAAGTATTAAATTTCTTAAAAAATTATTTTATTCTATGATAATTAATGAAATTTATTTATATTATTAATTAAATTAGGGTTTATTTAAAATTTTATATTAAATTATAAAATAAAATAATAAAATGTACTATAATACAAGAATGTGTGTAAAAATAAAAATTATTTTAAAAAATTAGCTGTTTATATATTTTTACTATAACATAGTGAGAATAATAAATTTAGATAATATAATTACATGTACACAGTCGTAATTAAAAGTTAAGCAGTGATTACATGTTCACTTAAAAATTGAAAAGTATATTTTTCTTTTAATTTTAATAATTTTAATCACAATAACTTCAAATAATATTAAAATGCATAATTATATTTTAATAATTTTTTTACCTTCATGAGAATCTTTCTCACCCCTCGTGTAAACCGTTTATTAATATTTCCAGTTTTAAATTATTAAAAAGCTTAAAAGAATCTCTTTACCTAATTTCTCTAATGTTAAATTTTGAAAATTTTAATTATTGATATATTTTACCTAATTTTTTTAAATATTAATTTTCTTAAAATTATATTTATCTTTGTGAAATTAAAATTTAAAATTTAAAATTTAAAATTTTATATATGTTTGATTTGTTGCTTGGGAAGTGTTTGTCTCTGACGTGAAGAAAATGGCCAACGATGCCAAAGGGCTTTTTTTTTTTAATCAGAATAAGAAAAGATAAACTATCAGTACAGTATTTTGAAATAAATTATAAAAATATGATCTTTAACTAAAAATCACAAATGACATTTTTTGATATTTTAAATTTTTTATTATTTTTAAAAAATCGTCATTAGCTACTTTTAAAAAAAAAAAAACATCATTAACAGTTTTAAATTTTCATAATTTTTAAAATTTATTATTGGCAATTTTTTATTTTATAATTTATAATTTTTCTTTATTTAATTTCTGAATCTCTACATCTGTACTTTGAGTATCATATTTTTGTAAATTTTTAAAAAATAATATATTTAAATATATATTATCATGGAAATTTAAATTAATTAACCACGCTAAAGGCTATCAAATTAATAAAAAGGGCATATATTTCTGAAATTTGTAATGAAACTAACGAATTTTTTTAACATACATCTCAAGAATATATATTAATGAAAATTTCTTTATATCTTTTTATTTACTATCGAAAGCATTTGAATAAAGGTTAAAAGAATATTACGTAAAATCAATATTATAAATAAACATATTGATATTTTATTTATTTTTAAGACAACTTGCTTTTATTTTTGCTTTTTGCACGTACGCGTGTATATTCTATATTTGATTCGTCTTTTGTCCTTATTATGTTAAAAAGTGAAAATAAGTGTTCATGATGAATAAATATTTAAAGTACACTATTTAAACGTTACGTTAATTATGTTGTTACAACTACTATCCATAATTGAGCATTTTTTTTTAATCCTTGGAATATATAACCAGTTCATGTGATATTTTCCAGATTACGTATCATTATTGCCAACCTTTATTTAGATGAAATGCATTTATTTCGATTCTTATACATGCCTTTTAAAAGAAAAACCAAAAACACTACAGTTTTAAAATGACTAAACATGTACTTTGAAGTAGATTTTCATATTTCCATATTGTTCACGAATTTACCTTCGTATATTTTATTTAAATTTTTATAAAATTATTATGTGTATTTAAATTAATTTTAACTAAATATTGGGATTAGAACATATTTAAATGAATTTTAAGTTGATCACTTAAACTTTAAATTTATTCAAATTGTCTCATATATTTAAATAAATAAATTTAAGTTTGACCTAAAATAAAATTTTAATGCTTAAAGTCATTTTTTAAAAAATTTTATCTTAATAAATATAATTGTTTTTTATTAGTTTAATATTTAATATATATCTTCATATTAGAAAGTGAAGTAAAACAACAATAAAGTTATAATTTTAAATCCACAATGATACCATATGATTGAAGTATAATTTTTAATGACGAAAATGATATTTAAAAAAGATTAGTCATTTATTTAAATTGTCTCTTAAAAATTAATATTAGATAAATGATATGTACAAGAAAAAATAAAATATTTTAAAAATAAATATTTGTAATTATTTAATGATACATATATATGAGTTATTTAAAGATTAATCGACTCTACTTATAAGTTATCCTTATTCAAATAATTCATGAATAATACAACTTATTTATATTTTTATTATTCAATGTAATTTTGTTAAAGAATAGGAGAGTCATTTTTACTTTAACTCAAATAAAAAAGTTAATTAACTGCAGAACATGATTAATGGTGTGTTTAGATATGCCTTAAAATTCATTGAATATGAAATCAAATTTTAATTAGTACTCTAAGTTATGTCAAAATTATATTGTATCCTAGACATACAAATGTAGAACCAATCAGGCTAAAAATAAATTATGAGGCCACAAATCAATTATGTTACAATTGTTTAGCTTATTCGATGCGAAAAAGGAAATACTTTATTTTACTTTTGGATAAAATAGAAAATGCGTAAAAAAATAAGTAAAAAAAAATAAAGAATGTGTTGTTTGAATTAATAAAATTTTATTTATTTATTTAGATGAATGAAAAAAGTAGTTTATATTAAATAATTTTATAATAAAAAATAATTTTTTTAACATAATATTATTTAATTATGTATTTTTTAAAATATTTTTAACAGAATATAAAACTAAAAAATGTCACATCTTCTCCGTGCAAAATCTCACTTATACAAAATAAATTGATAGAGCACATGTAATTTTTTTACAAAACATCTAAACATATAAAATATATTTTCTTATAATTATTTTTCCATATAAACAAACAAACAAACCATAAAAGCATTTACTGAAACTGAGTCTTGGGCACTGGTGCTTGAAATTCGGAACTCACACACAAAACTATAGGTAAAAAGAAGGTTGTAGGAAAGTTAATGTAGTATTATTTTATCTGTGTTGTCTGAATAACCATAAGAACATATTTTTATCGAGAAAAGAGTTATTTGTACAGTATTAAATGGCACCTGCAACAACTAGAAGAGCGTGAAATAGAGGGTATAAGAGTGATTGTACCTTTGCGTTGTGATTGAAGCTCACGCAAGCTCCACCTCACTCTCTCTCATATATAAATCTTCAGTTCTTTGCTTTTCCATCTTTCTCAAAGAATCTCTTATCTTCTTTTCCATCTTCCATTCCTAATTCCCTCTTTTATGATCTCTTCACACGATCTCATCATTTACTTATAATATAACTCAAAACCCTTGATCCATTTCGTTACGTTTCATTCGAATTCTAAATCACCATCGAGCGATTCTGTTGACCCTTTGCGCAAGGCCTAGATCAGATACTTCATAATCGCTCAAAAAGGTAAAAGGAAAAACGCATTGAAATATCGGGTCGAGTCGGGTTTTATGGTTGCAATGATTTCTTACTAATTTAGGTCTAAGATAATTCTTTAATTATTAATTAATGCATGTGGTTAATTTTGTTTTGGTGTCTGTTGTTTAGGTTTGGAGAATGGGTTCTCTGCAAGTACCGGTTGTATGCCCCTCTGCCAAAGCAGGGTTCTGTAGAATTCCTATGATCGGGGCAATGAAAATGAGTGTTAGATGCATTAGAAGTGAATTTTGGGGTCTCTCTGGTGCCATGGCTAAATCTAGTTTTCTCTCTTGTCACATAAACATGCGAAAGTGCAAGAGAGTGCATTGTAGTTCCAACTCGTCTTCGAATGACAGTGGAAGTACCGCAGATAATTTCAATGAAAAAGATGAAGATTATGTTAACTCTAGTGTGATTGAAGCTGGTATGTTTAGCTGCTACTAGTTCCATAAAAATAAAAATTATAACATTATTCAGTGAATTGCCACTAAGATAACATGATCAATGATGCAATATGACGATATTAGTGCGCTGATTCTAGATAGGGTGTCTACATGTCTTAGGAGATACAAATTTATATGTTAATTGAATACTGGATTTGGGCTAACTGAATGGGTGTGATGATGGTGCAAGAAACTTTGGCAAACAGTGTCTCCTCCCCCATTTGGCTCTTATGAAATAGACTTGTTCTGTGATTTTGTTGATTAGTTGAGGTGAAGAGCGGAGCAGATGGTTTCATAATCAAAATGAGGGATGGAAGACACTTGAGATGCATCCATAACAATCCTCAGGGAGGGCATCTTCCAGATTATGCACCGCATCCTGCTATTGTATTGAAGATGGAAGATGGGACTGGTCTACTTCTCCCTATAATTGTTTGTATGTTTGTCTTACTCCCTAACATTTTTTTATCATGGAAACATAGTTCTTGCATTTGATTTTGATAATTATGCATCTGTACCATAATAAATTTCTGTAATGTAATATTTTCAGTGGAGATGCCAAGCGTCTTGCTAATGGCAGCAATACGCAATGTTCCAATAGTATGTCCTCTTTGTCATTTGAATTCCACTGTATTACCCTCATTGTATTCTTCCAAGATGTGTAATTAATCAAGTGTTTGATCCCAAATGATTTTGGTTTTTTGTAATATAGCCACATGGATACTAACTATCTGATTGCTGTATCAGGCTAGACCTACCTTATATCAAGTTGTGAAGGAGATGGTTGACAAGATGGGTTATGAAGTACGGTTCTGTTTATCTTTATACTCTACTCCTTATCCTGATTTTTTTGTGATATTTCAATCAGATTTCATGATGATATAATCATGTCATTTCCTGCTTCTGCAGGTGAGACTAGTCAGAGTTACTAGGAGGGTTCATGAGGCATATTTTGCCCAGTTGTATCTTACCAAGGTATTTATTTTGTATTCTTCCTCCCCCTTCCCCCACGAAAGAAAAAAGAAAAAGAGAAATAAAAGCATGCGAATTCACCCCAAGCGTTGTATGACAGTTTAATTATATTTGGTAATTGGTATAGGTTGGAAATGAGCAAGAATGTGTGAGCTTTGATCTTCGACCTTCAGATGCTATCAATATTGCAGTAAGATGCAAGGTAATATTTGTATATTCATGCTTATGAATACGTTTTCCACTGCAGCAGATTGCATTCTTTTATTGATTTGCTTGGCAGTTGCTCATTTTTTACCTGGTTGATATTAGAAAAATCAAGTACCGGCAGATTTTTTTTTTGACATCTTTATTTGTCAGAACGGTTCATTGTTTAGGCAAGTTAAATATCTTGGATGCACTGTTGGATTGTGTTTACTAAATGCCAAATCCTAAAGTTATACTTGTTAAAAATGAGACTAGGTTTATAAGAGATTTCACTATTTTTAACAATGCTGTAGGTGCCGATACAAGTCAACAAGTACTTGGCATACAGCGATGGTATGAGAGTAATTGAATCAGGCAAACTCCCATCACAGTTCCCTGGTTCGGACGGTCGATTATTTACTGAGATGGACCGGTATGTTTGCGAAAAAGATACCTTAATAGTTATAACACACTTGACTCATATGTAGTATGTGTAGTTTCTGTTCTTGAATATATTTATGTAAAGGAAATAAAAAAAAAAAAGTTCTTGGAATCTGTCTCATTATTAGTATATTTTTCATTGTGAAATACATATTCTAACTAAAAGTGACACAACTGCAGGCCAAGTGGTCAGCCTTGTACCGAGACCATGGAGTTCAATCTATTGCACAACATGTTGAAAGCTGTTGTTGAAGAGCGCTATAAAGATGCAGGTAATAATTGTCTTAAGATTATTTTTTCAATCTATTGATTGTGTTCTATGTTCTCTACATTTTTTAAAAATGTATGATGCATGGCAAAAGCACATTGGATGTTGTATGTGATTGATCATAGTGGCAGCCAATCATGTTCCTACTCCCTAGTCTACTGTACTGGTTTTGATATTTTTGCCCTTATTAGTTGGAGAAGTTTCAACTTGTTGATTTTCTTCTTGGATGAGGACCCTCATGCTAGGATGCAAAAGTAATTATAGTAGGACCCACTACTATTTATGTGGGTCTATTAACTTTGTTTTAATGTCTTTCTCTCTTAAAACATGACTTTTTACTGTTAGTGAGTAACATAAAGTGATCCTTACATTTTCTTCATTCATCGCCTCTATATAGTCTCTAAGCATTTGGTATCATCACTCATCAGTTTTAATTAAAACAAATTTGTATGCTATATGCCCCTGGCATTATGTAGGAGAACTGTCATAGATGACATCACTTAAACTATTTTCATCAGAACAGGCTTTTGCTAGGCATCTGTATAGGCATCAGAACAAATTTGTATTTTTATATACTTGTGAAGCTTAATATTGCTCTAGGTATTCAGTTGTCTACATAAGTGGCTATTCCTTTATACATGCATCAAATTAGGATGTAAGTCTTGCAATATTACATTAACATTAGTTTTGGACTGCTGTGTAGATTGTATGTCTCTAATGTATTACTTTCACATCTCATATTTCTTCTGATGAAACTGTAGCTTTGTGGAGGGACAAACTCAATCAACTTAGGGCTGGAAAAAACGTGAATAACAGGTATGAAGCTTTTATGGTATGACAATTTAACGCTTCCAGCACTGCCTTAAGAATTCTCTAGCTGAGTGAATTTACCCAAAGCCCAACCATTTTTTGGTTTTTTTTTTCGGTTGGGACAGCTTTAATGCACGCCGACAACTTTTATTTTGTTGCAGATCCTGAACGCCTTAATTGTATATAATTCAAATCTTATATTAGAGAGTCGATGGGATTCGGTACAGCAGATGGCAGTCATGTCTCTCCCTTACTTGGCCTATATATATATATATATATATATATATATATGCTTACATTGTGAATATTTGTATATATTTGTAAACATTAATGCTAATGCAATCATGTGGAACTTTTCACTGCTTTTCTGATATACTCGTTTCAATCCTCAAAAGCTGTTAATATGTATTTTGTTTTTTATCCATAGGATGCAGTAAAGTGATGGTTGTGTTTCGCTGTATTATTAAAATATTTGGGATGGTTGGATACACTGCTGTAAATAAATTACTTTGTTCTTTGCATTTGGTTTACTCTTAGGTAGACTTGCCAATAGAAAACCTTTAAAATCAATTAATGCTCTGAAACTCTGGAATCAAATACCCATTCAATGCTTATTGAATTCAATTATTAACTGAATTACGCTGAATAATTATTCTGGACTGTCTGTCCGTAATTTTAATATGTTTAAAAACCTCCCACAGGTTTTTTTTTGCTATGTTGCTCGGGGCCTCGTTAGACTGCTTCACTACATATGCTTCAAAACTAATGTTATGTTGATTAAAAAGAACTCTTGTTCTTGGATTGAAACCTGCCTTTTCCCCCTGTTGTAAATTTTTCACTCCCAAAATGTGGATAACTAGTATGGGAACGGAGTTGGGTGACTTTGAAAAGGTAGTAAGAGGACATAGAAGTACTTTTAGATATGCGTATAATTTTATAATACTTTTGAAAGAAGGAAATCATCTCTTTACAGAAATTTATAATAATATTTGGACGATTTATCACCAATCAACAATGGAATACAAACACGAACAAATTTTTTCTCTTTTTATTGAGAACAAAATCTTTTAAGAAGATATAATTCAATCTTACCAATTTATTAATGTTATATCATACGGAGTGTTTTGTGTTGCGGAAGCAACAGGGTGACCATTTTTTCCTGCGCCATCGTAATAACTAAAAATAGATACATGTAGTGCACGCCACCAGTTCTATAACGAGGTGAATGTAAAGTCAGCTAATCTCGAGTGTCATTATGCAAATATTTATGTAAATAAAGAAGCGAAGTGCCTCACTGTTGAAGGAAATTTCATTGTCCCAACTTGTACCAATTAGGGAAATGTTTACTTTTTTAAGCGGTCAAAAGAGAAAAATATTTATTAGTGAAATGT
Organism: Abrus precatorius; assembly: GCF_003935025.1. Taxonomy (NCBI): domain Eukaryota; kingdom Viridiplantae; phylum Streptophyta; class Magnoliopsida; order Fabales; family Fabaceae; genus Abrus; species Abrus precatorius. The sequence continues at coordinate 7,473,427 of NW_020874428.1, read as the reverse complement.
TTATTAAATAGTAACCCTATCTTTACGGGGACTTAAAAAACGAAAAAAAAAACTTTGGGTACATTTTCTTATTTCTCTATAGAATATAGGAGTTGGGTTTGCCCTCGATAAAAAAAAAATTATATTCACAATATTTAACAGTTATTAAAAAACTTGATGCTAGTCAACTTTATTATAGAGTGATAGAAATAACCAGTTTTCCCATAAAAAGGAGTAAGAGTTGACGAGAAAGGCGTAGGTAACATAGCACCAACTACCACCGCACCGACGACGAATTCGCGCCATGTTTTAGATAAAAATGGTGGACCCATATAAAGACAAGGTGGCTGCAAACAATGCAATACTTGTAGGACCCGAAAAATGAAAAGCCACCCCATGTGAGATTGGAGTTGTGTGTTCATAATTTTAAAAAATATTGCATTTCAATTTGGGTCTTGCTAACAATAATGGAAAAAGAGAATATTTTTATTAAAAATCAAAGTGAGAATTCAATGGAATGTACATTAAGTAGGATTTTTGGTTCCTCTTTTAATTCCTTCATATTTCTTTTAATAAAAAATATTGCTCAATTGCATTGTTAATTTGTTTTATACATTATTGTAGACATTATTTTAGCGCCAAAAAATGCCGAACCATACTATTAACTAAATAATTAGACTAGTGATTAAAATCTAAATAATTCCATAAATTATTGATGACGCAAAATATCTAAGCACGAAAAGTTACGAAACAAGATGTTAATATATTATTGGTCAAGTATTAAATTAATAAAATGGTTTTGACAGATACCACGCCGGAGACATAGTAATATATTACCCATTATTATTGCAATTCATTACACACGCATATCAATTTACTCATAATTTTAACCGTAAATTTAAACTTGAATCTCCACTTTAATAGGCCAAATTCAATTTTTTTAACATCAAAGTCATCAAGCAAACATGTACTGGCAGGCTGAAGAGGCAACCATATCTGACTTTGAGATTTACAGTTTTTGAACGATTTTCACCGTTTCATAAACCATTCTTCTTCTCTTTCTCTTCTGCCGACATCTTTTATCTTCTATCCAACACCAACACCACCCCATATTTATCATATTTTTATTTTATTTGGATTCTGTCTCAGGTTTCTGTGTCTCTGAGTTGCTTTTTATCGGTTTGGCTCTGAATTTCATGTGTTCTTCCATTCACAACTTTCATATTCATTCAACACTTTTGACATGTCCGGACCGCTTGATCGGTTCGCACGTCCCTGTGAGTATCACCGATATTTTCTTCAATCGTTATTTATTTATATAATTTTCGTTAATTCAACGCTTAAATATGCATCCAATTATCTCATGCTTTGATCTAGATCACTATATCAACTGAAATTAGGTTTATATCAGCTGAATTTCATTTAGTTTAATTTAATTTGATTTAATTTAGTTTAATACAAATACATATCGTCTTAGATTTAACAAACGAGTAGTAGGTTAGTGATCGGTAATGTCTAACCAGTCTTATATCTGATTGAGATGCTTCTAAGGATTTGCCTGTAGTGAAGAACTTAATTGGACCTCTTCAACATGTTCTGCATTTGCGTCTCTTTGATTTTGAGTTCTGAAATGTAATTGAAATGGATTGTGTTGAAACTTTGTTTCTTAGGCTTTGAAGGGTTTTCTGGTCATGATGAGAGGAGGGAGAGAAAATCAGATTTTGAGAATTCGGAGGATGATCGGCGAACGAGGATTGGTAGTTTGAAGAAAAAAGCAATCAATGCATCAAGCAAATTTAGGCATTCTCTTAGGAAGAAAAGCAGCAGGAGAAAGAGTGCCAGTCGTAGCAATTCTGTTTCCATTGAGGATGTTCGAGATGTTAAGGAGCTCCAAGCTGTGGATGCATTTCGACAAGCACTTATGTCGGACAACTTGTTGCCTCCGAGACATGATGACTATCATATGTTGTTGAGGTTATTGCTATTTATTGCTTCCAAGTTGTGTTTAAACATGTATTACTTTTATATCAAGATGGATTGGGTTTTTTTATCTTGTGGCTATTTAGAAAGATTGCAGTGGTCACAACATGTGCATCATTGATAAGTTGTCGTGCCTTTACTAATTATGAGTGTCATGTATAATAGATTGGTTTTAATTTGGGGGTTCAGCATTTCAAACCACATAGCTAAATCATAACGTTTGCTCGTCGCATTTGTGGTTTGCATAGATGGTATCTTGGCATACTGAGAGTTTACATGCTTCTTACACAGATAACTTGTTTTCCTTAGAGCATGATGTAGAAATTGAACCAACTGATGTTATTGCAGATTCTTGAAAGCAAGGAAATTTGATATTGAGAAAGCGAAGCACATGTGGGCCAACATGATCCAATGGAGGAAAGACTATGGTACTGATACAATTATGGAAGTGAGTCAACGGATTTGAAAAATATACCTAACTTCTTATTTGGTTTTCTTCTTTGGTTGATCATGTTTGATTCAATGATCTAAATTGTTGTTCACTATATACTACTTTATTTTCCTGTTTTTCTCTTTAGGATTTTGAATTCAGCGAGTTGGATGAAGTCCTGCAGTACTATCCGCATGGTTATCATGGTGTGGATAAGGAGGGAAAACCTGTTTACATTGAGAGGCTAGGCAAAGTTGATCCCAATAAGCTTATGCAAGTGACAACAATGGAAAGGTATTTGAGATACCATGTGCAGGGTTTTGAGAAAACATTTTCTGTTAAGTTTCCTGCATCCTCTATTGCTGCAAAGAGACATATAGATTCAAGTACAACCATTTTGGATGTCCAAGGCGTGGTATGTTGTCTGTCTAAATGGTCTTGAAAGTTTCCTTAGACCATTTTGATTTAGATTTAGTCAATAATTGCTGTGGACTACCATGCTGCATTATGCTTTGCAGGGTTTCAAAAACCTAACTAAATCTGCACGGGATCTTATCATGCGGCTGCAGAAAATAGATGGTGACTACTATCCAGAAGTATGTGAATTTAATCATAATTATTTTGGTAGTTTTCAATTCTTCACATTCACGGCTGCTGAACTTGTTGCTCTGGTATCTCTTCTTTGCAGACATTATGCCGAATGTTTATAATCAATGCTGGTCCTGGTTTTAAGCTGCTTTGGAACACAGTGAAAACATTTCTTGATCCCAAAACAACTTCAAAGATAAATGTATGTGTTAATTGTTTGAGCTTTTATTTTTTCTGTTTTGATTTTTATGGGGTAAGACAGAGATAATCTATAGGCGTAAGACTAATTGATGCTTCAATGTTTCATCAGGTTCTTGGAAACAAGTTCCAGAATAAATTACTTGAAATCATTGATGTGAGGTAACTGTGCATTAACTTTTCTTAATGGCGTTATTTATCAATCGGCTTGTATTATTGTTATGTAGAAGTTCTGACTGTTTGTGTGGCTTTTCAGTGAGCTGCCCGAATTTCTTGGTGGTACTTGCACTTGTATAGATCAAGGGGGTTGTATGAGGTCTGATAAAGGACCATGGCAAGATCCAAACATTTTAAAGGTTTGCTATCTTGTAACTTCTATATTCTGCTTTTCACTAAATATTTTGTACGATTGTGTGACTCAGCCTGAACAGTTGTGTACAAGCAGATGGTTCTTAGTGGTGAAGTGCAATGCTCCAGACAAATAGTAACGGTTTCTAACAACGAGGGGACTGTGATGGAATGTGATAAGGCATGCTATCCAACGGTATATCCCTCTTAGACACTTCACCAATATGAACTTTCAGATTTTGTAATTCTTTTCTTTCTCTGGATTTTTAGCCATCTTAGACACTTCATGAATGAGAACTCATATTTTATGACTCTTATCAGCTCTTTGTTTGCATTTTGAAAGCAGATAAGAAGTAGTGATACATCAACAGCTGAATCGGGATCTGAAGTCGAAGATGTCACTTCTCCCAAAGCAAGTGGGAATTATACAAACCCTAGGTTGACTCCTGTCCATGAAGAAGTAAGTGGTCATGATATTGGAGTTGAGGTTGCGAAAAGAAAGAAAGTAAAGATGGATAGTTTAGAAAAATGTAAATAAATGAAATTCAATTACTTTGATGTTTGTCCAGGCAAGATTGATTGGTAGGGCTGGTAATTCTGGTGGTTTCTCTGAGTATGACGAGTATGTTCCCATGGTTGATAAGGCTGTTGACATCGGTTGGAAGGAGAAACAAGTGACAACTCAAAACTCATATGGCTCAACAGGTTAGATACTCCATGCATATTTCCTTAGAGGTTGTTTGGAAAGGGGAGGGGAGAAGACAAATTTTGCATTTTAAATAAATATATTTAAAATTAATGTTTTTTTAAATAAAAAATATAAATTGATATATCAATATAAATTTAATATATTAATCATGTATTTTTTTTTTATCATAAATGATATATAATTTTTTTTATTTAAAATTAAAAATATGTCATTTTCTCTTTTCTCCTCTAAAATCTGCTCCCAAGCATACTCTTGTAAGTTGTAGATTGTGATACCCCCACCATTATTAACTTATTACATATTATTGAAGCCCGTGGGGATAGAGAGAGAAAGGACCATAATACATAAAAGAATTTTTAAAACCCAAAATTATTGTTTTAAAAAATTATATATATATATATATATATATATATTTATTTATTTATTTATTTACCAATGCATAAGAAAACGAACACAAAAATATTATACACTTGTATAAGATCGTAAATATTCACCAATTCATAAATATACATCAAGATAAATTGAACCAGTGCAAGGTGGTGGATTTTAGTTGGGATTTTATGACCATGAAAATTATATTTGTAAAGCATTTGTTATTTGGTGCAGAAATTTTCCTACTAAGGACTGGACGATCTGATGGAAACCGTGCATATATCTGGGCTATTATCGTGGGCTTTTTTGTTGCCATCTGTGCAATTGCTCGTTCATTAGCATTTCGTGTGACTAAAGGAATACAGGATAGTAAATCTGATTCTGCCCAAAATATGCCTAACGTGACCGTTGATTCGGTAACGAAGGAGGAATCTCGTCCCCCATCACCTGTTCCCAGATTGACCAAGTCAGAACTCATCTCATCTGCTTTGAAACGCCTTGGTGTGCTTGAAGAGAAGGTTGACAAGCTACAATCAAAACCTAATGTAATGCCCCATGAGAAAGAGGAGCTGCTGAACGCTGCTGTTTATCGTGTGGATGCATTGGAAGCAGAACTGATCGCTACAAAGAAGGTAACTGGATTTCATTTACGATCATATTATTTGCTTCAGGCTAAACAGACAGCAATTCCTGCTGTCATAATTAAGTCTCAAATTTTAAGGAAATGTTTGGTATGCTTTGCTATTATTTGCCATTGAATTGGCCTGTCCATCAATTTTTTGATTGTGAATGTGAAGTTACACCATGTGTATGTTTTGAGTTTTCATCTTTTGATGGTGTTAATCTATAGCAGCTGCTTTATATATTTGACAATACACTTGATTTGCAACCACTGTATCTATAGATATTTTCAATTCAATGCAGGATGCCGTAGGTAGATTACTGCTTTTAGCTTAGAGTTAATTAGGGTCCTTGTTACCAAACTTTAGAGCTTCTCTTTTTGCTGTTGATTATATATTCTCTATGCTATTGTAATTCACTTTAAACAATGCTCAGTCAAACGCTTGTCTTTTAAACTAAGTCAGTTGTGTGCTAAACTGTTCAATATCTGTTAGTATATATAACTAAGATCGAGTGTATTCCGTTTGCTAAACAGGCTTTATACGAAGCTTTGATTAGACAAGAAGAACTTCTGGCATATATTGACACTCAGGAAAGAAGCAAAGTCCAGGTAAGTAAACGATATTTTGCATCTTTTCTAGATTCAAAAAGAAATATCCGAATAATTTTTATTAAAAGTATGTCCAATACTTTTTTGCTTTTGTCAAACAGAAAAAGAAGTTTTGCTGGTGAAGAGATAACTGTACAGGACGGAGCTTTTCGGCAGAGCAATGGATATTTCTTCTTTCCTGCTTGTATATTTTACCTGCTCAGTCGTTTGTCTTCTGATGTCTTGCCCATTTTCGTCATGGAATTCATGTATGATGGAGATCTATGTAAAATTGCTATTTATCTCTCTCTCTCTTCTCTCTCTCTGCGTGTATATACGTTTTAATATAGATGAATTTGCGCTGAATTATAAATAATTGTATGACATATATAGAGTTCGATCAATGTTTAAGTTTGATCAACCTTCATTGTGGAACTTTCTTATAATATTATCCAAGCCTTAATAATCGTATAAAAATAGCTGTATATTTCTAGCAGTACAAGTGCATTATTCCGTTTTGGTCTTCGGGAGCATCAGCTGAATCGGGTGATTAAGGCAGTGAACAAACTCGGTCACTGAGACTACCTCTCGATTAAAATCTGCATTTTTTAATTGCAACGGTTTCCATTTTATTAAAATCCAATTACATGTTCAACGTTTCCTTAATTTTGAACTAGCACTGCGTGGCAACATAAATCAGAAATTCACAATGTTATAATATTTCTAGCAACACTATTTCGTCAGCTCAATTAATCCCCGGATCAACACAATTGTCATATATAGTGTCCTCGCCCATCATTTTCTTACGATTATTACCGTTGTCTACTTGTTTAATTTTTAGTTTCTGTAAATAGTTATTTTATATTTACTCACCTCCAGCAAGTTTTGTATTCATGCCTTAGTCTAAACCATTGACTATGTAATTTTAGTTTTTTTTTCTCTAAAAATCACCTTGCTGCTAATGCAGATTCTGAAATAGAAGTGTTACACAGTTTCGTTAATTAAGCCCTACGTTTAGTATCAACATTTAATACATGCCAGTCTTGCAGCTCTAATGATTTCCTCTTCTGGGTTTTCTTCATGCTGAGAGAAAAAGGTAAACTAAACTTTGAGAGAAAAATGATTGGATTTTTATTAATACTGAAAAACAGAGTATAATCGAGTCTATATAGACTTGCATACAAATACAGAAGCTGAATACAACATACATTCATGCTGCAGATTCAACAGAACAGTCCATCCATCCAAACCCAGGAGGAATAAACATTATGGATCATACATTCCTATTCAATAACAAATGAAATATCCATAAGACAACTTGCCACAATGCCACATCCATACAGTTATTAAATAAAATCGATACCTTATTTCGAAGATCACAAGAATATTGAGAATCTAAATTTACTCACTATCATATCTGTCATAAAGAAAATAATAGTACGAATGGCACAACAACAAGAGGAGTTAATCACAACATGGAACAGTGACTATACCCATCGTCAACAGTCACATACCAGCGATGCCACACATCACATCTCTGACACACATTTGGTGCATGACAAACATCATTCTTTTTGTCATCCTTCTTCTCTTCTTTCTTATCTTCCTTCTTCTCTTCTTTTTTCTCTTCCTTTTTCTTCTCTTCTTTCTTTTCTTCCTTGGGGGGCTCGATACTCTCAATTCTTGCGCATTTTCTGAATGTTTTAACCCTCTTTATTATTCTTATTGGATCAGCGTCACCAACCACTGTCGCTGTGTTTTTCTCTGGGTCTAGGACAATGGAAGTAATTCCTTCAACGGTTGCTATTAATTTCAATACCTTTTGACAGCACCTTGAACACCGAAGTTCCACTGACACAACAGTTTTCTGCAATACACAAGGGCATCAAACATATTAGTATAGCTCCCAACAAAAAGTAGATAAACTTTACACCAAAATGAACAAAACAGCTGAAAGTGCTGCAGCTTGTCTGTGTAACTGTGCAAGGATAAGACACATAATAAAGTTAGGTGAGAGGTCATCATATTCATTAAATATTCACATAACATAAGGATGTTATCATGTGGAAGAGTCTATGGAACAGAAACATGAAACCTTAGGCATGATTTTGAAGTGCATAATTACAATGCCAGAACAAGCAGCTACGTTTAAATTTATAGGCACCATTTTGCCCCCATGTTGTGCTGAAAAGGTTTGGTTGAAAAGTAAATGGAATGGCAATGCTGGTAGGTAACCAATGATAAATGTAAGTCGGATTGTAAATTAATGTACTATCACCAGTGTCTTCCCTAGTGAACTGAATGCAGACACTAGACATTTAGAAATGCAAGTCTCCAACACCTACTTAGGTAACTTTTCTCCTGCTTTGGACTTTTTCACAGTAAAATTATAAAAATAAAATAAAATTCAAATAGACCCATGCCAATTTAATTACTCAAATAGACATAAAATTTTGGCTATCCGGGAACGAATTCTAAGTTGGTTTTTATTTTTATTTTTTTTGTTCTTAAATTTTATTTTATGTTTTTATCTAATAAAATAAATATTATTATTTAAATTATATTTATATATTTTTATTTTGTTAAAATAAATATTTATAATATGTTATTCTAATAAATATTTATAAATATTTTGTTAATTATATATAATAAAATAAGTTTTATTATTTGAATTATGTTTATATTTTTATATTATTTAAAAATGAATAAAAATAATATTAATTTTAAATATTTATTAAAATTTATTTGACATATTTAAGATAATAAATAATATTTTTTTAAAAATAATAATTAAATTTTAAAAACTAATTAAAATAATTAAATAATAAGTAAATTATTTTAGATAATTTTTAAAAACTAATTAAAATATTTAAATAATAAGTATATTATTTTAGATAATAATGTTAATACTTAAATTATTTATAATTAAAGAATAATAAATATATTTTCAAAATTAAATAAATATATTAAATACTATTCTGTTTATTTATTTATTTAAATATGTAATTTTAACTTAATATTTTTAAATATTAGTATGATACAATGATATTTTGAATAAAAATTTTATTTTAATTAAATTATTTTTTTAAAAATGACATTATTTAATATTATAATTTTTAATACCCTAAACCCTAAAACTTTATTATTATAAATTTGAATAAATTTTATTAGAGAATAAAAAATTTATTTTTAAAAAATAAATAAAATATTAAATTATAAATTAATTATTTATAGTTGAGACAAATATTTTGAAATTAACGTTTTCATATTACTAAGGTAACATTGATGGAGACAAAGTACATTAATAAAGATGATAACAAATTTATAACTATTAATAATTAATTATCTTCGTAATGGTGGCCAGTTCCATAATGAGAGCGATGTCTGTGACGTGGTGGGTTTTGTCGTTGTTGCTCTAAGATTTCAGGATGAACTTGCGGAGGATTTAGATAATCATGAAGGTCTAGTTGTTGGAATGCATTTGATGAATTACCAAGTTCATTAGCAAAATCTGGTTAGTAAAAAGACTGCATGTAAATTTATGCTGAAGATGGAATTATAAAATCAACTCCAAATAAGTTTGTAAAAAAATCCTCCAATGTTGTTGTAAACGAATGTCTTGTGTTAATTATGTTTGTTTCTGGTGTAATGTTCAGAGGAATTGATGCAATCTCGTGGTACAACGGTGTGGAAGTCGTACCTATTTCAAATGTGTTAGTAGTCCTTAGTTGTTGGTCACTCCTCCTTGGATTTTGTAGTAGTGGTGGCACAGATAGAAAATAGATATAATTGGCAATGTACCATTCCATGTATTATTGTATGTGACACAATGGGCCTTGATTGGATGACCCGTTATTGTCAGCTCACATTTGTTGTTTCATATCTTGATCCATTGAGCATGTCTTGTAACCTAATTTCCATCCTGTCTTTCTCTCATGTCAATTTTGTAGAGGTCATTCAAATTATTCGGTGGAGAAGGGACTTCTTGGAAGAGACAAACTGTAATTTGACTCTATCTATTTGGTATCATTCAACAATTGCAAAACAAAGGATGGCGGTACATAAATATATTCTTCCATTGGTATTGATATTTGTTGGACATCTCTATATGCTTCCATTGGTATTGATATTTGCAAGTCTTGATATGACGCCAATAAAAACTATAAATATACTTAACTTTGTTACTTAAGATGATGTGTAAAAGATAAGAAAATAAATATGAAGCGTTAACTGACTAGCTTAAATGTGATCAAACATTGATCTGTACCCCACAACATCATTGTGAGGTTTATTTTGAAAGTTTAGTACTCTATCTCCGTTCCATCTGCACACGAGAGGGTATATTAGTGGATTACTAGAAATTGACGCAATATATGACATGTGATACCATGCCTAGGACATTAACAGTGATGAGTAACCACCCATTGTTTTGCTACCAACTTTCGTGACTTTGCATATTTCCCTGTACAACATAGCTAAACAAGCAGAACCCTAACTATATCATCTTGTTCTTCTAAGATTAGTTAATAAAGCTAAATACATAAGATGTACTTTGTTGCCTGTTTTGTCAGGCATCAAAAAATTTCCAATTAAACCTAGTATATAAGCCCTACAATGGGTGTGAACTTCTTCTTCAGATGGTTCTTCTGGTAATAACAACATGTTGTCTCTCAGCCACTTTAGTTTTAGCATAGAGCCAATAAGTGACTCTTCCTTGACTGACATTGTTGGACCAATAATTGATAAACTATCAACTCTTAGCACGAGTTGAAGTGCAACATCCTCCAGGGTTATGATGCATTCCCTTATTAAAAATGGAATGTGTGAGTTTCAGATCTCTACCTCTCGACCAAAGCTGTTATCTATTCTATCCATGTCTATTGCATTAGACACATTGCACAAAACTTCATGTGATTATTCAAAAACGCTACACTGAAGAAAGATATCGTCAATATGGGTAATTTTAATTTTTTACGTATTCTATATTATCATTAATATTTTATACAATTGTTTAGCTAGTTATATTAATTCAATTTGTAATATTATTTCCAGGATATGGGATGACTGAACCGAGATTCTTTTACTATTATAACATAGTAAAAGATAATAATCTTGAAGTTAGACAATGGTTGGACAACATCCCAAGGGAAAAATAGACACTGACATGGGACAACGGACGACGCTGGGAACACATGACAACAAACCTAGCGGAGTCAATCAATTCGGTCTTGAAGAAAACCAGAAACTTACCAATTTGCTCCATGGTCATGGCAACATACACCCGTTGCAATAAGTTCTTCATTGACAGAAGTAAGGAAGTAGATGTAATGATTAATGCTAGACATATGTACTCAGAGGTTGTAACTAAAGCAATTCAAGATGCACAGTCAAAGATGAACACTCATAGAGTCATTACTTTTGACAGAACAAACACTAGATTTTTAGTCGAAGAAACGCAACATCTAACAGAAATTCGACCCGTAAAAAGATTTACAGTATGGTTAGATAAAATATGGTGTGATTGTGATAAGTTTTAAAAAATTCACATCCCATGCTCGCATGTACTTGCTTCATGCTTACACACACATCACAACTTTGACATTTACATATCTCCCGTATATATCTTACAACAAATTTCTAAGGTATACGAAGGTCAATTTGGAGAACTCAGGCACGAAGACTATTGGCTAACTTACATGGACCTAACTTTGTGTCCAAATCCAAAACTGAAAAGAACTTCAAAGGGTCAATCCAAGTCCAGTAGAATAAGAACATAAATGGACATTAGAGAACAACAAAGTCGGACAAACAATTGTTCTTATTTTCATACTCCTAGTCACACAAGGAAGACATGTCCAAACATCGCTCAATCTTCTAGTTCCTACCATTGATTTATAATGTTATTATTCTAAAAAAAATTTAATGTCATTTTTAATTTTACGAATGTCATTGCAACTTTTAAATTTTAGTATTTATAATTTATATTAAATATATAATTATATATATAATATATCTACATAATAGTATTTAATTATATTTATTAATATTAATAACATATTTTTTTAAATAAATAATTATCTATAAATTTTAATAAAGATTAATATCTCAAAATAAATAAATAAATTGGTTATTATTTAATATTTTTATTTATTTTATAAATATATAATATTAAATAAATTATTATAATAATTTTTATTTTATAAAAATTTAAAATTAAATAAATTATTATTGTAATTTTTATTTTTATAAAAAATATAATATTAAATAACCAAAAATATAATTTTAGAATATAAATATCATTTTTAAAAAATAAAATTATATTAAATAATATAATAAAAACAAAAATATTATTTATCATCTTAAATATGTCAAATAAATTTTAATTAACATTTAAAATTAATATTATTTTTATTTTTATTCATTTTTAAATAATATAGAAAGATAAATATAATTCAAATAATAAAACTTATTTTATTATATATAACTAACAAAATATTTATAAATATTTATTAGAATAACATATTATAAATATTTATTTTAACAAAATAAAAATATATAAATATAATTTAAATAATAATATTTATTTTATTATATAAAAATATAAAATAAAATTTAAAAACAAAACGAAATAAAAACTAACTCAGAATTCAGTTTCTTGGGTGGCCAAAATTTTGGGTCTATTTGAGTAATTAAATTGACATGGGTCTATTTAAGTAAATTTTTTTTTTAATAATTTTACTGTAAAAAACTCTCTACTTTGAACTTCAAATAAAAAATTACAATAAACTTTAGTTTTTAAAATTGATTTTAAACATAATATAATAAGTTTTTTTTATTAAAAATATGATATCTTTACACATTTATGTTTTAATAAAATTTTCAATCATCGTTTGACACTTTTAGTTGCTTCCAAAAATTTTATAGGGTTTGTCTTAATTTGTGAGTCATCATTTAAAGAGATGAAATACCTCTTTTAACAGTTTACGTCTTCATTATATGATTTTTTTTAAAAATAAATAATTAAAATAATATTTTTTAAAACAATTTATCTTTCTGTAATTTTTTTTTTCAAATTTTCACAAGTTTTTACGTATGAGATAAAAAAAATTTGATTAAGTTTCGTCTACACAAGAGACAAAACTAGGAGATTAAGACATGTATCAAAATTTTGTTAAATTTCATCTATACTAGAGACGAAACATAATTTTTTAAAGAATGTCGTGTGTTAAAAAAATGAAACTTGTTTTCCACTTAACTTAGAAACTAATTTGGGAAAAAAGACATTTTTGAAAGGATGGATTCTACATTTTTGTAAGCCAATGACACTATTGAGCCTTGTAAGTGGGGTCATATCATTGGAAAAGCTGCATAAAACATGCTCCGTGGTAGCAAATTAGGATGCTTAAACATGCTCTAAAAAAAGGTCATATTAACACTTTTATTGGACAAGTTGGTTGATATAAGTAACCACTGGATTGATCAAATATGTTGATACTCAACACTGGTCATTGGTTGGTGTCATCTAAGCTTTTTATACGTAAAACCCACTCTTTCAGCGTATGAAACTCCTTTGAAAAAAATTAAAAAAATAAATATTATTTTTTTTAACATACAAAACTCATTAAAAAAATAAATTTTTATCTTTGGTACAGACAAAATTTAACAAGATTTTGACACATCTTAATCTCTTAATTTTATCTCTTCTACATATGAAACTTAATTAAAAAATAAAAACATTTTAAGTTTCATCACTTGTTTAGATGAAACTTGCAACAACGTGACAAAAAAAACTTTAAACAAAAAAATTATTTAAAAAAATATTATTTTAATAATTTATTTTAAAATAAAAATCTCATTACACAATGCAAATCATCATGTTAAGCTAAGGCTAAGTTCAGCTAATGCTAATCAATTCCCTGGATTTGACATTTAAGCTGAAGATATAGGAATAATTTGGATTAACTTATTATCCAAAAATTCTAACTAATTTTTTTCAAAGTTTATTTTAAGTTATTTTCTTTCCCTAATAGATTCATTTGACTCCATTAAGATTAGTTAAGAGTTAATTATTGTATTAAAGGTTTAGACCTTTAAGTCCATTCTTAAGCTCTAAATGAGGATTCTTTTTATTTTTGTAGGCAAAAAATATATACAAAAATACATAAAAATAGTATAGTTTTTAAATATTTATGAAAGTACGCATAAGGAACATTGAGAATATTACAAAATTCCTATTGAAAAGGCGTAACCGCATTAGAATGGAACAGTGGTGACGCATATTAGTTGCTTCTAGTCAACAGACACCACTGAACCATGTAACACCTTAAATTTAATTTCAATTTAATAAGAATTTCACAAATTCAAATAATCAATTTTCATAAAATACTTCAAAATAAGGGAATGGTTATAAATTAATATCAAATGACTACTATAAGACTAGTTTAGTTATAACAAATTTTAAAATAAAAACTAAGTCCTATAGCAGTCCATTCATCCCTTCACTGAGTCCGGTGCTGATCGTCTTGATTACCTGAAAAATAAATGTAAGGGTGAGTACTCTACACTACCCAAAACACACAATTGACATAGATTCTTACCTCCAGAACCTTCCCAATACATTCAACAAACACAATCACATGTAGCAATTCACATTCATAAGTACAAAACACAAATCCATGCACAAAAGAGTAGGATAGAGTCCCCCTTACCTTGGATTGACGTCTCACGCACTAAATCCACCAAGAAGTGCTCCCCCTCACGGATTTCGTTCTAAACACATGGAGAAACTCTATGAGAACCTAGGGGAACCACGAAAACGGAGAAAGGGAATGAAAAACTGAAACCATAACCATTAAAACTTACCTCCAAGCGTTCCCTACATGAATTTAACCTTCAATCAAGCTCCTAAACGGCTTTGGAGGCAATTAATCGGTGGAATAGGGCTTTGGAGAATGAGAGGATTGAAGGGAGAGGGAGAAATAACTCTTCTCGAACCCTAACCCCATTTAAATTTTTTTCTGATCGCGACATTTTCGCTACAGCGAGATATTTTCGCTGCAGTGAGGTCTCCTTGTTGCAGCGACACGGCCTCTCGCTACAGCGAAAAAACAGAGAAAACAGCACCATGATTTCTGCAAAGTCTCGCTACAGCGAGACTGCACCCAGAAATGCATCTCAAACTGTCGTTCTATCGCTACAGCGAGAAGACGACAGTTCTGATCCTTCCTCCCATGGCCCTTTCGCTACAGCGAGAACAGTCCAATATCACACCCTGCACTTAGGCACTTAGCTATTTCAGCCTAACCAGTCATGCATACACCCATATATATATATATATATATATATATATATATATATATATACATATTCACAACATATATCTAAAAATACACACATGAATATACATTTAGATTTATATAATTATCAATAATTAATATTACAAAATTCGGGGCGTTACAAACCATGGATTGACATGTGTCATGCATGCACAAGTTGCTCAAGTGGGACAAGCACCATTGGTCATGCGCGTAATATGTGTCACGCATGCATTGTTGCTCCAGTCACAGAGGAATTACCCTTGTAGTTGTGCCATGTATTCGTGTGCGAATGGAATAATTAAACTTTACATGGCCAACTTCCTTTTCTTGGGCATCACCTTGGGACTTGCAAAAAATTTTGATTCTTCGGGAGGTTAAGTAGGATTGGGAAATGGACAACAAAGAATTTTTTTTTCTAGTTTTGGAAAAAGCAAGCTATAATAAGCATGTTGTTACATCATTTTAGTGATATAAACAATCATCTTAATAGTGAAATATAAGTAGATATATATACATGACTATTATTATCAAATTAATTGGAAGTGTTATTTTTACGAATCACTCAAGTAGTAGGGAACTGTTGAGGTATCTTCGTTTATTATGTGATCTAGATGAATGAAATGAATATAATTGGGGCTCAGATGCACTTACAAATCTATACTGACAGTTATGTGTAGCCATAAGTTATAAGAATAAAAAAAATTGCATATTGACACAATTAATTTAATTATAGGCATGGGATAGATTTTCAAGTATAGCCCCCACAAGTCTTGAGATCTTACACCCAGAACAACCATATGATACTAGGTATACTTTTGTAACATGTATATTAACATATGTTTAAATTAAAATTTAGATTAAAAATCATTACTAATTGAATTTGATTATTTTATTATAGATGGTTACGAAGTTGTATCTTTAAAGGAATGAGGAAAGATCTAACATTTTATAAATATGTTTTTGAGACAACAAAGAAAGATGAAGATTGTAATAATATATTTGCTTTATTTTCATATTTAGTTAACGATGTAATAATTATTTAAAAATTTTGACAAATTATATAGAAGTCGTACAACTTAAGTGTTATTTATTCCTTACTTCCAATGTACTTAAATGAAATAGACCATTTAGAGGAAAGATAAATGAAGATTGGTGCGGAGTTTATCAACCTTACATTGACATGTGTAATTGTAGAGCAGAGTTTGTGGTTACAAACCCTCTAAAAAAAAGTTATTAAGTGCAAATTTTGATTACATAAGGTGGTATATGAAATACACGTTAAAGGACACATCATAAGTAATATTTTTTTTATAAAAAGCTATTTTCATTTAAACTTGAAACAATATCATTATATTTGTTTTTTTACTTCATAATTATTTAAATTTATAGGTGGACAAAGTTGAGAGAATGCTTCTTCTTTTTTTCATCTTATGAAGAGGGGTTGCCATCGTTAGGGACAAATATAAACTTATTTAACTTGATTAGACAAGAAGTTGAACACATATTGGTGATGACATGTGAGGAGTACTATATTGTTAAGGTACACTCCTAGCTTCAAAGTTGTTAGGAACTAATATGCTAACTAATTGAGTTGAGCGAGAAGGTTTGTTGTGTCATTGACAATGTCAAACTAGAGAAGAGTTTAGTCTTCCAAAACTTTTATTGTGGCAATGTAACATGTATTATGTTCCTTCCTAAATCTCACCACAGTTGCCATGGCCTATGTACTAGTGTCCCTCGCATATGTCAATGGGTGGTGTTCCTACTATGTTTAAACAATTAAGCAAAATCTTCATTGCATAATTTTTTTTCTCACATGATGATTTTGTTGGTCCATCCTACACTCAAA
This sequence comes from Abrus precatorius, assembly GCF_003935025.1. Lineage (NCBI taxonomy): Eukaryota > Viridiplantae > Streptophyta > Magnoliopsida > Fabales > Fabaceae > Abrus > Abrus precatorius. The sequence continues at coordinate 7,456,447 of NW_020874428.1, read as the reverse complement.
CCCCACATATGTGCCATCAATGCACAAGCATAGTTATGTACCATCATCACTTGGGATTTATGTCACACCTAGCCCATATCGTGATTCTATGCATACACCTGCAACTCCTGCTCCATTAATGCAAAATATAAATGATACTTTTATGTGGTCACCTAGATTTGGTGTTCAGTGTAATGACTTAAATGTATATTTCAATGATATTTTTTAGGATGAAGGTAATGCAACAGTGCATGGTGATGTAGAAATAGAGCAACCAAGGAAGAATCCAAATCAAACTACAAAGGCACATACATGGAGATGTATACTTGTTCCTCCTTATGTGCACTATGACAATTTATGCATATGTTATCTCATTAACTGTTATGTTATTATAGTATTTGCTTTGCGTGTATAACCATTATTATGTTCTATTATTACTCTTATTGTATGACCAAACATATTGTAGAAACTACGTTGTTTTATTTATTCATCTAATAACATTTACCATTATTTAAGTTCATTATTATGAACTTATTGTTATTACAAACATGTTAAAAATTAAAATTAAGATGCAATAAATTAATTGTAACATGTAGACCTTATTAACAAAAAAATAAAAAGTTTGAGTGCAAGTTGATCAGATAGAATTTAGTGAAAATAGTAAATGAACAAATTCAACTATGATTTTGAACATAATGAGTTGGTCTTGTAGTTGATGTTGACAACGTTGTTGGTTATGACCCAATTTTTTTCAATTGCAACATGTTTGTCTTGGTTGTTATTCAACCCATTCCATTTCATTCCTTATTTGAGTGGACTTTGGTCGATTTTTTTCATGCATCTTGTCTTTATCTAGAAAGAGTTTCAATGTACTACTTTAGAAATTTCAAAGTCATTGTCAATATGCTTGAATATACATTAACAATATTATTCAATGTATGCACATGTCAACAAATTGATAAAAGTCAATGCTAATAACAACATGTTGCAACAGTAACATAAGAGTAAGGGTACTTGTATATATAGTTGAAAATTTTCACATTCATACTATGGATTAGACAAAATAATAGCCTATTTATTATAACTTTCACTTTGTGTCATTGGGTAAAATGCTTATTCTACTTCAAATTTTATTGACTGTATGTCATAGTGACAGTCATAACTATGAACAATATATGAAGTCGCAACTTCTTATTTTTTTTCTAATTTGATCCATTAATTTTGTACAATTAATACTTCTGACATTCACTTATTTGGGCTTTTTCTTACCACTGTATTGTATAGAATATTCAACCAATCTAGCATATGTCTACTTTACCAATAATGTTATTGGCAAGTTTCATGTTCCCTTCAAAATTTTATTAATTATCTCACTAAGTTTGTTGTTATGGGATCATATCTATGACCATAATTGTCATGCGCCAAACTTCACTTATCTTTTGAAATTCTATCAATCTATCTTTCAACGTCAGGGCTTGTCTCACAATTTTTTTAAAAGTTTCACTTAAACACAAACTTAGATAGGATATAGATATAACCTACATAAAAGTGAAAAATCAAAATATATGATAATTGTTAAGTATAAAAAATGATAAAATAAATACATATATATTTTTACCTAATTTCAAAAGTTGTTGCTTTAACTTTTGATTTTTAGACTTTCAATTAAAATTACTTGCAATGTGACACATACAATAAACATGATAAGCATAAGGAGGTTGTCATCCCAAATGAGGACTTACAATAACAGATTTTATGCTTTGGCATTTATATGATATAACACAAATTTCAGCTTTGCTAGTAACATATTATCGAATTAAATCTAAAAACAATGACTAAGCACACAATGTCTCACCTTCAACAATTGCAAATGCAATGGGAAGAATACAATTCTTGTTTTCTTGGGTTGTTGCAATTAGAAGTGTTCCTCGATATTTTCTATATAGAAAAGTTTTGTCAATTTGTATAATTAGTTTTCAAAAATTAAAGGTAACAATACATTGCTTCAATGCCAAAAGTATTTAAGAAAATTGTCTATATTGAGAATCAACTCTATTGTCAATGACGTAATCATTATTCTCAATTTTATATACTAATCCAAGTGTAAACTGTTGCATGTGATGCAACTATTTTGGTAACATTGCATAAGATTCATCTTAATCAACAAATACATAAACAATTATTTTATTTTATTTTGTTGCCTTCGATGCCTTTCTGTATGACACTTTATAACTATATAGACTTACAAATAAATTTAAAAATACAATTAGTATAATTCAATCTTTAATTTCATTAAAAGTATATACAAAATAATAAGTATATATATATTTAATACAAGTTAAAATAACATTCTATTAAGACATACTTAAGATGTATAAACAAATAAATTCTAAATCTTCACACAGTTATATTAACCATTAACTAACAATCCACATGTTTGTTTTTTTGGAGAGGTGAGCCCTCACTCGCCACGAGCAACCAACAACATTATTTCGATACTTCATGTCTAAAATAGTCAGTTTCAAATCAACTACACAATATGATTGATGAACCTTTATTGAATTTTGTTTAATTGCTATTTAAACAACATCTTTTTATTGAAGAGTAATTCCAAATCAGTAGTTTTTACCATGGTTAGAGTCTTTAACTGTGGTTAGTTGCTGTTTAGTTATTTTACTGTTTTGGGAAGCAAGTCACTAACAAACTTAGTTAGTGTTGCTATTTTAGGGTAATAAAACCCTTTGTAACAGAATTAGTTCCTTAATCAATGAGAGTTATTCTTTCTCTGATTTCTCTCTCTATTCCTTGATTCTCTTTCAATTTCACAATTCTCTAAAATTACTTTCTATCAAATCCCTAAATTGAAGACTCTGATCCAACAAATTGGCATCAAGAGCACGGTTCTGATCGTGAATTCCGCTGCGTGAAAGAGGGAAAGATTGAAATTGTGTGTGATCGAAGCTTGCAATCAGAGATTCGCAATCATGGTTGGAGCGAATGGTAATGGAGGATTTTCAGGAAATTTACCAATTCTCGATGGAAAGAACTGGTTGAGGTGGTGCACCCAGATGAAAGTTCTGTTTGGCTTCCAAGATGTCATGGACATTGTGAAGAATGGGTTGCAAGAACCTGGAGAAACATCCACTGATGCAACAAAGGCTTCGTTCAAAGAATTGAAGAAGCGTGATTACAAGGCACTTTATTTGATTCACCAGTGTGTCAATGATGAAAATTTTGACAAGATTGCTTCAGCATCTTCGGCAAAGGAAGCCTGGGATGTTCTTGAAAAGAGTTATGCTGGTGATGATAAAATCAAGAAGGTAAGGCTTCAATCTCTGAGGAGGCAGTATGAGTTACTACAGATGGAGAGTAATGAGAAGGTTTCTGAATTCTTTGCTAGACTTGTTGCCCTCACCAATCAAATGAAAGCTTGTGGAGAAACCTTGAAAGACCAAAATCTGGTTGAGAAGGTACTTAGAACCCTTTCTTCTAAATTTGACCATATTGTTGTTGCTATTGAAGAATCTAAGGACCTGAAGAGTATGAGCCTTGAGGAATTGCAGAGTTCTCTTGAGGCACACAAAATCAGGTTGAATGAAAGGAGTTCTGAGAGAGCTGCTGATCAAGTTTTGCTTGCTGCATCTACCAAGAAAGGTGCTGGATTTGACTCAAAAAAGAAGCAGAAGGGAAAAGGCAAATTTGGTCAACAGGGTTGGGCAAACAAGAAAGATCAAGGTGAAATTAGTGAGAAGTCAGAAAACAAGAACTTTGCTCAGAACAAAGGAAAGAAGTTTGATGGAGACAAAAGGAAGATACAGTGTTGGAATTGTGAGAAGTTTGGGCATATGGCAGCTGAGTGTTGGTTTGCTAAGGGTAAACTGAAGAAAAGGAAGGAAGACACTGCACATCTAGCTCAAGAGGAAGAAACAGAAGAGGCACCAGTCTTGTTGATGATGACAACTAGTTCAGTTAAGCCTAAAACTGAGTCTAGTCAAAGGAGTGATACTTGGTATTTGGATTCTGGGTGCTCTAATCACATGACCTATCATGAAGAATGGCTTTGTGATTTAGACACTTCAGTGAAAAGTGATGTCAGATGTGCTAATGGCAGCTATGTTACCTTTGAAGGGATGGGGAACATAATGATCAAGAAAGAAGATGGTAGATCAGCACTAATTGAAGAAGTTATGCTGGTACCTCAGGTGGATTGCAACCTAATGAGTTTAGGTCAACTGCTCGAAAAGAAGTTTCAGATTGTGATGAAAGACCTGAAGATGGAGCTGATTGATCCTCATGGCAGATTGATTCTAAGGACACCTATTAGGAAAAATAGGACCTTTCAAGTCAGTTTGATTGATAGAAACACTAAATGTCTAACAGCTACAGTTGATGATTCAGTAGGCTGGTTATGGCATAGGAGACTTGGGCATCTAAACTTCAGAAGTTTGAAGCTGCTGGTTGATAAATCCATAGTGATTGGGTTACCTTCAGTCAGGATACCTGAGAAGATCTGTGAGGGTTGTCTTCAAGGTAAGCAACCTAGAAAGTCATTTAAAACTGCTGTGAGTGCTAGATCAACAGATGTCCTGCATGTGATATATTTTGATGTGTGTGGACCATTTGAGGTTCCCTCTTTAGGTGGCAATAAATACTTTTGTACTTTCATAGATGAGTACAGTGGTATGATCTGGATCTACTTGATCAAGCTGAAAAGTGAAGTTTTTGAGATGTTCAAACAGTTCAAGGCTTTGGCTGAGAGGCAAAGTGCGAAGCTAATCAAGTTTCTAAGAACTGATGGAGATGGAGAGTACACTTCCACTGAGTTTGAACAGTATTGTGTGAAAGAAGGTATCAAGCATGAGGTCACACCTCCCTACACACCTCAGCATAATGGTTTTGCTGAGAGAAGAAATAGAACCATACTAGACATGGCTAGATGCATGCTGAAACAGAAGAACCTGCCAAATGAGTTTTGGGGAGAAGCAGTTGCTGCTGCTGCTTATCTCCTAAATAAATGTCCAACTAAAAGGTTGGTTGACAAAGTGCCAGAGGAAGTTTGGTTTGGTAGGAAGCCTAGCATAGCTCACTTGAAGGTTTTTGGATCAATCTGTCATATGCATGTCCCTGATGAGAGAAGAAGAAAGTTACATGACAAGAGTGAACTGATGATCATGATTGGCTACCATCCAACTGGTGGTTACAAGTTGTACAATCCCACTACAAAGAAGACTTGTGTTAGCATGGATGTAATAGTGAGTGAGGATGAAGTTTATGACTGGTCTGAGAAGATTAAGAAAAGGCAACTCTTGATTCCTTCTGAAGATCAGTTTGTCTCAGATAATGATGCTACAGAAGATCAAGAGCAGCAAACTGAGGACACACTCACCTCAGTACCTGATATTGGTGGAGCTAGGCCACAAAGACTCAGACAGAAGTCAACCAGATTGGAGGGTTTTGAATTGTTTTCAGATGCAGATATTAATGAAAAAGGTGAGCTACTGCATCTGGCATTCATGGCAGATACTGAACCTGTCAGTTTCAAAGAAGCTCTAGAAACAGAAGAATGGAAGGCTGCCATGATTGAAGAACTGAAGGCTATAGAGAGAAACAAGACTTGGGAGTTGGTACAGCTTCCAAGAGGTAAAAGGGCAATTGATGTTAAGTGGGTTTTCAAGTTAAAACTCAACACTGATGGTACATCTCCAAGCATAAAGCTAGGTTGGTTGCTAGGGGATTTCTACAAAGAGAAGGCATAGATTTCACAGAAATCTTTGCACCAGTGGCAAGAATTGAATCCATCAAACTTGTGATTGTACTTGCTTGTGCAAGGAAATGGCCATTACTGCAGCTTGATGTTAAGTCTGCATTTTTGAATGGACCATTGATGAAGAGGTGTTTGTGACTCAACCTCCCGGATTTGAAGTTAAAGGAAGAGAAGGACATGTATACAGGTTGAGGAAAGCTCTATATGGGCTAAAACAAGCCCCTAGGGCCTGGAATAAAAGGATAGACAACTATATGATGAAACTAGGTTTCAATAAGTGCTCAGTTGAGTATTGAATCTATGTACAAGCTAGGAGAAATGGTGATATGCTACTGTGCTGTCTATATGTTGATGACCTCTTAATTACAGGTAGTAATCAGAAGGTGATAGAAGGTTTCAAGCAGAAACTGATGGCTGAATTTGAGATGTCTGACCTTGGTGAGTTAACATACTTCCTTGGGTTAGAGTTCTTAAAGACTGAAAAGGGACTGGTACTGCATCAGAAGAAATATACTTCAGATGTGCTCAAGAGATATGGAATGATGAATTGTAATCCAGCTACTACTCCAGCAGATCCTAATGTGAAGCTCTCCAATGTTGAAGCTGGTGAACCTGTTGATGGTACTAAATACAAACAAATCGTTGGTTCTCTCAGGTACCTATGCAACAGCAGGCCTGACATTTGCTTTGTTGTTGGTTTGATTAGCAGATTCATGAGTAATCCAAGGGAATCACATCTGATTGCTGCTAAAAGGGTGCTCAGATACCTGAGAGGAACAATGAATTTTGGAGTTCTGTTTCCTTCATGCTCAAATTAGAATGAAGCTGAATTGTTAGGCTGGAGTGATGCTGATTATGCTGAAGAAAAAGAAGAAGTGAAGACAGATACAGACTATCACTACAGGAGCACTACAGGATACTTCTTTAAGTACATAGGAGCACCAATTTCATGGTGTTCAAAACTGCAACCAGTGGTCTCCTTATCCACTTGTGAATCTGAATACATAGCTGCATGCTATGCAGCATGTCAAGCTAAATGGATGAGGTCTGTGCTTGAAGACTTGAAGTTGCAGGTGAAGATTCCAATGAAGCTTGTGCTAGACAATAAGTCAGCAATTGATCTAGCAAGCAATCCTGTGTCACATGGCAGGAGTAAACATATAGAAACAAGGTTCCACTACCTTAGAGAACAAGTGGTGAAAGGATTCATTGAGCTGGAGCATTGTCCTTCAGAAGAACAAGTGGCAGACCTGCTCACTAAACCTGTGTCCAAGATCAAGTTTGAAGAAGCTAGAGAATGGCTTGGTCTTGTAATGTTTTGATTGATTGATGATTATTCTGATTTAGAATTACGGGGGGGGTATTGAAGAGTAATTCCAAATCAGTAGTTTTTACCATGGTTAGAGTCTTTAACTGTGGTTAGTTGCTGTTTAGTTGTTTTACTGTTTTGGGAAGCAAGTCACTAACAAATTTAGTTAGTGTTGCTATTTTGGGGTAATAAAACCCTTTGTAACAGAATTAGTTCCTTAATTAATGAGAATTATTCTTTCTCTGATTTCTCTCTCTATTCCCTGATTCTCTTTCAATTTCACAATTCTCTAAAATTACTTTCTATCAAATCCCTAAATTGAAGCTCTGATCCAACACTTTTTACTCAAATTGCAATCCAACATATAAATATTCACTCACTTTCTAAGAACAAACTATATGTGATTATGCAAATTTTATTTCTTCATTAGGATGATTCTAATTAATGTATTGATAATATCAACAATCATTCCAAAATGCACTTTTATCATCTCCTGACAATAATATCAAAATGATATGTAAAAAATTTACTTATTTTAACTTACAAAGTAATCACTCACATACATACTAATTAACCTTGTTACAAACCACCAACCAAAATTGGTGTACTAATTTCACTTGATTGAACAATTGAGTCAAAGTTACTTTCAATATTTGTGTCATTTTATTTTCATAAGGAATTTCACCCTTATCAACATCATTATCACTTGTTTCTATCATATCTAGTAAATTATTATCAGAATCATCACCTAATAAAGAAATATCTCCATTATAGAAACTTGTAATATAATTAATAAAATTTTATAATATCTACCAATTATATACTTATAAAATCAATAAATTAAATATGTTGTAAAGCATTATCTGATATAATAATTATATTGCTTTGAGTAATCGTTGTTAAACTATTAATCAAATCAATATCAACATATAACTCAAGTATGGTCATTGATGATTGTTGCTTAGAAGCATTTATTATACATTAAACATCTTCATCATTACATATTTAAAATTTACTATATTTTTTTCATGACATAAAAATTCTATCAATCACACTTGGAATAATTTCATTTTAAAACTATTTTTTTTCTTAAGTTCATCATAACTAATATTATATTTTATTTGTAATATTTGTTTATTCCTTTTAAACATTAAACTTTTACTTCTTTCATAAATTTTATTTGAATACACAACTTTGAATTTGGCTTAATTTTTTAATACTATTTAATTAAAATACATTAACAATTAATATATTCAAGTAAATTTACTTAACTAAATTAAAATATTTCAAAAATTATTGACAATAATATTTTATTATGTTAATTAACAATAATAGAAAAACAAACAACTAAAATAATAACAATAAAAAATTAAATTTGAAACAAAAATAATTAGTAATAATGAGCTATGAAAATTTTAGTAACAATAAAACAATGTAAACTTAAAATTGTATGAAAAAGATATAATGAATGAAGTTTTAAAAAAAAATATGAAGAAGAAATGTATACTAGTAGATTGTTAGAGATGTTATATATATTACGTTGTTATGCAAAATAAAGAGGTGTAAATTACAATTTGAAGATATATGCTAACTTTCATAGTAGTGACATATGTCCACGGAAAAGCATCTGACATGTGGCACACACTCTTCTTAAGTGACGTTTCTTCAAAAAAGTCATTTATGTAGGAATGACATGTCACCCCTTATGTTTATGCAGTGGCACCTATTAGTTTAAATTTTTTTTCTACATTGTCAGGGGTCTCAATCATGTTTAGTGACACCTTTTTAGGAGGAATTCTACAATATCTTTTACTATTTATTTTGTCTATTCCAATAAAGTGTTTGAAAACTATACTATTATGATATTTTGTATAATTTTTGCCTAAAAAGTTTAGAAACACTCTAAATGATTGTTGAGAAAGCATAAGTGACATTTTTTTTTGTACTCGAATAACCTTTTATGCTCTAAGTCTTTAGGTCAATTTTAGTTAAGTAGTGTAAATGATAACAAAAGATGAAAAAAGCCAAAATTTTATGACAATGCACAATTTATGCCTCTACATTTGATTGATGCATGATTATTGTATCTTTAAGTAGCTTCTACTTACTTGATCTAAAGTTTGTGATCTTTTTTACAAAGATATCATGAGATGAAGTAACTATCATTTATTGACGTTTTAATCATTAGAACTTCAAGTTAGTCTTGAAAGATACATAATCTATCAATTTACTATTAAAAACATTTTAAAATTAATTTAAATATATAATTTATTATTTATTTTAATTTTTCTATTGAAACTCATTAATTAATTTTCACATGGATGATACACTAATGTATCTTTAAATATGTCAATGAAGAATATAATACAAGTTGACTAAAAATGTATACTACAATATTACTCTTCATATAACACTATTAAAAAAAATTATTTTTATGCAAAATTTTAACAAAATGTTACAGAAGAGACAATAATTAAGTATATTTTTTAATGACCTTATATTATTACATTTTTAATTAGAATAATTAAAAACACATTGGTGTGTTACATTATATGTAACGTGTTAAAATATCATCTTTATAAAAGTTAACTAATAAGTTATAAAAGGACTAAAATAAATATCATACATTCAAAGACTGTTTTAACTATATTTTATTCCTTCAAAAACCAAATTAAAAGATTTCTATTCTTTTGGAGAATGTTTAGTAAGAAAATTCTTTTAAATTTCTTAGAAATTTTTAGTTGAAAATTGTCAATTTTCATGTTTTGCTTGTTTAAGAAAATTTCGAGGAACTAACATTTTTAAGAAGTTTTTTTTATGTAAGTTTTTTAAGAAAACATTCTCATGGGAGGGATAAAATCTAAGATTTTCATAAAGGAAAAAAGTTATTTATAATATAAAAATACAATTATACATTTTAATGTTTTCAAATCAAAATCTAATTTATATTATCTCTATTTTTTTTTTATGTCTATTTAAAATTTTTATTGTTAACTCATTATAATAAAAAGTTTATTTAAAAATATTCTGATTGAGCTTTTGTATCTTATTACTTATATTAATCAACATAGGTAACTGTGTCATTTAATACTGTTATATTTATCATTATGTGTATGGATGTAGACAATTGATTTTTTATATAATTTTATTTTTTTACACACATTCTCATATTATAATTGTCTTATATTATTTTTTATTTAATTAATTTTTAAATAAAAATAAATTTAATTAATATAAAAATAAAATTTATTAATTATCATACAAATTAAAGAAATGTTTTTAAAAATAAACATTAATATTCTTAAAAAAATAATATTTAAACCAAACGAAGTAGCAAAACATTTCTATGAATCATTGTTGATCATTTCTAAGAATATTTAAGGCATATCAAATGCATTTTTAAAATTCTAAAAAAATAGAATTTCTGTAAAAAAAAAAAAAACATAATTTTCAAGAAAAAAAATTGTACATCAAAAATATTTTTAAAATTAAATTGAGATTTTAGACATGCTTTAATTGTTCTCTTTATGTTTATATATACAAGAAAAATTCTTGTCCTAATTTTATTTTATTTTATTGTCCTCCAAATTCCTTGGAATCATTTACTCTTATTGAATTTCTTCTTTTGTTTTGAAACAAAAGTTAAAACAAGTTGAATGATTAACTAAAACTTAACAGCAAATAAACCATCTTATTGGTCCTCTAACGCATAATTATGTTGCAGCTATCAAAGCGTTTCATCGTTGAGCTGTCATGTTTTTAGCCAGCAAAGACAAGTCAAATTTCAGTTCTATCAATAAATATGCCATGTGAAGAAGGTATTAAAGTATGTCATTTTCACCAATTAATAATTTTTATTTTTTTTCACATTTGTCCTCCTATTTTTATGCACAGATCAAAACAGCCAACATCCAAAAGCGCCAAAACTCGCTTCTATGTGAACAACAGAAACCAAACATGTCACATGCATTTATCAATTACAAAGTGTAGTACACTAAACATCAAACCTCTACAGTTGCCTCGACTAAAAAATGAAGACTTGATTTTTTTTTTCTTCAATAATTGTGTTTTTTAATTTTATTTTAGTCTGTCTAAATTTTTTATGATTTTGGTTCCTACACTTAACACAAATTAAGTATTTTGGTCTCTTTCATTGACATGCACACACAAATAATTAACATATATCAGCCTTGTTAGTTACATTATCATTTAATGATCATTGGGAACTGTAAGTGCTGAATCTAAAAAAAAATTAGAGACTAAAATCAAAAAGGTTTAAAGGCATTAACACTCAAAACACCTAAAAATGTATAGTGTAGAAAATATATAAGATAAAACTCAATGCTATTTTTTCTATCATTGTATATTAATGGGATTCAGATCCTCTTTAGTTGTAATAGGAACTTAACGTCCAGTTTCATTCTTGCTTAAATAAAAATAGGTCTGCTTAAACAAAAATACAAAAAAACAACAAAAAGAATTTACACATATTCCTATGACAGGGAGTGGATGAAGGCTAGGTGGGTGTGAAGGGATGAGAAAAGGCAGAGGGAAAGAAGGGGGTGAGGGTGCTAGTGGGGAGGGAAATAGAGGGTTAGGAGAGGAAGTGCAGTGGAGGAGAGGGGAGTTGAGTATAGTGGAAGAGGGAAGTTGGAGAAGGGAAGGGTGGTTGGATATGGAGAAGAGGTAGGTTGGCAAGGGAAAATTGTAGAAAGATGGAGAACGGGACGATATGGTATTTGTTTAAGCAAATTTTATATAATTTTTTTTATTTTTGTTTTCTGCATTTTTGCTTTAAAAAAATGAAACTGGAGGTGCAGTTCCCACAAAGAATATTAGGATACATATTAATGGTGCTCAAAACAATGGATTGAATGAAACCTAGAGGCAGTAGGCCACATATCTACAGACTAGACATTAGAAATAATGATGAGAGAATTTATCATAATAACGAACAAGCTTCTACAAATTAATATATCATACAGAATACCAACACTACATATATTTTAGAAAAAGTTATTGTCATATAAGATATCATATTTCAAGAGGTAACAAATAAGAAGGAAAAGAAAAATATTAAAAATATAAACACAAATGGCTATATAAACGGGAATCTGATAGCCCCAACATACAAAAATTTATAGTAGTGTAGTGCAGAAGGTGAGGAGCGTAATGAACCAAATTACGAGCGATTTCTACAATCACCTTTTTGACCTTTCAACTAGTTTTACAACATTTTGGAAGGAAGAAAAGAACACTCTAAAATTTATTAAAAATCAGTATGCAGCTTTAGAAGCCTGCAAGTTTGTCACTTCATTTCTTCCTTGATTCGTTTCGATCATTTGTCTGTAGCAGCTCACAATCTTTTTATCTAACTCGTAGTATTCTTCCATTTTACTCAAACGCTTTAAATCAAGGTCGATAAAAAAAGCCTAAAATACAGATCAAATTGCAACCAAACTAAGATATTCAATGTCACAAGCTAATGCTGTAATTTTTGTTTTTGTAGATAAAGATAAAAAGAATATAGAATCTTTAAGAATGGCAATATTGTACTTTCCTATGGCTAAAGGAGACTATAATAAACTATATCATGTAAATTATGATATGATATTCATGTTGAGAACTCTTGCTTGTTATTACTGCATTTTCTTCAATAAAAGAAATATTATTGCAATGACTCCAACAAGATATTAACAGCTATTACATCAGCAAAGTAAAAAATGTACTAAAAAATAGGGCATCAAATCATGAGTAACAAAAACTTATTCAAAAGTTCAGACATTCAAAAGGGAAACCCTGGAGGAGATCCTTTTATCAATGGAAACATAGTTAATGCTTATGCATAGGCTAATGTTTCTGTTCAATAGAATAATTCACTCATAAAGACCTGGGATGAACCACACCACTAATTGAATAGCCCAATGACTTATAAACCCTATACTAGAATCTCATATTTCCAATGTGAGACTCAAAGCCCACAACTTGCAATTGAATCTTGACAGACACAAATTTAAGTCTGATAATTTTTTTTTAGTCTCTTTTAAAACCCACATTTATTTTGAGAGCACTTCAGTGGGGATTGTCTTCAAAGTCGGTGTGACTGCAAAGTATGAAATCACTAGAAACATTTATCTTAAACTCTGACTATCTTTCCTAATTTCAACTTGCATCTATTAAACTTTATAGCATTTGTTTCTTTTAACTTTAGATACTTGGAGTAGTTGTACAATAATTTCTACGAGACCTGTTGTTGGTTAAGGTTATTTTATATCATTTTCACCAAACAAATTCTGAGTAACTGTTTGCAATAGCTTTAAACAGCACCTACAGGACAGCATTTTTTGCAAAGCCACAACAACATCCCCAAGCAAAGCCTAAAATCTAAGGCATAAGTTAAAAATGAACTGAACAGATTCATGCAAGAACTATACACTAAAAATTTCAAACCAAAAATAAAAGCTGTAAAATTTTGCTTACCTTAAAATCGAAGGCTTGCTTAGTTGACTCAAGATATACATTATTGTATACAGATCCGGAATCTTCCTCATTCCTTGGCCTAAAACACAACATCAAACTGCAGTCTTTTGCAGTTGCTGCTATCAGGTAGTCCTTCACAATTCTCAAGCTTTCATCCAATGAAGCAGAATGCAAAGAGGAATATCTTTTTGCCTGTTCTTCACTTAATTCTCCACACACCATGCACTGTTGAGAAGTAATGTCATAATATGCATGGATGGCTCCTTCTATGTCAACATCATCAAGCTTCTGAACCTCCAGGAGCTTATCAAGGACGCCTGACTTTTGAAAAGCATCGGCAGCAAGAGTAAATAAATTCTCTGTACATTGACCATCATCAGCTTGAATGACTGACCTAAGTTCATCTTCAAATACTTCAGCAATACATACATCAGTATTTTTTGCAAAACCTCCCAGTCCTCCAAGTATGAGAGAGCCATTCAAAAATACACGAAAATTGTTTTGAGGAGTTGTAAAGAGACCCTTAATAGCTTTCTGAATTCTTTCCTTGGATCCAGAGAACAGATCAAGCGGATTGTACTCACTTTGCTGTGATATCTGCTAGCATACCAGAAGAATTTCTAACTAAGATTTAACACTTAAAAATAAATGGATATTGACGGTTATAACATCAATCAAAAGACAGGAGATTAAATGTTGAGCCTAGAAAACAGGAAGTAAGCACTGTGTAGCTACTGGACCACCATAAAAGGTTAAATTTTGCAGGATGTACCTCTCCTTGATGCAATTTCAGAGCTTGATGCATTTCAAATCGAGTTATTCTCCTTTTGATGGCGGTTCCTTCAGATATGAACCTTGTGTGTGGAAGAAATCCACATTTGGGCTATTTTTTGAGGTAAAAAAACAAGTTACTGTTACAACCAAGCAAAAGAAAAGGATTGAAAGAGGAAGGGGATGTGGGTGAGACAGAGATATTCAATTTAAACCAAGGTATTCTACAACGAGAGAAAAATAAACTAAAGAACAATGATGTCTCACATAATGGAGACCATACCTTTATCTCAACAGATATACAGGGGCTAGATCCTTGAATATCTGAAATGAAACAGGAAGCTTAGTACAAAACTTTCAAAAGTCTGACAATTTTGTGTACAAGAATTACAAAACTTCAACCACTTGTTTACTAGGTCAATACAACCAGTAACAACATCGAAAATGAAAGATTAAGCATCTTAATATGTAATACTTGAATGATTAATAGCACGTTAGATTTCACCCTAAAGTAATTTTGCCTCCCTACATTACTTTTTCTTGGTAAAAGTTCACATATAACATTGCACCCACCAGTAATGCCCTTTCTTCTTCCAACCAACAGAAGATAAAGTAATCCCAGCACTGTAGTTGGGAAGGTTAAATACTAGCTCACACTTGTAAAATTGAAAAACGGACAATTATTTTAGTCTGTAGACTCTATACCTTTCTCAGTAAGGTATGATACAGCACCAACAAAGATATTTAATTTAAATAAAAACGGAAAAGTGTTAACCAGTAGAAACAAGTTCAATGATACACTTCTCAATACCATGAGTGAAGAGCGAATGATCAGACATGAGAATGCCAAAATCACAATGTGTATCAACCCGGGCAGCATCAACTCGCCACGCAGGACGTTGACTAATGACATTCTTCTCAACCAATTCAAGGAATTCCCTGGTCACCAGAACATGCATCTAAAAGAGTATCAAAGAGATATAGGTCAGGGATCACAATCAATTTCTTCTCTCTTGCAATAAACTAACCACTCCACTCTAAAAATCACGGCAATTCTCTAAACCCATTTTTATCAATAATAAAATTTGATCAGAATAGAGACAAACAATGACCATCTTAAAAAGGCATGTAAGGGGTTATTACACTAGAACCTGATTTGGGATCTCCAAGGTAAGCACACATGATTGTAAAAACAACTTTAATTCTTTTATTTACTGGGTTTCCAACACCAAATCTAGAACAGTGACCATGCAACATTGACATACCCCAGCATCAACATAC
The DNA here is from genome assembly GCF_003935025.1 of Abrus precatorius. NCBI lineage: Eukaryota > Viridiplantae > Streptophyta > Magnoliopsida > Fabales > Fabaceae > Abrus > Abrus precatorius. The sequence continues at coordinate 7,440,863 of NW_020874428.1, read as the reverse complement.
TTGGAACCAAGCAAGGGCTTCATAACATGCTGAACATATAGCTGGCCAGCAATTTCCTTGTCTGAAGAAGCAATAAGTTCATGAACATCTTTCCAAAGGAGGCGTTCATATGGGGTCAAAGCTATGCCATTCCTCACACCCTTTGACTGTGAGCCACTCCTAGGAGCCTTACGTATGCGCATCACTTTCCCAATCTACACACGCACAGAGAGAATTAGAGAGAGAGGAAATATTAAGCTTGAAAAACGTTTACTTGGGGTGGTTCATCCAAGCACAATTCAGTTAAAGCAAAAGCAAAAACCCACATAAGAAGGAGAGGATCCAGTGTATGCAAGAACAAGATTAATAGCTCCTTCTCCTCTGTACACCCAGTGAGATGCATCTTCTTCCCTTAAAGTAAGTGCCATCTGTTTCAAGTGAAAAACTAGCTAAGCATTTCCTCAAACACTAACAAGACACTCCAAAGAAGAAAGGGTACCTTGTTCCAAGTTCCAACCATGACCCAGAAGAAAAAGATAGTTGGGGATGAATAAAAGAATAGAATAAGCCAAAAAGTTGACACGGGGAAAAGGATGCTATTAGATTCTGTTCTGCAAACAGTAATATTCAACAGAGAGAATAATGATCGTGGGAATGGTATTGTGTCCCTCTGACAGTGGCCAATTTTTTATGTTCGATTTGCTTATGTTACGCTTTATGCGTTGATCGTTACTCCTTGTTAAGAAAATAAAATAGCATATTATTATTACGTGGAATATGACTCTTAAATAAATCGAATTTTCAAAATCGAATCGAATCAACCCAAAATAGATCACACAAAAAATTGATTAAATAAATAAAAGTTATTAAATTTGATGAATTTTTTTTAACTAATTTTAAAAATAGTTCAATTACATTATTTTTCCTCTAATTATGTGATTTTAGTTTCCTCTTAATTGTGAAATTTCGGTCTCTAATTTTTTCTCATGCAACAACAATTGGTCCTTTCATTACTTTTTTGTCTAAAATTTAACTGGTAAGTTTAACGAGTTAGCAAGTAATATGAGTATTACTTAAGTATGAGTGAATTAAAATTGTGAAGAGAGGTCTCACATGACTTTTTTTTTTCTTTAAATATCAATTAAGAACAAATTTAAAATACTGTTAAAATTTTAACCCGTTATAATTTTTAAAAAAATTAATAATATATATTAAAAATTTATTAATCTAATTCATATATATAATCAATTTTTTCAAAAACTCTACTGCAAGTTATTTTTAAGAATAATATTTAATAAATTTAAATATTTTACTAGTATCTAATACACTAATATTAAAAATAATATTATGCTGTTGAAATCAAATTGTTTATATTGCTGCAAATTTTATTATTATAATTTTTTTTTTATATTAGATTACACTTAGTAATATTTCTTTACAGAGTTAGATTTGTTAGGGTCATATTCTCACATGTGAACATTATGAAATGGCTCTTTTAATGTCTACAAAATGCACGTTTTGGTCATGGCCTTTGGTGATGAAGTCAAATACCAGAGTCTCACCAAATGTTTGCGGAAAACAAAGCATTAATATATTACAATATGCATGTGGACCAGAATATATAGAAGGGTCGAAGCGATTTTTAAGTGGAACAAATCTTTATCATTTATTAAATTAAAATTATAAAATCGAAAAAGTAATATCATAAACGTGGAGAGAACAGGAGAAAGCACCTATAACGTCACTTTTTCAATCTTAAACTTTAAATTATGATAGAATAAAACACAGTAACAACAGCACCTAACTTTTGCTTAATATTAAACCTTATCTGATATATTAATTGATGGTGGTGAGGCATTATTTGTATAGATGAAGAATAAGACTATGTGCCAAAATCCTGTAACAATTAAGTTGACTTCGTATAAGAATAATTGAACCTGTTGCTGTGCGGTTCTTTTGGGATGGGATGACCACTCTTTTGAACCTGCTGCAATATTTCTGTTTCTGTTTTGTGTGATTCACAAAATTTCAAGTAATTTTGATATTATTTTTTAATTAAAATTAATATTTTATTTTGATATTTCTATTAATTTTTAATGTGCAAGTTATTAAAGTAAATTTTTAATTTTAATTAAAAACTAATATTAAATATACTTGAAAAACTAAACTGAATTATTTTACAATTACCTATTATTTTACAGTTATAAGGTATTTATTTTTAATAAAAATAAAAAATATAATATAAATGATACACCTTTTATCTCATATTATATGTTATTTGAATTTTTGTTTGTTTGTTTCTAATTATGTATTATTTTACAATATAATAAAAAAAATTAATTATTTTTAATAAAAAGCTTTTTTGTCTTCGACTGTGTTTAAATTTGAAAAAAATAATTTTTTTAAAAAAAGTATCATACTTTTACATCTTTAATATAAAAAATATTGATTATTTTTAAATGTTTAAACCCATTGAAATGTCTATAAGTTGTTTCTAATAATAATCTTATCTTTTAGAGATATTTTTATCAATAACTACTAAAATAGTGCTAAAATTTTAACTACTACAATGATTTCACACTTTTAATAGAAATATCATAATAAAATTAATTATTCTTTTAAAATGTGTATAAATTAAGCGTTATTTAATATAAAATAAAAATTATAGATAAAATTTTATAAAAAAATAAAAAAATAATTTTAAGTTAAAAATAATTTATCTTTTTAAATTTTAAAAAGAATTTAAAAATTTTGAAAATATAGGTTAATTTTAATTTATTTTAATATTTAATTTTTAATCTTACAAGTATTTATTAAAAAATAATATAAAAACTGTATTTTTTAAACTAAAATAACTTATTTTAAAATTTTTAAATGAAAAAACTTTTTAAAAAATTAATTTTAACTTTAAAAATTTAATTTATTTTAATATTTAATTTTAATTCTCCTAAGTACTTTATTGTAAAATTTATATATGTTTAAATATAATATAATAAAAATAAAAAAATTATTAACTTTAACTCAGCTTTTAATAAATATTTATAAATAAATTTTTTTAATAAAAAATACTCAGTTATTATATTAAAATTATAAAAATATAATAAACACTTTTTTTAATAAAATTTTACTGTTATTAATTCTTTATTTTCAACTTTTAGTTAACAAAACTCAATAAAAAAAATACTATATAAATATATATACAAATTATAACTTCAGAGAAAAAAATCACGTTTTAGATGTGTTGGTGTTTAGTTACTCCCCTGATACACGTTTTCTACGAAGCACGCGGTGAGAGAAATTTGGTGCGCCGAAATTTTTAACTCTGAAACGAAAGCAAAATTTCAATTGTTTCAACTGAATTTGTTTCTTTGACACGTGTGATTGAAATTGAAGGGGCTGAAATAGAAAGATTTGCATCGTTTTAATTGTTTTTGTTGTAATATATTATTTACGTGGACTCCCACACCTATATCTCTTTGCATGAAAATACAGTAAGTGTGCATGCGTGTTTTTTTTCTTATTTTATTTAATAGTTTAAAAATTAAATTATTATTTTATACCAAAAATATAAAAATATAATTAAATTTTATATTAATGCAAAAATATAATAAAAAATAAGATTTTAAAGTTAATTTATTTTTAAATATTATAAAAATTTATATCATTTATTTATTTATTTTTACTCTCAATTTCATTCATTTAAACAAACAAAAATAATTTTTATTTTACTTTATCTTATTTTTATATTTAAACAATACTCTTATTTTTATTTTATTTTTTTGTTACATTTTCACGATTTTATTTTATTTTTCCTCTATTATCCAAATAAACCATAAAAAAAATATTTTATTTTGACATAAAATGCAACGATAACTTCTCTTTAAGGATGAGAATGAGTTAGATTGAACTAAACCTAAAGTTAAATGAGTATAACCTATTACACAAAACTAGAGCCTAAGGTTAAGTCTATAACTTGACATAGGCCAAATTTTTTGCCTTGGCCTGACTTTTTTAGAAGCGTAACCCGACCACATGACTCAATAACCTATTTAATATTAAGGCATTCAAATAATACTACATTTAAATTTAATAGGTCAGTAGGTTAATAAGCTAGTAGCCAACAGCCTAGCAAGCTGAAAAACCTATTATTAGTAAAATAAAAAATATATGATAAGTAATTATATTTAAATATTATGTTTAGCCAAAAAAACATATACATAAATGGCTTCACAAATATTATATCTCATCATAACCATATTCAATAACTTCACAAAATTTCACATCTCAAATAATCCAAAAGGTAATATGTCTATATTATGAAATCTCAAATATTATGCTAACAATTAAGATGTTTATTATGAAAATAAAATTAAAAATAAAACTAGAACATAGAACTCAATAAACAATTGCCAAAGGCAACTTTTATTTTTGGTTTATGCAGTCATGATTTTAAAGAATTATATTAGGGTTAAGAAGTTGAAAAGTATTTAAATTAAAAAAAATTAGAATAGTAATTAAGAAAGAATGAATTCTAATAATGAATCGAGATATTTTAAAATTTAAATAAAATTTTAATTGATAATTTTTTTTACGAATTTTAATTATGGTACTCTGATAGTATAATTTTAATTATTATATTATTATAAATTAAATATTAAATTATGTTATTATATTAATATGTACAAAATTTTAATTGATAATTTTTTTACGGTAAGTTTTAATTAATACTCTAATAATATAATTATAATTATTAAAGTAGAAATACTAAATTATGTTATATATTACATTATATATTTATACATATAATTTTTTTACATGATTATATTTATATTAGATTGTTATAAATAAATAAATAAAAATTATAAAATAATATGATTATTTAATTAGGCTAGTTTATTAAGTTTAAAAAGTTTTTTTTTTAAGTTTATACCTGACCTATTTATTTAAATAAGTCTTTTCAAAAGTCTAAATCTGACCCTTTTAATAAACGAGTCAAGACAGATTATATCTTAAATATGCTAAGTTATAAGTTCCCGAAAAACAACCTAACCTATTCTCATTCCTACTTCTATGCATATTGCATCTTAAAATTACATGAAACCTTTACAATTACAAAAAAAAAAATATTTCATATTAAAAATAAAATTTATAAAAACTATGCAATAGTTAAATTTATATTTAAGTGGTTATATATATATATATATATATATATATATATATATATATATATATATATATATATACGTTTATGTTAATATTATTAATTGTAATTTTTAAATTAAATTTATGTGTTGCAAATTTCTAATTTATTATTGTAAAACTACAATAATAAATTTCAATCCGTTTATCAAAATAAGTTTATATTTTTTTTGTCTAATACTTTTAATGTTTGAAAATCATATTTTTCCTATTAATTCAAGTTAGATGGAGGGGAACTCACATGAAAAAAAAAATTATTTTAGTATTATTTTGATTAAAACTCAAACACGAAATCATATTTTAAAATTAATTTCTTTGTTAATTAATTACTTATATCAATAAATATTAACAACGCAAACTTTATGATATAATATCAATTAAAAAAATAAAATTTTACACATATTGTATGAATATTAGTGTTTTATTTGTTAGTTGAACGATTAAAAATTATTTTTTTATTAAAAATGTTATCAATACTCATCAAATGAAATTTTAATTAAAAACTATTTGTTTAACAAATTCTCTTATTTTAAACGTGAATAAAACATCAGAATCAATATAATAATATTTTAAAAGAAAATGAACTTAAATGCAACAAAAACTTCTACTAATAATATAAAAATAAAATAAGTTATTCTTCTAGTTACAAATCAAATTTAAATTTTACTTTTAATTTTTTATAAATTAATTAATAAATAGCATTTTACTGATGATTTTCACATCCCTTATAACTTCATACTAATGAAAAAAGATAACATTATTTAAAGATAATAATGAAAATAAAAATATATTCTGAGTGATTAATTAATTAAAATATTAGTATTTTAATTTAATAAAAAATATTATTTGTCACAAAACTAAAAAAGAAAATATCACATGAATTAATGTATAAAAAAGCAATATTCGTTAATTATCTAATTTTCATTGAAAATGTATTGAATACAAACTTAACATGCATGCGGTTATAGATTAATGCAATCGATAGAATTCTCTCATCTTTATACTTGCTTTTTAAAAAGTTATTTATATACAAACTCATTCATGTGCAAGTATAATCTAAACTCTATTCAATGGGTCAAAGTTCAAAGTAACATTTATTGTATGTGTTAGCATAAAATAGAACATGACATATAAGTTGTAGTTTGTATTTGGTGTTGTTTTAAAATAGAACAAAATACGGCATGTGGTTAAAAAAGATACATTTTCGATAAATTCAAAGAAATAAAAATACATAGAATAAAAAAATAATAGTGCTATATTTTTTTAACATATTTTTTATTAAATAAGATTTGTATAAATAATAAAAAATATTTCAAAAATATATTAATAAAAAAATTTATATATAAGAAAAAATATATCAAATAATGTATTTTTAATATTCATCAAAAGAAAAGCATTAACAACACACTTTTACTTATTTGTTAAATTTTATTAAAAACTATAAAAATATGAGTGAGAATTATCAATTAAAAATAAAAATTTATCAATTTTTTAGGTAGAATTATCTTCTTTGCAATGAAATAAACAGCAATGATTTTCTTTTTGCTTGTGTAGCTTGTGTTTTATCTGTGATATTGAAGATAATTTTTTTTAGATATTTATAATATGTTTATTTGCATTTTTAAAAAAATTTAAATTAAAAAATATTTAAAAGAGATATAGTTTTTTAAAATAAAATAATATATATATATATATATATATATTTTAAAAACTATTTTTAAAAATACAAACAAATATATTTATAAAACTTAAATGACAGTTACATTGGTAACAATACTTCTAATGACACTAGTTAGAATAAAGTGACTTGATTGATATAATTTTTTTTATCATTCATCTTCATAATTATTATGAATGTGTGACATTATGGTACTTGTAAGAAGTAAAATTGTGATCTTTACAATAAAGTTATGTTGAAATGTTTACTGGGTCTAAAAAAATTTTATTCTAAAAGGAAAAAAAAAAGAACAGATAAAAAATTTTAAAAATAACAAACTAAAATATTTAATAAGTGATAATTTTAAAAATTATAATACCTGAAAAAATAATATTACATCGTTTACAACTTAAATTTGTTACCAATTAATTATATTTCACTTTAGCATTTTGTTAATATGGGTTAACGGTGTGACTTAAATAAGTGATATTTTTAAATTTGTTAAAATTAAAATATTTAACGCTTATTTTTTAGAAATTGTTGACTATTTTTAAGACTTAAATGAGAGTTTAGTTGATAAATCTATGACACAAATTTTGTTGATCAAATTTGATGGAATTAAGGTGTAAATGAATTGAATTGAGCTGATTAAATAAAGTTTAACTTATAAAAAATTAAAAATTTTAAATAAAACTTATTTAATTAAATAAACTATATTTAAAAATTAAAATTAATTTGATTAAAAATTTTAAAACTTAAACTTAACTTATTAATTTATATATTTATGACTTTTTTTTCTTGAAAAACTTTAAATAAAAATTAATCTTCATGATTAAAAAATAAAATAAAAAACAACTTTATAAACATGAAACTGCTTTATGATTATTTATTTATTTTTAAATATATTATAGTGTTTAGCTTATAAAACTTAATTGTGAGTGATTTAAATAATTAGATTCAACTTTAAATTTATTTTTTTATTCAAATTAATAACTAAATTTAAAAAAATATTTAATGAATTAAATTCAAATAATTCATGAGACATAGTATTTTGAAACTTTGAGTTTCCATTTGGTCTACCATGTAAGCAAACCTTACATCCCACTTGATTTACCATTGATTTGCCTCAATCGTAATAAAATTGGCTGCTGCTCGAATATTTGAGTTCGTATTCCCAACATTTGACGTTAAAGGTTTTTTTCTTTTTTAATTTAAATGCTATTTTAAAATTGACCCCAAACTTTAAGGGTGTTCATAATTTTATCTAATCTAAAATAAATCATATAAATAAAAATTAAAAGGTTAAAAAAAATCAAATTTAGTAGATTGGATATAATTTTAAAGATTAATAGTTTATTATGTTAGTGTATTTATTATAAGTTCTTTAATTATTGATTAAATTGAAATTGCTCTTATGTCTCACATTTTCTTTTATCTTATAATTTCAGTTTTGAAATATGCTGTTAGGACAATAGTTAGATGATTAATAAATATATAATTTTTTTCTGAAAAACTATGTGCATGTGTTGATAATATTAGATATTATATATTTTTACTAATAATTTTTTTTTTAATTCTCTAGTTAAGGGTAATGATATATGAAACCATTAATGTTTTATATTAAAAAGAAAACAAGTTTCAATAAAACTATGTAAGAGAGATCAAATAAGACTCGTTTACTTATAACATAATTGAAAACAAACTCAATCCGTTTTATATTGGATTTTACCTATTTGATTGAAACTGAATTTATAATCAAAATTTTTCTCTTTAAAATTGACATAATTCAGTCTGTTGGCACCTTTGCTTGATTTTTGAGTCTAAGTACAGTTTTGATTTTGAAATTAAGTACATATAAATAACATAATCATCTTCTTCTGATATTAAATTAATAGTGTATATTTATTTAATAATTTGAAAGCTTAGACCATTGCCTAATATAAAAGGTTAATGGACTCTAATAACTTATTAAGATGCAGGTGCTTTAAACCCATTTAAGAGACATTACTACAAAATAAGGTTTTAAATTTTATTTTAAATATATTAAACAAATAAGTTAAACTCAAATTTTATATTAAAAAAACAAAAGACTAGACGTATTTAAAGTAAGCAAGTCTATCTGAACTCATGTTTACTCTTATTTCTTAATTATACATATTACGACTACATTATTAAAATAGTATAACGTTTGACTTAATATTTTTGAGAATTAACTTTTTAATTAAACAATAATATCAAATATTAGTATAAACATATTTTGCAAAGCATTTTAATTGAATCCATAAATATCACACATGTTGCGGATCAAGAAAAAAAAGTTGCAAAATTTGAGGTGTAAAATCAATTAATAAAGTTTGTAGTCTATTCCTCGAAGTTCATTGAACGAGATAAAGATAAAGGCAACTTATCATGGTTAAAAAATGTTGATTTTAAAAAAAGAGCCAACACTATTTTTATTTTCGATAGTTAAAAATAAAGATGAATTTTGTATAGCAAAAAAAAGATGAATTTTGTAATTTAGAGACAAATTTTAAAATGAAAATATATATTAAATTTATTAGAAATACTATTAACAACTGAAAATATTTATCTCTAGTATGATTTGTCTTTAATTTTATTTCTATTTTATAAAATTATAAAAAAATTTAAAATATTACTCGATTAAAAAATATATTTGTTATTATAAATGTCAATTTTTTAAAATTTATCAAAACTGTTTTCTAAAAACAACAATTATAAGAGTGAATAATATAATTTATAATTCGATAAAAAGAGATAACTTTAGAGTAAGTTATTAAAAAAAATATTTTGATTATAAATATTTATAAAAATTTATTTATTTTATCAAATTTAATAACATCGTGTAATTTATACAATTAATTTTATTTAATAAAACAAAGCTTAGTTGATGTCGGACATCTTTACCGGTAATATTTAAAACAAAATTTTACATATTTATATCCATTTTATGACATATGATTAAAAAACATTTATCACATGAAATTATACATGTTTTACAAATAAACCCATTATTTAAGCTGAAAAATAAAATAAAATACTATGACTATCCAAATTAATGATTCATACTTCCAATTGCAAAATATGTTGATTTAATATATAGTTAGTAGAGATGAAAGTCACTCATATAAGCTTTTTAAGACTTGAATCTTATTTAATTTCTAAATTTAAGTGGGAGTAGATATCTGTTTATTTAATTTAAGTTAATTTGTAAGTTATGATATGATTTTTTTTGGAAATTTAGCCTTTCTTGAAATTTCATTTAAAAATTTATTTTACAATAAAGTATTTTAAATGAATTAATAAACCTAAACTTAGATGTAGATTAATTGATTTAAACTTTTAAATAGAAAAAATATATAATTTTAAAATACTATAATAATAATAATAATAATAATAATAATAATAATAATAATAATAATAATAATAATAAACCATACATAATATTATTATAATATTTATGTTTACATAAATAGACTGACTTGTTAGACTTAAAATATTTTTAATAACCTTAAATATGATATTTATCGTTAATTTTTGAAAAATATTAATTTATTCTATTTAATAAATAAGCTGATTTTAACCTAAATATTATTTACAAATTAGTACAATAAGAAGAAAATTTTATCATAAAATTTATAAATGTTTGAGTATATCGGGTAGGGTGGGCAAGGGTTGAGCTCATTTGCTGTTAAGAGGGTCATGCCACCCCTTCGCAAATTTTTAAAATGTTTTTAATATTGACAATGTATCATATAAGAGGATCTTTTAATTTGAGAGTAAAAGATAACTTTTAATCATTAAATCTATTTATAAATTATTAAAATTTAAATATTAAAAAATACATAATATTTAAAAATAATTAATGAGATCATTAAATATCTTTCAACGATAATCAGTTATATATAATTATGTATATATGGCCCTCTTCGCCTTTTCATAGACACCAATGTATATATATATATATAAATATTTTATTTAACTAATATTTAACGGTTATATTAAATAAAAAATTTAAATTAAGTGTAAAATTTTTTAAACTTATATTGATGTAAAAAAAATTCTATATATATATATATATATATATATTACTTATTATCTTTTAATATTATATTTTAGACAAAATAAAACTCATATATTCAAGACATTTATAATAAAGTAAAGAATTTTATCAACAGTAATTAAATTTTATAAAATAATAATAATAATATAAAGATAATTATAATAAATATTTCACTTTTGCATCAAATAAAATTTTAACTTTAAATAGTTGTTTCATGACTCAAATCTTGACTTTATTTAGAGTATATATATATATATATATATATATATAAATAATTGGTATCTTACATGTAAAATTTTACTATATAATATCTTATATATAGAATAATGACGGGAACCTTGATATAAAATATTTATCTTAAATATACAAAGTAATTATTATTATTATTAAATATTTTCAAACTTGTTTTTATGAAAAAAAAAAATTAGAAGTTAAGATTTTTTTCATCTTATCAAAGAGAGTGTAAAATTTAAATCAGAAAAATAGAAAAATAAGCAGATCAAATAAGTTTAATAAATCATATAATTTAAATTTTATGTTGAAATTAGTTTTGAAGGTTTTTTTTAAATTTATTTAATTTTTTAAAACACAACAATGTAAGATCAGTTAGATTATAATTTTTATTTTAAAATTTAAAAATAAATTTATCTAAAAAACTATATAAATAACAATTTTATTTTTATTTAAATAAATCTAAATTTACTTAAAAAAATTAAACTATTTTTTTTTTGTTTCTTTCAATTTTTCACTTTTTTTCTTTCTATTCCTCTTTTTTTCCCCCCTCTTTTCTATTTTCTCTTTCCTTCCCACTACCTCCTCCTTTTTTTCTCTCTTACTCATTTCTCTTTTGTCTCACTTGTTTCTTTCATTCTTTCTTCTACACTCTCTTTCCTTCTCTTCTCTTATTCTGTTCTTTTAGTTTAAATGATTTTTTTTTATTTTTTAAAAATAAAAATTACATTTTTAAGTATTTTACTTAAATTAATCAAAATTTGTTTAAGTAAAAAATAGAATGTAGTTTCCCTCAAAATTGTAAAGATTTAAATGCCACCTGTAAAATATTGATACTGATAAAGAAGAAAAAAATAAAAAATAAAATGTGATATAAATATTCACGTTAATGCCGTATCTATATATATAATTTGTTATCTCCGTATACATATATATGTGGTTACTATTCTTGGTCAAGGTTGCGATTACTCTATTTATACTGATAGCTCTTCCTCCTACCACACTTAAAGGCAGTTTCCGAGTTTGAAGGGAGCGTTCATCAATTTTTTACTTTCCCTTCACATCTTGAAAAAGCACTTACCCACGCAAACAACAGAGGAAACAAATGGAAACAGTGGAAGTGCTTCACATGAACAAAGGCGTAGGCGAAACTAGCTATGCCATGAACTCTGCTGTTCAGGTTGGCTTCTATGTATATTTTAATAATGCTAAAGTAAATGTTTCTAAAGATATTGTATAAAAATAGTATGTAATATTTTATTATTAATTGTTGTTCCCTTATTGGACTACATACCCTTAGATTTAGTCTGTGATATTATTATCTGGAAATTTTGTAGAACAAGATAATCTCAGCCGCAGAGCCAGCAACAAAGAAAGCTATTGTGCAAATTCTATGTTCAAGTTGGCCAGCGAAGATGAGCATTGCTGACTTGGGTTGCTCATCAGGACCCAATGCATTAAGGGTGATTGCAGAGATAGTGGACGCTGTGTATGGCACAACGCGCCTCTTAGATCGCCCCGCGCCAGAATTGTTGGTGTATTTGAACGACCTTTTCACCAATGATTTCAACAACCTCTTCGGGTCATTGCCATCTTTCTACAGAAAACAGAGGGAAGAAAAGGGAAGTGGTTTTGGATCCTGTTTCATTTCCGCTGTCCCTGGCTCTTTCTATGGTAGGCTCTTCCCAAGCAAGAGCCTCCACTTTGTGCACTCTTCTTCCAGCCTCCATTGGCTTTCTCAGGTACACACCAAACTCTCTTATTTTTAAAGATCTTTCTCTTATATATATATACATATTATCATTTCTCTTTCTTTTTAATTACCTGCTTTATCTATTTTATATTAAATTATCTGTTTATTTTTATTTTATTTTAGTTTAATTTTTCATTATTTATCCTTTTTCCCCCTTCACAACGTTAAGATAAGGCGACAACAAAGGCGTAAATCACGAGTTAATTGTAACCACTATAACGACTGTGATGTTAGTACGATGGTGGGAACATACAAGATACCATGTATGTACGAAGACAAAGTCTTAACAGCACTCTCATGGTGTCTCTCGTACTCCTTCTCTTATGACCTCGATACTTAATAAGAAAATTCACCAAAATGTATTGTACTTTCATCAAAATTTACGAAAAAAAATTATAAATAGAATTCGCATTTTTTAAAATTTATTTATTTAAATTACTTTTATAAAATAAAAGACTAAAATTAAAATAAAACTAAAAATTAATCGAATATATATTCTTGTATTTATTTAAATATTTTATTTAACTTACATTTAATAATTAATAAAATAATAAATTATAATTTAGTAAATATAAATTAAATAAAAAATTTATATACAAGACACACATATATATATATATATATATATATATATATTTTTATTTTTTTTTTCTCCACCCACTTTAATAATTTTAGCATTGGATGTAAATATGTTAATGTCCGTGTCCTTCTCTATTTTAATTACTATTTGGTTACCTTACCTGGTATTATACAGGTGCATGTCATAAGACCTTGATACTAGGTCGCATGTCGGTGCTACTAACATATTTCGAAAGATAACAGACGACTGTCAGTTAAGAAAACTAATATTCATAAACTCACTGGGTATACCCTGTTATATAACTGTCTAATGAGAGATGTATAAATTCATTTTAAATTATAATTTTTATTTATTTTTATATATATTTTCACTCAAACTAGCCAATATAAGGACTTTTCCTTTGGGAAATGATGTGCAATAGACAGTTTGGCTCAGGGAAACTGTTTAAGTTGCTCGTTGTTAGCGTCAATACGCGAAGGGAATAAATAAATTTATCATCAATATGGAATTTTTGTTTTAATATTCCTGGAGTACATACTTCTTCCTTAAAATGAAAACCATATTCTTACATAAGAAAAACCATTTTTATACGGTTATTTTTTTTTCTTGATTTACTTTTTAAAATTTAAAATAAAAGAATAACAAATAAAGATAAGTAATAATATATATATATATATATATATATATATATACTATCAAATAAAAAAAAATTCTAATTTAACTTATAATTTCGCTGAGTCTCAGTAAATATTACGTTATTAAATTTCTAAAGTTAAAGTTTTATTGACGATAGACCGATGAAAAATTAAAATGCAGCTGATTGATATAATAAAAAGTGATAGAAATTTTTTTTGACCAAATTTTAGAGAATGTTAGGAGTGTGTTAAATAATGTGTTGTTAGCATTTTTATATTAACATTTTTCTCGTAGTATTATATATTTCGCCAATTTACAGTTTAGTGCTCAGTAATAGTATATATCTAATATTAAGTCCCTCTTCACTTCAGCCGTTTTTTATGTTATTTCAGAGTAGTCCATTGCAGTTTTAAAATTTCAATTTAGTCCTCAGTATTTATAGATCCTTAGGTGTCGTATTTCTCCTCTTGGATACTGTATTGAAGGGAATCGTGCTGTGTTTGTGGATACTGTGAATACGTGGCGCAACGGTGGCGCTTAAAGACATATACTAAAAATTAAGGAATATTATGGTGGAAATTAGACGGAATAGATGACTGTACACAGAAGATAATGAAAAGTTGAGTACAGGTGAAGAACGATAATCAGGAAAATTTTGACATCTTTTGCACATGCTTAACTGATCATCATTGAATAAAGTTAGTTACACATTAAATGAAGAGTGATAAAAAGAAAAGAGAGAAATGTGTGATTTGATGGATATTGATGTAATGGAAAGAAATAGATTGTGATAAACATTTGTTATATGAATAAGAATAACATAATAGTTCGTATTTGGGAGGAAGGTGCCTGTGGGTTTGGAGGACAGCAGTGGGAGAAGATTGAACAAGGGAAAGATCTTCATATCAAAGAGTAGTCCAAAGTGCGTGTTAGATGCTTATTCGCAGCAATTTCGGAATGATTTTTCACTGTTTCTGGAGTCACGTTCTCAAGAGATGGTTACGGAGGGACGCATGGTTTTGTCTCTTATGGGCAGAGAATCCATGGACCCAACAACTGCTCATTGTTGTTATCAATGGGAACTGTTGGCGGACGCCCTCATCACCATGGTTTCTGAGGTACGACAACTCATTAATGTCTCCCACTTTAAATTCACTCTAGTACTTTGTATCCCAACAATGAGGTTATGTATGTATAGGGTCTAGTGGAAGAGGAGAAGGTGGATTCTTTTGACGCTCCTTACTATGCACCGTGCATAGAGGAGGTGAAAATGGAGATTGAAAAGGAGGGGTCATTCGTGGTGGAAAGGCACGAAGCTTATGAAATCGATTGGGATGGTGGAATGGGAATGAAAAGTGATTCCGGCGGAACGCTATTATCAAGGGGAGAGCATGTGGCGAGGACCATAAGGGCTGTGGTGGAGTCGATGCTGGAATCCCATTTCGGGTGTGATATTATTGATGAGCTTTTTCGAAGGTATGCAGAACTTGTGGAGGACCATTTGTCGAACACCAGGACCAAGTACGTCAATTTGGTCATTTCCCTCGTCAAGCGAGGCTGAAAGAACACTGCAATTCACTGCCACATTTATTATTTTTCGTAAATTAAGTATATTATTATTGTCCACGATAAAGCTTATTCCTCTTGTCGTTGTTGATTGATAGCTAGCTGTATATGCTACGTCTACGTCTCTCCTAGTTTAATGTCATGCAAGCGTTTGACTAAAATGCATCCCACTTTCTTAATTATTAATTATAAATATAATATTATTAAAAAATACTTTTTAATTAATTTAAATTTAAGCAATTTATTATTAACTATGTTAATCAATTACCTAGAAATTATTCTAACTTAATTATTAGATAAAATTCAAATTCTAATTAATGCAAATGCAAAAATTTTGCTGCATGTAATAGTTGTACCCGCATGGATTGACGATATTATGCTCTGAAGAAGACAGCTGATGTATATTATCAGTGACTGATAAGTGAATCTGATTGAAATGGCGGTGATTGTAATCATCCCACAAAACACAACTAGCTCGCGAAGGCCTTAACGTGCCCCAAATATTTAACTGAATTGTTTAGAAAAATATTTAATTTTATCTAATTTTTTTTTATCGTATAATTCATCAGATAATTCAATTAATCAGATGATTAATTTGGTTAGGCCTCATGTTGGACTTAAAAAAATTCAATAAAAATTGTTGTTAAAATACTGTTTCTTTTCCTTAAGTTTTATATTGAGTTTTATTAAAAATTTGGGAACAGAAAATTATTTTGTTAAAAAAATATTTATAATAACTTTTTTAAATAAAAAAAATATAATTAATATTGAGTTGATTTTAAATTATCATTTTATATGACTTTTTTTACCTAATAAAAAAATAAATTTGGGAATAAAAGTTATAGTAGAAAAAAATTGGTCATATGCCAATATCTAAATTAAGATAAAAATGATTCAAAATATGCATTATTAACATATCTCAATACAATAAAATTAAATTATTAATTACTTTTGAAAGCAATAGACTAATTGCAAGCTGCCAAAAAAATTTAATTAATGAAATATAAAACATTAGGCTTACTTATCTATTGTATATAATCAAATTATCCAACAATAACATTCACAAAAATTTTTGATAGCATTCACTCACATATGTCACAAAACTTAAATTAAAATACACATATTAATGAAATATAGAGCAATAGTCATATCCACTATATTATCTAGAAATAACATCCACAAATTATATTTTGGTAGTATCCACATATGCAACCTGTTTTCTTATCATAAGAAAAATATAGTTAGTTTTCTTGTGTATCGTGATGATGGCAGATTAACAAAATAACATACATAGACAAAAAAAAAAAAAAACACAAATGAGTAAACCTTTCCTCACCCGCAACAACACAAACTCAGATATCCATTAAAATAAATAATAAAAACACAGAATAATATTAACAAAAACAGAACTTCTAAAGTATTTACTTTTGCAAGGAAAAGTAATGACAACACGAACAGAAGAAAGAAAAACCTAAAATAGAGAAAAAAGGTAACAATAGATTAAGAAACCACACTATAATAAAATATACGTACACAAAAAAAATTAACAAATATTAACAAAAAACAAAAATAACAACACAAAATCAGTAGTTCATTAAATCAAATAACCACAATACATAACAATATTAACAAAAACTAAAGAATAAAAATCATAACCCTAACCCCAAAGAAATAAAAAACCAAAAAAAAAATATTTACTTTAGTAAAAGGGAAAGTAGGGTTGATCAGTTGAGACTTGAGAGTAAGAGTAATCAAATGGAAGAAAGAAATTGTGGTCTATGGTAACAAAAAAGAGAGGTAGCGAAGAGAGAAAATTTCAAACCCTAAGAGAGCTCAAAGATAGCAAACAAAGGATCGACATCGCATAGACTAAAGAAATGAGAGAAAGATATGTTGCAGCATCAATTAAAATCTAATGACCTAATAACGGAACTGGGCCTGACCCAAATTAAATATTCATATCACATGTATATTTGGTAAATTAAACATTCACGAATTTAGAAATGAAGGAAAAATATGTTGCAGTATCAATTAAACCCTAATGATCCAATAACGGAATTGGACCTGGCCCAAATTAAATATTCATATCACATGCATATTTGGTAAATTAAACATTCACAGATTCACACACACACACACACATATATATATATATATATATATATATATTCGGTTGGTTTCAGGTACCGACAATTTTCTTATTTTACAGATTCACATATATATATATTCAGTTGGTTTTGAGTACCAACAATTTTTTAATTTTATACCTATTACCGACCTTATTTAACTATTTTAATCCAAAAAAGGTATTATACTTACCCGAAACTCGTTACTATTCGATTTTGCTTGGGTGGATTGTTCGGATTCATACAGAGCGAAACAAATTGTTTGAATCTGCACAGCCCTAGCCCCAAACGAAAAACGAGAAAGAGTTGTAAAAAATTTAAAAATATAATTGGTATGTAAATACAAAATATATTTTATGATAAATTTTTAAATATCAGATTTATTATTCTCTCATACTATTATTAATATTTTATTATTTAAAAATAATATTTATAAATATATGTCTAAACACATTTTAAATATTTATTATTTAGTTCTTATTTTTCATCTCAATCAGTTCAATACTTTAAAAAATATTAATAATGAAACTAAATTTTAATATTTTAATATTTTAACAATTTTTAAAAAAATATTAAAAATACTATATTTATAAAAACTAATCATATTATAAAAAATATAATTAAATACAGAAAGAAACAAAAACAAGATATATATTTATTTTAAACATATTATTGATTAGTTTGAAATATTCTTTAACCATAACTTTTTGAATGCTTTTTAACATGATTTTTTAGAAACGAATACAACCTATAAAAATAAAAATACGATAAAGACTAAATCGTGCTTAATATATGAATAGTTGGCACTACGAGGAATCAATTATAAATTGCAAATTGCTTGGTAGAATTTATTTTACATCTTTAAATAAATGTCAAATTTGATTATTTATATATCAAGATAGAATAAAATTTTAAGATTTATGTTTGAAAATTGTGTTTAGGAAGAGAAGAGAGGAATAAGTAAGGGTTAACTTTATTTAAGAGTTACTTTAAGTAGGAGTGGGAGGATTTGGAGATTTTTTAAAACTCTCTAAGACTCTTTTAATTTTAGTTTGTTGATTTTTTTTTACAACATAGAAATTTTCTCTCTCCAACTCTCTTGAATAAGATTCTAACTTTTTCTTAAATAGTAGTTTTTTAAATGAGAATTTTTTAAAAAATTTATAAAAAATAAAATTATTAATTTTAAAATTATTAATTTTTTTTTTAAAATTATTATTTTTTATAAAAATAAAAAATATATAAATAAAAGATATAAAATATAATAATATTATTTATATAATTAAAATTCTCGTCACCCTACAATCTCAGTATTAATATATAAATAAGAGAGATGTTTAACCTCCTTCTCCCATCATTTCTCCAAATTTTTAAACAAAACTTAAGGATATTAAATTATGAAAGTACTTAACACTTACAATTTTTAATATATCAAAATATTTTGTAGGATGTATTTCATATGTAACCTTTAATTAATTTTAAAAGAAAATTTACGTTTTATCATTATAAAAGTTAAATAAAACTTCATATTAACATATTAAATAAAATGATTCAAAATTTATCTTATTTAAAATAAGGTAACTTGTCCCTTAATAATAAATATAATTATCTTTTCATTTTATTTTATCATCTTTAAAATACATGTACATTTTACATCTCTTTTTATATATATGTTGATGAAAAGATTAATATTAGTCTTTAATTTTAATTTTAAATATTATTAATAATAAAATTTTATCAAAAATATTAATTATAATTTTAGACTTTTATATAATAAGTTTTTAAATAAAATTTTACCATCCACAAGTAAGGTGGGGGACCTGGCTTACCACCGCATTGCATTTTTTAAATGAATTCCAACCATTAAAACAAGTCTATGCTATCCAGCGAAAGACAAAGATAGTTCCATTCTTCTTTTTGTTAGGTATTTCGATTCTTGAATCCGATGAACATGGGTTGACATTCATATCCTTCAACCACGTTTGTTTTAAATGTTTATTGTCTTATTCTTTAATTAAAATTTGTTTTATTTCAGTAGATAAATGAAAGTGTATTAGGTGGATCGCAGAGAAGAAAAAAAAGAAAGATATGATAAACCTTATGACGAGAAAAGAAGAGATATGAAAATTAAAAAGTATATGTATAAAAAATTTTATGTTGTATATTAATTAAAATATATAGTAAATATATTTTTTAATTTATTTATATAAAAATTAAAAATAATAATTGATATAATAATTTATAATTAAATAAAAGTGTAAAAATTATATTGCAAATACCTTTTAGTTAAAATTTTAAAGAAATCACTATAAAATATATATTTTAATTATTTGAAAATTTGTAATTAAATAATTGTATAAAATTTATATTAATAATATATTTTATTTATTTATTTTATTTAATAACACTATTCTCATGTTAATTAACAGTATAGTCCTATAATAAGTTATAAAATACTCTCTGACTCACGTGCTTGATGGTTCGAGTTAATTATTTTATTGCATATTTTATTTTTTTACTTTTTTTCATTTAAATATAATCAAAATACATTTAATATAATGGAGTACGTAAATCATTTGATAGAAATTGTTTTAACTTAAAAAAGTGATTTCGTTTACAAATTTTAATAAATGCAGTCATTTTACATGTACTTTAAAAAAAAGTACACCTAATATTTATAAAAATAAAACGTGTTTCATCTGATATAATCTTTGTTCCCTATAATGTTTTTTTTTATAGGCAAAACAAATCTTATTAAAAAGAGTTCAAGAGGAACTCAAAACCTATATACACAAAAAATTACTTACTCAGAGAAATAAAAAGTAAAAATATACTTATACAAAATTAAGACAGATGCAATTTCGTGGGTTCAAATACCAATCAGCTAACATAATAGCTTCTCCCTTACTAACAAGTGATAACCATTTCCAGGATCTCAGAATAATAGAATCTAGGACTTCCCTTTCATCCAAAACACCATTGGAAAATATAATTCTATTTCTATGCAACCACAAAGACCACACTGTACTTACCCAAATAATTAATAAGCATATTCCTTCTCTTTTACTACAGCCAACACCAACTCAAGAAGCAAGTGAGTTGATAAATCTGAAGGCAGAACCAGTGAGAATCCAAGCCAACGCGCAGTAAAGTACCAGATTTGAGATGAAACTGAACACGTTAAAAATAAATGAGTTGGAAGTTCCTCCAAACTATGACAGAAGCAACAAGTTATATCATCAATTTGAACACCACGATTAATCAGTAAACCTTTACAAGGAAGTGCATTCAACAACAATTGCCAAGAAAAAACCAGACACTTAAGAGGGACCTTCCCTCTCCATAGCTTTACAAGGCATCTGCCGTACACTGATCTACACTATTAGGACCACCAAAAAGTTCAAATAGCCATGAATACGCAGATTGCACTGAATAACAACCTGAAGAATCTGCCCTCCATACCCATTTATCTTCTTGTAGTAACTTAATAGAAACTCCATCCATAAGCTCCAACAAAAGATTAAAGCTCAAGATCTCATGTTAAAAGAGTTCTCTTCGCCAACTAACATTCCAAACCCATCTAGTGCCATCATGAAAACCATTCTCCAATACACATGATTCAGCATTTCTCGCACTGCAAATAATCGCGGAAATGCTTCACACAATTGCACCCCTCCTACCCACTTATCTCTCAAAAAAAGAGTGTGAAAACATGCACCCACACTTCTATCAAACTTCTCATCCAGCCATGAATTTCCTTGATGAATAATAACCTCCAGCAAATCACGCCACCACAAAGAACATCTGTTGTGAACTGATGAACGCTGAAGAGAAGAAGCTAATCTTCCATATCTAGATTCCAACACCCGCACCCACAATGAACTAGAACAGTTAATACATCGCCACAACCATTTACCAAGAAGCGCCCAATTAAACCACTGCACATTCCTAATGCCCAAACCACCATTCTTCCGCGGTCTACATACAGTTTGTTCCCCATAATGTATTTCATCTATCCCCATATATCATACTTATGATCGACGTTATTAAATAGTGTCAAGGTGTGGTGGGAGAAAGATAAAAAAATTTAAATGTAACATACGTTATCATAAATAAAATATAAAAAAATATATAAATACAAGAATTATTAATATATTTGTGGTTGGGAGCGTGGGTAGCTATTTACCAACTACCATGTATGATTAAACAAGTTCTTAAATTATTTGTTGATTTGGATGAAAAGACCCTGAAGGAGAGGAAATAATAAAAAGTTAATAAAATGAATATATTATTTTGTATGAAAAATAAGATGAATTTTTTTATAAAGATTAAATCAATTTTCCCTTGCTCTCCAAATTAGCGTGAAAGTGAGGATGAAAGTTACTATTTTTTTTTTTTAAGAAAGTTTGTGTTCTAACATAAAAATAAATAAAAAAATAATGTTAAAAATGGAGTAAAATATTTTCTTTTTAGTAAAAAAAAAATTAAAAATTATTTAGAACTAAATATCTATAAACTGCATCTACAGTATCATTTATACGATGAAGGAGATTTAAAAAAAAAAAATAACTAGATGAGTAGTTTGTTAGAATTAACTTTGTGAACAATAAAATCCAAGCAAAGTAAAATTTGTTTATACCCTAAGTAGGAGAATTAAAATGGAAGAAGATGTTAAGTACTTAGTGGCAAATTGTTTTAAGTAATGAAAGTTACTATTTTTTTTTTTTTTAAGAAAGTTTGTGTTCTAACATAAAAATAAAAAAAAAATTATGTTAAAAATGGAGTAAAATATTTTCTTTTTAGTAAAAAAAAAATTAAAAATTATTTAGAACTAAATATCTATAAACTGCATCTACAGTATCATTTATACGATGAAGGAGATTTAAAAAAAAAAAAATAACTAGATGAGTAGTTTGTTAGAATTAACTTTGTGAACAATAAAATCCAAGCAAAGTAAAATTTGTTTATACCCTAAGTAGGAGAATTAAAATGGAAGAAGATGTTAAGCACTTAGTGGCAAATTGTTTTAAGTAAGTCCGAGTTAATCGTGTAACATTGATTTTATTAAGTATCATTCTTGAAAATGACTTGTAGTAAGACCTTTGAAAAGATCGATTGTATACATGAATTGTATTAATGATCCCTTAATATGTATTACTAATTTTCTTTAGAGTTGTAATGGTTTATAATATCCCTTGTACTTTAAATTTATCCTTAATAAAATGTTGATGTTTAAAAAAAAAAAAAAAAAAACTTTGTAAATAACATGACATATCAATACATGAGAGAAATTTTACATGAAATGATGAATAATCCTATATAATAGAATACACATTAAGAGAAATCAATTTTTATTATTTTATAATAAGGTTCATCATTTTAAAATAATCATATTCTAAAATCACTTATAATAATTTTTTAATATGTTCAACTAAAGATTCTAAAAGATTGTTTTCTATTTAGTATAGAGAGTAGACTTATTACCATTAAAATAAGTAAATTTTGTTAACATTTATCATTATAGTCTCGTATACGCACTAATACACCTGATGTAGTTCATCCAACAACTATAGTCCATATCAATCTTATAGTACTCAAAAGATGGTAAATCTCATGACAACTCCTAAAAAAAGGTGAGTTTGAGAGCTAACTTAAATGGTTTTTTTTAGATTAACTAATAAAATTTAAAACATGATAGATATTTCATTTATCTTCATTGAATAGTTTATTATTCCTCCAATGGTAAAGTCACAAAAAATGGATAAATGAGAAATACAGTTAATAATCCAAATAGTAGTAGGATCATGAAAATTATAGTATACAAATGGCTCTTTCAAGCAAAATCAAACTTCTTTAGAATAAAGACAATTTATGAGAAGCTCATGTGAATACTTAGGACAAGAGCTTGAGTAAGTAAACTCAAAGCATTATTAGACAAAAATCTACTACCAATAAGTCAAATAAAAAATATAATTTTCTTCGTTATTAGTAACTTCTAGAAGCATAAATTGTCTTTGTAGAATAAGTTTCTTTTATACTTCTCTAATATCACTTACCTTCAATATTTCTGTCTATTAGCCCAGAAGACTAGTGTATATGGTCTTTAATGTGTTGTGAAATATAGGTGGTGAGTTGTTCCAATTTTCAAATGCTATGAATAACTAACTTGGAGGTTTGTATATGAAATGTGAACAAAATCAACTAAGTTAGCAATTAGACCAAGTCCAATCTAATTAGATTACCATATCGAAGAAGAATCATAATTTAGTTAGAACTTAAAAACATCTCTTAAAATGCTATAGACCTTTAGAATGCTTTTCTAAAGAGTAAAGAGTCCTTTGGTCTTGGTTGAATAATGCATAGTGGATTTTCTTTCATATATTTAGCCTTCATGATTTATACCCATAATTTGAATTTATCCTGTAAAATATCTTATACCAATTTATCTATAATAGAGGTATTAATCATTCACATATCATGAATATCCAAGCCACTTTGTTTCTTCGGCAGCCAATTAGATGAGTGCTACAATTTGAATTATTAAAAGACCAAATAAATCTCTAACTACCTTATTGATATCATGACGCACACATTGAGGTAGCCATAAAAATTGCATGGGATAAATGAGAATAGAAGTTAAGACAAATTTTACCAAACATAGTTTACGAATTTGATTAAATAGTTTCTCTTTCTAAATTATAACCCTTTTGTGAATTTTCTCGACTAAAGAAGTAAAAATTGTTCTATTCAATCTACCTTCTTTAGGTTCTCAACTGAAACCTTATAAAATATCATGCTTTTGGTGAGAGACCTCTTTCGATCATATTGCTTTGAATTTGTCAAAGTTGATCTTTAGAACAAAGGCATCACAAAATTTTTGCATCATTGTATAATATTTTGGACTAAATGTTTTTAGCTTTACATAAAAGAAAAACATCATTAGCAAATGAAAAAAAAGAGTGATATTAAGGTTATACTTAGATAAGTAAATATGTTTCCATAACCTCTCTTTCACTTTTTGATTTATCAATGAAAAAAGTTTTTTCATGTAAAAAACAAAAAGGTAAAAGGAAAGATGATCTATTTGTCTAATACTCCTTTGTAAAAAGAACACACACTACATGATAAGAAACATAATAAGAGAGTTATTGCAGCCAACAAGAATTTGTTAAAAAATCAACTAATATTGTTGAATATTTTTTTCATATTTAATTTATTTTAAGTTAGATTAATCTTTTAATCATTAAAAAATTTATTTCATTTTTTTTAACTTTCTCTCTTATTCATTTAAATATTTTTTTTATCTTATTTTGATATGTTCAAACAACACAGTCTATTTTATTTATCTTTCATTCTTTTCTTTTTCTTTTCCATCTTAATTTTCTCCCTTGTCTTACTCTCCATCTAGACAAAATGTAAGTGTGCATGACTGGATAAATCATGTATTAAGTGACAATAATTGTCCTTTAATTTTTTTATACTGATATAAAATTTTACCTAACTAATTTTTTATAATTTATATTAATTTAATAATTAATATATTATGTAATATTGAAAATACATATTTAATTAGAAATATTTTGAAGATTTGGTAGTTTTACACTAATAAGGGTGTTTTTTATTTTTTTGACGTAAAGGGGAATTCATTTAAGAGTCATTGCAAAACTTTGAAGACCGAGCTTTTTTACTTACTGCTAATTAACTATACTGTACAAATTTCCAAGTTATTTCGATTGGTTCAGAGCAATTTGTTCTCCAAAATTAACCATATACATTATATACTAATTATAGGTAAAAGCCTATGCATATTTCTTATAAAGAAAACGAGAGAGATATAGACTCTAAACCTTGATAGATTATCGTATAATGCCTAACATGGAAGAAAAACACAATAGTCCCGTTTGACTTGAAAAATGCTCAAGCAAATCTTGGGTTTGACTTGAGTAAGTTCTCAAAAGAAGGTGAAAGTTTATCTTGCAAACCTTTTCAGGGTTATTGTAATTGGGGTATATATCACTAAAATTGAAACTTTCCCTCTCATCTTTGATTTTTAGCAGGCGTAATATGCTTATTAACATTAACAAAGTAGTAAACTGTGTATTTTATTATTAAAATAGATTAAAAATTATGCTTAAATTTTTATTTTATTTTTTACTCACTTTTTTATTAATTTTATTCTAAATTTTGAAGATCAAAGTTATTATTAAATTTTTTCTTATTAGTTTATATAAATTTTTAAATTTTTTCATATATATATCTTTTTATATTTATAAAATTTTTCTCTTACTTTATATAAACTTTTAAATTTATAAAATTCTCGTTAGCTTATGTAGACTTCAAATTTTTCATAAATACTAATATTTACGTTTAAAATATTCATAATACTCAATATATAATTTGCAGTAATTTTGTGAAAAAAATGTTCTCAAATAGAAATTATAAAATCCATCACTTTTATTCATGTTTTTTTTAAATTTATATTATTCTCAAATATTCTACCCTACAGTTATTTCTTCAATTAATTATAACAAATTTATTTTTAATATTAAAGTATTTTTTACTCTTTTTTTTATCTATCACAATATTATTTATATATAAAATATGTATACTTTTTTCCATTTAAATATTTTCAACACAATACTATATATACAAATTATACTTTTGCCAAAATATACATCATGATTGATTTAATTCTTATTAGTATATATTATATTTTAATTAGCTTTATAATCATGCAAAGTTCTTAATTTTTACGTCTTTTGATCTTATAACATTTTAATGTTTCATATTTATAATTTTTTTAATTATTAAACTATATGTATATACATTTTAAAACAAAACACTTGTGGATTTTACAAACTACTAAACCAGTTTAAAATATTTGGAGCAATAACGTTGTCTCTTACTTTGGTTCAATTATTAGAATGCAATTAGGATTTCGTTCGTGTTAAACTACTTGTAGAATGAGTAAATAAAGTTATGGTTAGTCTTTTTAAAATGCTAAATAGTGTTTTTATATCATTCACGCAGTAGTTTTTTTATTAGAAAAAAAAAGAATTTGTAATCTACAAGCTTAAAAAGATAAGAAATTGTAGTAAAGAAAAATCGCGGTTATACTTTATAAGGAAAACGACAAAGGTAACATTGCAATTGTCACCTAATTGCAACTTGTCTCTTCTAGCTTAAATAATTTATGAATCTGTACCAGTGCAGGATCACATTGCAGTTGAGTAGGATGGTTAAATTTAGGTTCTAAAATTGCTTTGCTAACATGTGGAGTTTTATATTCATAGGATGGTTTTTCTCTCATGATTTCTATCATGCACAATTACAATCATAGAAATACATGACTGGACTTCACTGTATAAAAAATTTTGAACGAGTTTACAACAACATTAATGGGTTCATCAACTGATTTAGGTATCTTCTTATATCGTAAGGATTGAATAGCAATAAGAAAACCCAAGATCTAAAATCATGCAAATCAATAGAGATTGTACACTGATTCATCCAATGAATATCAGTTTTGTTGTGTAGCAACTTGGAAAAATGCATCGTCACTATGATCAATATTTGACTTGCATTGTCTTGTTAGATATTTTAAGTCCTCTTTTCGCTAAATTTCCTGATGGCAGACATCGCTTTTTCAATCAAACAAGATCTCGCAACTTTCTCTATTTATTGAAGCCACTGTTTGATCTTCAATGTACTAGCAACTTTGTTAATAATATTCCTAAAAGTTGACTTTTTCTTTACTAAAGGAAATATACCAATTTTCTACAGAGAAGCTCAAAATCATGAGCATCAAACCTCGGGCAATCTGTAGTAACTGAAAAACATGTCTCTTCGAAAAGAAAATTTGCATTCACAACTGAACGGTATATTTTCATCAGGTGCAATATGAATTATGTCATACATATTACTATTGACATGTAAAATTGTAATCGAGCTCTTTTATTTCTTCCTCTAAGAAAAGGTCTTATAGCATCACTCTAAAGTAACAAATATTTTAGAATGGGAGGACTACTGGTTCTTTACCCTTGAAACCAGTACTCATAGGCACACGTACAAATATAACTACCAGCTAGATAAACGAGCTTGAAGCTACAACCACGTTGATGGTTTTATCTTCCCCAATTAGTTTGCACATTACATTAGCTAATTTAGACAAAAAAAAAAAAAAACCCATGCTCAGAAGCATTCAAATTAAGTGTGATGTCACAGGTACTTTTTATGTCATTCTCCAATAAAAATTAAAGTTTCATAGTCTTTATTTCGTGAATTACCTAAGTAAAGCTCTAATCCTGATCGAAGTATATCACCAAAAGCACCTAAATTTTATTCATTATACAAATCTAAGGATATACATAAAAGTTCCCCACCTCAGATCACTAAAAATGTTCATGCAGGCATCGTCCACAACCACAAGTTTCTCTACAAATGTCAATCTTCGAATACTGTTATCCAATTTTGTGATTACCCCCATCCTTTTTTTTTTTAATATAAAATAAACTAGTCCAAATGTTCTGTTTTCTGAGTCTAAAAAAATTAACACAATCACGAAACCAAATACTCAAAATAAAATCCACAGCGGCATAGTAACAAACATGACACAGTCAGTCTACAATTTCACAAATTCTCATGACAAGACAAAAACAACACTTACCCAGAACACAGACGAAATAGATAAACTACTTTTTCTTGCCTCCTTTACCAATTCCCTTGCGTCTGGAGGGAATAACAATCTCTCCTTTGAGGACAGGAATTTCCATAATCTGCGAAAGCTCACCGAACTTCTTGCGGAACTTCTCGACCTGATCATCACTCACCATAGCCGATGAACGGTTTCCGAGGTAGAAAGGGTGGTTCCCCGACCACACGTCTACCACGTACTCCTTCTGGGTCCCACCCGTCGTCATCACATGTTCCCCATTACAGTACACCTTCGCTTCCTGGTAGTACTGCGGGTGTATATCCTTCTTCCTGCACCGCACCACACACTTACCCACTCTCCTCACCTGCCACACAGCACAACACAACACATTTTTGTTAATTCAATAGTCTCTCGAATTCACAATGTTATATGCAATTGCCAATCAATTGTTTACGTTTTTGGTTGGAACTGGAACCAGAGGTTTTCCTTGCATAAATGTATTGCTTATGCACTGAGCCATTTTCGCTGAACGATGCGTTTGGGAATTGGGATGAGGATGAGATTATGTTCTTTCCACGTAATAACATGTGGTTGTTACCCAACGGGCCCTTCTACATTTCTCTTTTTCAGCCCAACTTGCCCTTTTCAGAATCTCATGGACCAGGGCCCAATCTTTTTAAAACAATTATATATATATATATATAAATAAAAAAAAATTTATACTCTCTTACACTTAAAATAATTATTACAGTTAATTTTATATTAATAAATAATAAAGTTAGTCACTTATTTAAAAAAGACATAAATACATATTAATCTTTAAATATTAAAAAAAATTATAAGCTCACGTTAACGTGAGTTAGTAAATTAAGTGAATCGTAAGTTAGTGACTATTTTTAAACTGTTAAATATATTTTAAAAAAATATAAACAATTTAGATCTTCACATGCATTCATTAAGTTTCAATTTATAATAAAAAATATTAAACTTTTGAATCAATAAAATATTAAATATTTTCTACAAATTTTATATATGAAGTTAATAATTTTTAAAATTAAAATTTTTGCATCTATACTCACAATCTCAATTCATCATGAAAATAGGTTTTTGAATTGATGAATTGTTTAATGTCTTTTTAGATCTTTTTCATGCCCCACTTATACAATAGTCACTTTTGCATCCTACAATTTTTGCAATTTTCGCTTATGTCATTTTTCTCTAGCTTAAGTGAAAATTATAAAGGAAAAAAAAGACTCACATATTTCACTTAAGTGGTAATTTCTTCTCTTAAGCAAAATACTTTTGGCTAAAGCTAAATTATATCGGCTTAAGTGAATTTTGACAAAATTTTTAGATTCATCATTATTTTTAATTTGCTTTAGTGAAGGTATTTGACTTAAACGAGTTTTGATGAAATTTGTTAGTTCATCACTGTCTATAATTCACTTAAGCGAATAATGTGTGATTTAAGTGAAAATTATATAGTGAATAAATTCTTTGCATTTTTTTTATTTTGAACCACATCTCTTTAGTCATTATTTTTATTCTGATTACACCAAATTGTTAATTTCTAAGATAATTGGGATATGTATATGATATTTTTAAATTTAATTGGTTTTACTTACAAAAATCATAATTCAAAGTATAACAATGCAAAGAGAGTATGCTTATTTAGATTTAGGGTTTAAGGTAGATTTAGAAACAGGTTTGCATACTATTAAGAAGGAAAAATAAGGAGAAATTCAATAAAACTTCTATGACAATATTTCAAGTGAGGACTACTTAATTTTATTTGATCTCTTGCCTTAGATATCTTTTCTCTGACTTCTATCACATCAATTCCAACTACAGTTACTCAATCTATCGTCAAATTAATTGTTAGGAGCATAGAAGAAATTCTTGAACTTACCTCAAAAACAAAAATGAGAGTGAGTTTGAAAGGATATAATTATGTTTCATATGAATGAATGATTATATTTTTAAAATTTAGTTGCCTTCAAAACAACATGTTAAAAGATTTATTTTAAATATTTAAGAGATTGAAATTATAAATCTATAAAATTTATTAAAAATTAAATTATAAATACTCTAATTTTCAAAATATGTTATAATAGGTCAATTTGCTAATTTATTTATGAGTTATTTATTTATTTTAATTCACATTGGTCTTTGATAAATGTATAAAATAAGTGATTTGAAATGATGAATTGAGCATTTTTAATGTTAAAAGTTTGGATTATTTTGTTAAATTTTTCCTAAACTTGAAACTTTTACAAATACTTGTATATTTCAGGAAAAGAATGTAATTGTTAGTGTTTTGATTCCCTTTTTGATCTATTTTGTAGTTGGAATCAAATGAGAGACATCATTTAAAGTTGAAGAAAATTGGAAAAAGTAAAAAAAAAGCATATAAAGCATGAAGTTGCAGAAAAAGTTAGCTTCTACAGGTTTGTCGCTGCAGCGAGAGTGTCACCTTCGCTGCAACGAGAATGCTTAATTGTGAATAGGATGATTCTGTGCTTCTCTCACTATAGCGAGAGAGTGTCGTTGTTGTGAGAGTTCCTTGTGTCGCTATAGAAGGAACTATCGCTGCAGCGAGAGACAAACAAAATGACCTAATTTCTATCTCCATGTCTTGCTACAGCGAGGAAATGTTGTTGTAGCGAGAGAAGTTCGTCCAGACCAGTATAAAAGATGACTTTTATATTTTTGAAAGAAGTTACTGTTTCATTTGCATTTCTAGAGAGGGAGAGTGGCGCAGAGTATAGGAAAAGAGTAGCAATATTCGGATTTTGATGTTCTACTTTGTTTGTATCTCAATTCTTGTTACTATGGTTGCCATGAGCAGCTAGAATTTGTATAGGATTAAATTTAAATTTTCAAACTTGATGTATTCTCAATAATTTATATAAATATAATTATTTCTTCTTTATTTCTATTGATTTGGTGATTTCAATCCATGTTAATGGTTGAATCTGTCTATTTAATGGTCTCTGAAGCTCAGATTTGAGTTATATTTGAAAAAATATTACTTAGATTTAGATCTGATTGAGATTACTCAAAAACTTGTTACTCTAGGAATAGATTTCAAGTTATTAATTGCTTTTAAATCCTGATTTTAATGCTGAATAGTTTGTTAACTGTTTGAGGAATCAATATTTAGGAAATTATCTTAGAAATATATTTTCAATGAATTGAAATATATGACTTTTGTATTTTGTATCAAATTTGCTAGAAATGGTTGCTATATTTATCATTAAATTACTAGAATACAGAGAGGGAGATAGATGACATTCAATCCCAGTCTCTTAAACTTGAATTTTACTATATTTTATATTATTGTTTTACATTTTAATTGTTATTCAACAATTCATGAAAATAATCAATAAATTCTGTTATATATAAGCTCAATTAATTTTTATCTTAATAATTAATACGTTTGAATTGCTCTTTGAGGACGACACTCCGGTACTCTACTAGTTATTACTTGCAACAAATCCGATACACTTGCTGTGTTTGAAGGAAAAGTCTCAACAAGTTTTTGGTACCGTTACCGAGGAGCAATGTGCAAATTGTATTAGTTTTTAAGTATAATTAGTTGAGTATTGTAATTAGTTTTATTTGATTTTCGTTTATCTAATTATTCTGTTGCTAATCTTGTTTCAAATTCCTTGTTTATGATATTGCTAGGAAAAGCTCCTGCAGATTAGTTGTTGTTTGATCCAGAGAATAAAAGAACATCTAGAAGAAATAATAGTGCAACAAAGAAGAAAAAGAAACAAGCACAACAAGGAGTATTTTCAACTTCACAACCACTGAAAATTCACTCAGATTTAGAGAAGGAAGAAATGGCTGATCCTGGAAAAAATAATCAAAGTGGCAATGAGAATGATAAAATTATGAAGGGAATGGATGACCAAGAGCAAATCCACCACCAAGAAGAACTCTTGGTGATTATGCCATGCATCAAGATCCAAGACACTATTCAAATATAGTGGTTCCACCCAATCCAAGGGCTGTAGAAATTAAGTCTACTTTCCTGAATTTGATTAATTCACATTAGTTCTCAAGAAAGGACCATCAAGACCCATATGCCCATCTTGATACTTTTTATGAGTTGGTATCCACTATGAGATTTTATGATGATGATGAGGAGGAGGCATCATATTTGATGTTATTTCCATTTTCTATGATTGAGGAAGCAAAAGAATGGTTAAAATCACATCCAAATTAGAGTCTAACAAGCTAGAGTGATGTGGAAAGGAAATTTCTTACTAGATTTTTTCCACCTTACAAGTACGTTAGTGCAAAATTTGATATCTCTACTTTCAAACAAGGTCAGGATGAAGCATTCTATGAAGCTTGATAGCATTTTCAGTCTTTGCTTAGGAAATATCCTAACCATGGGTTTGAAGATGTAAATCAGTTGAATATATTTTGCAATGGTCTTTGGCCTAACACTAAAATGATTTTGGACGCTGCTGTTGGTGGAACAATGATGGCAGTAGATGCAGAACAAGCCACAAGAATAATTAATGCTTTTTCATCCACTGATAGGCAAGTTCAGCATAATAGAAGGGCAGTGCAGAGAAGAGGAGTTTTATATTTGGGTTTAGAAGTTTTAGAATAGTAAGGTTAGAAGAGTATTAACATAAGTCTTGAAAGTATTCTGTGTGTTTCTCACTACAGCGAGAGGAGAGCAAAAAAAAGACCATAAACTGTGAGCTTGTCGCTACAGCGAAAGAGTTCTTGCTGTAGCAAGTACACTGTCGCTGTAGCGAGAACCCTCTCGCTACAGCTAAAAGACCAAACAAAACTGTACATATTTTTTTGATATTTTTGCTACAGCGAGAGACTCCTCACTATAACGAGAGAGCCCTTTGAAAAATCATTGAAACTGTTGTTTTGTCGCTACAATAAGAAATCCCTCGCTGTAGCGGAGCAACCTGAAGAAAAGAGGGGTAAACTGTCACCTTGTCGCTACAGTGAGAGCTTGTCGCTGTAGCGAGAGTGTTGTGACACAGTTTTTAAATTGTAAAGAAGAGGGTCATTTTTGAATTATAAAATGCTCCTTCTTCCCCATTGCTCTCAAACTCTCTCTTCTATCACAAATCACTCAACTTTCACTCTTTTTTCACTCAATAATCTGCACAATGAGTCAAGGGTAAGTGTTCTTTGCTTCTTTTCTTGTTGGTTAGGTTGTTTTCTCTCATTCTCCCTATATTCTATAAACCCTAGGTCTTTCATTATACAATTCCTAGAAATTATTGTTTGAAATGCAAAAATAGGATTGTAAATATGATGACTTAGTGTGTTTGGTTGTTGGATGTGTATTTCTCAAACCCTAAGCCCCAAAAACGTGGATCATTGATAACTAGGGTTACAATGTGATTTTGAAAAATAAAGGGAATTAATTACAATAGTGTTTTTGGGTATAAAGGCATCAATTCTCCATGAACCCAAAGTTTCTAATAGGGTTATTTTAAAAATTAGGATTTTGAAATGCAGAGTTAGGGTAATTAGGGGGGATAATTTGGTTGTTTTGCTGAGGAATAAGTGTAACAGTTCTTTGTGCATGTTTTCACATATTTTTCTTAAACCCTATTACTTTAAAAATGTGATTCATTGATAAAAAAAAGGGTGCCAAAGTGAATTTAGGGAGATGTTATCATTAAGTGTTCAGAAAATTTAGTTTTCTAATCTAACATTTTTAGATATTAGGATCTTGGTTGCTTTCATGAACCTTAGGGACTAGAGGTTGAAATTTTTGCATTAGTGTGAGAATTGTCAAGATATTATGCATGTTGCTACATGTCTAGTATCTCTTTTGTCACGATAAAGTTTGTTAAACTTGTTTGGAAGTAAAATGTTTTCACAGCTGATACTTTTATGAATTCTATCAAATAAATTTGAGTATATTGTATTAATCTGAGATTTGATTGTAATTGGGTTGAATAAGACTATTGAATGTAGGATTATCATTCAAATGAACATGAACATGCTTGGGTTAATACATTGAGTTGAATTAGTTTTATTATCATTGTAATTTACATTACATTGCTCATTTACTGAATTATGGGATGGTGATTTTTCAGGAGAATCAAGGTTAGAGCTCACAAGGACCCAGCTCCCCCACCAAAGAAATAGAAAGACGCTTCTTCTTCACAACCAACACCATTTGATCCAAGGAAATTCAGAGACAAGGACAGGAAGGACAAATTCAAGGAAAGCCAAGATTGGTTAATCATTGAGAAAAGGAGAGTGAACTTGAAGGAAGGAGAATTTGATGAGTTTAACAACGAGATTGAGAGGCGTAAATGGAGGAAATTGGCAGAACCAAGAGGGTATTATGACCCGGATATTGTTAAAGAATTTTATGCTAATGCTAAGCTAGAGTTCAACTTAAGAAGGTTGGATACAAGGTATAGGGTGAGAGGAGTATGGGTTAACTACTCTAGAGATGCTATCAACAACTTCTTGGGGGAATCCATTGCAGCTGGAAGAGAATGAGAGAGATTTTTTTCACACAAAGCTCAACTCATGCACCTAACCATTCAGCGATTATGCTACTACTCAGACTGTATGTATTGCAAACATGAGTTACACCACAAATCCTGAAGGAAAAACTTTGAGGATCTACAGGAAGAACATGACCACCTTAGCCCAAGTATGGACCACCTTTATTTGCCATAACATAGTCCCCAGAGCTCACACTTCATCCATGACCATGAGGTATTGCTACCTCTTATACAATATTTTGAGAGGAGGATCTGTGGGTGTGGCTCGCATAACACAGATGAAATTTACAGGTTCGTGATCAAGAAAGAAGAGAGTGGCTCACTTAAGTACCCAACATTGATCACAACACTTTGCCAAGAGCAGGGTGTTCGAGGTATTCAATTCAGTGAGCCTATCAAGCTTCCTATTATCCTAGTCACTGTTTGGAAGATCAGCTTGGAGCTCCACCACCTCCTCCACCACCACAGCCTCAGCCTAAGGAGCCCCAGTACAGAAGTGCCCAGTAGACCAAATGACTCAGCCTTCACAGACCGCCTCCATCGTCTCGAGCTCCGCCTAAATCATTTGGCTCTTCAAAATTTTGCCATCCACAGGGGCCAGATGCATTAGCAAGATGCTTACCACCATTAGGCTCAACTGTAATATATAGGTCAATATATATGGATAAGCCTAGAAGAATTTATAACTTATCAGCAGTGACCTGGGGACATACCACATTTCTAGGGAAGGGCAGGCTCATCTAGAGCAGTTGATGGAGATGGAGATAGAGATGAAGATGATGATGAAGATATTGGTGCTGATATGGAAGAGGAGGATTAGAGAGAAAATTATTTCAGAGAGAAAGAAAGAGAATTAAGAGACATGTTTATATTTATGGTTATAATTTTGTTTTGTTATTTCTGTTGTTTATGTGGTAATTGACTATGTGTTTTAGTTTTGGGTTGCACTTTTACTTTGGATAATGTAAATATATGGCATCATCAGTGGTTGAAGCATATTTTGGCAAGTTATAAATGCATTAGTGGTTACATGGTATAGAATTAGCTTATGTGTAATAATATGTGGAGTAAATGCAATTGTTAGTTGTTAGAAAATGATTTGAAAAAACTCTTAGTTTTTGGAGGTAGTACCATTTATTTTGTGAAAAGTGGTTTGGAGAGACTCAAATGGGCCATGTTCTGAATCTAGGAATTGCTTTGAAAAATCAAAGAAAAAGGGTTTTTTGTGAATGTGAAAAGTTGAAGTTTTAAGTGAAACAGAGTTAGGATGTTTTGTGCATGGAAATAATTGATTAGGAAATTCGAGCAATTCATTTATCTTAATCAAAGGAAAAATGATTTCAGACAAATGAGTTAAAGTTTGAGTGCTGTAAATAAGTGAATAAACTTCACTGAATTTTGGCAGTTAACTTTGCTCAAGTTTCTAATTGCTATAAAGCACAATTAGTCATGGAGATGATTGAGACATAGTTTGTAAATATACTATTATAGCTAGAGATAAAAAGCCAACCCATATTCAAGATTTATTCAATTTTTGGTAGCCCTTGAGCCTAAAAGCAATTTTTTTTTTTTTGGAAAATGTATGTACCTCAAGCCCTTACATGAGAATTATTATTTTTCATACCTTTGAGGAGGAGCATTAGGGCATGATAGGTCTTGAATGTTATTTTTACAAAAACATGAAAAATGAATGAATAATTGGAGTTTCCTTCTAAAAAAAGAAAAGAAGTAAATATAATAAAAAGAATGAAATTGATATGACAAAAGAGAAGAAAAATGTTGAAATTAGAAGGAGACATCCAAGGATTAACAAAAATGTGGTGTTAATTAGAGTAAGAAACAATAGAGATGGAAAGCAACAAATAGATAGTGATCTTGATTGCATTAATGCTCTAACTCACTTTGAATTCTAGAAAAACAATGAATTATTTGTAAGCCTAGCCACATTATAACCTTTTTGAATGATCCTATGATCTATGTCTTTTGTGTGTACTTAGTTTAATGAGAAGCAAAAAGAAAAGCTAAACCTAAGGAATTCATTGAGTAAAGTAAAAGAAACACTAAATTTGTGAGAATGAGAGGTTTTTTCTTTTGATTATTAAATGTTATTGCTCTTATTTTCTTGAAAATGAAGTGCACTAGTATCCTGATTCTTTAAATGGATAGCAAAGATCCTTGATCATGAACAATGCCCCTTGGCTGAAAAGTTTTAAAAAATCTTAGATGATGAATATGGAAGCAATTGTGATTTATTTTATCTCAAACCATTTTCAAAGGTTTCTTGTGAAATTTTTTTTGTACATTCAATTACTCTGCTTGAGGACAAGCAAGATTCTAGGTTGGGAGGAGTTGATAATTGTATAAAATAAGTGATTTGAGATGATGAATTGAGCATTTTTAATGTTAAAAGTTTGAATTATTTTGTTAAATTTCTTTTAAACTTGAAACTTTTACAAATACTTGTATATTTCAGGAAAAGAATGCAATTGTTAGTGTTTTGATTCCCTTTTTGATCTATTTTGTAGTTGGAATCAAATGAGAGACATCATTTAAAGTTGAAGAAAATTGGAAAAAGTCAGAAAAAAAGCATATAAAGCATTAAGTTGCAAAAAAAGTTAGTTTTTAGAGGTTTCTTGCTGTAGCGAGACACCCTTGATGAAGTAAGAATGCTTAATTGTGAAGAAGGTGATTTTGTACTTCTCTCGCTACAGCGAGAGAGTGTCGCTGTAGCGAGAGTCCCTTGTGTCACTGTAGTGAGAACTATCGCTGCAGTTAGAGACAAACAGAATAACTTAATTTCTATCTCCATATCTCGCTACAGCGAGGAAGTGTCGCTGTAGCGAGAGAAGTTCATGTAAACCAGTATAGAAGACGACTTTTATGTTTTTGAAAGGAGTTACTGTTTTATTTGCATTTCTAGAGAGGGAGAGTGGTGCAGAGTATAGGAAAAGAGTAGCAATACTTGAATTTTGATGTTCTACTTAGTTTGTATCTCAATTCTTGTTACTATGGCTGCCATAAGCAGCTAGAATTTGTATGAGATTGAATATAAATCTTCAAACTTGATGTATTCTCAATAATTGATATAAATATAACCATTTCTTCTTCATTTCTATTGATTTGGTAATTTCAATCCTTGTTAATGGTTGAATCTATCTATTTAATGATTTCTGGAGCTCAGATCTGAGTTATATTTGAAAAAGACTAAACTAGTATTTTAGTCTCTGAGAGAGTTTGAGTCTAGCATTTTAGTCCCTGAGACATTTAAAATATTACATTACTCCACAACTTCCTTCTCCGTTATGCATTTTAGTCTTTGAAGTTAGACTCCATTAAGAGACCATCACAGAAAGTTGAGTTGTCACGTTAAGTGCTACATCAGAATTCTAGTTGGCAGCAATGACGTCGTTTTAAAAGCTAGCGTGACACAGATAATTGCGAAACATTGTCGTTGTCATTGAAATCCTTTTGTCCAAATTGAATCAAACATTTTCTCATTATTGTTGAAGAACCCTACCTTAATTCCAAGCTCTCTCTCACCCAAATTCTTATTCATGGTTGTGTTTGGGGTGAAATATTTAAAGATTGAAGTTTGTTGTAGTTGAAGAAGGGTCAACACATGGAGAATTCGGTAAAAAAAAATTTCTTAATTCATTGAGTCAATTTTTTGGTTTAGGGACAAAGAACCCTAACTGTTCAATATTTTGGAGACAACAAACCATAAGTATTCAATGTTTTAGGGATGACAAAGCTTATCTGTTTTCTTTCTCCTTAATCAGTGTCAATGTGGTTATTGGAAAATGTTTTTTGTTTGTTATTGAGAGATGGTAGGAAGTGGTCCTTGGTAGGCAGTGGTCCCCTTATGTTTCCTATAACTTTTTAGTTTTTAAAATTAAAGAAGATAACGTTAATGAAAGTGGTTCCTTTCTGCATAGTTTAACCCATTTTTCCATGTACGTGCATGACTTTCATTGTTTATTCAGTAAATTAGTTTAAAATTGCAAAAGATTGCTGACTTTTGTGATAATTATTTTTCTGTAAATGCAGATAATTAAGTTTTAATTCACCATAGAGAAAATTTTTTGGAAGAAAATAGAATTAAGAAGGAGTATAGGTGGGATAAAATTGAGGTTTGGACTGATGTTGATGAAGATATGGTAGATATTTTTAGCTTTATAAACTTTGCCAAGGCAATGGAGTATTTCACTAACATAAAAAATATATTCTGGTTTGACCCTGATAAAGAGTTTGATGAAAGTTTGAAATTATTAAAATATGATGTTGATGTGTTGGAAATGGTGGTTGTTGCTAAAAGGAATAGAAGGGAGATGCATGTCTATTATGAGCATGAGATTGGTAGACCACAATTGCTTGAAGACAGTGAAATTCTAATGTTGAAAGGCCCTGAAGGTGATATTGTAGCAATAGAAGAAGAAATTCAAGTTGAACAAGCAACAATAGAAGAAGAAATTCAAGTTGAACAACCAACAATGGAAGAAGATTTTAAAGTTTAACAACCGGTAACAAAAGAAGTACAAGTTGAACAACCAGCAATGGAAGAAGTACAAGTTGAATATGTAAAAGTTGAATATGTAAAAGTTGAAGAACTAAAAGTTGAATATATAACATCAGTCCACAAAGTACAAGTTAAAGTTGATAAGAAACATCAAACGACAAAGGCAAAAGGAAAGCAAATTAGAAAGGGAAAAGGAAAAGACGACTCTAGTAAATCAACTGGAGAAATAAGAAGAAGTTTGTGAATTGGAGCCATGAAAGAAAACTTTCAATATGCTACATCAGAGAAAAAATAGAAAAACAAAAGCATGGGAAAAGAAAAAGGAAAAGGGAAAGAGGCAAAAAAAACTGAAGGAAAAGGTAAAGAAAAAATGACCTATATTGATGAAAAAGAATATTTACTTGAGGAACTTTCTGAAAATAGCATAGAAGATGTAGAAGAGGTGGGTCATAGGGAAACTCCAGAAAGAGAAAAGCATTTTGAAAATTCATGGAGGTTTGAAGAATTAAGAACTCCAGCAAACTCAGATAATGAAGATAGTAACAAATAAGTTTTTTTTTCAAATTTAATGAATCTGCAAAATTTGAAAATGTTTACTTGGAGTTGGGAATGGAGTTTAAAAGTTTACAATCTTTCAATAAAGGTGTTAAGGATTATACAATTTAGATGAGAAGAGAAATAAGGTGGGTAAAAAATGACAAAGTGAGAGTAAGAGCTAAGTGTAAATATGAAAATTGCAAGTGAGAAATATATTGTGCAAAAAACAATGTCACAAATAGCTTCCAGATCAAGACTTTTCTTAGTGAGCACATTTGTGGCAGAGTTTTTAAAAACAAACAAGCAACACAAGATTGGGTTGTAGGTAAGCTTGTTATAAAACTAAGGAAACACCCTGATATGAAACATTCTGAAGTTGTTGAGTACTTTAAAAAGAAATTTGGTGTGCAGATAGAAGATACCAAAATATACAGGTCAATGGTTAAGGCAAGAGAGATTGTAGAGGGAAGTGAGAAAGAACAATTTGGAAAGTTGTGGGACTATTGTGGAGAACTTTTGAGAAATAATCTAGGTTCAGCTGTCAAAATGAAAACTGATCCTCAAGTTGAAGGTCCACCGCACTTTAAAAGATTGTATATATGTCTTGCTGGGTGCAAAAATGGCTTTAAGGCTGGATGTAGATCAATAGGGCTTGATGGTGCATTTTTAAAAGGTTATTATTGAGGACAGTTGTTGACAGCAATGTGACAAGATGCTAATAATCACATATGGGTAATAGCCTATGCTATTATGGATGTTGAAAATAAGGAGAATTGGCAATGATTTTTATCACTCTTACATGAAGATATGAGAGATTATAAGCAACATGGTTGGAATTTCATATCTGACATGCAAAAGGTAAACATCTACGTATGATATAGTTACTCATTACTTAAAATTGATAGGGATTGAATTGCATTAATAATAAATCAATTAGGGACTAAATTGCATGATTTTTATTCTATCAAGGATTAAAGTGAACTTCGTATTTTACTGCAGGGTTTGATTCTAGCTTTGCAAGAAGTGATGCCAGGTGCACACCATAGGTTTTGTGTATGGCATCTATGGCAAAATTTCTGTAAGCAATGGAAGGATAAATTCTTGAAGCACCTTGTATAGGAATGTGCAAGATCAACCACCATCTCACAATTCAATGCAAACATGTATACAATAAAGATAATGAATGAGAATGCATGGATATACTTAGACAAGTGGCCAAAGAAGGCATGGACTAAGGCATACTTTAGTGAATAGCCAAAGGTGGATAACATATGCAACAATAACTGAGAGGTCTTCAACTCAAAGATTGTAAATGCAAGGTGTAAACCAATATTAATAATGCTGGAAGAAGTTCGATGCTACATTATGACAACAATTAGTACTAATAAGTTGAAGTTGGCAGCCCATGCATGTCAGTTGCCTCCTATACAACAAAGTAGGTTGGAGAAATTAAAATAACAAAGTATTAAGTGGACACCAATATGGGCAGGTAAACATAATCCTAATTTTCTGATAATTTTTAGTAATATAACATTAAATTTGTCTTAACTAAACTTCTATCATAGGTGATGATGATACTCATAAATTTGAAGTGCAATGTTCCACAACTAAGGTTGTTGTTTACTTAGGTAGCCACACATGCACTTGTAGATTTTGGCAATTAACAGGTTGGTTAATTCTATATGATGGCTAATGTGTTAAATTCATATGAATATGCAACATACGATGAAAACAAATATTTTTTTATTTATAATTTTTACAGGTATGCCTTGTATGCATGCTATTGCTACAATAACATATAAAAATGAGAGACTAGAAGATTACTACCATTAACAACTGAAGCATGTCGTGCAACCTATGAATATCATGTTCAACCATTACAAAGTCAAGAGTTTTGGGAGAAAAGTGAGCTAATTCCACCACTACCACCAACTATTAAGAGGACTGTAGACAGACCTAAGAAGTAAAAAAGAAAAGATGAACAAGAAAAGCAAACAACTGAGAATTCACAGAAATATAAATTGAAAAGAAAATTGCTACAGGTTAGGTGTTCATGTTGTGGAGTTCTAAACCACAACAAACAGACTTGTCCTGTACTGAAAAAGCAAAGAATGGAAGACTCTCAAGCTCAAAATAACAACTCAACACAGCAGTCTATCACCATACCTGCAGAAGAAGTCCCAACACAACAATCTTCTACTGTACCTACAAAAGCCAATAGATGTAGTACCACAAGAAAAAAGAGGTATAATTACACCTAAATTAACCATTATGACAAGGTCAACTGCTACAAATATTCCCACATCAACTCAGCAAAAAAGTCTATCACCATATTCACCAAATGAAAAGGGAGATGACTCTACAAAAGCTGCACATTTCATGCCAACACTTGGAATTAGGACTGCAGAATGAGTTGTTGTGATTATATTACTTGTTTTCATTATTTTTTATGTAACAAGTTTGTATTATGTAAGACTTCTATCATTTAGACATGTTTTATTTGGAATAGTTATTTTGATTGGACAAGTTGTCATTTTAATGATTTATTTCCATTGAAATGTTATTTTATATTTCTGAATGTTTGTTATTTGTGGTTTAGTCGTCTTTGCTTCATTCATGACCTAAATGAATAGTTAGAACTTCAGCTAATATAGCACCAGAGGTTCTTCCCAGGAGGATAAACATCTACGTAGGATGAAGTTACTCATTACTTAAAATGGGTAGGGACTTAATTGCATTAATAATAAATCAGTTAGAGACTAAATTGCATGATTTTTATTATATTAAGGACTAAAATGAATTTCGTATTTTACTGCAGGGTTTGATTTTAGCTTTGCAATAACTGATGCCAGGTGCACACCATAGGTTTTGTGTGTGACATCTATGGAAAAATTTTTGTAAGCAATGGAAGGATAAAGTCTTCAAGCACCTTGTATGGGAATGTGCAATCTCTAGTTCTATGTTTCATTTTTCTTTGGCGAGAACTGTTC
Organism: Abrus precatorius; assembly: GCF_003935025.1. NCBI lineage: Eukaryota > Viridiplantae > Streptophyta > Magnoliopsida > Fabales > Fabaceae > Abrus > Abrus precatorius. Next base: position 7,397,840 of record NW_020874428.1, on the reverse strand, counting down.
AAATTTATTTCCACTGAAGTGTTATGACTTAGAATTGCTTTAAAACTCTATCTGTGTCAATATGTCATCTATCAAATGATAAAAGAGTTCAATGAAAAAATAATATTTTTTTTCTTTAGTGCTCTCCTCTTTCCTTTCAAATTACACATATTTGATCCACTTATAATGCATTCTAAATTGCAAATTCATATAGCCTCTAAATTACTACTACTTGTCCAATTGCAAATAGATATTTTCCAGCAAACATAAGCTATTGCTATCACACATCCTAAGATGGCGTATTTATTATTTGCTATGTACACAGTTATCACTTATCAGTACCTGACAGAACAGGCTAAAAAATTACTCTGTTTCATTCTTCTTTTCATCAATTTTTTCAGTAAAATATAAACAAAATGAGGGTCAACAATGATTACAAAAGCATTCTTTATTAATATTAAAATAAAATTTTATCATTATCTTACAACAAAGTACATGACAATACACATCAAAATACAAATAATTTGTACAAACAACTTTAATTTCTTAATTTCAGCCTCTAAACATGTTATTTTGGCAGCCAAATTCTTCATCCATTCTTCATTGACAACTGCTGCACTTGTAAGAGGAGACGTTACTTGAGAGGTTGGATAATTAGCAGCATTATAACTATCCTCCATGCTATTTTTGTCATCAGTTCATGCAAAATAATTGTAATATTCACCAACCTACATCATGTGTAAGAAGTAATTTAATTTAATTTATTAGAAATGGAAATTGAACACAACAATAAATTAACTTTGTTTACTATATATTTGGGACATCCAAAGAGTAATCTTCTAGGATTAGCTTCTATTTGTGAAATTCTAACAGCTGCTTTCAACCCACAATGACAAATCTTGCCATTTCGTTTTTTTTTTTTTTTTTTTCTGATGATGACCTTGAAGCAAAACTCATCAGAGGGCTTCTATTGCTATTACTAGCCATATAAAGTATTGGAAACCCAAATCGTGCAAAGAAGGAAGGAACTTAACAATAGAGGAACGAAAGAAACCCAACAAAATCAAGTAACCCAATTGCAACCATAAACCCTAACCCTAATAGTGGAAGAAGACCAACGGCGCAACATATATTATGATATGTTTGATTCAATTTGGGCAAAAGGGTTTCAATGACGACACTGTTTCGCAATTATCTGTGTCACGCCAGTTTCCAAAACGACGTCGTTGCTACCAACTAGGATTCTGATGTAGCACTTAACGTGACAGCTCAGCCTTCTGTGACGGTATCTTAACGGGGTCTAACGTCAGGGACTAAAATGCACAACAGAGAAGGAAGTTGTAGACTAATGTGATATTTTAAATGTTTCAGGGACTAAAATGCTGGACTCAAACTCTCTCAGAGACTAAAATGCTAGTTTAGTCTTTGAAAAAATATTACTTAGATTTAGATCTAATTGAGATTACTCAATAACTAGTTACTCTATGAATAGATTTTAAGTTATTGATTGCTTTTAAATCCTAATTTTAATGCTGGATAGTTTGTTAACTGTTTGAAGAATCAACATTTAAGAAATTATCTTAGAAATATATTTTCAAGGACTTGAAATATATGACTTTTGTATTTTGCATCAAATTTGTTGGAAATGATTGCTATATTTATCATTAAATTACTAGAATGCAGAAATGGAGATAGATGAAATTCAATCCCAGTCTCTTAAACTTGAATTTTACTATATTTTACATTATCATTTTATATTTTAATTGTTATTCAACAATTCATGAAAATCATCAATAAATTCTGTTGTATATAAGCTCAATTAATTTTTATTTTTATAATTAATACGTTTGAATTGCTTTATGAGGACGATACTCCGATATTGTACCGATTATTACTTGCAACAGACTCAATACACTTGCTGTGTTTGAAGGAAAAGTCTCGACAATCTTCACCAAAATTATAATAATAAATTTAAAGATAGTATTCAATGTCCTTCAAGGCAAATTTACGGTACAACTGTATGCATACACACTCGCCGTTCATTTTTTAAGGTACGTTATCAATCATTTGCTTTATATGTGTCTAAGATTGTTAAACCCTCTTAGCAAAATATTACAATATTTTTATTAAATAATATTATTCACATTTCTAGGTCTTCGCCTTTTATCCCCAAGGAAGCACTCTTTTATTACAAATATAATACAACGCGAAACACATGTATTGAACATGTTTTACATAAGTTTCCTTCTCCATTGGCTAAACTCCTATTTCGTTTTCAAAATTGAAGGTTGTATGTACATTCGCATAACATACTTAAGGAATTTTAAGGCATACTCATAATATACAATGGAGATTAAATATTATATTAATAAACAATTTCGATTCTATTCTAGACTAACTAAAATGTCTATATCTAATTCATGATGAGGGTCGAAATGTTCATTTGTTCTAAAGATGAAGTAGCCTTTTAATTAAGCAAACTAAATTAACCCAATCTAACTCAACATTAGATTATTTAATTTATTATTAGTTATTTTAGTTAACTAATTTATAGTAGTCTCAATTGTATTAAAATTCTATTAAATATCATGTAATGATTGTTAGAATCTTAAACACGTGATAAATCTGGATCATTTAATAATTTTTTGTTAAACAGGTAATGATGCTGTTTGGATGTTTAGAGTTATAAAATTTTGAAATGATATGTTTAACTCATTCTAAGTTCAATAATAATCATATGAAGTAAGAACATCAAGTCAAGATTTAACAAAGAGAAATGAAAGTTGTATCTTGACAAAAATTAATGATTGTACAATAAACATGTAATTTTTTTTACAAATTGAAAAGAGAAAAAAGTGATAAGATGAGTGGTGTAATAGAAAGAAATAAAGAGAAATTTATCGTAATAAAAATTATTTTAAAATTTTATTGAGAAAATATTACATGTCATAAATAAAATATTAAAAATAACAAGAAAGTAAGAAACTAAGAAGTAAGAACACGTCAAAATGGGTGCAAGTTTTTTACGGATTCTAATGGCAAGTAACATGAATTTGTAGCATCTGCTGACTAATGAAACAGAGAGACTTGGCAGGTTTCTCGTTGGTAATGACAGTTCATTCACTCCATCATCCTCGCTAATGCTGAATGCACTCTCATTGCACCATATCAGCTACCATTTTCACCACATATCATTATTCTCACTATCATTTTTATTAAAATCACATGTCAAATATGAAGCACCCTAATATCAATCATAATCTCAATGCTCAGTTCATGCTTTAACACTTGTCTTGAAAAAACTGGGATTTTGTGTAATCACAAAGGTTCACTTTTACCAACACTGTCCACTAGAGACACTGAAAGAGTCATGGATGGAACTATCGCTACCCTGAATGCAAGTGCTAATCTATTTACTAAAGGGGTTGGAACAAACAGAAGCGTGTTCTGGCGTGAGAATACAAGGGGAAGTATTGACAACAGGTTTTGCAGTATTCGGTTATGCAAGACTTCAAAAACTATGAAGTTCAAGCCTGGCTTTGCATGTGCTGTTTACACACCAGACGTGAACCAAGAGTCTCTGGTAATTACTATATGCGAACTTTTTCTCACGTGTATGTCTGTGTCTCTCTATATCTAATTAAGAAAAACTGAGATTATTGTTGTGCGCTTATGTGTGATATTTTTATTCATTTGATTGACATGTCAGTGCCAATGCCAAGTTTTTTTTTTGTTAGTGTTGCTTTGTTTGCTGGTAAGAACTTTGGAAGAAATCGTTAAAAGGAATCTAAGGGTTAATAATATTTCCAGGCATTTGGTTTTTATAGCTGACTGGGATAAAGCTTTTGTTGTTGTTGCTGCTTGTTACGTTGATCCTTTTGGATGCTAAACTGTATTGCTGCGTTTGGATTTTAATTTCAGGTAATCCAGGAACCCATTTTTCAGACTCCAAAAGCGAATCCAGATAATGTAGCTGCCATCATATTGGGTGGAGGTGCAGGAACTCGACTCTTTCCTCTTACAGGCATAAGAGCTAAGCCTGCTGTATGTTTTATTGATTCATATCATTTTTTTTAAATTGATTACTATAAAATGGTAGGAGTGGTGAAAGTATTCAGAAATGTTAATTTTCATCATGTTTTTAGGTACCAATTGGTGGGTGTTACAGACTCGTAGATATTCCTATGAGCAACTGCATCAACAGTGGCATCAGAAAAGTGTATGTTCTAACACAGTACAACTCTTTCTCCCTCAATGCCCACCTGTCTCGCACGTATAATTTTGGAAACGGTGTGAACTTTGGAGATGGTTTTATGGAGGTAAGTTGGGAGTTACGTTTCTAAAATGCGAGATTTATTTTCTTCTAGGAAATGGTTTTTATGAAGAAGTTTGAGGACATTTATGAGTTAAGCTATGTTATTGATCTAAGGAGGCATAATTTGAATTGGAACAGATCTTGGCTGCTACTCAAACCCCTGGAGAGGCAGGGAAGAAATGGTTCCAAGGGACAGCTGATGCAGTGAGACAATTTACATGGGTTTTTGAGGTAGGTATTTTGTATGCTACATATGTGCTAAAATTATCAGTATAGTACCATGAAATGAATGTGTATGAATTACCATGCAGGATGCCAAGAACAAAAACATTGAGCATATATTGATAATTTCTGGTGATCACCTTTGCCGGATGGACTATATGAAGTTTGTAGAGGTAAAACTAAGATAACTTTATCATCAATGATTATATTTTGTATTATATAGTTTTATATCTATTACTAACTGATGAGGAGTGTACTTGCAGAAACACATTGGGACAAATGCTGATATCACAGTTTCATGTGTACCTATGGATGAAAGGTATGCATATCTCTTCACAAAATCTGCTTGGTTAGGTTTGATTTCTCACAATTAAGGCATGCCACCTTGGATGTAAGAATAAAAATGTCTTTAATTTACAATAATCTTTATTTTGTTATACATTGCTTTTGGAGTTGATCAATGTTTGTTATCTACCAGCCGTGCATCAGAATATAGGCTGATGAAAATTGATAGAAAGGGAAGGATTACTCAGTTTGCTGAAAAACCAAAGGGATCAGATCTGAAGGAAATGGTATCTTGATCCCTTAACTCTCACATTTTACATCCCTTTCATCTCAACAAATATGGATTGTTGTGATTTAATCCGTTGTCATGTTTAATAACTGCATGCAGCATGTTGATACCACTATCTTGGGGTTATCAGCTGAAGAAGCAAAGGAACATTCTTACATTGCATCAATGGGAGTTTATGTATTTAGAACTGAAACCCTGCTGAAACTATTAAGATGGAGCTGTCCTTCTTGCAATGATTTTGGATCTGAAATTATCCCATCTGCTTTGCGGGATCACAAAGTTCAAGTGAGAGGGAATCCAAAAACATGGATTTTAATGCTATTATGCTAATGAAAATAAATTCCTTTCGGTTGTTAATGTTTTTTTTTTTTTTTTTCTATCTGTATTTTCAGGCATATTTGTTCAGGGACTATTGGAAAGATATTGGAACTATAAAGTCCTTCTTTGATGCAAATCTGGCCTTAACAGAACAGGTTAGTTGACCTATCCTGCAAATTTCCTCGACATTTAATTCTTAATTAAGTTGTTATTTCAGCCAATTTGGGCTGTTCAGTGCAATTGGAAGCTTAGGTATGTGTGACTAGAAAGTTAGTCACAATTAAATTTAAAGAGTTTAAAACAATTGGAATCTTCAGAGATGATGAAAGCATAATATGATGCATAAAAACTTGGAAATCTTTCACTGTTTAGAAGACGTGAAGAACTAGTATAATACCCAAGTTTGTGTTGTTAATCTTGATAACAATGGACTTGATAATACAATAACGACAACAATTCAGCCTTATCTCAGTAAATGTAAAATCGGCTACACATGTATCACACAATGCAATTATCTTAATAATAATGGAGTAGATAATATTTGAGAAAATTAATGCTACTATTACATTTGCTGATCCCATACTTTATTATTTGCAGTCTCCAAAATTTGAATTCTATGATCCAAACACGCCTTTCTTCACTTCTCCAAGATACCTACCACCCACTAAAGTAACAAAAAGCAAGGTACGACAGAAAGTTTTGACTAGTTTGATTTGTTGATTTTGCAAGATAGATGAATGCTTGATTGGGTTTTCACAGATTGTGGATGCAATTATTTCTCACGGTTGCTTCTTGAGCACGTGTAGAGTTCAACGTTCTATTATTGGCGTGCGCTCACGTATAGGATTCGGTTCATCGCTTCAGGTAAGCTTAATACATTTTGTACTTTGCTAAATATGTACCGGTGAACGTTTATCGAACAGAATAGATAATTCACAATTTCACAGATTACCAATGAATTTGGTTAGCACTTGAAATTGAAAATTGGTGGGGGTAAGAGGAAACTGCATTTTGCACATGAACACATTAATTAAGGGAGAAAATGATACTATTACATGATCATTCGATAATAGTAAATTTGGAATGAGCAATTAGGCATATGGTCAAAGATCAATCCATGAAAAGATACGAGAGAGGAAAGATGAAGAAGTGAAACTAAAGTCCCAGGCCTAATTATAAATTATTAATCTTGAGTGCTTGTTAATTTTGTCTCTTTTCTTTGTTTTCCATTCGTTTACTTTATATTTTAATTCTCTTTACTATAATTTGCAATCCCATTAATATTTGGTTAGTCTCAATAATCATAGATTTGATGGATCTATTTTTTACTACTCTCAACGGGTGTACTTCCACAGATGTAAAATCTTTAGCAATGAACCTTAAAATTTCCTCAAGTACATTAACATTTTACCTCTCATATTTTCCTTGAGCTGTAAACTTTTATACATATTCTATTTTGACACAAATGTGATGAATGTACTTTATTGGCTTGGCTATCCAGGATACCATGATGATGGGTGCTGACTACTATCAAACTGATTCTGAAATTGCATCTCTGCTGGCAGAGGCAAAAGTTCCAGTTGGTGTTGGAGAGAATACCCAAATCAGGTGCCTTGATGTCCCTTAATGAACCCTGTTGCATTCATTAGAATCCCCCCAAATCTATATTCTTGTCTAACATGTAATATTAGTCCAAGTTAAAGTCATCACTCACATCATAACTTCAAATTAGTTAGCGCCCATTTCCAAGTTTTTCATTCTAATTCCTTCTTATTTCCGACATCTTTGAAGGAATTGTATAATCGACAAGAATGCCAAGATAGGAAGAGATGTGATTATTTCAAATGGTGAAGTAAGTGCTGCTTCAAAAACCTTACTGTGGAAACTGCTGCAAGAGTTTCTTGCTCTTGGTATTTTATTTTCTACCCTTCTCTTCTGTTTTAATAATGAAAATGTTATTCTCAGGGTGTTCAAGAAGCAGACAGGCCTAAGGAAGGATTCTACATTAGGTCTGGCATCGTAGTTATACCCAAGAATGCAACAATTAAAGATGGAAAAGTGATTTGAAGGAGATGATGACAAAAGCTACTTTAAAATTATTTTGCTGATATATTAGTGTAATGAAAGTTTAGAAAAATGCTCCATTGTACATTCAAGTTACTCACAATTAAGAACTCTCAGTTTTGGAATAAATAGTTCCTGTTTGTTTGTTTCAATCAAGCTATCCTTCATATGCTGATGATAATTTTATATATCTAAGATTAAAGGGCATTATATTAATAACACAATGTAACACAAGGCTATGGACATACACTATTCTGTCCTCTTGAATTACTGTGACTAAGACATTCTGAAGATATATCTAGTCATAAATGAGTTCTCAAGACTAGTCTCAGTTTCCTTCGTTAGCACCACTTTGCCATTGTGAGCTTCTAACTTCCCTTGCTTTATTCCATTGCTTAAAATATCTCATTTTGGGGTACACCTTCCGGATTTGGTTTAGCTTTTGAGACTCTTGGGCAATCAAGGTTGCAGTTGAGGGGCTCTCATCTAAGATTACCTCATAACCATCTCGAAAAGAATCCATTCCTTGGGCTAAAAGTTGCCAAAATAAGCCACCAACAGCTGCTCCTCCATCACTTGCTGATGAATAGATTGTAGAATAAACCATGTTGAAAAACTGGTCCCTTATATTTGAGTCAGAACTCACATTTTTCTTTGATACCCCAAACTCTGCAAACAGAACTGGCTTCTGAATTTTGTTCTGTGCATCTTGTATGTGGTCATTCAGCCAACTGTCTAAAAATGAGATTTGATCTTCATTACTTGAACCTGGTAGCCTGATCATGGAATATGAACCAATTCAGCATTACCATGAAATATTTATACACCAAAAGATTTACACCTTTCTAGTTTAGTAGTTTCACATTAGAAATTTTTTTTTTTCTTTGCAACTTTGGAGACATTTCTGTTCTCTTTTCCTCCCTTTTCCTTCAAATCATTTCCTTTCCTCTTCTCCAAACTCCCAAACAAAACCTTATAAAATTTATTTCCTTTAACTTTGGCTGTATTTTTTATATGCAAGTCTATATTTAAAAAATTATTTTCAGTTATTTAAATAACAAAAGTGTCTTAAAATATAAGAATTGCCAAACAATAATGATGCATGAATGTAATTAATTTTTAATATTATTTTTAAAGAGTATAGATAAAATTGCACACCATTGATCAGGGTATGAATGAACGGTTGCAAAATCTATGTCAGGGATTTGATTGTTTGCAATAAAATCTGTTCCAACGTGGAAGCTCGGATTAGACTCTTGCTTCGATGGCCCATAGAAGCCCTCCAAACCAGCTTCTAGCAAGTGGTTTCCATCTATGGATTTCAAGTAAGATGCCATCTCAGTGATCCAAGCCTGCCAAAGGGGGAAAATTAAACTCAATTATCTATTTCAATGTTTGAAAACAAAATTATAAATATCATGAAGTTCTAAAAGCCCATTTGGTTTTATATGTACAGAAAAGCTCAATTGATTTGAGAAAAAAAATTTGACCAAAAATTTTGAGAAAAAAATGTTACATTTTCACAAATAATTCCACAGGGTCATCTTAATTTACTTTTTCCTATTTTCAAATATTTATATAAGACACAATTATGATACAATGGTTGTTCTCACCATATACCGTATAAAATTTTGAAAATTAGAAACAAAAATGATATTTTTGTAATTATTTATAAAAGAAAAATTGGAACTTAAAAGGTCCCTTCTTTACCACAAGGTCTCTCCTCTCAAAATTCATTTCACTCGTCCATTTTCTTATTACTAAATGCTTAGACACAAGTAAAGTGAAAAATTGACAGATGTTAACTTTCTTAGTGACTGAATTAATTTTAAAAACATACTTAATTACCCCTACTATATGCTTTACACCAAACATAGGGCTAAAACTATGTTGTATTGTATGAGTGATGCAGAAAGTATCATGCGAAACAGTGATTAGCAAAGAAATTTACTAAAAATACGAACTATGTTATCGTGCAATTAAACTTGAATACCTAACAAAATATTAATGGACATAACTTTGTTAAATTTACCCCATTTTCCATATATTAATTGCAAACCTAACATTGACGAAAGTGCCAAAGATATCTATTTTCTCATTCATAAGTAGTTACACTTGGTCGTAGAACTCGTAATAGGCTAAAAAAAATTAATAGGAGTATGAATGAAAAGTTGAAACATGAGTGAAAATGGAAACGCAATTAAACACAACATGTCATTGTCTGGAGGCAATCCTCACTTTCATTTTTCTATTTCCTCAATTATTCTCACTCTTACGTACGAAGGTAAATGATTAAACAAAATCCCAAGGATATAGGTGGGTTCATAAAAATGAAGCTTAAAATGGTGTCATATAGATATATAATTGAGTATCACAATAATAGTTACCTGAACCGTGTTTCCTGATTCATCTGAAGAGCATCTAATTTCATTCATAAGCTCCCAAGCCATTATAGTTGGATCATCTTTGTAAGCGACTCCAGTGAAGTTATTACATCTTGTGAGTACACTCTATAACACAAAAAATCTCCAATATTAGGCCAGTTATATACCCTTTTCAGTGGAAAATATGTCGTACAAATGTTGTCATAAGGGGTAGCTGAGGTAGCAAAATCATAATAAATAAAATAATGTTTCTCTAACGTCTTAAAACGGGGCAGAAGATTAATATGGAAAAACGAGGGGAAAAAAGAAAAATTAAGTTTAAATAAAATATAAAAACAACGTGAAAAAAAAATCAAAATTATAAATATATAATTAGTAAGACTGCCAAACTCACGCTGATGTTATTTTAATATAATATTTGACTAAAAATGCACTTTACGCATGTAAGATTAATGGATAGCAGAGTACATGTGTGGAACATTCAGATGGTGAGATTAGTACATAGTGTACAAGAGATAAGTGATATGACATAACAGACAGAAAAATAACATAGAGGTAAATATATTTTATAAGCGTATAAAAATCAAAATTGATATAAAAATTAATTATGTGTATGAGTAGCAACTTTCTTTTACATGTAAGGCTCTGTAATATGGTTCATTGATTGTTGGTTACTTCCAGCTATTAGGTGGGAAACATTTAAGCGCTCAGAGCAACTTCCATCACAAAAGCTGGTGAGGCTCAGTGGATCATCATACCCTCACATTTGACCAGTTAGACCAAACAGTGAAGCAGAATATTTGATGACATTTTTACATTAATTTAATAAAATATATCTAGTTTCTGATTATATTAAATATAACTAGGTCTTTAATTATCGTCTAAACAATCTTAAGAGCGAATATATTATTCTTGAGTCCCTTTAAAAACTAGGTTGTCGGAAAGTTCATAACCATACTTCCCTGTCCTTTTTTCAACTCATTCTTCCAATAGGGACAAAAGGGGCTTAATATAAAAAAAATTGTGGCACGATATATAACATTAATTAATAGCTAGAAATGAATCGTTTACCTTGATGTGGTTTTTGTAGTATCCCTTCACTACAGGGTTTGTGAAGAAATCATCTTCAGATTTTATCGCCTGGCCATGACTTCTTGCCCAGTCAACATATTGTTTCTTTCCACCAAAGTTATCATAGTTATTCACCAAACTCAACACCAGCTTTGTCCCATATTTTCTAGCTTCAGATATTACGAAGTCCAACCCCTATTATTATATCAATTTAACAAAGCAAAGTCAGTAACACAAAGCAAAAATATAATTATTACGACTACTAAAAGTATACAGCAATTGGACAATAATTTATACATATTAAAGAACTAATCTTAACCATGCAATTAAAATTAATAATAAAAAATAAATTTAACTAAATTAAACGATCTTAAATCTAACTGAGATCAATCAAATAATGCATTGAGAATTAAAAAATGGAGATCAGAATGAAACTAACCAGGAACATGTCCTCATTGTAGGATTCAGGCGAGTGTTGTAGGGGTTTGTATCCACCATCACTGAAAGCCCATATCCTGGCTATGTTAAGTCCATGGTTTGAAGCCTCTTGAAACGTTGATGACACCTTGTTTCTTTGAGATGGATCAGAGGCCACATACATTAACCAATAGGCATTATAACCATTGGCATAGTAGGGGCTCCCATTCAGCATAAGCTGCACCCCTCTTGCTTTAACAAACCCATCATCAGCTTCTATTTTGAGTGAGATCCCCCATTCTACTATCATATAGAGAACTAAAAAGACCAGAAAGAAGCGATTCTTCATCATTCTTATCTCAAGTCTTTGCTTTTTCTTCTCTGTCAATGCGGTGTAAGACAAGGATGTTAACTTCAAAATCACATTGAACCCAGTCTAGAGTCTCGCTTTGTTTTCAATGGCGAGTGTCTTTCTGCTTAGGAAGTATGAATCTTTAAAAAGGAAAAAAGATTGATATATTTATCTTTACACTTTTTATTTTTGGTTAAAATGCTTTTTATTTTTATAATTATTCACTCTCGTTTATGAATCAATAGTCTATGTATTAAAATAAATTGTTTTAACTTTTATACCCGCATTTTATTATAGTTGGATCCCTTCGTTTTTATGTTAAGGCATATAGGAGGGGCTTTTCTTTTTTATTTTCGGTCAACTCCATACGAGGGGCTTAAATATATCATTGTCAAATGCATACAAGGAGCTTAAATATATTATTGAGCAACGAATAAATTATGTAAATTTTATCTAACTCAAAAAATTTAAAGCTGAGTTTTTTATATTTACATGTTAATAATGTTATTAATTTTTATTTCAATAATTAACTATTCTTATTTTTCCGTACGTATCCATGTAATAAAAAACATATATAAAGTAAAAGAAAACAATTGTTGGAGAAGCATTTTCCATGTCTGAACATAATCACTCGCAGCAGGGAATAATGGTGATAGAAATGCCACAACGTCACACTCTGAATAAACGTGGCAGTGAAGCAAGAAGGAAGAGACTAAAGGGTAGCTATGTCCAATTACTCATGGGGTGGGTCTGGTAGATGACTGTAGAACTGTAAAGAGCCAGAAGCTCACGAGTCACTGTCACGCTATGTTGTGGGGCCACAAATTGTATCATTTTTAAGATGAAATGAACTATAACCAGAATCATGCGAACAAGGGTATGGTTACTATAATAATTTAACTTGTCATGTCCATACAAATTTGTGGCCCCGTGATGTGTATTAGGATTTTGGGATAACATTTACGGTGGTGGGATGGACATGGAATCATGGACCCATGCATGTTCCATTGCCCAAACGAAACAACATTGTTAAGTGTGAGATTCAAGCTCTGGTGCATGTCAATTGCTGATTCCAAATATAAGTTCTCTACCTTCAAGGGACAGTTCACGAGCACACGGCACATCACAAGAAATCACTGCAAGAAATCTTTTTATTCTGCAATTACGTGGGCGAGATAGTGACTTTGTTTTCTCAAAAAAGCTAAATACAAAAACCTTACTCCAATTTGTTTAACGTTTAAAAATTAACTCAGAGAAGTTTAAAAACTTATATTTTTAAATTAATGTTTTTCAATAAACATATAAATCACCCGTATTATTATGTTCTGAAAAGGTTCTTCTGTCTGTGATTTGAATAACGTTTCTAAGCAAAACCAAAAACATAAAAAACCTAAATTATTCTTGTGTTGTTTATAATCTTATCGTTGTCGTTAAATTAAGACATTGTATATGTGGCAAGGAAATATGTGATTATGTTAAAAAAATGTATATATAATTAGAAAAATCAACATATTCAGTATGATGCATAATTTATTAAATTATATATTAGTAAGGGCGCTTAATCAGAACTAGATGAAAAGGTAATAAATTCTTATTTTGAAGACTTTAATTTTTTTTTCTAGTAAGTAATATTTACTTTCAATATGATAACTCATAAAAAAAATATTGGTAAAATTTATTTATTCTTTCTAATTGAGAGAATTTGATATTTTCTTTTACACGTAAAATAATTTTTAGTATTAATTTTATATTAATAAATAATAAAATTATTAATTTAATTAAAAAAATCAATACTTTATTATATTTAAAATATTAGAAAAATCACAACTTTTAATATAAAGAAAATACACAATACTTTTTTAAGTTTACGGTACCACCCAACAAGTACAAAAAATATTTTCTTTTAAAATTTAGAGTTTTATGTAGGCATTTTTTTTATCACTCTATTTTTTATTTTTTTCAACTGTTCAAATAAAAGATAAAGGAATTTAGACATAATAGTAAGGATAGTTTTCTCTTTTCATCTTAAAAATATCAATTTGATTATTTTTTTAAAAATTTGAATTGCAATTAAGTGAGAATCATAGAAGTAGTAAAATATAGCTTTCTAAATTACATGGAGCAAGTAGTTTGAACATTACGCAAATTCCAGAGAGTTTTTTTGTACTTAACCCTTAAAAATATTATTGTGTGGAGTAGAATGAGGATTTTGAATATATAAGGATAAATTGAGTCTCTTAAAAGAGTATTTAAGGTCGATTTTGTAGATTATCTATTCTCCATTAATGAAACAACTAAATCTCTTTGCTAACCTCTAATGTGGTTGCTGACAAAAGAAAAAGATTAAAATGTGCAATCCATGAGCACGACAACAATATTTGAACACTTCTTCAGTCATGAAATTAATGTTTTAAAGATTCCAACAAGACTATTTGATTCAACCAAACCTACCAAATTATATTTTGGTTTTAATTGTTCCTTATATTTGGAGCCTTTCGCCGCCTTCGCTTAAATTCAATGCTTTAATACATTGCATCAAACAAGTTTAAAACTTGGATTCAAATCTTTTCCAATCATATTTTAACACTTATATTGTTTAATGGCTCTTTATAAAATATAAAATTAATTAATTAATCGTTAGTTTTAATATTTTTATTAAATATATTAATTTATAAATATTAAATTTTAGATAATATACATATAATTATATAAATTATGTAAAATTTGATATACATAATTATAAAAATAAGAAAAAATATTTTAACCGTTGATTAAGTTAATCTTACATGAAAAGTTATTAAACATTTAAATTTGACATTTGATATTACTTTATCAAGACTTTTGAAACTTATTATCCGATACAAAATAAGACTAATAATTAACAAAGTAACTATATATTTAGATTAAAAGAACAATTATTTTAATAATTAAATATATGACATTAATTTTATATTTAAGTATATTAAATAAAAATATTTTATTTTATTTATATTATATATATATATATATATATATATATATATATATGGAAAGACTCTTACACTATTAATAATTCTATATAAAAAATAATTTTATCAAATTATAAAGTTATAATTATATATATTAAATTTTGTTAAAATTGAACAATTATGACAATGTAATCAAATATTTTTATTTTTATATATTTTAAAAAACATATTACATTAATTTATATATATATAAATATTAAATAATTTAAAATTATATAAAATTTTATTGATATAATTTATGTGATTAAAATTTTTAATTAAATAGTCAGTTTTAAAAATAAAATATCCAATGAAAAGCTATCAAACTAATGTAAAAGAGAATTTAACTTATTCTAGTATAATTTTGATCTCTTTCTTATGATACATAAAATAGATAAAAAAAGATAATTATTAACTGAATTTCGAAGGTCTACTAAACAAGATTGAAGAATGCCGTTAACATTTTTCTATGTGATGATAAGAAAAACAAAACTAGAAAATACCTCCCCGAGCAAATGTTTAAACATACACATATTATACGTCATCTAGATTTCTTACCAAGTGCCTTGGTAGCATAGGCAGACAATACCAAACCTAGCAAATGTTGAGATAGCCTACTCTACACATTAGTGAAATTCAATAAATAACTAAAGGGTGAATTCCAATATTCCAAATACCCTCTAATAACTTTTTCTTTTTTATGTCTATAGTTTATGGCTATAACAAATGAATTAAGAAAACCAATTCATTTGCTCATTTATATTAAAATCATTAACACTTTCTTAATATATGTCCTTTATTTCTCTCATATTTCATATAATATATTGATTTTTTTCTATTTTCTTATAAGTGTATAATTGAAATCACAGTAATAAATATTATATTGTAGTTTTCAATAACAAATAAATAGATTTTTTTCTTCAAAATGACATATGAAAAAGACGTAGGTAGTAGTATTGCTCTATGAAACACAAAATAAAAATGACAATAACCTTAGCATTGATCAACTTAATAGATAATACAGTTTTTTTTAAATAGTATAAATTATTTATAAACCTTCACGAGATAATTTAAATAGATGAAATAATTAAAATTTTTATTCAATGTCATATTATTACCACAACAATTATTCTAAATAAATATTAATTTTAAAAAAATTCACTAAAATACAATTAGAGTTTAGAGAAAAAAAACAAAGGATAATAAAAGAAGAGAAAAAGAAGAAAGTTTAATACAAAATTCATCACTTTAAAACACTTAAAAACATAGAATTAAAATTTTTTTAGAGACTTTATAAATCATTTCTCTTATTTAAAATCTAATAAATAAGAATAATCATCACATAATTTTTATTTTCACTCTTTATTTTATAAAATTTGTGAAATTATCTATGATTCATTTTCATAAAGGCTTCGTGCATTTATTTATATGTGTAGTCGTTGTTGACAAACTTGCACATGCAACGGGTCCAGAGAATTATAATTACAATTAAAGTGTACTATTTTTTAGTTACAAAAAATAATACTATTTTAGTATGAAAAATCATGGGTGTATATTATTTTTATTTTTATTATAGTGCTTTAAATTATATTTTAACAGTAAAAATTACATTCAATGTTTGAATTTTTTTTTACGACTCTCTTCATTTCTCATCATTTTCCACCATCATATATAGCAATAAGAAGCAAAGGAGTAAAATGGTTTGATAAAACTCTTACAAATGTATATAATTATGTACAGACGTACACATATATGTATACATTGTATATGGTTGAGTAAAAAATAAAATAAAAACTTTGTGGTGAGCTCTCTAAGGATTCGTACGGCATATGAAACTTAAATTGTAGTTTATAATTAAATTTTCAATTTTACAAAATTAGAACTGATTCAAAATTATACTTCATATATTTGAGTTGCGTAAAAAATTAAAGTATGGAATAATAATTCTAAGTTAATTTTTAATTTTCTCTGACATTTATAAAACTAATTAAAGATAATTGTGGATAAATTATGTTAAATCTGAATAAAAAAATTAATTTATACATAATTATATCATTGATAGGTGAGGAGGCAGTGACAGAAACAAGCGGTGATGATGGTTATACTAATACCAGGAATAATAGTAATAACAGTGAAGAAGTAACGATAATAATA
The DNA here is from genome assembly GCF_003935025.1 of Abrus precatorius. Classification (NCBI taxonomy): domain Eukaryota; kingdom Viridiplantae; phylum Streptophyta; class Magnoliopsida; order Fabales; family Fabaceae; genus Abrus; species Abrus precatorius. The sequence goes on along the minus strand of NW_020874428.1, from coordinate 7,381,003 downwards.
ATAATAATAATAATAATAATAATAATAATAATACTTTTTTATATGAATTTTAAAAAATATATATATAATTTTTTTTGCTGTATTATATGTTGATATAAGATTTTAGTAAAAGTCGCTAATAATATTTTTTTTATTAGAAATATCAAATCATTTTCAAAATTTGCAAATTACAACTTAAAAAAATTGTACATGTATAAAATTACTGACGATTTTTGGAGTTTAAAAAAATTTAAAAAAATATATAAAATTATCATTGGCAAATTTTAGACTTTAAAATATTAAAAATATATATATAATAGTTACTAACAACTTTTGGGTGTTTCAAAAAATAACAATAGAATAAAAAATTACTATTACAACTTTTAGATCATATAAATTAATCAGAAAATCTTAAAAGTCACCATTGGTGATTTTTAAGATATCTACCTATAAAATTCTTCATTCTTTGTAAGTTGCAAGTGAGTGGAAAGGAGGATTTTTAAATTGAGAGTGAGTTTATTGTAGAGGTAAAAATGAGTGTGTTTCTATAAATAAACTTTAATAGTGAGATTATTACAAATATTCATGAACGTGTGTTATTTAGGTGCAAAAAGTTAACATATGTGTATATGAAAAATAATGATTTATTTGGCGAATTGAAGTATTGACTTACTCAAAATATTGAATTTGAATTTTCAAAAGTAGTTGGAAAATATTATTTATAGGTGTCCAATATCAATATTTAGCAGTTTCATGTAATTCTAATAAAGAACAATGTTCTACAAATATTTCAAATACATCAACAACGTCATCTGCCAACTTCTACTATTGAGTTATATGTTATTTTCAAAGAAATTACAGTTATAATTGATGAAGAATTTGTTGAGGAAACATATGCAAGCTCTGTGCCAAATAGAGAAGTAAAATGAATAAATGCTAACAGTGAAAGTGGCGACTCTAAGTTTGAAAGAGAATATAGAAGTGGTGAGTTTAGTGAATATGAGGATATGGATGACGATGATGAGGTGATGACGAGGTCCATTTGGGAGTTTAGATAATGATGGCTTCTTTGTGTTACGTTTAGAAAGAACGAGTTTATTTGGGATATCAAAAAATACAACGGTTCGCACACAAGTACAAGAGGAAGGATTTCTCAAGATCATATCAAATTGGATTCCAACACAATTGCATAATGTATGTTAATGGTTGAGTCTAACCCTTTCTTTAAGATACAATTTATTATTTGTAAAATTCAGTCTCAATATGGCTACACGACAACATATTAGAAAACATAAGGCAATTGAAAAAAATTTGGTCAATAGGAAGCCTCATTTGAAGTTTTGCCACAATAGTGTGTAGCAATATGTGACTATATTTGAGGTTACATTGTTCAATTGGATGCTGCAGAAGCCTACTGTGCTGATGATTTAGTTCCTAATGTTAAAATATTTCATTGAGTGTTCTGGTCTTTTGGTCCTTGTATGAGAGCATTTAGATACTGCAAACCACTTGTGCAAGTTGATGGGATACATTTATATAGAAAATACAATAAAGTTCTTTTGGCGATCGTTACACAAGATGGTAATAAGAATATTTTACCAATTACTTTTGTTATTGTTGAGGGTAAAACTGTAGATGCTTTGTTTTTTTTTTTCCTTAATAATTTATGCAGACAAGTTGTCATCCAAAATGGCGTTGGCATAATATTTGATCGACACGAGTCAATTAATGCAACAAAAACAAGAAACAATGGAGAGTGGGAATCACCAAGAGCCTTTCACATGTATTCTATTAGGCATATTACAATAATTTTTTTACGAAAATTCAAGGCTTCATACTTGTATAAATTTGTCGTTCGCATGGGTATGCTTCATGACCTTGGTGTATTTTAAATAAAATTGTTATATGAATTAATATATGTTATTAAAACTACTAATGTGAATCCTTATAATTTTTACAAGTTATTCAAGAATTGAACGTGAATTTAATATTCATTAAGAGTAATTACGAGAATGTGGAGAAATTTATTCAAACTGGTTTAATGAAGTTTCTCGAGACAAATAGGTTCTAGCATTTGAAAGGCCATAGGTAATGACCACAAATCTTGTTAAGTGCATTAATTCGGTGTTAAAAGGTGCTCGCAATCTTATAAACAATGCACTGTTAAGAGCAACTTACTTCTGATTGGCTGAGTTATTTGCTTAGAAAGAGAGTGAACCATATGCACAGAGAAAGGATGAACATATTTTCTTTGAATTTGTGACAACACAACTTTAATCAAACGAGTTATGTACCAGAAACTTGTGTGTTACTCAATTTGGTAGACGAAGTGAGAGTTTCCATGTCTATGATTTATCTAACAAGCAAGAATATATAGTTTATCTGAGATGAAGATACTGTGACACTAGTGATATGCATACTAATAGATATTTGCATCGTCACGTGATTGCTATATATTGTAGCAAAAATATTGATTGACATGCTTATGTTGATGATGTTTATATGATCAATGAAGTATGCAAAGTTTATAAGGAGTTTGTGGTGATTGAGAGTGAAAGCACATGACGTCATTATAGAGGACCAAAACTTTGTCCTAATCCTAGCTTAAAATGCATGAACTGAAAAGACCAAAACGATGTAGTCTTTGTCGAGTCAAGATATCCTCATACTCCAAGATCAAGTTCATGATCTATAGTTGTGATGATGTGGTGTCGTGAACCACCTAATTTCATGTTGTTGTGTTAATTTTATAGCATTTATGGTTGTTCTAAATATTCACGTTGTCTTTTTAAGTTATTAATGTGGTTTGTTTGTGATATTATAAATGTGGTTGTTTTAATTAATTAAGTTTTTTCATTATTATTTATTACTTTGATGAGTTAATTAAAAATTAAATTAATAAAAAAAACATAACATAAATAAGTTTAATAATCATTGATAATAATTATAATAAATATAACTAAACAAAATAAAACAATCCATTACATAACGAAGTAAAGTAATCAAACAAATTAAAATAACGAATAAGATGTGATTACATTTCATAATGAAGTAAGCAAACAAACTAGAGCTTGCATTAATAACATGACTATCCTCCATTCCTTTTTGTTATTGATTAGTGAAAAACTATATATAACATAAGCTTGAGTAAAAGTAGGTAACAGACATGAAAAAAAATCCCCAGTGTCTTCCTCTTTTTTTTGCATCATCACCCATACCCACGTGAGATCCCACGAAATCATTGGTATAAACCATTGATCACCTGGTGAGAATATTCTTTAAGATACAACCCTATACTCTGGTGTTACTAATTGTAGTTGATACACATCCTCCTCATGTACTAGTGCTTCTTCTACTATTGTATTATCGTTTAAGTCAAAGTTACAATGATGATTGGGTTGGAAACTTTGACCTTCATCTAACCCAAAGTCTTATGTGCACAGAAATTGACAAGATATCACAATAGTACTATTTCATCAAGCCCAAAGTCATATGTGCACAAAAATTGACCAGATATCATAGTAGCACTATTACAATCAACAGACCTCCTACCTCGTGCTTCCCCTCTTCTTGATCCATCACGAATATTCCTTGTATCTACGTCTTTCGTCGTTGTTCTTGAGGTAAGGGTTCTTCATCCCATTGAAATGGCTACCACTAGTTCATTTGTGGTGATCAATAATATTCCTGATTTGGTTGAACTAAAAATGATGGCATACCTTGATGTTGCATGAGTGATGTATCCATTGAGAAAGTCCTTAAGATGGGAAAGTAGTACTTGTCAGGAAACAACTGCTATTGGGGTGATGGTTGCTCTTTCTGTGTACATAACCATAGCCAATTTGCTACATAGAATATGTATCATGCCGATTATTCATCAGAAGGATAATAGTTATCAACTAACAATCCTTGTAAGATACGCTGATATCGATACTCTAACATTATCACCCAATCATCATGAATGAGCCTCCAATTCTTTAGTTCTTTTAATCCCTGTAAGTCTTTGTTATGAACCCTCTCTAGACTTTTAGGTGGTCCAGGAATAAGTTGTGTATATCTAAATTGTTGCATGACATACTCAGCTACGTGGTACTCTATAACTTCAAAACAAAAATTAAAGGGCTCACAGTTGACCATACAAAATGTTCTCTTCTCACGCCATCTAGAATTAAAGCATCAATATCATCATCTTCATATGGTCGCTATAGAAACTGCATTAAATAAGCAAATATTTATGATATAATAAGTTATAAACAGAAATTAATAGTATTAATAATTACTATAATATTATAATAATTTACCTCATGAACACTTATTTGATCTAAAGACAATATAATACTTCCAACATTCTTAAATGGTGAATTTGCTGGATATCGCATTTTTCTCTATCTCCCTAAGATTGGTGTGAACCATGGTAGTCAGTGTCAAGCTCATACTTGTAACAATATTATGCATTCTCAAATTTCTCTAGCATCATGTCCTGACCCATAATCTAAACCTCTATAAAGAAACAAACAAAAGCGTTGTCAAACCCCAACTATAATTCCCAATTTCATTCAATTGTGCCTGTAACTGCAAGAATTTTGTACGTGCCACTGGGTTGCTTTTATTTGACATTAAAACATGTCCCAGCAAATAAAGTATATATCAACATGCATGTTGTGTTCTTTTAATGTCGGAATTAATAAGAAGTCAACCAAGATGTTATGTAAACCACTTTAATCTAATTTATGATCATTCAATATCATTTGTTGACAGTGGGCCACCTAATAACTCATTATACATGTTTTAAACTATTGCAAGATTAGTTGACCCATAACCTAATAGACCATCAATATGGAGTCTAAGTAGCATACAAACATCTTCTAATATAACTGTGCATTCTTAGCTAAATGAAATATGTGTATTTCAAGTCTTCATCATTCAACAAGTGCATTAACTAGAAGACCGTTTATTTGCATATGACAAATTTTAAAAACCTAATAAAACCCAACATCACGTAATATGTCATTTATTTCTTCTCTAGGTGACATTATAGATAAGTGACGAGAGTGTAATTGTCTAATTTTCTATTATAAAAAATTAATATTAATCAACACAAAAATATTAAGTCAATTTTATAAACAAGAAATATAAAAAAGCATAAGTTATTATATTTATTAACTAATTATACCTAAACAATAATAGAATATATGTCCCAAAAAAAACATAATAATAATAATAATAATTTATTATTCCTACTTATATGAAATTACATGTTAAATTTTTTAAGAATTCTTAATTATATTCAACTTTCTAAATAAATATGCAACACAATTTTGTAATGGACTATAAATAATTAGAAATATAACAAATAATTAAAACATAATACTAGAAATCAAATTTTATCTAACATGCCTAACTTTGTCCTATTTTTTATTTATATTAAACATTATCAATTAATATTAAATAAAAATTGTTTATAATTGACCAAAAATAATTACAAATATAACATAAATTATTTCATTACTAAAAAGTATGTTATAAATTATTTACTAACTAATTATACCAAATGTTCTAAAATATGATTTTTAAAAAATTAATAATATTTTTAAAATATGTTAATAAATTTCAAAAGCACTAATTACAAAAAATAAGATAATATAATTTAATAATAAGTTTTTAAAAAATTATGCTTTTATTAAATATTCTTTTTAAAACTCTTTTTTGCTATTTTTATAATAAATATTTTCAATTACTACTTAATATAATGTTTTCCAAATTTATCAAAATAATTACAATAATAACAATTTATTAAATTACCATAAATGCAGACTTAGAAGTTTATATTTACTAACTATTTATAGCAAAACAAATAATTGTTACATTATTTTTCTAAACATAATAAAATTTCAAAATTATGTTAATAAATGTAAAAATAACTATTTACAATTATTTCACAATTTTAATTTATTAACAAAATTTAGAATTATTATTATTATTATTATTATTTCAACTTAACAATATGGATAAATATAGATTTTATTCTCAAATACTCAAAATTATGAATATATTTAACAAATTTGTAATCAAAGTTCAATTCAAATTAAAATAAAAAAAAAATAATAATACTTATATTTAAATTGCAAATATTTTCTAAAATATGTATCCTTGAATCTATAGTAAAATCTCCATGGTAAAATCTCTATTCTGAAATATTTTTTCTATTTTATTTTAAATTTAATTTTTTGTTCACCTTTCTTCAACCTCACAACTCACTCTCTCCATTCTTCTTCTTCTTCTTCTTCTTCTTCTTTACACAACTTCTCTCTCTCGCTTTTCCTCACACATGAGTTCTCGATGCACCTAAGGGGGATTTTTTAGCTTGAAAACTCGTCATTGACAATTTTTAAGTACATCAATGCCTATGTCTACAGAGAACAATGAAATTACAGAAATTCTCGACCCAAAAATTGTCATTAGCAATTTTTCAGAGTCCAAATATTCTTGACAAGCGTAAACGGCTACATTGACAAATGAAAGACTCCTAAACAAGTCAAAGATCGCCAATAGCAATTTTTCAACACCTCCAAAGTCAATCAATGTCATTCAGGTGGTTAGAAAAATATTGCAAGTTTAAAAGTTGTTGGTGGCAAGTTTTCAAATGTCCTGGAAGCTCAGGGTCACGCCAATGAAGTCTCTCAAGTTGCATCTTTTCTTCTTTTCCATGAAAAAATTGCCAATGACATTTTTTAGAATCTCATATTCACGTATATTCCAAAAAATATTATATTTCTATGATTCTATTTTACAGTTATCATATTGTGTTAGTATTTGGTGTATGCTTATTTAAAAAATAACAGTGATGATAATGACAATTAACAATGATAGAAAAATAGCAATAATAATGACAATAATAAAAATAATGATATTAATAATTACTTAAAGTGATAAAAGTGATGTCAATGAAAGCAACAATATTAACATTATTAATTAAAAAATATAAGAAAATTAATTAAATAATACGGTGATAACATTAATTATAAATTATAAGATTAAAAGTGATAATGATGATTGAAATAGTAATAGTAGTAAAAAATTTTAAAAAGTAAAATATGGTGGTATCAACAAGAGTAAGATAAAAATGACATAATGACAATAATTAAATATTATTAATTATAACAATAATAATAACAGTTGTTGATGATAGTGGCATAATAATAATAATAATAATTTTAAAAGGTAGTAACATTGGTGATGACAATTATAATAGTAAATATGGTAGAGACAATGATGATAAAAAGTAGGAATAATATTACCTATAATAACAATAAAGATTGATAATAAAAGTAATAATAATTAAAACAATAAATATTAAAAGAATAATACATTAAAGTAATGATATTAGAAATGATAATAATAATAATAATATAATAAAGATTAAAAAAATAAATTTTATTTAGAATTTTATAAAATTAGATGTAAAAATTTTGATTAGTAATATTTTGAATATGTTTTGCAAAACATTTAAACAAGTAATTAATCATGCAAAGTTTATTATTATTATTTTCTCTGAATTTGTTGATAATGAGACTAGAAAACTAATAGGTGATAATTTGATCATAAGATGTGCAAATGATTTAGGAAAATATCTTGAGATTCTAGTGATAATTTCTAAAGTTACTAATTTTATTTTTAGGTTCCTTATAGATAAAGTGAAAAAAAAGTTGTTTAATTGAAAATAAAACACACTTTTTTTGGCTGGTAGAATATCTTTAACTTAAGTTGTTATTTATAGTATTTTTACTTATTTTATGCAAACTATGTTATTGCCTAGAGGTATTTGTGATAAAATTGAAAGACTTTGCTAAAATTTTATTTCGAGTTCAAATTAATATCATAGGAAAATTCATGTAATAGCTTGGGAGAAAGTGTGTAAACCTAAGCAATTAAATGATTTAAGATTTAAGAGACTTAGATATATAAATGATGCTTATATAATTAAACTTGGATAACAAATGGTTAGTACACCAACAAAAACTTAGGTTTAGTTATTAATCAAAAGTATAAACATAATATAGATAATCATAGAAATATTAAGACTAGAGCTAATGATTCTCTTATTTATAAAGCTATTAGTAAAAATTGGTATTTTGTTTTAAAAAGTACTTACTAGATTTTAAAATATAGTCATGATGTTAGATTATGATTTAATACTTTTATTTTAGATTTTTATCCACTTATTAATTATCTTGTTGTGTAGGTTTTAGACTGGCTAATCAATTTTTCACAATCTTAATATATACAAAATAATAAATTAATTTTGAGATTAATTAAATAGTATTTGCTTGATTATTATCTTAACATATTGCAATCTTGTAGATTGTCTTATGATCTTTTGCAAAATAATTTTTCACTGGAGAGGCTTGAAACAAATGAAGATTTCTTTATAGAAATCAGTCAATCTTTCTTTTTAGAGATAATAATTATAATTTTTGTATTGATCTTATTTTAAATAAAATCTAAAATTGGTGAAGTCCTCCTATAGTGAAATTCCTTATGTAATTATTTTATCATGAGCAATAATTGACTAATGTGGAGAGAGGTAGAAGGAGGTTTAGTCAAGATATTAATTGTCTAAGATGTAATTAAGTCCCTAAAACTATTATGTATGATATTAGAGATTGTGAGATCGTTAATAATTTTTGGGACAATTTGACTAACTAAGAGAGTTAGAGTTATTTTATCATCTTTTGGGTTGTGCAAATGGCTAGATCATAATGATTTGGTATAATTTGGATATTGATCTTGAATGTTAGTTGATTGTGGATAATTTGATATAATATTCAAATGATCAAGATTATTAAAAGGAATGAGTGCATTATTGAAGTTGATTCAAAATTGACTTTTAATTTTATTCATTTTTAGATGGACGATACTCACCATTATTTGTCATTATTAGAGTAATCAAGTTAGAAATGAAAATTATTTAAGGGATCCCTTTAAAACACACCCTTTGAGAAGAAAATATTTGTGCTTATCACTTAATTAGGATGGATCAATGTGTTGTGTACAGGTCTCCCCTTTTGATTACAACCATAAACCGTGTCGCTGAATTAAACGATCTTGAATTGGATTTCACACAATAAAAACAAAATTATTAGGGCACAAATAGGAATTGAAATAAGAAGAAAATTAATAAAAAGTGAAAATAGAATAGAGATAGAAAATGGCGCCACAATTGCAAGATTAATAAGCTAAGGAACGATCGCCACAAGAGTTTTGGCCTCTTAATAAGATCAAAGAAAATTGGCTCACTCAAGAACCTAGAGTTACACACTCTCACAAGAGTGTTCAATCTCAAATTGTATTCAAAACTTATTAAAAGTGTGTCTACAAGAGCTTATATATGTCTAATGCTTGTAAACTAATAGTAACGCAAACTCTAATGGGCTTCTTGTACCAACAAGCCTAAATTCAAATAACTAAATAAAATAATAAGATTTTATCTCAAATAAAAACTCAAAATAAGTAATGACTAATATTAAAATAAATAAACTAAATATAATAATTAAATCCTAATAAAACTCGTTAGAGTTCAAATCCTCTAAGCATATGTAATTGATCATCTTGGACTTTTCTAACTCTAAATTGAGCTCCCTTTCAAATAAGACAACAATAATATTTTCTAAGTCTACATTTATTCTTTTTTCCCTTGCCCTTGCCCTTGTCCTTGTCATTGGTCCTTGAAGCCCTTCCAATGCCTTCAAGTCTTTGTCTTCAATGTGCCTTCCTTGATTCTCATTGTCTTTTGTCTTTGATCTCTCTTTCAAAAAGAATAATAAAGAAGTTTGTTATTGTAAAATAGTTTGATTGAATTATTCTTAAGCTTAAACTCGATTATACTTGAAAAAAATAAATTTTAAGTGTCTAATCAAAATTTCAAACCTCAATCTAAATATTATCTAAATATAAATAATATATCATGAATTGTTAAATTTATAAGATGTATCTCGCAAGTTAATTTTGATTAGGTGATCAATGTTACTCACAAATCTGTTTTTTAATTCAATTAAAATACATAAAATTTGATAATGATTGGAACAATGTCTTTACCTTTTATAATTTTTTTTTTATCTATATATAATTTATAGATTGAATTTAAATTACAAGTGATTCATAGTTTAATAAACAAAAAGGTTGAGTTTTTTTTATTGCCTTTAATTTTTGTGTTTATTATAAGTTTAAATAATATTTTTATCTTTAAAAAATTATAATTTTTAAATTTAGTTCATTCTTTTTAATTTATTTGAGTTTTTCTTTTTTTTGCTATTCAATGAGGCTTAACAAAGTCCAAAAACAAATAAGAAACTAACTACAGTATCTAGGCCAAGTAAATCTAAGAGAGTCAAGCCTTAAGAGAGACTCTAAAGAAAATGGAGCTTTGTCAAACCAACAATGATACAACCCATCTTCAACCTCTAATCTAACCATCCAATTCGCACATTGGTTGACTTTTGTAAGATGTGACTTAACCTAACAAATTTAATATTTTTAAGAAGCCTAATTTCCTTAATAACATAAGTTAGTGGGTGATTGCTACTCTGAATGTTTATAACTAAAGAAATAACTTCCTTACAATCACACTCAATCCAAATAACAAGGATATTTCTAGATATAACTAGTTTAAGGTGCCCAAACAATGGTCCACAGCTCAATAATAATCGAAGAACAAAACTGGATGGAATTGTTGAAACCAACTATAAAAGCCCTTGTGTAATCACGAATAAGTCCCCTATAGTTCGCAGCCCTAAAGCATGCAACCGTCAGTATTGAGCTTGAATTGTTTTTCCAAAGGCGGATGCCATCTAACAAGACCATGAGGCTCCAAACGATTAACAATCATATTCACCTTACTTGTGATACTAGAATAAAAATAATCAAACTCATAAACTATCCTCTTCAGCAAAGCATCAATACTCAAATAAGAATTTTGAAATATAGCACAATTTTGATTATTCCACAAATTATAGACTATAAAGCCAAACAGAGAGGGCAAAAAATGATACATGGGAAAATTCTAATTAGATAAATTAAACAACAACCAATTAGCCAAGTCATGACTAAATAAAGCAGTCCATTTATCGAGAGGAAGAAGCCTATTCCAAATTTGGTTAGCATACCAACAATCCCTTAGAGTATGTATAACAGACTCAGATACATAAATTACATCTATAACAAATAGGAGAGTTAGTCATCCTACGATTAAACCTTTTCTCATTAGTTAATAGCCCACTATAAGCAACTTTCTAGATAAACATAGAAACTCTATGGGGACCTTTCCAATTTCAAATTAATTCAAAGGTCTAATTATAAGTATTACTACTCTAATTGCACTCATAAATTAGATTATAAGCAAAGCTAATTGAGAAAATACCATTACTAGTAGATTTCCAAAAAACTTGATCTTGATTATTGGAGAGAACAGGCGAAGTAGATTGAGCAATTAACTCACAAATAGAATTGGAGAGAACCTGCCTAATCTCCAGCCAATCCCATCTGCCCTGATGAGAAAAGAGGACCACATGATCCTCTAAGTCATTGATACTAATGGGATGAATTGCAAAACTAGATAGAGTTTGATACTGATAGAGCTAACTATACTGTCAGAACCTACAGTTATGCCATTCCCAATAATCCAGCCTAGCCCTAGATAAAAATAATCCCAAACAACAATCATACCCTTTCATAAAGGATAATAATTATACTTGTTACAAATAACCTGAGACCATAAATCCTTGGGAGAGGTAATGAGACTCTAATAGAGTTTTATTATGAAGGCTCTTTTAACTATATGAATGTCTAAACCCCCTCACACTTAGGTTTACAAATAATTCTCCAACTGATTAAGTGACATTATTTCTCATTCAGAGAACCCCAAATAAAGATTTTACAAATTTTATCAATTTCCTTACACATAAATTTAGGAATAAAGCCAACCTGTATAAAATAATTGAAAATACTCAAAATATAAGATTGGACAAGGACGATTCTACCTGCCACTGATAAGGATTTCATTTTCTAACTAGAGAATTTCTTCCTGACTTAGTCTATTATGAAACTAAAGTCTTGCCTAGTAGGATTTAGGTGACTAATAGGGATACCAAGGTACTTCCCAAACTTAGGAGAATTCCTAATTCATAACCCCTACTTACTTCCTAAATTAGAAAAGAGTCACAAATTTTAGAAAAGTACACAAAGGATTTATTCATATTAACAGAAAGACTTGAGACAAAACATAATTCATTTAAAACCTCATAAACAGTTTAACATTCTGTTTATCATCCTTAGTAAACAAAATAATATCATCAATAAAAAGGAGATGAGATATTTTAGGCCTTTTATTACTAAAAAAGAAAGGGACTCATCTGTCATTATTTACCTTATCCTGTATCAAGTAAGCTAGTCTCTCAATACACATAACAAAAATATAAGAAAAAATATGATCCCCTTGCCTAATTCTCTTGTTGGTTTAAAGGTCTCAGTTTTATTGTTATTCCAATTTATATATAAGGAACAAGAAATATAATGTCTTATTAGGGCTAAAACTAATAATCTGTAAAGTATCATCAATGAAACTCCATCTAAGCCTATCATAAGCCTTTTTAAGATCAATTTTAATAATCATGAAATTACTCCTATGATTAAGTTTATTAAATGAATGAACAAGCTCTTGCAGAATCAGGATAATATCAATACCCTACCAACCTGATATGAAACTAATTTGGTTGGCAGAGATAATATAAGGAAGGGTCCCCATAATTTTGTTAGCAAGCAATTTGGTAATAATTTTATAGCTAACATTGCATAGAAAAATGAACCTAAATCGCTTGATATACTCGAGAGTATCTACTTTAGGAATTAAGGAAATAGTAGTGTCATTAACATACTGATCTTAGAAGGATTATTAAAAATCTCAAGGACAAATGTGAAAATGGAAGAAGCTAGATATTCACATTGGTCTTTAAAGAAAATAGGATGAAGTCCATTTAGGTCAAGGGATTTAAAATTTCTTATGTTGAATAAAGTAGCTTTAATCTTTTCAATATTATGATCATAATTAATTAAAACAAAATCAGCTTCTCTAAGGAGAGGAAACTTAGAAACAATCAAGAGAGGACTACTATTAGGGCAAGGATTGAAATGTAAACCCTTAAAATATATAACAACTATATCTTGGAGTTTGAAAGAGTCAAATTCAAAATCACCTTTATTATCTCTAAGAGTTTCAATCTAATTACTCTATCTACGAATCACTACAGCCTTATGAAAAACTTATTAATCCTATTCCCTAACTTAATTCAACTAGATTTACAATGATGAAATCAAAAAATTTCTTCAGAGTCCAAAATACTCTAATATTCAAGCTACAAGGATTTCATAAGGTTAACAAGATAAGGATTATTTTGAACAGCTAATTTATTAGAAATACCTTTGAGCCTATTTAATAATCTTTGTTATTTTTAAAAATATTACCAAAAATATTAAAGTTTCAATTAAAAATATTATTTCTAAAATTATTATTATTTTCAGACCAACATTTAGAAATGATCCAAGAGTTTCTAACCTAATTTTTAAAATTATCATGAGCCAGCCAAGGAATCAAGAACTTAAAAGATTTATGACATTGCCAAGTACTATCTTTGCTCCTAATTTTTAACCAAAGAGCAACATGATCAAATTTTAAAACAGGAAGATAGATAACTGGGCTATTTTGACTTAACATCCTCCAAGGGTCATTGACTACAACTCTATCAATCTTCTCCCTAATATTTCCTCTATGCTAGGTAAAGAGATTCCCCTTAAAACCCAAATCCTAAAGCCCACATGAATTAAGACAAACAACAAATTCGTTTAAAAGACCAAGGTTGACAAGTCTCCCACAATATTTCTCTTTTTAAAAAGAATAGAATTAAAGTCCCCAACTAAACACTAGGAGTAGTTAATTCTGTTACTAAAATTTGAAAGACTCTCAGCATTGAGCTCTAAGACTTACCTAAGGGCTAACATAAACAGAGAAAATCACCCAACTTTTTTACCATTACTAATTCTTAAGTGAGTAAAATATTTATTTTTATCTAAAGCAGTAACCTTAATTTTCTTAGTATTACAGAAGCACCAAATACTCTCAACAAAACCTATAGCATCAACCTTAATAGAACCATCTAGATTGAATTTTTTTTAATGACCAAATTAGCTCTATTTAGGTTAATTCTAGATTCAAAAAGGGCAATAAAGTCTAGGTTATGAATTTTAATCAAATAAGTTATGAGCTTAGAAAAGGTTTTACCCATAGCAACACCTTTACAATTCCAAAACAGACAATTTATAAAATCAAGGAATGAATTTGAAAGCATCCTCACAATGCTAAGAAGGTTTTGTATCATTCTCTACAACATCATTATTTATAATACTAAAATTTTCCTTATTATTAACTCTATCAAGATCCATTTGAAATGCCACATCTAGAGGTCTGTCAGTAGCATCCAGGAAAGGGGTATCTTGCTCCTTCGAAGAAAGTCCAGAACTAAGACTTATGAGATCCTAAATAGAATATCCCAAGTTCATTTTTTCCTGTAAGATTTGCTTATAAGATTTTATCAACAAAATGCTTTCTTTATTCTCTTGACTAAGGTCCCTCTTCTGGTCTACCTGCTCATTATTAATACTGCTAGACTTATCAGGCTGAAAGGCCAAACCTTTACCTTTACCCAAATTCATCACTTTAAGAATAGATATGAACTTAGATCCTTTTCTAGAAAGATAAGAAGATTTAGTATTAAGCTAAGGCTTACTAAACTACTTATTAGATACAGCAACCTTAGGGCTAGAACTCTTATTCTTGGAGGGACCTAAGGTACTATAGTTGTTAAATTCTGCTTCCTAAATTAGTCTTCCTTTGAACCAACTTCATTATTAGTACAGTTTATAATCATATCCTTACTTATATTAGAGACATTCCCTATTAAATCTTCATTACCTATTGGACTGTTAGGTATATTAACCTCAGTTTCTCTAACCCCCTAACAAGGTTTAATATTCTCAACATATTATTCCTAATGATGTGCATATTTACCACAATAAAAACATATTAAATGTAATTCCTTATATTTCACCTTAAATTCCTGACCTACTGTTTTAAAAGTAAAGACCGATTTCCTCATAAGGTCTATTTCTATACAAATTCTAACAAATTTTTTCCTAGACTGTAAGGATTCTATACACCTTTAGCAAATATTCTTAAAATTTTTTTATTAATAATTATATATTTAATTTTAGAAAAAAATATGGAACTGAATACCTTAATATATAAATAAAATATTCACATCTAATATGAAAAAAAAAATCGAGAGAATAACTATTATATAGATTAAACT
Organism: Abrus precatorius; assembly: GCF_003935025.1. Lineage (NCBI taxonomy): Eukaryota > Viridiplantae > Streptophyta > Magnoliopsida > Fabales > Fabaceae > Abrus > Abrus precatorius. Next base: position 7,365,608 of record NW_020874428.1, on the reverse strand, counting down.
TTTAAATAGAGCATTAAATTCATCACTAAATAGTAAATAATTATAATTATCAGTTAAAAATTAATAATTAAGAATCTGAGAACATATTACTAATTAAATAATTTTATAATTTATGATACACGTCTTATTATAATATTAATCAATAATTTTAAATAATAACTATAATTTATACTGTTACATTCAAGTTAGCCGTTACTTTCTTAGAGGAATAATGCATTGTTACATATTTACATTTTATAAGGGAGTATTTAGTTAGAAAATTTTTTTTTTGTATTTTTGAGAATTATAGTTTTTAGAAACATATTTTATAAGAATCATGACTCTTACAAGTACTATAAATATGTTTATAACAGGCTTAAACAATTTTGATAAAAGACTTATGAGCATAATTAAAACAATTTTATCTTCTTAAAAATCTTAGATAGCCATCTTTTATAAAAGAAAAATAAAATTAAATATTTTTTTAATATGAAAATGATATTTCTAACTTAAAACTCAATTATTGAAAGAAAGGTAGATGAGAAAGCCACCCATCAACCAAATGATCTGAATCTAGCAACCATCAAATTCCATTAACTGACTGGTGGTCACGTGTTGAAGGAAAAAGATCACACCATATACGTAAGCAAGTCAAACGACGTACACTACAAAGGATTTCAACGGTATCCGAAGAGTAAAAGTTAAAACATTAATTCCTTTTAACATATGAAATAAATTAAATTTACATATTAAAAATTATGTTTCAGAGTGCATTACTCAGTTTTTAATTTTTAAAAATAAATCAAACATACTTTTAGTCTTTTAGTGTATTATTTTAATATATATAAAATCTTTTTAAAAACACTGTAAAAATAATCTCAGTTTATCGTAAGTATCCATGAATATAGATATTTTTGCGTGAGGATATCGTTAGCAGTAAGCAACCCAAAGGTTATTTAATTAAGTACACTGTCGTACATAAAAACTTTTTGAAGTTATTTGTTTATTTGTTGTAAACTCATTAAAAATTTTGAATCCGCTAAAAATTTAGCAGTTTATTCTTGTAGAATCATTTTCATTAATGAAAAAATTACATTAACATAGTAAATATATTCGACATAACATATAATATATACTTAACTTGAGAATTATTATGATTAATATTTGTCATGAAAATATTCTGTTGATTTTTTCCGTCAATTAGAAGTTATAACTTTTTATTAGTTGACCGCACTATCATTAATGTTTAATTAAGTTAAGTAAAATATTAATTTAATTTCTAAAAATTAATGATCGATTAATTTTTTCTTAAAATGTAAGAAAAAATTAGTTTTATTAATTAATTTTATTTTAAAATTTAACATTATCAATCAATTTAATACTTAAGAATTTATAAAAAAAAATTATATTTCTAATAAAGGAAATGTCTGTTATAAAAAAGTATTTTTGATAAAAGTCACTTAAAAGAAAGTGATAATATGTGTGTGTATGTGTGTGTGGGGGGGGGGGGCAATCGACACACTCTCTAATAAATTATATTAATTTTTTTTAATAAAAGTTTTCTTTAAATTGATAACAAAATAAACTTGTATATAATAAAAAATTATTAAATAAATATTTAATTAACCTATAAAACTTTTGGCAATTTGAATTTGATTAAATTAACTAAATTAAAAAATAGCATAAAAGAAGAACTAAATAATTGAACATAATCCATTTTGAGAATTAAAACTTGTTTTTCAATATTAGCATTTGATTTGATTTGATATTTACTCGTTCCTCCAACTGATTTCTAGAATTTTGGATTGGTAGGTAAATAAAGCCCACTGTTATCATTCTTTGGCCTCTCTTCTCACTCCCCTCACTGCATAACATGGCTCCTATAAAAAGATTCCATCATCGTCTCCCATTACAACATTCAAAGAGAGAAGATCAACTTTATCTTATTCTTTGGGTGAGCAAAAGAGAACTTAAGAAATGGGTTCAACATCCGAAATTGTTTGCGTTACCGGTGCCGCCGGTTTCATTGGGTCATGGCTTGTCATGAGACTCATAGAGCATGGCTACACGGTTCGAGCCACGGTTCGCGACCCAGGTCAGATTCTAACATCATGGTTCATGTCACTTGGTGTTTAATTTGGTAACAAAATATTATATGACATAACACTAGTATTTTATTTATAATTTATATCATCATATATCATATTCATGCACCTTGCAGATAACATGAAGAAGGTGAAGCATTTGTTAGAATTGCCAGGTGCAAAGACCCGTTTGTCTCTATGGAAGGCTGATCTTAATGAAGAGGGAAGCTTCGATGAAGCCATTAAAGGGTGCACTGGAGTTTTCCATGTGGCTACCCCTGTGGACTTTGAGTCTAAGGACCCTGAGGTTTACTCATCATTCATTCTTTGATTTTCTGGCCACCCATTAAAGAGGAGTATTCAAAATATATTTTCTAATTCATTTTAAGACATTTTTATTAATTAAAAACTAAAAAATAAAAATAAAATATATAATTCAAAATAAAAAGTATGTTGTCATCATTTGTTTCTAACAAATTCACACTTCATTTCTTAATATACCTAGAAGCTTTGTATACTAATTCAGTTATGTTACTTGAACATCTGAATATGAATAACGTGTGTAATAAAATATATAATTGTTTACATACCTAAGCATCTTTAAAATACTTACTACAATTAAAAAAGATGTTTGACTTTAGTGGTATAAAAACATTCTCTATACTAATTTTCGCAAGTTCAAACTCGTTTTCGTTTGAGGGGAAAGAATCTGAACCACTTAAACGTGCATGATTCTAGATTTAATGTCGAGATGAAAAAAAAAAAATTAAATGCTAGCTAGATATTGCCCATTTGGTAGCTTTGGAGTAGAGAATTGATTCTGAAAAATTATTATTGATGAAGATTGAATCTGATATGAAATTGAAATGTCAGAATGAAATGATAAAGCCTACAATAAATGGAGTGATAAACATCATGAAGGCATGCTTGAAGGCTAAAAGTGTCCGAAGGCTAATATTCACATCCTCAGCGGGAACCATTAACGTTACGGAGGAGGTAAAGCCTTTGCTCGACGAGACCAATTGGAGTGACGTTGAGTTCTGTCGGCGAGTCAAGATGACTGGTTGGGTTAGTAATTAAACAATTTTACATAATATTTTATACAATTAGTTTATTTTTTCTACATATATTTTCAAAATACATTGCAAAAATAACAGAGATGACTACTAAAATTATAAAATTAACATTTTCTCTATTAGCTTCCCCGCCCCCCAAGTTTTGAGCAGTTTGTGCAGGAACATCCAATAGACTAATCATCATAAAAGGCTAATGACATGAACCAACTAAACTATAATCATTAATAAAATCTAAAACACTATGATAACATGTCATTAACTATTAATCTTTCTCAATACCTTAAATTATTGCAAAAGATACATAAACAATTCAGAGTTTAATATGTTTTCAATTTATGATTGTTTGAAAAATGAATCTCTATTTGAATTTTATTGATTTTTTTAATCAAAATTTTAAAACCATAGAATTTTAGTCACTGATAAAAGACCAAAATATATTTATTTTCTTAAATGTAAAAACAAAATAAATAAAATTAAAAGGAAAAGTAACATATTTTCAAAGATAAAAATATATTTAAACCATTTTTTATATATTTTTTTTGGCAATTTCTGTCTCTTCCTATCTCGAAATAAATAATAAAGAAAAGGATAAGTACACACGGACAGAGAGATCATGTGGGCCTCGGTCTCGTGTCTATTAAAAGTAAAAATGGGAAATAGACAAATAAAGAGAAAAAATAATGTCTTTACATGGGTTGATAATGACTTAATCTTGGTTGGTACGTAGATGTATTTCGTTTCAAAAACACTGGCGGAGAAAGAAGCATGGAAATTTGCAAAGGAGCATGGCATGGACTTGATCACCATTATTCCACCTCTTGTAGTTGGCCCATTTCTCATGCCAACAATGCCTCATAGTTTAATCACAGCACTTTCTCCCATCGCAGGTGCATGAGTAACAATTTTTTAAAAAATTGTCTTAGAGAAAGTTTATAAACTGAACCTAAATATATATTATACATAAACATGGCTTTTGGCTTCTGAAGATATATGCTGAAGTGAACTTAAAAATTGACAGGAAATGAGGCCCATTATTCGATCATAAAGCAGGGGCAGTTTGTCCACGTGGATGATCTGTGTTATGCTCACATATTTATATTCGAACAGCCAAAAGTAGAAGGGAGGTACATATGCAGCGCATGTGACGCTACAATTCATGACATTGCAAAATTAATTAATGAAAAGTACCCAGAGTACAAGGTTCCCACAAAGTAAGTCTCTGTTCCACCTACTTCAAATATTCAACTCTTTCCATTACACCATTCCTTTTGGATCTCAATCTTATGCAGTTTTGAAACTAACAAGATTCAATTTATTTAAATTAAAATAATTCATTTGAACTCAATTTATTTAAAAAATCAATTTTTTTATCTTTCTTTTTTTTAAATCACGACATCTTAATGGATTTTCAGGTTCAAGAATATTCCAGATGAATTGGAGCTTGTGAGATTTTCTTCCAAGAAGATCACAGACTTGGGATTCCAATTTAAATACAGTTTAGAGGATATGTTCGTCGGAGCGATTGAGTCATGCAGAGAAAAAGGGCTTCTTCCTATGCCTCAAGAAACCATAAATAAATAGACTTTCATATCCTTGTGCCTGTAATAGCTGTGAAGGATCTTGCTTTTCTTATTTCGGTCTTCCTATAACAAGTCTAAGCTATCGACTCAGGTCTTGTTTGCATTAGATTTTTGTTATTGTGTGCTCCTATATACTCAATGCTACTTTAAACTACGTCTTTTAAGTGCTAAGTGCACATATGGTTCCAGGGAAAAAAAAGGCTTTAGAAACAGGAATTTATGTATCTTCGTTTATTTCCCTTTATCTGGATTTATGACGTGTATGCCATTGTGAAAAAATATCACTATCAACTTAGTAAAATAATATAGATTAATTTAAAATTTAATTATATAGATTGAATTTTGAACCAATCCATTTTAATTTTTTTTTAAATTGATTTAAATTTGATTTCAAAATTTAAATTTAATTTAAAACTGGTTTTAAATTAGATAAAAATATACTATAAATATTTTTTTATATTATTATTAAATTATTATATTTTAAAATATTTAAATTTTATAATAAGTAATATAAAATTATATTTATATATATTTTAATCTATTAATAATATAATTTTTTTATTTTTTATTTTATTAAATTAATATATATTTATATATATTCTACTTTATATCATCTGTCTACTGTACAAATTAATTATACAGATTAAATTTTAAAATATTTTATTTTAATTTTTTAAATTATTTTAAAAGTAATTTTAAATTTTGAATTTAGTTTAAAATTAATTTTAAATTTAATTTTTCAGATAAAATTAATTTTCAATACATCTGTGAATTTATTTTTTAAGATAAAACTAATTTATTTTATGCACCATTGCATTAAACTAGTGTTTTAAAAAATATTTTTGTAATATTTATTAATTATATTATATTTTATAAAAATTTATAAAATATTTATTATCATTTTTAATTATAATAAATTAAAATGTATATATATATATATATATATATATATAATTTTGTTTAGTATGTACTTTATAATATTTATATATCATTTATATGGTATTTTATATAAAAAAAATATTTTTATTAAAATATGTATTTTAATTTTTTTAATTTTTATTAGTATATTATATTTTATTAATTTTATGATCATATGAAATTATAAGTTTTGTATCTTTAAATTTTATAATATATTATAATATTTTAAATTTATAATTTTATCTAAAATACTTGTTTCTTCACACGACAAATGTAATGTACGATCAACATTTGAGAAAAGAATTTAAAAGAAACTTTTAAATTAGGATGGTAAGCTCAAAATCAACTATACGAATCTTCAATTATTCTCAATTGCCTGTTGTAACCACGCTAGATAAAGACTACATGAAGGGATGGACTAAAACCAGTTTTAATAAAAGAAAATTCAATTTTGTAAAATGAAATCTAAATCATGTCGGGAACAAAAATAAAGTGGATTGAATATTTCAATTTTTTTTTAAATTTGGATTTTTTTTAATTCAGTTTAGCTTAGGTTATAAATTGAAACTTTATATTTAGATTTTTTACCCACTTTTAAAAAATAGGGATAAAAATAAATTAAACTAAAATTTGTATAAATAAATCTAAGTAGTCTAAGCTTGACCTATTATTTGTAATAGATTTTTTATTAAACTTAGTCTGACCTTTTTAAATGCTTATTTTAGTCTATTAACATTTTTAATTGTCTACTTTATAATAAAAAAAGAATATATATATAACACATGTGTGTAAGAAAATTATAAACGAGATGAGATTAATAACTATAGACATAATCGAGATAACACAAATGTAAATCGATATATATGTATAAATTATGTAAAAGACTCTAACAAACAAAACTTTTTCTCCTACAGAGTATGTAGTAAAGACACTTTTCAACTTCAATGAAAAGAATTAAGATTTTTAATTTAAGATTTTATTTATTTAAAATTTAATATATTTAATATATTATTATATTATTTTTTATATAAAATTATTTAATATATTATTATAAATTTTATAAGTTTTATATAAGTCATTCTGAGAAGTCTAATAGTTTTTTTTTAAACTCAAATCTAACTTATTTAATTAATTAAACTTATTAATTAAATAAGTTAAGGCAAGTTATAATTTAAAAAGGTTAAGTTGTATGCCCCAATTAGATAACTTAACTTATTTCCATCCCTAATGGAGAGACTTAATTAATAATAATATTAAACACATAGTAAGTTAAAAAAAAAAGTGAGAAAGTTTAAACAAAATTAATTAGTAGTTCTGATTATAGCATTGTAAAATAACTGAAAAGCACGAATTTATTTGATAAAAATATTAATGAATATTGTGTTAATTTTTTAAAATTAATGAAAGAATAAAAAAAATAAGGGCGACAATATTAAAGTATGAGTATGGGTATAACGACAACAATAACATGCAATAAACTTTTGAAAAAATAATGACAATATTAGGCTTTAATATTATAAAAGAAATAGTTATATAAATTAAATAGTAGTAATACTCTATGTAGGAGTGTTCTATTGCAATTTAATCATTCTCGGTTAAAATTGATTTCAAAAGAAAAATATAAAAAAAAATATTTATTAACAACTTTTGTTTGAAATTTTTAAATATTTAAAAAATATTTTTAAAAATTAAAAGTGTTTTATTTACTATTATTCTCTTTTTATTTAAAGTATAAGTATCGATATGAGTAACAACAATAAGAAACAGTAAACTTTTAAAAAAATAATGAAAATTTTAGACTGTAATATTATAAGAAAATTAGTTATATAAACTAAGTAACAGTAATAGTAAGCAGGGAGTGTTGCATTGCAATTGACCTTTGTTTACGTTGTTTGAAAGTTGATTTCGGAAGAAGAAAGTTAGGAAAAGGAATAAATTTTATTTACTGATAACTTTTACTGAAAGTTTTTAAATAGGAGAAAGAATTTTTAAGAACTCATCAAAACTCTTTTTCATGTTTTTAAGTTTTTTAAAATTGAGAATTTTTTATTTACTCTAATTATTTTTTCTTTTTCTTTTTAAATTTTTTTAAAAAGTTAAATAATATTAAAATTATTATTATTATTTAAGATTTTTTTTTCTACTTTTTATATGTTCGTTGATACCTAATCTTGCTGGTTGCTACAATGGGCTAACTCGGATAACGATGAGAACAGATGAAAAAATTAGTTAAGGGAAGTATTTAATTTAATAAATGTTGTGATTCAAATTTAAAATAAAATATTAAACTAAAACAATCTCTATTAAATAATTAATCTCTATTTAATACGGTTTTATAAAATGATGTAAAGTTATGCTAATTTATCAATCTTAATTGGGGTTTATATATATATAGTAGGAAAGTTAGTTGATCTTATTTTCTAGTTTGTAGAAGAGAGGGACAAAGAAGGGACGATGAAAGGAGGGAACAGTGGGTGTGAGTGTGAGTGTGAGCAGACGCAGCTAACTATTGCATAATAGCAATTCAATAAACGGTTGGTGATCACGTGACTCACGAAGGGGTATACGTAACATTTTTCATCAAATATTTGTTTGGATGTGGATCAGACACGTTGCCTTGTCAAAACTAAGCGGATTTTAATTTCACACCGCATTGTTAAGTATAATTAATAAAAATATTATAATAACTTTAAACACTCTGCTATTTATAATTAAATTTTAAAAAACAATAATACTAAAATTTTCTTATAAATTGTGTACTATATTTGTAATACAATAAATATTTTTTTAATTCATTCTTAGGAATTAAAATAAACACAAAATTAATTTTAATAAATATTTTATTATTTTTAATGAAAAACTTTTCTCTAAAAGTACTTTTAACATATCTTTTTCTATCATTTTTAATACATATAAAAGTAATTTTTAATATATTTTTTAATCAAATGAAATTATTTTTACAAAGACTAAACATTCACTTTAATATTTAAAACATGCATCATTATTGTTTAAATCAATTCTCTTAAGTTTAAAATTTAAAATTTTTAATTCTTAAAATTAATAATTTTCAATCATGTTAAACATTAAAAGCGAATAATAAAGTGACGATATGTCATGTTGAGTGACACATATCAATTCAATTTTCACATAAAATGATATCGTTTTATAATATTTTAAAAATAGTTTATTTTTATTCTTAATTTTTAATATTTTTGGTTAATAAGGTATCTTCCCTTGCAATGGCACAAAGTTCCTTCATCTCAAGTTTTATCATCTAAATCATAAGATTCAAGTTTCGTCTAGAAATTTGGGTGAATGTTTGAAACAAATTAGATGAGTAATAAGTCATAATAAGGACTAATTTTACTGAAGTCAGAGGATAATTTTCTGTAAATAAAAGGGTAGTTGGAGGGTTAAGGGGACAATAAGATATATGGAGCTTGGAGTGTGGAGTAGGTTGAAGAAAAGATTGGATTTGTGATAGTAGAAAAACAGGTGGTTGAGAAATGATGTTTGGGTTAATAATAACTTGAGTTTATTAGGTTGTTTTTGTAAGAAAAAAGATAAAATTTTGACTTGAATAAAAGAGAAAAATATGAAGAAAAAAGAAGAGTAAGACTATGGCAAATAAGATACCATGAAAGAAGGAACGTCATTATAATAATGGTAAGAAGAAAGAAAAATATTAAAAAGTTAGAGAAAAAATGAATATTTTTAAAAAATTATAAATGTTTAAAATTAAATGACATGTGTCACTTAACATAACAAATTATCACTCATTATATAATTTTAATACTTTTTAAAGATAACAACTAACGTGATTAATGATCGTTAATTTTAAAGACTAAATTTTTAAATTTTAAAAGTTAACTTTAATCAAATTACATATTTTAGAAACTAAAATAAGGCTTTATTCCTTTTTAAAATTATTATTTTAATATATCCATATTAAATTGTGTTAAAATTAAATAACAAGAAGAATGAAATCCAAAGGTCTTTATTTTTACTTATTTCAAATATATACTACTATATTTTAATTTATTACTAAAGATTAAAAGGATGAAAAAAATAATTTGTCACTAAAATCAAGAAAAAATATTTTAGGAAACTAATTTGATTTAATTTTGAGCATAATAATAAAATCTTTAGACAATTAACATAATAATATATATTAAAAATATAAAAATATATATAGAACAAAAGAAACTTTTCCTATTTTTTTCTTTCTAATATATATTATCAATAAATAAAACAATAAAAATTTATTCTCTTTTAATTTTGAAATATATATATATATATATACCACGTTTAATATTAATTTGTAATATTGAAATCATAAAACAATTATTACCAAATCACTCTCTATGCTCACTCCACTTTCTTTGCGCAGGAGCCTCTATAAAAGCACACACTTCATAGTTCATACACATTCTTCCATTCCATTTCCAAGCTAAGCAGAAAAATAATGGGTTCAGCTTCCGAAACCGTTTGCGTTACCGGTGCCGCCGGTTTCATTGGATCATGGCTTGTCATGAGACTCATCCAGAATGGCTATAAGGTTCGAGCCACCGTACGCGACCCAGGTCACTTTTTTCTATCACTTTTCATGTCATGCATAAATTACCACTTTTACTCACACAATAACATTTTTAAGTTACATTAACTATTAATAAAACTATTAAACACACAACAAAAAATTGTGATATACATAACACTACTGCAGCTAACATGAAGAAGGTGAAGCATTTGCTGGAATTGCCAAATGCAAAGACCAACCTCTCTCTATGGAAGGCTGATCTTGCTGAAGAAGGAAGCTTTGACGAAGCCATTAAAGGATGCACTGGAGTTTTCCACGTCGCCACGCCCATGGATTTTGAGTCCAAAGATCCTGAGGTATCTAACACACTTTTTTAAAGAACTTATTAAAAATTATAAAAATTTGAATCACACTATTTTTAATTTTACTTCTCATTTATCAAATTGATTTCTATATGTACAACCGAGTTTTATAGATCGTTCAGTAACTATCTTAAATTGTCAACTCCCGTCAAAATGATTTTATATGATGCTACACTAAATTTATAAATATTATCATAGTTGATGGAATTATTAACTGTCACATTTTTCAGGGAAAAAGTAAAAATCTTCGTCATAATTACCATACACTAATATAAATATTAACACGTACGCAAATAAAAAATTATCATGTATTAACAATTTAAAATTCAATTAATCATTGTTAACATTGTACCCATGAAGCAATACGATAAAAGACCAATAAATAAGTTGCTAATATTAGTAAATAAAAAAATATACATTGCCGATTATGACCTTTGAGGTGGACGACAAGGACTTACTGTTGATATGTTAATGACTTGTCTTAGAGATACACATATGTTGATAAACCTAACATTCCAACAGCTACTAGTCAAACTCGTTTTTCTATATTTGATTGAAATGCAGAACGAAGTGATAAAGCCTACAATAAATGGATTAATAGACATCATGAAAGCATGCATGAAAGCCAAAACTGTACGAAGGTTGGTATTCACATCATCAGCAGGAACTGTGGACGTTACAGAGCACCCAAAGCCTCTTTTTGATGAAAGTTGCTGGAGTGACGTTCAGTTCTGCAGAAGGGTGCGCATGACTGGCTGGGTTAGTCAATAATATGAATTCACAAAGCATTTAAACTAGAGCAAAATAAGCTAATTTAATGTTACTGATACACTTTTTCCTTACAATTCATGAAAAATAAGATGATTCATGTCATGATTCCATTGGTAGATGTATTTCGTCTCAAAGACTCTAGCGGAACAAGAAGCGTGGAAATTTGCAAAAGAGAACAACATAGACTTTATCTCAGTCATTCCACCCCTTGTCGTTGGCCCCTTCCTCGTACCCACAATGCCACCAAGCCTAATCACTGCTCTTTCACTCATCACAGGTGCATTATATATATTTATTTTATAAATTACTTATTATACAAAAATATTTTAAGTATGTATGGTTTATGTTTTTTATATTAACTATATTTTTAACGTTGAAATGAAATGATATGATTTGAAAAAAAAATAAAAATCTTTCCACATAAACACAATAACAGTCGTTATACTCATCATGTCTTCATTACTATATATTGATCTTGCAACAACTAATGTGCATGGTAATTGGTAGGAAATGAGAGCCATTACGCGATCATAAAGCAAGGTCAGTTCGTGCATTTAGATGATCTTTGTCTTGCACATATATTCCTTTTCCAACATCCAAAAGCCCAAGGGAGGTACATATGCTGTTCACACGAGGCCACCATTCATGACATTGCATCACTGCTTAACCAAAAATACCCTGAGTTCAATGTCCCCACAAAGTAAGCCAACCTTCCTAAATATCTCATTTTCTTGTCTGCATATAGAGTAATTAATATAAATGAATCATTTATTAATCTTTTTTAATATGTATCTAACCATACATTCTAAAAAATAGTAAATATATCATATTAAATGTTTTAAAAATTATTATATAAAATATGTACTGAATATTTTTATGAATTTGAGATAGTAAATATTTTTATTTTTAATAAAAAAATCATTTTTAAGTTCTTAACATGTGCTTTCGGATACATGCTAAAATATGGATAATCAATAAATAAAATTGTATGTTGTGCTAATTAAACTCATTTGATTTTTAGGTTTAAGAATATACCAGATCAATTGGAAATTATTAGATTTTCTTCAAAGAAGATCACAGACTTGGGGTTCAAATTTAAGTACAGCTTAGAGGATATGTTCACAGGAGCAGTTGAAACATGCAAAGAAAAAAGGCTTCTTTCCGAAACTGCAGAAATTAGTGGCACAACGCAGAAATAAATATGATTCATATCTCTGTGTCCCTGATGATGTCTTTGGATCTTCCTCTTCTTTTTCTGGTTAGGTTTCGGAATAACGAGGCTGCATGTTGCCTTTTCGAATGTTAACAACTACTGTTTCTTTTCTGATTACAAAATTAGATGGGATTAATATTATTATTCTCCATCAAAACTATGTGTCACAATAAAACATAGCTAGCTGCATGTTTCCATTGCTTTTGTTAGCATATTAATAATAATGATTCTTTGTTAAATTACTAATAATAACTGTTCTTTCTAGTACATTTTTTTTATCTTAATTTTGTCTACTTGGTCTTTAAGAATTTTTAGTTATTGTAAAAAATCATGTTTCATCTTTGATTCCAGCATTTTGTCAATTATATTATCGATATTAAAGTAGAGGCGTGGTATTGGACTGAAATTAAAATTTACTAATAGACATATACGTGAAATGTTCATACACGTGAACATGTGGTATAAAGCACTAGTACTGAGGTTGATATAAGATATATTAAGAAGCGGAAAGCAAGCTAATTGAAAATAGTGAGACTGTCTTCAACAAAATCATAATAACAACAACAACAATAATAATAATCCAAACTGTATAAAATCTCAATTTGTTTGAAACGAAAATAAATAATTTTATACAATTATATTATGAATCCATGAGAAAAGAAATCATAATTTAATAAATTCTTCTAAAATAAGTTTGCAATATGCAAATAAATAAATAAATATTTTTGTCCCAATTATGCATAAATATGCAATTAAAAAAACCATGTGAAACATGTCAATTGAACACTATAAAATTTTGCCAGCAGGATATAATTAAATTAAATATTATTAATATTATATAAAAAATCCATCTAAATATAAATTAAATAATATTATTGTGTTTGAATTTTGTCTAGACAACATAATAAAAAATATCAAATCTGTCCAAAAACAGTTGAATAGAATTGGAGACGGATTAAAAATTTTACAGTAAAGATCTTTCAGACAGAAATAAATCGTCAAAAACCAATATAAAAATATCCACAATTCATGAAAAATCTGTTCAAAATTCTGTCCAAAGATTACAATTTTCTAGTAATTCATTTACTAGTTGCCAACAACTTGCAAGTGTATTAGCATGCTTATCTTTTGCTTTGCCAACCCTTTATTGATAGGTTTCGTTCAATTATTTTTTCTCAGACATTATTGAGTATTGACGTACCCACCTTTGGCACAGAAGGCAGATTTAATCAATCTATATAGTTGAATCCGTCTTTGCATTTATTTTAAACTTTTATTTAACAATATTAAATATATTTTTCAATCTTTAATTACAATGGACCTGTTATATGCTTGAAAAAAAAAACATGGAAGAATTGGTTTCTGTAATGATTACTGTATAATTAATAATTTGAAAATCAACATAATTAAAAGGTTCTCATAATAAAAAAGTTAATTTAAATACTCTAACAGAATTTTTTTTTACAATGTCACTCAATCATAATTTGTTATTTTAGTATGAATATTATTAATTTCTGTAATATTTATTATAAAAATATATCTATGATATATTTTAATTAATTAACTATATAAAAAAAAATTGCACTACAGTACATCAAAATTAAACTCAATTCAAAAAAGAAAAAAAGAATTCTCAAAGTTATTTGAATTTGAAGACTTATGAGTGATTTTCTTTCTTGATAGATCTGAAATTTAAGACGAAGTAAAACTCTTCCCAGTTAGCAGAAAGAAAAAAGGTATATGATTATTGATTAATGAAGATTCTTAAATTTGAACTGTATAACTAGTACTAAAAGTTTTCCACTACAGTTTGAATTTATTTTTTTTATATTTTTTACTTTTAAAATTTATTATTTTTTTGTATTTTATTAAATTATTCTTTGTTTTATTTAGAATTTAATTTTTATGCACGGTGGATGTAAAGATTTTTACATGCAGATGAACCAAAGTCTAATGGATCTTGGTGGCTGAAAAGCGTTATTGAAGGTCGAATGTCAATTATCTTCCACTAAGCTGAGAACCGATTACAAGCTCAGAATGCCACAATGCTCCATGCGCTTGGCAAGTAACTGGTCGAGTGTTACATTTACAGTTGCCGTTTTGATCTTAGTCCGAATTGTAGTTTGCATTAATTTAAATGCAAATAATATATTTACATTTTTTTTTAAATTTTAACATTAATATGTTAATATATTTATTTTTACAAAATTTAAGGCAGTTTTAAATTTTATTATTAAAAGCTAAAAATTAATATCTAATTAATAAGAAATAGTAGAGTAAATGTATAAAAATTAATAAATTTATTTATTTGAAAAGTTATGAAATAGATAAGAATTAATATGAGTTTATATATTTAAAAAGTTATTGATGTTACATTTGAATATGTTATAGATAATTAAATAATTTTAATATTATAAATACAATTAAATGGTGCATCAGAGTTACATGAATAAATGTAAAATATTTAATAAAGAGAAAGAAGTTGTATTTTATTTAGTATATATAAATAAAAATACAGATTTTTGTTCAAAATAATATTTCTTTAAAATAATACCTACGATTTCAATGCTTTCTGAAATACAATCTAGAAATATGGATTGGAGGATAATGACTTGAATCATTTATTTGTGATTTTTTTTTAAGTTTAAAAATAAAAGTCAAATCAATAGTGTTGATATGATTTTGGTTGATGAAAAGATAAAACTGTTAAATTTCTTTAGTCAAAGTGCATAAAAATTTCTTATTATTTAATTTAATTTAATTATCTCTTCTCGTTATTTTAAAATTTTAAAATTTATTATACTATTAGGAAGGATATTATATCATGTTATAAAAAACTATTACATGAAGGCAATATATATATTATAGAAAAATTTTATGGTAATTATTCTTGAAAAAAAGTTGCAAACCACTAAACATAAATGAGTTAAATTTGATGTCAGATGTGATAACATCTCTTTTAACTGTTTTAATTTTGTTATATTCTCAAAAATTTTAAGTAGGTTGGATGAACTCTACCTAATTGATGAGTTCCATTTTTTCTAATTTTAATCGCTTTCATATTTGACCCTATAGACTACTTTATTATTTTAAAAGAATCTTTGATGCATAATGATATAATATATTTTAGGTTTACATTTATAGTTTTATATTGATTAATAAACACTTTTCATATGCTTTATTTTTAGAGTTTTTATTATTTTCTACTTATTTTGAATAAATTAGACTTTTTACAAATAAATGCTTTAATTTCGTATTTTCGGTTATTCTGACTTCTGATTATTCTTTTGGTCATAACTTTGTCTACATATATCGTTTTTGACTGATTCTAGTTGCATTAGAATATTCACATCCAAGACTTTAAAATGCATAAATAGATAACTGGATTTGGAGTTGTTTTTAATTTTTTATAATTTTTTTAAAATTAAGGTAGATTTGTTGAATATTGCTGCAGAATTACATTTGAATCCTTATTACTTAATAATTGTATTTAAGCTTTTATATATTATTGAGGCCCAAATTTTGACCACTTAATTTATCCTAATCAGAATCTATAAATAGACTAATAAGATTTTGAATTAGGGCGGTGTATTAATTACTTTAAATTTTTTAGATTTAACCGAAATAAGAATCCTTATTTTTACTTTCTCTCAAATTCTCTTGTTCTCTTCTCATTCTTACGTGGGTTAAGTATTTCGATGGAAGACTAAATCTCTCGTTCAATTTGCAGAATTCAAACATTGTAAATCTGATTTGAGTTATGAGCCAAATTGCATCGAGTTTGTTCTCTTTTCTCTAATTTCATATTTGTATATTGCGATTATGATTAATTTTTCTGTGGTTAGAATTCAAATTAAGATTCGGTTGATATTCTAATTTGATAATTAATTTGGGTTAAGTTAAATGATAATTTGATTTAATATGTGATCTAATTTAATTAAGTTATTCGATTGAATTAATAATTAAATTAGGTAAACGTTCACACTTGGATTTAAATCTTTAAATATTATGATAATTAGAGTTACACGCGTTTGGTATTCTATAGATTGATATTTCTTCGTCTGTTTTTACTCAATTTTATTATATTCGTACTCTAATTTAATTAATTTGCAAATTTCAAACCCCCATAAGTTTACTCGCATTCTTTAAACGAAAACTGAAAATTGAATTTATCTAAAAATGTGTCTCTACGAATTAACTTAAGTTTAGCTCTATACTACAAATTTTTTTGAAAAATTAGTTGTTTTGATACTCGGTATCGTCTATCACATATTCAATTAGATGACATTGATTATGTGGTTGAGAAAGATAATATAGAAAATACAAAAAAAAATGATTAATTTTAAAATTTAAATTAAATTTATTATAAAAAAAACTTTTTAAATTTAAGATTGTGATTAAAAAAATACAAAAGTATTCCAAATGCAATGCACAAAAAAATATTTTTAAATTTATTATAAATTTTTTTAAATTAATGTCAATATAAAAAAATTAACTTTATAAAATTAATATTATATTTTTTATTTAAATAGTTAATATTTTTATTACTAATAATTCATATATACTAATTAATTTCAAACTTTAAAATAATTTAAACATTATTATAAAAATTTTATAAAATTATTTTATGTTATAATTAATAATTATAATATTATATTACAACATAATAATTTATCTGTACTTTACACGGATCACTTACTACAGTAGAAACTCTTTAAATTAATAATATCAGGACCAGAAAAATTTATTAATTTAGAGAGTTATTAATTTATCAATAAATTAATAATTATTAATTTAAAGAGTTTTTAAGTAATTATACTGTACATACCAAACAAAAAAGTAAATTAATCTATGCCTCTTAGAATTACGTTGCAGCGAACCTTGAGACTCAACGTACAATAAATTAGTAACTACACTACATATGCATTAGAAATCAATAATGACTTTTGAAGTACAGTAAATGTAAACAAGAGGAACAAATGTGTTCAATGTATTCTTAAGCAAGTTTGGCATATATAAATTACATGAATGTGTTAGAGTATTCAAACCATATCTCACAAGATGGCTTCTCATCTAAAAGGTATTGCAAAATCAACTATGTCAGATCAAATACGTAAGGAGTTGTGTGAGTATAAGAGAGATAATCCTGCAAGCACACAAAAAACTTGCAAAGATGGCTTGAGGAAAAATTTCAGTTGAAAGTTAGTCAAGGAACAATATCAAATACACTTAAGCGGTCAAATGACTATCTCTCTGCTAAAATAGAAAAGGGAAGAGCAGAGATCAAAAGACACAAACCAGCAAAATATCCTGACATGGAGAAGGTTGTTTATGAGTGGTTTCTCCAGCATCAAGAACGTGTGAATATCACAAGAGAATTAATTTTGCAGAAGGCAAGAGATACAATGAAACTCGTGTACCCTCATGATGATTCAGATTTTAACTTCTCTATAGGATGGCTTGGGAAATCCAAGCACCGACATGGCATAAAGTCATTTCATCGTTTTGGCGAGAGTGGGTCTGTTGATATACAAGACATGGAGCAGAAATTGGTATGGATTTGGGAGAAAATTGATCAGTTCCCTATGAAAGATGTTTTCAATATGGATGAAACTGGGTTGTTTTATAGGCTACAAGCTGATCATTCACTGGCAACAAAACAACTTGAAGGAAGAAAACAAGATAAAGAAAGGCTGACGGTAGTTATTTGTTGCAATGAAGATGGCTCTGAAAAAATCTTTCTATGGATTATTGAGAAATATGCAAAGCCTCGTTGCTTCAAGAATGTCAACATGAATAGCTTGAATTGTCAGTATCGAGCTAACAAAAAAGCATGGATGACTAGTGTGCTTTTTGATGAATATGTTCGTTCATTTGACCAAATGATGCATGGTAGAAGAGTTCTACTTGTGGTGGATAATTGTCCAGCACATCCAAGAAATATTGAAGGGCTAAGTAATGTTGAGTTGTTCTTCTTGCCACCCAACATGACATCAAAGATTCAAACTTACGATGCTGGGATAATAAGAGCTTTCAAGATGCATTACCGTAGAAGATTTTACCACAAAATATTGGAAGGTTATGAGGTGGGACAATCTGATCTAGGGAAGATAAATGTCCTTGATGCTATCAATTTGGCAATTCCAGCTTGGACGATAGATGTTCGAAAAGAAACAATAGCGAATTACTTCCGACACTGTAAAATTTGTTCAGATAGTGATGTTGCAAGAAATTTGGATGAATCCACTTTTGATAAAGAAACTCAAGACATCGAGACTATGATCAATCAATGTGGCCATCGTAATAAGATGGATATCGACAATCTAATGAACTACCCAGGTGAAAATGAAGCATGTTCGGAGGTTCAGAGTTTAGAAGATATTGTGGGTACTATCATTGAAAACAATGCAGAGGATGACGACGAAGATGATACAGTGTCTTTGGAGCCTGTTACGTGAAAGGAAGCACTTATGGCGTCGAACACTCTTCACAACTTTATGATACAATACAAAAATATAACACCTGAGCTATTGGATGCAATAAGAAAAGTTAGAGATGAGCTCCAAATAGACTTGAACTTTAAAGGAAAACAGACAACTATTGAATCATATTTCAATAGTGTAATATATATTTTTCAGTTTCTATGAATTATTAATTTATGATTTTCTTAGGATCAAAAATTATAAAGGGATCTCCCGAAAAATTATTATCTTATTATTTTATCGAGTTTTTCAATTTTTTATATTGGCCCAAGTCGGGACCGGATAAATTTATTATTTTAGAGAGTTTATTAATTTATCGAGTATTAATTTAAAGAGTTTCTACTGTAGTTGTATGATGCCTGTATGTAAAAGTAATGCCTACTAGCTGTATGTAAAAGTAAAGAGCATGTTTAAAAAAAATTTTAAAAATAAAAACAAACATCCTATTCATTGTCGTTTCTTACTATCTTTTTTTTACTCAACTGCCAAGAATATATATCACGCATATTTTAGCAATTTGCATGATCATGCCTTTTACTTGCAAAATTACTTTGAGTTTTAAAATTTGAATTGACCAATTGATACATCTAAAAATCTATATATAAAAAATCGTTGACCCACGACACACGCCGCCATTTTGCTGTTTAGAATAGGAGGCTGGTCGACCAAAAAACAAAGTCGGTATTTATAGACATGCTTTTATATATATGTGTGTATTTTACACACTAATTTAATTTATTAGTCCTTCATTTTTGTAAAACTAATTTATTTTAGTTCTTTATTTAATCTTAGTCATTTTACATTACAAAATTAAAATAAACAATGTTTTACAAAGTCAAATAGAGAATATAAAATGAAAAGCATGGTAGTTAAATTGACATTTGAATTAGGAATAAAAGTTATAATGAAATATTTGCATGGTTTGATCAAGACCCGCTAAAATTTGTTGTACTGCGAAATTTTTTGTTCGTTTTATGAAATTAAATGATGGATCAGTTTGAGTAGATACTGTTTCAGTGACTCAGAATTCTCGAATTTATGATATGAATTATGTTCTAATAAAATTCGGAATGGTTGATATACCCTGTTTGTACGTCTAATTTGAAAATGCTTTCAAATGTGATCTAATTCAATCCCCCATAAATCAACTTGAATCGATTCAGCCAAGGCTTTACTTAGTCAGTGAGCTATCTTCTGGATATATTATTCTGATTAATTTTGGGCCGGTTTTAGGTGGAACGAATTAAAAAAAATGTTGAACTATACGTTGAAAGTTCCACATTCAGCCCATCCATATTTGCTGACTTCTTCGAACTTACTTTACAATACATTTGAAAAGAATGGTCACCACCGCGCGCATTGCCATCAACACAACACGGAGTTCGGTTTATCTTTCTTCCATGTTAAATCTGTTCCAAGCTTCCTGGAGAAAATTAAAAAAAAAAACGTATTTTGTCATTTCTATATCAGTAGAGATGTGAAGTAGAAGAACTAAATAGAATAAAATGTTTGCAATTCTTTTTTTATAAAAAATTAATTTTCATGTTTAATGATGAATGAAGGCCAAACCTTTAGAAGATCAAAAACCTTCTCACAAATGTACTTCTGTTGAATGCTGGCACCCCGCTGCTGCAGCTTGTCAGGATGCACGAAAAGAGTTGCTTTACGATAAGCTTTCTTTACAGCTGCGGCGGTTACTATATCTGTCAAAGGAATCGGTTGCCAACCACTGTCGGGCCCCAGGATCTGCGAAACACAAGTAAAATAGAATATTCCTAAGCAAAATGGCTTTCTACCGTGCAACACCAATGACAAAACTAAAGGGCTTGGTACTAAAGTAATACTAGAATAAGTAAACAGGTTTTGGAGTTCAAGCAAGTGAATATTTGGTTCTATTATATGAAAGTGAGTGTACGAGAACATGATATTTGATAGTTATCAATCCATTCACATGTATTTTCTCAGTATTCAATCAAAATAAGAACTCAAATTGTTTTTACAGGCAAAATGAACATTTCCTCCAGGTCAGCCTAGTTAACAAACTTTCCAGACTAGCATGTGAAAATACTTTTCTCGCACATTGATTCAGTAGTTTTAAATTAACAGAAACAAAAGGCCCATGGCAAGTGTGTCTATCTATCTATCCATCAAGGTATATCAATCTCAAGATTTGCACCAAGCTTAAATTCTGAAAGACGTATATTTAGGATGTTTACACATACATATTGTAATGTTGAAAGCAATGCCCTCAAGTTTCCTGCCTTCCCACTTGACCACCTTTTAACATCAGCATCGAGAGTTTCTGCTACCCTCTGCAGAAAATGAGATTTTTCGTAAGAAAAAATGTGAAAGATGTGACATGCAAAATTTGATAGAAAATTACATTTCTCTCCTCTTGCTCCTTCTGCACAAGCCTATCACGCATATTCTTTTCTGCAAGGGCCTTCGCCTGAGAATCCAAAACAAAGAATGAACAAACCAATTGACATATTAACAAATTTGTACAAAAAATATGGGGCAAAACTAGGAACCATACCACACGTTCCCCTATTCTCTGATGCCTCTCAGACCTAGCTTTACATCTCTGAGCAGAATCACAATTATCTCCATCAAATACATCAGTAGAATCACGAACTTCTACAAGAAAATGCAAGTTATAGAATCAATAAAAATTCAAACATATAATACTGATAATAATATAATACAAGAAAAAGATAGTAAAAAAGATGGCATTTTTGAACATCTCATACCACCATAGCTGAAAGATTTTGAATGGAAGTTTTGCTTCATTCCAGTATCTCGGGATGCGCCAAGGCCCACAACAGATTTGTCAGATTTGTCAGATTTATTTCTTGCTTCAGAGGCAGCCTTCTCAGAAAGTGCCCTTTCCAGGGCACGTGCCCTTGCCTCTGCAGTTGCTCTCTCTACAGCAGCTCGTTCAGCCTTAAGTTTTGCTTCCATGGCAGCTTTCACAGCTGGTGTCTTCTCATTTGCCAGACTTGCAATTTTTCCTAGCCTTTCCCGTTCATCAGAAATGTTCTTCTGCCGTGCTTCCGCTGCAGCTCTCTCTAGAGCCGCCCTTTCTCTGGCATCAGCAAATGCCCTTTCACGAGCTTCACGAATTGCTCTTTCTACGGCTAACTTCTCCTTTTCTCTTTCTCTTTCTTTCTCTTTTGCTTCATCAAGTTTTTTGAGGTGTTCCTTTTCCTGCTCTACCTTACGTGAATTATCATTGGCTTCCTTCTCTTCCATTGTTATGGATGCTTGACAACTCTCCTTTTGATTCCTGTGAATTGATTCAACCTCCTCTTCTTTGATGGAACTTAATTTCCGTTCAGCCGTACTAGGCATATGAGATGCTTCTATGTTATGTTCATTGTCAAATAAATTTTCCTCATTAGAGGAGTTACATCGATTCTCATCTACCTCTTCATTTAATGTGACTCTAGCCTCATTTGCATCCATACAAACTTCTACAGATTCAGGAGTTGTTTCTTCAACAAGCATTGCCAGATTGCACTCATTTTCTGCCTTTTCCTTACACTGATCTTTATTTTGCCCAACCTTTATGTCAATGTCATCATTATTTGTAGCAGCACCTTCAGAGGTCTCTGTTTCAAATATATTTTGCATTTGATCAACTGCTTCATCAAATTTGAGGGAACCTTGAATGAAAGCATAAGTCTCAACTGCACGTTTCTCATGGATATCATTTGTGTACTGGACAGAGTCTATTTCTACAGATGTCTCTTGATGTTGAGATGAAGTATTACCTGCTCCCATTATATCATCCTGCACATCACATGAATGAACCTTAGGATTTACTTCTAGAGTTTCTTCATTTTCAATGACTGTATCAGCTACTCTTTTGTTCAACTTCTCAGTTTCATCTGGCTCACAGCTTGAACTAGTTTCTGTGGTCTTGCCGGCTTCCTCTGCTTTTATCTCTTCACAAATAGGATCAGATCGAATCACTCTAATTACTTCTACTGGCTCCTTGCTATCTATCCTTTCCCTCATATTTTCATCCATCAGAAGGGATGCTCCTTCAAGTTCATTCTCACTTCCTTGGGCATCAAGAGCCCTACTATTTCCACCTAATTCACTATCCTTTGTATATTTTTCATAAATTTCTTCTTCATTATGAATATGGTCCACCACATCCTCCAGTATTTCCTGCACACAGATATTGCTAAATGTATTATCAGAGGCTTCTCTCTGACAGGAATGTTCTGTCTGTTGATTTATATCCAGAAAACCAGATTCATTCCTTTTCTTTCTATCCTCTAAACACCCCAAGTCGTTTATTTCTTTATCCATACTGATAAAGTATGAGCCATGCTGACTGCACACACTCTCATTGTTACTTGGCTCCTGAAATTCAGTCAGTTCACATTCTTCCAGCTCATTGGAAGCGATTTTATCCTCACTTCCTTTTTGCTCTTGAGCAATGTTCTTCTCAACCTCTCCCAGTTCCAGAACAGCTCCTGCACTTATTTTCAATTCTTCCAGCTCAAAGGACCCTTCAACTATTTTACCATCTTCTGACTTACAAGCAACTTTTTTCCCATTTCCTGTTAGTAAACCTTGCCCACCCAGGTTGCCTTCATAGTCTTCTGGTTCATAAAAAGCTGTAACCTTGTTTTCAAAGTCACCATCTTTGTTAACCTTCAATATCTTATCCATTGTTCCATTATCAAGTGTCTCCCGAATCAGTTGTGTTTTATCTACTACTTCTTGACACCTATGTTTAGGTTCCTGGACAGGTTCTTCACATGCACTTGCTTCATTATCTGCATGGAGCTTTTCTTCATTATTCTCCTTCTCCCAATATTCCTGAACCATTTCTATTGTATGATCAGGTTCTTCTGGTTTATCAGAGGCATTACTATCAGTACTTTTAATATACAGCTCTTTCTTGTGATTTTCTGCCTCTTTAAGCTCAAGAACTTTTCCTTTATGATCTGCTTCTGTTTGTTCAATTTCTTCCTTATGTTTTGCTTGAGTTGATTTCAATTTCTTCTGTGCTTCTTGTACAGCTTCTTTAGCCCCTCGATCTGATCTTGCTTGCTGTAATCTCATCATTGACTTTCCTACCTCAGAAGAAGCTTTGGGCAAAGCGTCCATATTTCTAAATGTTTGCCTTGTATTAATCTCTTCAGGTTTCATTGTTTTATATGGGACTTTATTCTCCTTTTTTCCCTCAGCTTTTAATTCAATATTAGACTTATGTTTGACACGGTCAGCAAAACCTTCTTTTTTTCTTCTCATCGATTCTTTTGCAACCAACATTCTTACTTGAGCCTCTTCTATTGCCTTTCTTAAAGCAGCTAAAGAAGCAGCTGCCTCTGAATTTGCGTCTACCATGTCATCGAAGTATGAAGGTGAATCACCGCCAGCAGCACGTTCAGATGTGCCACTTTTAGATGCCTGGCATTTGATTGGCGATGGTTTCATAGTATCACCAATATGATTATTCAAGTTGCCTGCAGTATTCTCTGATAGAGGAACTTTGGCACAATGTATTCCATTAATTCCATCACTAATCTCACATGCATCAAAAAACAGATCAATAGGATCAGATCTATTTTTGACTTTCACTCCGTTGTTGGAAGACTGTTTGTTAGTATTATCAGATGAAACACCAGTAAATGATTTGGTAGAATGTACACTTTCTTTTATCTCCTCATTGCAATGACTACCAGACAAAGTATCCTGTGCTAATGATATAGGCTCGTTAGCTCGGTTCAACTTCACCGGATTGACTTCTTCAATCAACTGAGTGTAAGCGGGGACAGCATGGAGTTGAGCTATATGCGTTGTCCCATTTGTTCCAATTTCACTTCCTTGGTTAACTTTATGATATGACATATTGACCCTTTTGGCATCAGTGGATGGCTGTGAAACTACTGGAATTTCCTTTGAATGCTTAGTACGGTCTTCCCGGCAAGATTGATTTCCTCCTTTGATTTTGTTCCTACAGAATAGCAAATGTCAGGAAAACCATTAAGGTTAAAGTTAGCATCCTAAGCAGCTTACAAGAACTCGGTTTGTAATTAATGCTACAAATTTGATTTGCACAACATAGCAAGTTTTCAAAAGAATATCTCCATCCTTCCACGAAGACAAATTGATGACTCTGCTTAATATTCACATCCCCCGCCCCTTCGTGATACCATTTTTGCTTAATGTTGAATAAATGTGTACCATTTATGGTACAGCACAGGCATAATTTTCACCAATAACGTGAACTAACCTAATCAATAATATAGTAATGTCATAAACAAGGTGTCATGAACTAAAAACTCATTCTCACATTTTGCTGATTGAGTAAAATTTTTACAGCCAACTTTGGGGGTGGAATGAGTGTGTATGAAGGTCGCTTGAAATTTAAGACAACAAATCCAAGTTAAAAAAAAATGCAAGAACAAATTTGAAAAAAATAAATGTATAAAAAAAAAAGTTAAATCAAAGTCGTTTCCAGTAGGAAGACCTTTACATTCATATTTCAAGTATTTGTATTCGAGCAACTACGTAAACCCCAGGTCCAACTCCGAATTTAAAATTATAACCCTATTGTATTTGAAACTTTAACCACAAGATCTCCTCAACAAGTGAAGTAGAATAAAAGGAACATCAAAGGGGATCAAAAAGTCCAACGGAACAGAACATTCTCATTGATTCCAATTCTCTCTCTTATTTCTTAAAAAAAATAACAAAAAAGTTAAGGTATAACTTGCCCGGAAGCATGCACAAATAAGAGAGAGAGAGAGAGAGAGAGAGAGAGAGAGAGCAAAAAAAAAAAAAAACAGTTTCTCTTCTCACAAAAAGAAATCAAATGACCGACAAAGAGGCCAAAAGCGAAAGGAAGCAGAAGCAAAGCAAGCTCAACGAACAAACATTCTCGAATCGAATATGGAATTCAAGTTAAACACCAAAACTCATGCACATTCATGATTCCAAGTCCATGTTAAATGAAAACCCTAAGAAAAAAACTCAGCAAGCGAACTCACCGTGTCGATGTTGCATTGGTGAAACTATTATTCTCGTTAGGCTCAGCAACTAGCTCCTCAAAAGGTACAGCAGCGTCTAGATTCTCGAACCCGCCGAAGACCTTCGAGTAATCGAGCCTCGAGCGCCGAACATCATCCATCGTCTTCCTCTCGTGGAGCTCCGGAAGCTCGAGAATCGGAATCGAGGAACCAAGGGAAGCTCCGGAGCCAGCGAAAATCTCGCGGTAATCGTCGAATTGAGAAGTGAAGCTCGTAGCTCTGAGCTTGATCGGAGTGGCAAAAACGCCGTCGTACGCGGATCTTCCAGAGACGCCATAGCCGCTCGAGAGCTTCTTCGTGAGAGTCGCGGTGGCGGTTCCGAACTCCATGGCGACGGCGACGGCCAAGTTCTCCGACCTTGCTTGCGTTGTTTTGTTTTTCTCTGCTAACTGATTCAGCAGAGTCAAAGGGCGGAGAAGTGAAGAAGCACAAAACGCGAGGGAGGAAAAAAAAGAGTGAAAGTGACTTTTCCAACGGAATGAGAGGGAAAAGAAAATCGCGGTCTAACCGTCAGAAAAACACAATCAGGGGGTGTGGCACGCACTTGCAACCGGCGATTCTTGTCTCAAACTCGTAGCTGTTCTCCTCTGACTCTGGGCGGTGTAACCGGGAGGACGACGGGTGACTGGAAGAACCGGTCAAAGTCACAAATATTATAAATAAAAAATTATAAAAAAAGAAGGGGTTCGTCTCCTGTGTTGTCGTTTTGCTTGTGAATAGGCCCCCAGCAGCACTTCAGCAGTACCAATATAACGTCATTAAGGGGTAGTTTTGGCACATCACACCATGGTATTGATTCTATTGAAGGAGATTTTATCCCATTTTTGCAATTTCAATAATTAAAAATTTATATCATATGTAATAATACATCCAATTATTTATATTATATATATTTACATTAAAAATATATTTAAAAATAAGAAAAATAACTAAATAAAGGTATGAAAAATTAAATATAATAAAGGTAAATTTTCCTATACCTTAGTTCACCTGCTTTCCTGAGCTGATTGCTGCCTACAGCTGTCTGCTCCTTAGTCATTGCCAATATGTACAACCACAGACACGGACTTGTTGCTGCTTTCACACCTTTCTTTTATCACAATTGTCATTTACCTCTGGAATAACATGTTTTTTGTAATTTTATAAAAATCTTATATATTAATATTTATTATTTTAAATACTATATAAAAATTGAAAAACAGAAGAATTGAGGATTTATATATATATATTCAAAAAAATTCGGTGTTAATTTTTGTGTAGGTTCTAATTAAATAATTAAAAATTTTAAAATTATTACTGCTTATTTTTTAAAAACATTAAAAAATTATAAAAAGTCAAAACTCGTTGGTAGAAAATTTTAAAAAAATAATTAAAAAATTTAAATTTATTATGGATGATTTTTTAAAATATATATTTTTTTTGTAAATTTTCTAAAATACTCTATTTTGGTTATTTTATTTTATTTTCATATTAAAAAAGGGCAAGAATTGAAGGTTTTTGAAAAAGTATTTTTTTTATAAAAGAGACTTCATTGAAAAATAATGGAAATTAAATGTGAATATTTTTCAACAAAAATTTGAATTATGATTTGTCACTTCCTAACAAAATTATTCCTTTGGTTAGACCCCATACATCGGTGAAGCATTGTGGTAACTATCTTTTAATTTTCAAAATATAAATGGAGTCGAGAAAAATTGTAATCATCCTGTTAATTAATTCATATTTCCAAATCTAATATAGAAAAATCAAAATGACGTGTGCGTTTTCAAAAAATCTATTCCAAAAAATTATTATTATTATTAATTGGTGTTTTCATTGGCACTAGTGGCCAATCTATTTAACATTTTTGCTCAGTGCAAGTAGATGTTCGCGAATCGTTCCCAAGTGCATGCACCTTCAACAGCGTGTGCGAGAAATGGCAACGAGTACTCTTTAAATAAGACATTATAGTACTCCTTTTTATGTTTGTATTTTATAAAGCTATTTATATTTATGTGAATAATAATTTTTATTTTTATTTAATACTTTTAAACTTGGATATTAATTTTTATTATTCATGATTTATTAATTGAAATACTTTTTATAAATTAATAAAATATAAATACAATTATAGACTAAATAATAAAGAATATTTGTTATAAGAACATAGGTATAAAATTTTCAATAAAATTATTTTTCTAAAATCAATTATAATACGAAAATACTAAATTACAACATAATATACGTACAAAATTACAGCTAAAATTTATTTTATTTATATCGGTATATCTATACATGCAAATACAATTAATATATAAATAGAATAATATATTTAATATGAATAAATAAATATAGATATCATAGTGCAGATTAATGTCATGAAATTTTATAAAAATTTTGCTGATACTCAAGTCAAAATCCCTTAAATAAATATTAAATTTATCTATTATGAAATTTTTTTTTCAGAGACTCAATAAATATTATACCGTTGTCATCCCTACGTGTCTCAATTTTCCTGCAGATAAAAAGTCTCAAATTGAACAGGCTGGAAGTCATTCACTTCCTCGTTACAAATTTAGGACTTGATTAGTATTTGATTAAATTAAAGAAAAAAATGTTTTTTAACACAAAAATATTGCCTCGTTAGTATTATATGCAATTATATAAAAATTATAAGAATTGCGTGAATTTCATTATTTTTTACTCTTAATTTAATATTTTTTATATTTTTATAATTTTTAATAAATGTTAAATAATAATTAAAAACATATTTTAAAAAAATATATTAGAGTGTTGATCTCAAACCGCTTGAACTTAACTCTAACCATAAAAATAATGTGTATACCAATAACTCAACTTATATTTATGTACAATCTAACAATTATGTATAAAAAGACTCATTACTGTGAGTTTAGATATTTGGAGTTTTCTTTTTGTTAGATATTTGCAATTTGAAATCCTATCATTCACAAAGTTCAAACGGGCAATTATTGAAGGAACCATTTGATAAGATTGCCCTTCGGCCAATACACTTGGGCAAAAAAGAAAGTCATGATCTAATTATGATAACCTTTTCTTCCTTTCGCATTCCTATTTTTCTTTTATTCTTTCACTCCTTTTGAAAAAAAGAACTAAAGAGTCCTATTAAGACATTATTTTTAAAGCTTTATTGCCATGTAATCCTACTTAATATTAAGAGAGAGATTGGAGCCATAAAACAACAACTTTACATCAATATCATAATGTTTTTCTAATCATTACTCTGAAGATAGTTACCGTTAAAAAATTACATAAAAAAATTGATGCGGTTCAATCATATTTAGCTGTTGCTTTGATGCGGTTTATTTAAATATAACTGGGAATTGTTTCATCTGAAAAATTTCATTAAGGGAAAAAAACCTTAAATAGATCAGGAACTAAACTTGGACAGTGGTTGAAATTTCGACAGTATATTTCATCACATTTCTATATTCTTATATATTCATATCTTTATTTGCATTATCCTTTAATTGATGAAATTCTATCTTAAACCTCACATGATCCCATCAATATCTCCATCATTGGTAAGAATTTTGGTACACCTAACTCATGCAACTTACGATATCAAATGATTTAGATCGTTTAATTCCAAAACATTAATAACAAGCCATCATTGTGCTTTTGCATTTTGTGCAAACCTATTAACATTTAAAATTTTATGCTAAACATCAATAAATTGAACTTCCACACTAATCATTATCCCATTATATTTATCTTCTATAATTCGAATATGTGCAAATTCAATAATGACTTCTCTAATCTATTCTCTCATCCATGGGATTTTGGTAGTGTCTCACGCTGTGGTGTCCCTGATCTGTACAACGGTAATTAAATAGAGTACCAACTGTTAGATCTTGTGACTTTACACGGAGCCATTCAAAGAAACTCTTGAAGACCTAGATTAAGAACCAAACAAACTTAACCGAAAGAAGAAACAAAGAATCAGCTACCATTCACTACCTAAAGAAAAACAGAGAGAGAAGAGAGACTAACAAAAAACAATTCCAGGCATGTGCGAGCAAAGCAACAAGTTAGGTATAATAGTAAAGTGTTTTCTTCTTCTTTTTATTCTAAACAACTGATAAAGTGGATATAATAATCAATCACCAACATAAAAAGCTCATGCATCGAAGATGGTGGCGAAAAATGAGTTTTGGAGAATCTCGAACTAATGATAACATTGGTTGTTTCCAATGTCTAAAGCAGCAAAGCCAAATGATACTTTTCCTTTTCGTTTTTTAATAAGATTAATATATGTTGTTATTTATAGTTGAAATTTACAAATTAAATTTTGGGTTTAATAAATTTTTAGTTTTCGTATAAATTCACTTCTTAACGTAGAATTAGTTTGTATCATTATTCAATTTTTGTTAATAGGTAATCGTGTTGTTAAAAAGTTAAATTTATTTGTAATTCTTATAAAATTGTTGAAATTTACTTTTATTTAATCCACATAAAATTATTAAAATTCACTTTTTAGTTCAAATAATTCCAATTTTATCCTTTTCCTCCAAAGAATAAATGCAATCAGCATATTTTACTTCTCTACTTGGTACTACTTGATTCTAAAATTAATATTTTCTCTATCCTTCAAACAATAATCATGGGATTATTAATATCAATGTATGATTTGAGTTTGGGTGGTGTTATGCTAAAGAAGTTACAAAGAATTGCAAAAAGAACAAGTATGAGGTTGAGAGAGTCTATTGAATGCTAGAAGTGAAGCACAATGTCACAACTATGATAAGCAAGAAGATAAGTGAGATTACAAGAAAAAGTATGAGAGGAGAGTAAGAGATGAATAACAAAGTGTAAGAAAGACAAGAAAAGAAAATAGTTTCGATGGTAGAGTTCATTGTTTGAAGCTCAGAATATGTATATCTCCTTCTTGGTTCATTCATTCCATTTTAATACTATTAACATGTTTCACTAAATAAACAATAATTTTTTAATAGTATTAAAACAACAATAATTAAAACATAATAAAACACTCTTATAAAATCTATTTTAATTAAGTATTTATTAAATAAATTTTTTATATGATAATTTGTATCATAAATTTAACCATAAAACTTGTTGGAAATATGTTAACAACTTATTTTAATATGTTATACCAATATATTTATTGAAATAAGTTTTAAAAAAATGCTTATGAAAGTCATAATTTATGCTTATAAATTCACTATATTATTGTAAAGACTAGAATGTAATATTTTTTATAAAAATTATTTATAAATATATTATAATTGATATTTATTACATGCATGGTGATTTTTTTGTCAACTGAATCTCACTCATCAATTTAAAAAGGCCCAAAAGGCCTAAGTCCAAAGGTACAGTACAGAAAACACAAGTTTGAACTATACATGAACACTGAATCAGCATATTAACAAAATCGGACGACCCATCTTAATGAGCGTGTGGGCCGATTGGGGCAATCCAAAATGTGGAAAGCCCATTAAACAGAAACATTCCGGATCGGAGTGTTACCCGGTTACTTTTACAACAACTTGTGCAACACTGAAGAAGAAAAAGACTAAGTGGAGTAGAGTGGTGAAAGAAATTTCTTGAAGAGAAAGAAAAAGAGGTGAAATAAGAAGAAGAAGAGGGTTGTTGTTGTGGTGTGGTAGCGAATCGAAGAGGAAAATGTTCAGAAACCAGTACGATACGGACGTCACGACATGGAGTCCAGCGGGTAGGTTGTTCCAGGTGGAGTATGCGATGGAGGCGGTGAAGCAAGGTTCGGCTGCAATTGGCCTCCGATCGAAGACGCACGTGGTTCTCGCGTGCGTCAACAAGGCAAACTCCGAACTCTCCTCTCACCAGAAGAAGATCTTCAAGGTTGACAACCACATCGGTGTTGCCATCGCCGGACTCACCGCCGACGGTCGCGTTCTCTCCCGCTACATGCGATCCGAGTGCATCAACTACGCCTACACCTACGAGTCACCTCTTCCCGTTGGTCGTCTTGTCGTTCAGCTCGCCGACAAGGCTCAGGTCACCGCTCTTCCTCAATCACTTTTTTTTGTTCAAACTAGTGTTCGTTTGGGGTTTTTTTTTATGTGTCGTTGGTTTCATTTTCTATTTCTTTTGTTTTTCATCGCTGGAGTTGACGATGATTAGGGTTAGTGGGCTGCACTATTTAATTTCGATTTTATTTGGGAACAATAATGTTTTGTGTGTTCATATTTCATTTATAGTTATGTTATTTGATTTTTACTTTGTAAGTGTTGATGAACTGTAAAAGCTGTTTAGATAGTTTGATATTGGGGCTGTATGCGAATTTAGGTTTTGTGATCGAACTATGGTGTGTTTGTTCGAACTGAGAATTGGGATGAGGTCGTGTTTCTCCATGAACGCCGAAGTCTGAAACTAAACGGGTGGAGTTGGATGCAGAATTGTGTTAGTTATGCCTAGTGAACTTTTTTTATGTCTCGCTGGTCGTTTTTGTTTCTCTGTGGAGACCTTGTAACTGTGTTCTTAAATATAAAATGACTAATTGAGAATCCATGTTCATAATTTAGTGTATGGTGAACTTCTATCTTTCAAGTTTTTGAGGATGGTCTTGTGCTAGGGAAGCTGTGGGGATTCTGGGGAATGATTTACTGAGGGTTGTAGTGAGTTACAGATTTTACAGAAAGGTGCTTCCTTTGTTGCGTTTGAGGGAGAGGTCTGGCGTGCAATTTCTGTTTGAAATTTAAATAGCTCATAGTGCTGCCGAGGTTTTTATTTACAGTGAGAGGTAACCCTGAAGGATGCTAACATTTGTGTTTACATCTTCCCATGTTATGTAGCTTGATTTCATAGTTATTATGCCTTGTAAATCTATCCTGTGATGGCTGTTTTATGAAGCCATGTGGGATCCAGATTACTGTTATATCAAGTCAATAACTTGCTTGTGAAAGACCTAGTTGAATAAGGTTCTAGTTATCCTACAGTTTGTGCTCATCAAAGAAATAAGACATATATTTTTTACTTGGAATTTTCTTTCTGGGGTTGACAGATAATTCAGTAGATACCGACAGAAAAGTATGCTAAACAATAATTTTAAGAAGAACCCCTCCCACCCCCGCACTAGGTTCTTAAATTTAGTCACGTTACTGGAAAGTGAAATGTTCTGTTTACAGATAACAAAAAAAAAAAAATAGTATTAGCTAGGCTGCTTTACTGTTAGATATACATTTAGACCTGTGTTTTAGTAAGTAGAAAGTTGTATGAATGGGGTATGGGAAGCAATGCCTGTGCTTGGATCTGCAGAATGACATGGCAAAAGTGGACAGAAAGAAAGATTTATCTGCAAAATTTATTTGACTTGAAAAGATCTCTTTCTCATCAGTATTTTGTGATACAATTCTGAGTTGCAGGTTTGCACCCAGCGATCATGGAAACGTCCTTATGGAGTTGGTCTTCTGGTAGGTGGATTAGATGAATCAGGAGCTCACCTCTATTACAACTGTCCCAGTGGAAACTATTTTGAATATCAGGCTTTTGCAATTGGCTCTCGCTCTCAAGCTGCAAAGACTTACTTGGAACGCAGGTTTGAAAACTTTGTGGGTTCTTCAAGAGAAGATCTGATCAAAGATGCACTTATTGCAACTAGGGAGTCTTTGCAAGGTGAAAAACTCAGGAGTTCTGTTTGCACAATTGCTGTGGTTGGAGTTGATGAGCCTTTCCACATTTTAGATCAGGAAACTGTTCAGCATCTGATTGATACTTTTGAGATCGTGAGGGAGGAAGAAGGCCCTACAACTGAACCTCAGCCAGCAACTGAGCAGGATGCTGCCACAGATCAGGGTTCTGGTGCAGATCAAGGTGGTGCTGAAGATCGTGGTGGCTCTCCCATGGACATTTGATAATTTAAGATCAAGTACTAGAGGTGTTAAATTCTGATATTTAAAGATGACTAGGTATCATGTTGGGTGTGTCATGGAAAAGGATATCTCTTTGATGGATTTTCTTTCCTCAATATTGTTTGTTTCTGCAATTCATCCATGGCTGATCATTGTAAACGATTTAATGGCTGTTTGATGAACTTGAACGCGCGATTTACAACAATTTACTGAAATTAGTGGTGAAAAAAGTTGGACAAACAGTTTAAGGTTTAATTATTGTCGTGCGTAACATTATTTCGTAAATTATGAAAAACTGGCTAGACATGAGTGCAGTGTTTTAATGTTTGTGTTTTTTTTTTTTTCAAGTATTATTTAGGGATAGATTCTATAAAAGGATTAAAGAGTGAGGTAGACTTAATTAATAGCAGTCGACTACATAGGGAGGGGAATGGAGTGTAAAGTTGATTTATTACCAGGATTGAATCCCTGACCCAAAAATAAAAAATAAAAATTTTACCACGATTGTGTTAATTACCACGATTAGGGGTAGGTTCTAAGAAGGATTAAAGAGTGAGGTTGGTCTTGAACTCAACAGAAGTCAACCTCATGGGGTAGGGAAGGGGGGAAAATAAATTTGATTACCAGGATTGAATCGCGCATATTTATTGTATCTTTCACAGCCCTATCATATCAGTTATGTTAAGAGGATAAGCATCAGGTATTCCTAAGTCAGATGATGCAAAATTAGGGCATTCAGAAGGAATTTCTGATTTTTATAAGCATCTCCTTGGATTCCTTAACTGTTAAAAGGAATTTCATGCTTCTCCCCAAGGTGGGCATTCTGGTTTTTATAAGAAATGCAGAAGGCTTGCTGTCAACCATTATGAGATTGGGATGACAAAGGTGGTTCAGGATTTTGTCTAGAATTCTGATGTCTGCCAGTGAAAGAAGTACATGGCCATGTCACCCGGTAGTCTTTTGCAGCCTTTAAATATTCCGGAGCAGGTTTGGGAAGATGTCTCTAGGACTTCGTTAATGGGTTGCTTAAATCACGGGAGTATAATGCGATTTTTGTTGTGGTGAATCGACTCTTGAAGTACGCTCATTTTATCACCTTGAAGCACCCCTACTGTGCTAGGTTTGTGGCAGGGATGTTTACGAAGGAAATGGTGAGGCTACATGGTGTTCCTTTTTCCCATTGTTGACTGCGATCTATCTTCATTAGTAATTTTTGACAAGAGATATTTAAGTTGCAAGGTACTCCTCAAGATAAGTTCTGCTTACCGTTCTAAGACGAATGGTCAGATGAAAGTAGTAAATTGATGTCTAGAAACTTATCTGCAATTTGCAGATCAATCTAAGACGTGGGTTCAGTGGTTGCATTGGGCAGAATATTAGTATAATACTAATTTCCATGAAACGACGAGAATGACACCCTTTGAAGTCCTTTATGGGAGGAAGCCTCCGGTGTTAACTCGTTTCGTCCACGCTGTGACGAATGTAGAAGCTGTATAACGTGAGTTGCTTGATAGAGATGAGGTACTTAGGCAACTCAAATAGCATTTACTGCACAAGATAGAATGAAGAACAAGCTGACAAGAAAAGGAATGACAGAAATTTTGAGGTTGGCGAGTGGGTGTTTCTAAAGAAATTTGTATTGCTGCCCGTATTAATGCCAAACTTTCAGCTCGATATTATGCTCTTTTCAAGGTGTTGGAGCGTATAGGAACTGTAACTTATAAGCAGCAACTTCCTGAAACATCAAGGATTCATCCTATGTTTCATGTCTCATTACTCGAGAAGGCTGTGAGTGATTACAAAGTTGAACAAGATTTACCACCGGGTTTGGATGGTGAGTATACAGAGATGTTGAAACCGTAGGTTGTGTTAGTTTCTCGTCTTGTAACTAGAGGCGGAGAAACAATTGCCCAGAAGTTCATGCATTGGAAGGGAAAGTCAGTTGATGAAGCTACTTGGGTGGATGAAGTTACTGTCCGCAGTCAGTTTCTAAGCTTCAGCCTTGAAGACAAGGCTGGAAATCAAGAAAAGGGCAGTGTTATGGCCCAAAATAGTCAGGAAGGAATTCTTGTCTAACAACCACACAAGAGGCCCACAATCTGGAGATTTTATACTAAGAGAAATAGAAGAAATGAAGCGAACGATGAACTGGCAAAGAGAGAAGGCAATAGGGAAAGTTAGTTATGAAGAGACATTTTTTTCTATATATCCAGGGAATGTGTTGAGAAGAGGACATTGAAGAGAAATATCTTTGGAGTAGTTATAGATAGAGAGTAATACCTCTCAATTGGAGCCAGCTCCAGGCAATAGTAATTGTAACTCTACTAATTTTTTAATTTTTCAATAATATAAATATAGTATATTACTCACGTCTTTTTCTTTATTATTTTTAATTTCTTTATTGTTGGATTTAGTTTGTAACAATTTTGTAACATTTTAAGACTTGAAACATGACTATTTTATCTGCAAAAGGAAACTAAACATAACACGGAATAGTTTTTAAGAATAAACTTAAAGTATGATATTAGCTAAAGATAAATATTTGGCCAACTACAGTTTTATCATTGAAAAATTTAGACGTTCTCAATTAACAATTAAGAAAATGAAGTAACCATGAGTTTGGTATGTTTAAGTTAACGAAGGAATTACATTCCATCTTGCATCAAGCTCAAGTCAAGTGTGTCCGTGGAATTTGTTTAGCATTAATCAAACAAGTCTTAAATGATGCAATAGCTGCCATTTAACGGCAAGAAAGGGAGGCAACAGCTTCATTTGGATGTATCAGGCGTGCGAAGACCCTTTATTTGCATTTGCTTGTACATCCACTGCCGATTCTTTAATGTCACTTCACCGCCAAGAGAGCAAATAACAGACCCACCACTGCATGCACCCACTTTGCAGCACTCTTCAAGTGACACACCTTTTATCAATCCATACATAAACCCACTTGCAAAAAGATCCCCTGCTCCTGTAGCATCACATGCCTTTTCTTCTCCTATGGCCGGGACACGTACAATCTGAGATATACACTTAAATATTTCAAAGAAACATAATTTATAATAATTACTAGTTAATCATTTCGGCTACCTACGCTAGAAGTTGAATATTTTTCACATGCTTGCTGACTAATTGTACACCATATTACAAAAAGAAAGGATATTGGGTGCAAAACGTAATACACATAAATAGTTTTCACACCTCTTTTCCATGTTTAGCTATGCATCCTTTAGGACCCAGTGTTACTACAGCCCGTTGGCAGTATTTGGCCAGAAATTCAACGGCAGCTTCTGGATCAGCATCCTGTTCGTCCCTGAATCCATTGTAATTGTAAAGTATATTGACATTATGCAACAAAAACAATGAACAGATTACTTGTTAAATGAAATATTAAGACGACAAATAACTTGGAAAATGCATATCTTGATATGAAGTGTGGTTAAGTAGAAATGACAGTCACCTTAGAAGCTCTGTTGCCTCATCCTCATTTGCAAAGCAAAGGTCTATGTTCCCAGACACAAGTAGCTTCAGAAGTGGTTGTTTAAAATCCCTAACCATCTTGCCAAAATAAAGAGACTATGTAAGAGAAGTTATATAATTTATATAGCTTATGCCATTATGTACATAACAACTAATATGTGTGAAAAATGAAAAACTACAATATTTGGATCAATATTGGTAATTTAGTATATATACATCTTGTCCACATAAACATGAAACATGGTATCATTACTAATTGTGGTTGATTCAGTGTGTTTGGAAATTAATTGAAATCATGTTAAAACACATTTCAACGGAAAGCTATAATTTTTTAGTGAATTTGATGATAATCTAAACACGCATTCAGCTTGGCTGGTTGGAAAATTTGAGCTGCATAGAATACCTCAAAACTGGCCAAATCCAAGGAAACCAAAAGACCTTCCTGTTTTGCTAAAAGAATGGCTGCTTGAATAACTTCCAGATCAAGTGGAGTATATCTTAAAACCAACCACTGGAAATGTTAAAATATATCAGCAACTACGTTAGTATGCTCGCAGAGTTTTCCTGTGATCCGTTTTAATGGAACATACATGATCAATTAATTCAGTCATAGAATTTAATGAATATAATCCTTATCATGAAATAAATAATTAAAAAACATTATAAGAACAAGGGAAACGTATAGGATATAAGGTACTAAACACTAGAGTTCCCATGGTATTTTAATTGAAGAGACAACCTTGGAGCCCTTAAAATCGTCTTTGGTCAATTCCTCTGCCTGAAAAGAGACAAATTGAACAAGATTTAACTTATGACTACATATATATTCTAGCCCAAACTATATGCATAAAGATGAGACAATAGAATCACGTACATGAACTTTGACAGCACTCGAGAGACAAGGTCGCATGGTACGGTTTCCCGAGGCATCAACCAAGCAAACACACTGGCAATAGTTTTGTTGTTAAATTTCCACTTTTATATCAAGGCCTTCAGTAATAGCAAAAAAATGTGATATCAAGAAAAACAAAACTTATTTTTCAAGGTTCTTATTCTATTATCAAGTTTTCGAATCAAACAATATCACGTGCTTTTAAAATACTCTTCGAAAAAAAATTACTTTTCAAGCTCCTTAAATTAGTCTTTAAAATCATATAAATCATGCATTTTAGTCTTTAATAAAATATTTTTAATAATTTTGACAATTAACTTGAGAGATTATTGGAGGGTAAATTGGTAAGTACAGATGAAAATTGATGCAACCTGTGCTGTATGTCCTCTCTGATTCCTAAGTCTTGAGAGGTCAACTCCGTTGAATTTCATGTTATGGACAAATAAGTGTCCCTCATCATCATCCCCACACGCCCCAATGATTCCAGTGGAAATTCCAAAAGCACTACTCAGCCCTCGAATTGTGTTTGCAACACTGCCACCAGCCATGGTCTCAACGGGAGAAGTGGAAACAGAATCATCATCAGACTCAGGGAAGGGAAGAACATGCTTTTTTACCTTACTCACTATATCTTCAAGTTCTCCGACCGTAACCTACGACCCATTAATACATGTCATGTCATATCATGTCCACGTTCCCACGTTACATTAATTCCTAATAATATCGAAACCCATCAAAAGTTTTCAAACACACTCTTCTTTTACACAGTTTTAAAATTATAAAGTATTCCGGAAAAGGGAAAAAAAAATACGAGAAGAAGCTTAGTATTAATAGAAATAATGTATATTAAAAAATGAACTAAAATCACATTAAATTGATGCTTGAGGCAAACATACATATAAAAAGTAACGTGAGAATGAAGTAAGAAAAGAATGGAGAACGGTGGAGAGAATACAGGTATGGAGCCACCGTGTTGGCCGTGAATTTGACGGAGCAAGGACCAATCAACGCGTGCCACGTGGTCAACGAGAGCTGATGGTTGGAGGCCGAGAACCAGAGGAGGCTCTGCTCGCACCATCTCACTCTCTCTCTTCTCTTTCATGTATTTGACGCTCTTTCTCTGATATCTCTCATTCTTTCTCGCTCTCTTCATTCCATTCTTATATTTATAAATTAGGGTTTTTTTAATCTCTATTTTTCCACATTTCATCGAAATATTCATTTTTTATTATAAATTGCATGATATTAATAATATTTAATAAATTTTTATTATTTCGTATGAATTATTAAAATATATTCACAACACTGCTAAAGTAACGGGCGATGGTGGATGGCGCCCCTGCACCGCCCCAATATTGCGCTATCACTTTTGTTCTCTTGGTTTTCGTGTTTACGTTTTATTAATTCATAATTTTATTTTTTTAATAATGAATTCAGTATTTAATTTTAAGATAGTGTTTAATGCATTTCATATATGAATATATTTTATCATAAATATAATTATTAATGTCTTGATCCATGATTATTATTGTACTTTATCTTTTAACGATTTATTTGAATGAAAGAATGAAATTAGAAAAAAAAAAAGTAAGAAGATAACAAAATTCATGTCACCTTTATTTTACTTTTAACTTTTTAATATTAAAATAAATTAAAAAATCCAAGTTAATGTTCATTTAGTGGCTCATAAAAGATAAAAAGAAAATCTGTAGATTTTATTTCATTTTCTCTAATCTCTCACTAAAAATATATCTATTTATATAAAATTGCTTTATAGAAACAAACTCTAGATAGAGTGTATCTTGCCTAGGAATCGAGTTAAATCATTTTATTTAAAGATCAACCTATGTATATTTTTTACAGAGAATCTATATATATATATTAAAAATATAGAACATAATAATTAATATTGAAATAAATATTTAAAGTGGTTTTTAAAATGAAAATGAATAAAATAGTGAGAAAAAGAGTATAGAGCAGGTCAGGGCTATCTGCATGGCTAGAACTACTTTTGACGTCCTGAAAGACTAAGCACCAATTGGCTACGAAGAGGACGAAGATTGCAGGCTGCTTATGTCATTTTCCCTCACCCGTTGGAGGACAAAATATATTTACTAATATTCAACAAGAACAAATGTTAACCAGTAATATTTATTAAAAAAATTAAATGTAATTTTTTTATTAAAAAATAATAAATATACTTCTTATAAATATATTTTTATAACAAATAAATTAAGATAATAAATAAATAATCTGTTTCAAATTCTAAAAAAATATTTATTAACCAGTAAAAAAATATTAATTTAATTTAATTTATGAAAAGAGATTTATTTATTTTATTATTTTAATTTTTTAGTTTTACAATTTATTCAAAATTTTATCCAAACTGAATTATAGTTGAATATAATTTTTTATAGAAATTATTTTAAAAAAATTTTAACCTGTGCTTTTAAAATACTGATCTGTAAATTTTTAAAATTTTATAATAAAACTATAAATTTATTTTAAAATATATTAATTATTAAAAAATTTAATTTCATTCAAAAAATTATATTATCAAATATTTAATTATTTTTTAATCATTTTGTATCATAATTTTTTAAAACTATATAAATTTACAGCATATAAATT
Organism: Abrus precatorius; assembly: GCF_003935025.1. Lineage (NCBI taxonomy): Eukaryota > Viridiplantae > Streptophyta > Magnoliopsida > Fabales > Fabaceae > Abrus > Abrus precatorius. Next base: position 7,324,686 of record NW_020874428.1, on the reverse strand, counting down.
CTTTACTAATTTTAATAAATTAATTATTTAGACTTATAGTTTAATTAATTGCTTATTTATATCATAAGAAATTCACTACTTATTTAATTAATTTTTATAAATTAATTATTCACAATTTATAAAAATTAATTAAATAAGTAGTGAATTTCTTATGATATAAATAAGCAATTAATTAAACTATAAGTCTAAATGCATTTTTTTTTCAATAAGGCAACTCATTATTGAGGTGAGATATGGGCCGTTGAAGAACCCTTTGTTTTGTTTGCGTTGATAGAAGTAGAAGCCAGCTGAAATTGATGACCAATAATTTGTGCTTTTGGGGAACTCTTTTTAGATTCCTTTCAGCTTCTAACAAATGTAAGCCTAAAACAATACGAGTAATGATACCGATAAATTCTTTATCACGTAATTTTAATTATTAATTAGAATTTATTAAAAATAAAAAAATAAAAAATATTCACGAAACTTTTATAATTTTTATACATTTTAACTAATAAATTTACAATTTTTTAGAAAAAAATAATTTACAAATGAGCAGTTAATATATTAAAATTTTTATCAGTTTTCGGAAGTAGTTTCTGAAAAGTAGTGTCACTGACTGTGGGTTTGGGTTGGTGAGACTGGGAACAGATGGGGCATAGAATCCAACGACCGGCGCAGAAATTAATTAGATGCATAGGTTCTAATAAACTATCCTGTGACCAAACAAATGGAAAATTTCAGGAACTATTTGTTTCACAGTTAAAGCTTATGTATATATACCAACTCTTTAATTCAGGTAAAAAGCAGTTTAACATTATTTAAATAAAATTTTAAGTTAGAATTTTAGTATATAAAAAAAAATTTAATGATAAATTTATTTATCATATTTATTGTGTATATAAAAAAAATTTAATAGTGAAATTATCTATTACATCTATGACCCAGGTCAAATAGGAATTAAATCAGATGAAAAAAAAGTTATATATATATATATATATATATATATATATATATATGTTTCTACTTGGGGAAACACTAATCTTTAAGTCTCTGATATGTAGCGATGACGTCTCTCTGACCGTTGCTGAGGTGGGAGAGTACCTGCAAAAGGTACTCCGATGCTGAAGTCAGGATTCGATTCTAAACAATAAATGCTATTTTATAATGAAAGTCAACCCTTTACCTGTACTTCCTACATTCCTTTTATAGGCTTTATTATGGGCTAATGGGCCTGATGTGTCAACCTTAATTTTGGCCATTTACTTAAAATAGATAATGCTCTGATTATTACCTTTAACTGAGTTAATTACCTTTTAATCCTGATAACAAGATATTCGGCCAAACTGGACCGAATAGGTACTCAGTTTCCTTTTCCTATATGTAAGACCGAGCAATTCTCTATCCAGTACACTAGTCCCCCAAGCCCGAAGAGGTACGAGGTAAGGGCTTTTAAAGACGGACAAGTATCAAACAGATAGATAAGGGGGTACTCGGTTTATTAGGAGGGTCGAATACTAAGGGGAATAATTAGTTTAAATGACGAACAGGAATTCCGAAGGGGTAGTTGGTTTGAAGATATGCGAACTAGGCCGAATAGGGTATTTGGTTAAAGTATTTGTAACCTTTTTTGGTGAGCCGGGGTGTATATTAAAGGGTATTCAGTTTTTCAAAAAAGTGGTGTAGATTGAAAAAAAAAAAAAGATAAATCATAAATAATAATAAAAAGATCATTCTAGAATAAGATTTTTTTTCGATGTGTGTGCGCAAGACGAAGGGGTGCTCGCTCTTAACCGTTGATCTGGAAAATATCTAACGTTTCAGAGGGGAGGTGACCCTTCGTATACCCGACCGCTCCTTTCCTATAAGTATCTGGTGGTCCAGGTCTTTTGTTCTCCACTTTTTCTCTGAGTCGAATAGTATTCATTGTTGTTTCAAATCGAAGGGTACTTAAATTTCTGTCTTCCAAACCGACTACTTGTGAGGTACGCTTTTGTTTTCTTTTCCTTTCCTTATTTAAACCATGGCCGGATCCTTAGAATGGGAGGACTCGTTGTCGGATTCATCTATGCCGACTAGTGTCAATGATCAGAGCGTTGACAGAACCGAAGGGAGGATGGAAACTTCTTTAAGGCTGAATAGGGTAACCGAAGAAGTAGAAACTCATCTTAGAGAATGTAGTGATGAGGCCGAATCATCTGAGTCAACTGACTCTGACTCTGACTCTGCTGAGCTTCTTCCAAGCATGAGTCCTCCTAGGGAAAGACCAATACGAGTTGGTACACGGTGAAGTAGCCGCCTACTTCTCTTGGTTTAATAAAAATAGGAGTCTTCAATCTTTCGTGGACCATTGTGATATTTCACTATGGGAACCTTCTGATCCTTATCCCATATCCATTGACCCTTGCCGAGGGGATGAAACCGAGAATCCTGAATTTGTTTTTGTAGGGGGTGCCGGGATGGCTGACACCTTCTTTGTATATGAATATATGTTTAGAAAACTAGATATAAAATTTCCCTTTGATGACTTTCAAATGGGAATATTAAGGGTTTTAAATGTAGCGCCGACGCAACTCCATCTGAATGGGTGGGCGGCTATCCAAGTCTTTAGAGTACTATGTAAATTTCATTATATAGAACCTAGTGTATGCTTATTTCTTTACTTCTTCTGTACTCGTCCATCAGACTTGACAAGATGGATCTCTTTAATAAGGCAACCAGAATTGCCATTGTTTAAGCCCTACGCTTCGTCTTTAAGGGTTTTAAGACCGGTTACTTCAAAGTAATCGTCCACCCTGTAGGTAGAAATTTTTTCTTTGATAGTGAAAATAATCCCCTTTTTCCTTTCCACTGGACCCGAGTACCTCACCGGTACGACTGGATTCCTGAGGACTTGTTATCAGCTAGGGAGTTGTCGGCTTTGGATTATTTGAAGTCTCTACCCCGAGACCTTCCTACCCGACACATATTTTTAGTATTAAAATCTCCTCATCCTCGCCTTGACATGGAGGGTATGTTTCGTCTCCATACTTGATTTTTAATTCAATTTGTATTGATTTGACTTGTTGTTTTTATTGCAGGTCTGATGGCTCAACATGTGTTGACGTGCCGACCTTTCGTCATACTTTGAAGAAAAGGATACCGAAAGGTACACCAATTGAGGAGCACTGACACCCTCAATTTGATCATCTTCCCAATGTGTGTGAGTCTCGCCCTCTTTCCCGAGACCTAGTCCTTTTGGAAAATCAACCCAAGAAGCGCAAGGACAAGGGCAAAAGCAAAGAACCCGAGAATGAGAGAAAAAGAAAACATGCCTATTTGGGTGTGCCGAGCAGTATAGAGGGGGGGCGCAAGCAAACCCGAACTGCTATTATAGAAGGGGCCAGTAGTTCCTCCTACTAGGTACTTCCTATTACTATGCTTACCAAGTCTTTCTTGGCGTCTGGTACACATACTGGCCGGGTAGCTGCTCCTGATTTGCTATCTAATTCAGGGAAAGAATTAGTCGACAACCTAGACCTTGAATCTCTCTGGCGCTGCTTTGCGGAGCTACAAGTGCGATCGACAATTATGCTCCGAAGGCTGGTTGTGGATCCTATTCTTGAGATGAAGAGTATGCAGAAAGCGTATTTGGCTTCTCAACAAGCTTTGGCCGAAAGCAGAGAGACTCAATCCAGTCTTGGCGAGACTATTCAATCGCTACAAGCTGAGGTGAGTCAATATAAAGAGCACTACCGCGTCATGGAGAGTTGAGTTCATGCGACCGAGGAGTCATTGAGGGTCAAGGAAGAGGAAATGGAGGGCTAAGGGTGAAGTCTTCACAGATGGAGGAGGCCTTAAGGGCCAAATCAACTGAAATGGAAGAAGCCCTGGCACGTGAAAGGCAGAGGGCTGAAACTGACATGAAAGCTTTTGCCGAGAAGTGTTCATAGCAAGTTGCTTTTGAACATGAGTTTGGTTTCAATCATGCCATTTGTCAATGCTATGGATTCTGTCAAGTCCTGGCTGATTTCCATTTTGATATTACTAAAGACTTCATCGGCGGCAGGTTCATACCATATAATGAAATAGATGATGATGTGGAACCTGACGCCGAAGCCCCTAGCCGAGCTGCCCATAATGAAAACAATCCTGCTCCCAAGGCCCCCAGCCTTGATGCCTAAGAAGGGGAAACTTAGAACTTCCTTTTTTGATTTTCTTCTTTGTATTCATGGGCCAGTAGTGCCTCAATTTTGTAATTCCACTTAATTTTGAAATATAATTTCTTTTTTTTCTTCAATTCTTGTACCATGTATTGGAAGCTTTAAATAACTCAACTAAACATAACCGAATGCTTGCTATATAATCTGACAACTATTCATAAAGATAACATTTGTAAGGGTACTCGAAAAGGAATTTTAAAGAGTCATCCTTGGCCGAGTAGGGATACTCGGGAAGGAAATTTAATGATTTATCCTTGGCCGAGTGGGAGTACTTGGGAGGAAAATTAAATAATGATTCATCCTTGACCGAGTAGGGGTGCTCGGGAGGGAATTTAAATAATTCAAATGATTGCTTGAAAGAAACACTTAGGAGGGAATTTTAATAGATTCATCCTTGGCCGAGTAGGGGTGCTCATGAGGGAATTTAAATAATTAAATCTTAGCCAAGTAACACTTGGGAGGGAATTTTAATAGATTCATCCTTGGCCGAGTAGGGATACTCGGGAGGAAAATTAAATGATTCATCCTTGGCCGAGTAGGGGTATTCGGGAGGGAATTTAAATAATTCAAATGATTGCTTGAAAGAAATCTTGACGCATTAAATCCATAACTGAGAAGGAGTATTTTATTGATAAGGTGCCTCGTTAAAAACCTTCTCAAGAAAACCCCTTTTCACTTTCTTTCAAGAGGACAAAACTTGGGCGAGGAAAACAGTACACCGGTTACAAATTACAAATCTTTAACTAAAGTAATATTTCAAGTGTGTCACATTCTAAGTTTTTGGTATAAGTTTTCCTTCCAATGTCTCCAACTTGTATGCGCCATTGTTTAATCTTGCCGCTACCCAAAAGGGTCCGTCCCAGTTAGCTGCCAACTTCCCTTCTCGCCAATCCCGTCGCGCATCCTCGGTTACTCGTCATACCAAGTTATTCTCATAAAATTGTCTTGGGTTTGATTTTAGAATTAAACTTCCTTGCCATCATTCTTCTGCTAGCCTCGGTCATAATGGCTGCTCGGCCACGTACCTCAAATCTAAGTTGACGGCTAGAGATTTGTTATTGGTCGATTCTTCGAAGTTCTCCCTTCGGAATGAAGGTTCTCCAATATCTACCAGCACCATGGCACCGATACCATAGGTAAGCCGAAAAGGAGTCTCCTTAGTGGTGGTTTGTGGCGTGCACTGATAAGCCCATAGTACCTCGGATAGCTTCTCTGCCCATTATTCTTTTGCCGACCCCAACCTTCTTTTTAACTCGCGCAAGATGACTTTATTTACAGCCTCGGCTTAGCTATTAGTTTGAGGATGTTCGACGGACGTGACGTTGTGTTTGATGTGGAGCCCTTCCAAAAATTCATTGAACCGTCGATCTGTAAATTGCAGCTCATTATCTGTAACCAATGAATGAGGGAGACCGAAATGTGTGATGATGTTTTTCCACATGAACTTTTGAATATTATTAGCTGTGATGGTAGCAAGGGGCTTCACTTCAATCCACATAGTAAAATAATCCACGGCGACAATGAGGAATTTACACTGCCCTTTTGCTAAGGGAAAAGGGCCGAGGAGATCCATACCCCAAATAGAAAAGGGCCAAGGAGAGATGATAGGACGAAGGGTGTTGGCATGTTGGTGTAGGTGAGGACCGTGTTGTTGACAGGGGATGCATCCCATGCTGTCGAGCCTGACCGAATACCTCTTTTAAATGTATGAGGTGGTGTTCTAATTTGGCAGATTTGATCACCATGTCGTCAACATATACTTCCATGCATTTTTCTATTTGTCCTTCAAAAATTTTATTCACCAGTCTCTAGTAGGTTGCCCCTGCATTCTTCAAACCGAAGGGCATTACTCGGTAACAAAAATTAGCAGAGTCAGTGATGAATGCAGTTTTTTCTTCATCCAGTAGATACATTCGGATTTGGTTATACCCAGAATAGACATCTAAGAAACTAAACATTTTGTGGCTTGCTGCAACGTCTACTAGGGCGTCAATGCTCGGGAGAGGGTAAGCATCTTTTAGGCATGTTTTATTTAGATCTGTGTAGTCGGTACACATTCACCATTTGCCGTTTGTTTTTTTTACCATGACTGCATTGGCCAACCAGGTAGAGTATTTAATCTCTTGGATAAAACCAGCCTGTATTAACTTAGTCGTCTCCTCCTTTACCGCTTTCGCTCTGTCGCCTCCCAATTTCCTTTTCTTTTGTGCTATTGGTTTCGCTGCTTTATAAACCGAGAGGTGATGACAAAGAAATGCTGGATCAATTTCAGGCATGTCTGAAGCCGACCAGGCAAATAAATCAGCATTTCGTATCAATGTTTTTTGGAGCTCTTGTTTTTCTTGGCCGGATAGGCCGACTCCCAAGTAAGTAACATGCTCAGGCTTCGGTCCAAGCTGAAAAGGTTGCTTATTTTCATTGGGCTCAACCCGACACCTTTCATCAGTTCTAGGATCAAGTTCAATATCTAAGTCCTCCCCAGACCTAGGGGTGACATTGTTGACATCTTGTCCGTAGTTTTTGAGTGGTTTGATGCGTAGGCTTGCAAAATAGCATTCCCTTGCTGTCTTCTGATCAGCATGAACTATGACTATTCAGCCCCTTTCGGATGAAAATTTTATAGCCAAATATGGAGTAGATACTATGGCTTTAAGTTTGTTAAGGGACGGCCTGTCGAGTAATATGTTGTATGAGGTATTTGCGTGAACTACCAGGTACGTGACCTTGATGCGCTTTCCTTCATGCTCTGACCTGAATGAGGTATACAGGTCAATACAACTCCGAGTCTCCACTCGTTCTCCAGAGAAATCCACCAGCAGTTCCTAATATTCTCTGAGCTCTTCTTCTGGGATGCCTAACTGCTTAAAAGTATTCCAGTAGAGGATGTCGGCTGAACTTCCCTGATCAATAAGTGTTTTCTGTACGGTGTAGTTGAGAATATCTACACTTATCACCATGGGGTCGTCTTGTACCGGGTTGACTCCTTGAAAGTCTTCGTCAGTAAATGTAATAGGGGGATTCGAATCCTACTACCAAGTGAGACATTGTTGACTGATCAGACTTGCCTCAAATGCCTCTTTCTGGCCGAATAGGTAGGTCCTCCACCGGCAAACCCTCCAGCTATGGTATTAATGACCCTTTTAGGATACTTCTCACGTTCATCATATCGTCTAGTTGGGGGTTCCCTGGACCTACTCCTCTGTCATTCAAATCTTCTGTCATCGTATCTCCTTGATGACTCAGGGTAACTGTCTCTTCCTCTATTGGATTGACTGACGGGATTTGTCTGCACAAAATCTTTTAAATGTCCTTCTTTAATTAATTCTTCAATTTTATCCTTCAGTGTTGTGCACTCCTCGGTGGTGTGACCTCTGTTCTGATGGTAACGGCAAGCCTTGCTTTTATCTGCCTGAAGAAAGGTGTTGGCGCGTCTAGGCATTCTCAGTATTTTTGTGGCCAATGTCTGATCAAGTACTCTGAATCGATTAGTGTTGAGCGTAGTGTAGGAAGGATATTTGGGTCCCCTGGGCAGCCTTTCAAGTTCCATTTCTTCTCTCCTTACTTTCCTGCCTAGACTTGAAAGTTTCTCTCCTATCTGTGTTTTTTGAATTGGACCCCTGGTCCATCCGCACCTGATTTTGGTACTCGGACAATTCCTCCATCTGCATATACTTTGCAGCCCGACTTCTCAACTCGTCTATGTCAGCAGGTGATTTCTTGCAGATGCTATTAACAAAAGGTCCTGGCTTAAGGGCCGTTGTGAGGTGGTGCATAGCCACTGCTGGTTCCTAGTTATTAATTGAAAGGCTCACTTTGCCAAAGCACTCCATAAATGCTCTAAGTGATTCTCCCTTTTCTTGCCTAATATTGACCAGCGCCAAGGATGTTAAGGGATGAGGTCGGCTTGTGGCGAACTGCAAGCTGAACCATCTTGTGAGGGTTGCAAAAGAGTTGACTGATGAAGGGGGAAGTCGTGTAAACCAACTGAGGGTTGGTCCTCGAAGTGAGGTGGGAAAAATCATACACCATAAAGAATCGTTCTCAGTGTACAGACCGACATGGGTTGTGAAGACGTCCAAGTGTTCCCCAGGATAAGATGTACCATCATATTTTTCTATTGTTAAGCCTCTCCAGTTGTCGGGTAGCTTAGCTTCCAAGATGTAGTGAACGAATGGGCTCTGACTCACAAGATCGTCTCGATCATATTTTGCTTTAGATTGAAAAGCCTGCTTTGATTTCTCCTGCAACACCGAGGATTCCCCCTGATCCTGGACAAAGGGTGTAGTTTGGGAAGGAATGTGTGTTCTTATTTCTTCTCTCAAGTTAGCATTTTCCTTTCTTAGAGCCGAGAGCGCCAGTGCATCCTTTTCTCTCTCCCTTTTCATCTCCGTCATTTCTGCTTTGAGCTATCTTAGTACAGGTAAGAGACTCTCGTCAGTTCCTCCTTGCATCACAACTTCAGGTGTTGGTTCATCTGGTGTGACACCCTCCAATTGTTGTCGAGAGGTTCCTCCCTGTTGAGCATGTCCTTCCTGCTGGCTTCTCGTTAGTACCATGATTAATCTAAAAAATGAGGCTAATCGTGCCCCACGGTGGGCGCCAAAATGTTCCTACTTGGGGAAACACTAATCTTCAAGTCTCTGATCTGTAGCGATGACGTCTCTCTGACCGTTGCTGACGTGGGAGGGTACCTGCAAAAGGCACTCTGATGCTAAAGTCAGGATTCGGTTCTAAGCAATAAATGCTATTTTATAATGAAATTCAACCCTTTACCTGTACTTCATACCTTCCTTTTATAGGCTTTATTATGGGCTAATGGGCCTGATGAGTCAACCTTGATTTTGGCCATTTACTTAAAATAGATAATGCTCTTAATATATTACCTTTAACTGATTTAATTACCTTTTAATCCTGGTAACAAGATATTCGGCCAAATTGGATCGAATAGGTACTCGGTTTCCTTTTCCTATATGTAAGACCGAGCAATTCCCTATCCAATACAATATATATTAATAGTTTATACATATATTTTGAAGTTATTTAATAAATTAAATTTATTTTTATTAAAATTAATTTTATTTTATTTAATTTAAAATCAAATAAGCACTTAATTACACAAAATTTTTGTTTGAGTGATTTATAAATAAATTTTGTATGAATATATATATATAAAATAATTAAATTTTTTATAAATTAAAAATAACTTATTTTTTCTAATTTTAAAAAAGTTAAATGAAATTAAATTTTAACAAATAAAGAAGTATAAATTAATTTTAACTTATAAAAAATATTTTATTATATATATATATATATATAATAACGAATCCACGAGTTCATCTAAATAAGAGAAAAATCTTTTGAACTTTAATTAACAAAAATATTAACTTTAGACTTTAATGATATCCATTTGTTTAAGATTCAGATTCGCTCAAGTTTATACAAAATTTTAAGTTTAATTTACTTTTTACTTAAGTAAATTTTAAATTTCTAACTTAAGTAAAAGATAGTTTAACTTAAGTAAATTTGTAAGTGATTAAACTATGGTACAAGAGAAATTAGCTTAAAATTACTGCTTAAGTAACTATTAACTATTTGAGAAAAATTCGATGGAAAGCATTGAATGAGGACATTATTTTTTAATTAAGAAAAAATTAGTTAACTTAAGTGAAATTTAAATTCCTTAAACAAGAATAGAAATCACACATCTCAAATATTTAAACTTGTTTAAGTAAATATAGACAGAAAAAAATGTAATCAAGACAAATATTTTCACTTAAGTAAATAGAACTAAATAGTTTAAGAAAAAAACTGCACTTAAGCAAATTCAAATTTAATTAAACAAAAAAAACTGAACATTCAGTTTCTGGAAAAACGGAAAAGGATTCATATCCATTTGTTTAGTCGACATTTTGCCTTGACAACCACAGTTCCTTTAGGTGGACAAATATTATTTTGATTTTTTTTCTTCAAATCCTAAAGATAAATTTAAGCATAGAAAAATAATAAAATTGTATAATTAATAATTAGTTCAAATTAATGTTTAAAAATAAAATAAATAAAATTTATTTAAATTGTGAGAAATTCATGCAACACTAATAAATTATTTTAATAATTTATAAGAATTGGATAAAATTTATTTTTATTGTTTAATTATAAATTTATTTCTTATAAATATATATTTTTAATGTAATTTCTATATTTAAAAAATTACAATTTAATCTTTACATAAGTAAATATTTTAAAATTAATTTTTATCGTTTAAAATATGTCAACAATGTTGGATAAAAGAGATGAAAACATAAAAAAAATCTCTCATATAAGCAGTAAAACATAATTTTTAATTTAAATACTAATTTATAATAAGTGTTAATTATAAAGATTAAATATATATTTTAACAATAAATAAATAATTTGAACTTGTTTAAAAACATAAACGAGGTACTAAATAAAAAATTTTAAAAAATTTAAAACTTAAATATGGTATGATTGCACATCTCAAATACTATAAATTTTTTTATAAAAAATATTTTTAAATATTCAGTAGAAATTTACATATAATAAAAATTATAATATGTTGATATTTTATTTATTTATTTATTTAAAGATAAAATAATAAATAAAAAATATTATTTTAAAATTTTTTAATATTTTTCTTATATTCAAATAAATAAATAAAGAATAAAAGTTTTTCTCTTTAAAACAAACAAGATTTACTATTTTAGAATATAAAACAATATTAGATAAAATTTTACTTTCTTAAAATTTTATAATTTTTTATTCAATATCTCATTTGTTTCTAAATTAATTTATAATTTTTAAAATTTTTAGTTAAAGTACACATTTAATTTTTATATCTAATTATTGTTTGCAAATTAATTTTTATAATTAAAATTTATGTTTTAATTATTTATACTTGAACCGTTGTTAATATAAATTTATTAATAAATATATATATAATTATTTATTTGTATAAAATTAAATTATAAGTTCTTATATAAAATTAAATTTTAAAATACATTAAATACGAGAAGTAAACATGTAAATTGCTTTTTATTTTTATTTCTCAAAAAGAATTTGAATCCTCCTATTATCAACTAACATGATTGAGGATGTTAATGGAGGCAGGATAGGGTGTAATTTACATTTATACACTCATACGTATAATAATTAAAATTATAAGGTATTATTGCACTCATGAATATGTGTATATATATATATATATATATATATATATATATATATATATATATATATCACATCATATTAATATACTATAATATATATTAACATTATATACTTTTTTCTACATAACATTTATATGTAATTTTAGTTTTGTTAAGCTTTATTTGTAAATTTAGTTTAGAAGAAAAAGAAAGAAAAAAAGATCTCTTAAACTTTTTTATTATTTAAATTTTTTTAAAATTAATAAAAGAAAGGTATTGGAAGTTCTTAAATGCTGTCCAAATTTTTCATCTTTTGTATTATTTAAATTCTCAAATTTGAATGTTATTTTTTAAACAAAATCTAACTAATTTTCAAATTCTTTCATTTCATTTTTATCAAATTTAAAAACAAAACTTTAATTTTAATATCTTAAAAAAATTAAAGTATTTAAAAGTAATAATATTTGATTAAAAATTATTTATTACATTAAAAATCAAACTATAACAATTTTTTTAAATCTTGTTTTTTTCTAACTTGTCATATGTTAAGAAATTATGAAATAATGTTTTTTATTAAAATTATAATATTTAAATTTTATAATATATTAAAAGATGTGATATTTTATTTTTTAATAAAATTTGATTATACATAAAATTTATTATATATTTAGATATCTATTAAATAATATTTTATTTGTCTTCATATTTGGATTTAGTGTAGAACCACTATCAATCATAATATTTATTGGGTGGTGGAAAATCACTAAATCTTAAATTTAAAAAGTGATAATCTTTTCTTCTCGAAACGTGATTTTAAAAAGTGATATTCGATCGGCGGTAATGGATTATGTTTGTGTGAAAGTACGAACAAATGCTATTGGTGGCGTGCAGCAAACTACAATTATGAGTTCACAAAGCTTAAATAAATCGTTATTATATCAAATCATTGTGTCTGTTATGCTTTAATTAAGATTTAAGATTTAGTGCCATTTCTATTAAATATATTTTTTAGATTCTTTTAATGTACTTTTTTAGATAAAGGGAAAAAAAGAGACAAGAACAGAAATAGAAATATTGTTGCACCACTCTTTGGCCACGGGAACAAAAAAGAAGGCTATTAATCAATTCTAAATCAAAGCACTCTTTTTAAAGAGTGAATTAATTTTTATTTTTAAAATCACATATTATTCTTAATTTTTAAATTAAAATATTTTTAAATAAATTATGTATATATTTCTTATGATTTTATTTTATTTTAACTTATATTTTCAAATTTCATTTAAGATAATTATGCACATTATATGGGTTTAACATTTTTAAACTTTTTTTTTTTAATTTTTATTTTAACAGTACTTATATTACGCTGAAATGCTTACTAATTATAAATAAATCTAAAGCAATGAAATTTAATCCCCTAAAAGTATAAATTCGAAATCGAGAAAATTGAAGTTCCATTGGAAATTTGTTATACATTTTAAGAAAATTAATATTTCATTTGGAATATATATATATATATATATATATATATATATAATGCAGATGTTCAATCTTGTAAATATTTGTAGAAGAGAAAAATAATGGAATAAAATAAATAAAATTCTTCTCATTAATTTAAATTAATTTATGCTCTTTCATTTTAAAATTTTTTTAATTAACTTCTCTAAAATATAAAGTGTATATTTAATTTAAAATATAAGAATAATTTATTTATTTTATCTTCTTTTTTTTTTTCTATTATAAGCACTATGATTCATAATATAAAGTGTATATTTTTTTACAGTATCACCTAATTATGGATTATAAAATAATTAAGAATAATTGAAAAATACATTAAAATTAAACTATGATTCATAATTGAACATATTGATCAATTAACAAGAAGTTGTTGCAGGACAAAATAATGTGACTTGATGATGAAAATACGAGTCGTTCATGATTTCAACGTCAATGTTTGAATGGTGCAGGTTGCATTTCTAGTGACAAGTCACATTCTTTGTCCAAAGACATTGGTGATAAACCTTTTTCATTTAGTTTTTGGTAGAACTTAAGCAGGGCAACTTAGACACATGGAGAAGGAAAACTATTATCGTATAAAAGCTTTTAAAGAAGGGGTAAAGGCACCATGAAAGAAAAGGGTTAAAGGCGTGTTGGTTGAAGGCATCCTTTGTTTGTTGAGGTTCGATTTCCCCTCCTACGATAATTATGATGTCCCAAACAGCATGCTATATCGTTCATTTTTATCGTTATGCCAATCCATATTGTGCCTCAATTTTTAACTGGTCCCGGTAGCATAAAAAACCTGTCAGCTAGCAAAAATTATTGCAAAATATTGGACAGAGAACAAGATGTGAATGGTTGAGACCACATGGTCTCAGACCACCTAAAAATTTCTTGTCAGTTGGCATAACGCCTCCTCTAATTTAGCAATTGGTAAAGTTTAATCTAACAGCAATAACACGAAGTTTTTATAAGAAAAAAAATCTGATTTTTTTGGCCCCAACCTTTGTTCTAATTGGAATATTTGTCGAAGCTTTGGTTTGTTGATTAACACTCGGTACATAGATATTTATTGCACGATATCAAAATGCTGCCAAGAGTCAGAAACTCAATCCTCAGCGTGATAGTTTCTGTTTGAGCTCGGATCGATTATAGTTTATACCGTGATCTTTTTCGAGTCAAAGCTGAAGAAACATGACAACACTCTCCATCTTCAACAAGAATTGAATTGCAACCACAACCTTGGTAGGGAATACAAGCACAACCTTCTCAATATCAAATATGAAGTTGAATTGCAAAGCCGTGAATACAAAATTTGCTTAAACTTCACAGGCCTGCTCCAATTTATGTTCATGATAACTATATGCCTTGCTTCCAATTCAGGGAATTTTCTCACACACAAGTCTCAACTGACCCGACACTTTTCTGGAGGATACTCAGGCCAAAAATGGACCTCAATTCATTTTTTGAACACCGGAGACTATTCTCACCTTATGATGCAATCCACAAGAATTTTCATACAGGATAGAGTATAGAATATAATGGCAGGTTGCAAGAAACTAACAACTTAGAACATTGAGCTTTATAAAGGTGACACTAGGGTTCCCAAATCACAATGAAGACAAATACACAGGTGTTAGTGCACTCTTATAATAATTCAACAGGATCTGGTAAACAAGGTGATGACCAATGATGTATCGAACATAAAAATCAAGAATAAGCATGCACATGAAATTCTCTAGCAATTGGATAATCAAGCACTAAAGATCCACACACGATCCTTCAAGGCTTACCTTTTCCAAAGTAGAGCACATAATTTGAAATATTATGAATGATTGATTCCTGGATCTGGAAATGAGTCATATTCTAGCCTAGAACATGTCTGGTATTATTGGGAATGAAAATAATCCCTCTTCACGAATTTGAACAAAACAAGAATGATGTCATTTCAAGATTGGAATCGAGAGAGTTCTGTTAAAGATCTCATTTTTTAGAAATTTTTTCTTGTTTATCAGGGAGGACATTATCTGGAAGAATAAGCTCTGGAGGGATCTCACGAACAACACCCAGCATTGAGTCATACTCCTCATCTTTTCGTGCAAACTTCTTCCGGAGGACCTTCTCAAACTCAATTTCATCAAAGGGCTTCATATTTTCAGCTGCATGGACCTGTGCAAGATTAGTGTAGTTGGTGGCTGACTGGGAGATAAAAGTTATCTCTTCATCAGTAAGCTTTCTGAGGAACTTTGCCGGATTACCTGCCCAAACCTGCAAACATATGCAAGTTTATGATATGGATGATGGATGAAAGCATTTGAAGAATAGCAATCTAACTAAAACTGCAAATTTCTAGTCAATGCAAAAATTAGAGGCTAAATTAAGGAATGCTTTTCATCTTATGATAGATATTAATGAGAAAAGATTACCATATTTGAAATAAGAGAAATGCTATTTGTTGCAAACCTTTTTCCTCACTACTTAGTTCGTGAAGGCAGCAATACCCAGGGAATAATAATAATAATAATAATAATAATAATAAAACATCCTATTTCATAAAGGACAAAACTTAAGTGCAGTACTATAAGTCCTGTTGGTGCTGTTCTCCAATTAAAGTTGGAGTCTCATCTCAGTAATATGAGCAGACCTTTAATGATGTCTTTTATTATGTAGGTTATAGAGGTAAAACTCAGACTTTGATTGAAAAACAACAACAACAATACTTACGGTGTTACAACTAAGTTTTGTGCTTTCACAAAACACAACATAGTTAGTTTATTATGGTTGTTTCATATACCAACATAAAAATAATAGCCTTGTCCTACTAAATGAGGTAAGTTAAATGAATTACTTCAACGCAATAAGTTTTGTAAGAAATCAAATTCTCAAAATTATTATTAACTATATCTTTTAATAATTTCTTTCAAACTCCTTCTTGACCTCCCTCTACACCTTTTTAGAAGGCTACAAATCATGCAATTTACCTTTTTAAACTAGTCTTTCTAATGATTTTCTTGGCAAATGTTCAAACCACTTTAACTGATTTTGTCATTTTCTTCTTGATAAATGTCACATTCATATCTCTTCATATATAATTATTACATATCCTGTTCCTTTTCATATATTCATACTTCCATTTTAACATTTTCATTCTTTATACTTTCATTTTTGGCTCATGTTATCCCTTGAAAACCGAACATTCACTAAAACAAAAGATAACAGTGTCATAAAATAGTTCAACAAAATTTTTCTTCAACCTCAGTAGATATTTTGCGGTCACAACTTGCCTTGATGTCTCTCTTTATATTATCCACTCAATTTATCTTCTGTATGTAACATCATTAATTTTTCCATAACTTTGTAAAATTGATCACAAATATTTAACTTAGAAATTTGTGGTATGACATCTAATTTTTCCTCTAAATAATTTTTATCTTTTCTATATATATTACAATTTTAACCAAAAGAAAAGATAAAAATTATTTAGAGGAACTTTATCTTACTTTTACTCAAACAAAATTCTTGTAATTACAATGTTTATTTTGAAAGTTGAACTGTATAGTTAAACTCTCTTTTTTATTAATCAATAAGAACTATATTGTCCACAAATAACATACATTTAAAGATAATATTTTGGATGTCCTAGGTAAACACGTTCAAGACTAAATTAAATAAGTAAAGACTCAAACTTGAATCATGATATAAATCTATCCTTATAAAAAAGTTCATAATTCATCTTTGGAGGTTCTCTCACTTATAGTTATCTTATGATACATTTCTTGTATAACTTAGATATAAGTTACACAAACACCTTTCTTTTTAAAAGCCTATATAATAACATTTCTCTTGACATTTGACCATACATTGAGCAGTATTTTACAAAAATGGGTTCATGATACAACATTTTCCTTGTAAAAAAATCCACATACAATATTAAAGGATAAATTTTTTGGATCCCAGAATAGCTTCAGTCTTGCAATCTGTCCATCCATGTCTTAAATTCTACATTTGAGGTCATTTTAAAGGTTTTTTTTTTTGTGTAATTAAATGATGTTATGATAATTTCCAGATAAATTTATGGAGATAGAAGCCTTGTAGAATGGAAAATTGGAAAAGTATATTTTATTGAGTATGAATCCTGGAATAAACACACAAGCAGGCTGATAATTCATGCAGTTCAAATGCATCAAATGCTTTTAATTCATGAAATAAAGCAATTACCAGGACATTAGTTAGAAGTAACAGTTATGACAAGTGGTCTAAGATGATGGATTAGGGATTAGTTTAGAAGGGTACGAGTTTACATCCAGGGGAATCCCATAATCAATATTAGGTTTCTTCTTGTTGGAGGTTGTGCATAGAGATAGCAAGACAGCAGGCTTGCAAGATATGATCAAAGTTGGAACTGCATACATTTTAGTTTTGAAAGTCTTATTTATAAAAGGAAGCAGCCATAATAAAATTTATAAATAAAAGAAGGCATAATAAAAGGCTGAAAGAAAGAAAGAATATTGCCGACCAGTATTGTATTGCATCACTATAATTTCACAATAGGCACGGTAAAAATATATTAATAAGCCATAACTACACAAAATCCCATAAATAAATAAAAATCAACACAAAATTATAATTCATCCCCTGGACCTAGATTAGTAGTATTGTACGTTTCTCAATAATGGTAGTTAATCCTAGATCCCAAACAGAGACACCATCACCAGAACATGATCCTAATTCTCAGTTATTCAATGAATAGCCTAACAGTATACACAACTATAGACACAGACATACCTCCCCTGATGGAATTCTTGCATTCTGTCTCACGAGGGCTCCAGCAGCAACCATGGCATGTCTCTCAACAACGACACCATCAAGTAGTGTTGCACCCATGCCAACAAAGGCCTCATCCTCAACAGTGCAGCCATGTAAAACAGCACTATGACCTGTCCAGTGCAAAATTTAATCCTCATGAAGGGCAAAATGAAGCACTGTTCATGATCATGGTAGAAAATATTACTCACCAACAGTAACATTATCCCCAATTGTAGTAGGCAACACCTTCCCACTTAAATTAGACTTTGCAACATGCACCAGAGAGTTATCCTGTATGTTAGTTCCACTTCCAACACTGATGCTGTTCACATCACCTAAGCATAAAGCGAAGTTCAAACACTATTACCATGCATATATCTACAAAACATAGAAACTCAACCAAAATCCACCTTCAATTTACATGAGAAAATAAGAGATCAACGCAGCTTTGTTATATTAGGGCTTATTTGTTTCCCAGTTAGAAAATTAATTCTTGTAATTTCTAATGCAAAACATACGTTCCAATATAAATATACAGTTGAGATTAATTAATGCAGGTATCTTAATTACATTAACCATTCGAAATGAATCTAAACTTTACCCAACTCTAAACCAAATGGCACTTAAAAAGCACTATTGTTTAAAAGGTATTCCAAAAATTGATCTCATTAGTTTCTAAACCATTGAATAAAGGGAAAGAAAGATCATATATACCTCTCAAGACACATCCATACCAAATGGATGATCCTCTACCAATTTGAACATCACCAATGACAGAAGCACTTGGGGCAACAAATGCATCCTTATCAACAGCAGGAGCTTTATCAAATATGTTCATCAAAGTTCGATGCCTAGACACTACACATAATAGAAATTACCAAATATTAATGATTATTTGACATATATATTTAAGATATACATAGAACTAATTATTTTCCAAAGTTTGTGATAGAAAAAATGTGAATGGAAAGAACTAACGCTGTTCTTGGAAGTAGTAGCTGCCCTGAAGGCGGGAACCGAGGCGATCAATGGCTTGACCCGTTTCTCGAATCCAAAATCCAACAGTGTATATGGCTCGGCCTAGGGTTCCCATTTTCCGATTTCACAAATTGGGTGCGTGATTTGATGGAATCGAAGATGCAATTGCAATTGTAAGACACACTGCGACTCAGCCAGAAACGTTGTATGCTATAGTGGAGTGGCATAGGTTAGTATATCCGATTATTCCAAAGGGCAATTTGGGGTTTACACTTTTTTCTGTCTCAATTTACTGGATCATAATTCATACAGGAAAGCCTGCGTTAGCTTTATTACATTTTTTTTTTCCATATGAGCTTATCCAATTCTTTGTTCTTATAACTAATTTATCTGGATTTTGTTTTTTATCCTTATAATTTTATTTTGTGTAAGTTTTAGTTTTATTAGTTTAATTTAGTCTACGTTTTGATCTTTATGATTTACTGAACATAAGTTTTGATTATTACTTTTTGAAGGGTACTTGTCCTGACATTTTGCTTATAATTAGGGATCAAAAATCAAAATTTTGAAATATAAAAATTAATGGTTTTTAATTTCAGTTTGTGTTGAATTTAAGTGTAAATTATAATTTTTTATTGAAAATCTATTTATTTATTTTTATACCTTCAATGTAATAAATAATTTTAAACATAAATATTGAGAAATTTTAAAGCACTAAGCTCATAAATTAATTAATCAGAATCTGTTTTACTTAATTAATAGTCTCAAATTTAACTTAATGAGAATATAGTTGTTCTAATTTATTTTCTAAAAACAACTTTGTCATTTACAATAATTTTATTTGACTCAAGTAAAAGTAATCAAACACTTAATACGATGTCTAAATACCATTGCTTTTATAAAATGTTCTGTATTTTTAAGGCCAAGTCCAAGTGTCTAAGTTTTTCTTAGGGGGTTGGGAGAATTATTAATAGTTAAAGTTGTTAAAAATTCGTTGATGCATAATTATACTTACGGACAGAAAGTAAAAAAGGAATATTATAAAAAAAGAAGAAGATAAGTTTAACAGTTTATTAATAATGCTAATGAAAGAAAAGAATATATTTAGGTTTTGTCTTTTCAGGGAGAGAAAATAATAAAAACAGGAATACTATAAAAAAGAAAAGAAAAACACATTTATAAACTATGATTTCAAATGAAGATGTCACAACTAAGTTACTTAAGTATGACTATACACGTGTAGAAACTATATTGTTAGCGTTAATCTTAATATTACTACCGGCGAGAAATATCTTGCGTGCATATAATCATTGCAATTTTGAGCACATCATCAACCTCTTAATTTAATAATTTTCTATTCCATTTAATTAGATTGTGTGCTTATGGCTGTTCCATTATTTGCTTAATTTTGTGTCCCTAACAATTATTGGTTTCTTATTTCAGCATTTTATGGCCCTGTCTCTTTATTTAAGGAACCTTTTCCAAAATTCAAAATTTTGGCTATAGGTCTTGAAAATTTGGATTGGACATTTCTAGATATGTTAAGTTTGCTAGCGTCATAAAATAATTTTATTTTCCTCAAATTAAAACAAAATTAGGAGTGGTATGAAAATGTGAAACTTTTAGCACAACACAGTAGCATAAGCAACAAGTTGGGAAGTAAACAGCGTCAATTCAATCAGTGACAGTGATCTGCAGCCAGCTAGATCATTGGGTTATTACAATAACTACCCAACACCAGTAAACAAAATCACAGCTTAGTTTAAGTGTGTTTGGACTTTTGTTAAGAAGGAGAGTTATATACATTTATCAAAAAACAACTAATTATTATCTTCTAATCCTATTTATATACTTGAAAATTTGGGCTAACAAAGGGTCAACACACTTTTAAGTTGTCAATCAAAACTTGACTCTCTTTTATAATAAAGAAATGCTAAAAACACCTTTTTATTGTATTTTGTGTTATTTTTTAAGAAATCGAAGCACTCGTTTTATAAATTAATTATCTTTTAAAAATTGTATTGAAGATTACGTTTATGTAAGTAGCATTCTTCGTGGTAATAAAAACAAATGCAGGAAATTAAGTAACGGGTTCAAATTTTCTAATAGCAATGATCTTTAAACATGGCCAGCTCATCTCTTGAAGCCAAGAACATCTTCCACGTCTCTATCTCCCAGCACGCAAGTCTTTGCATTATAAACTTTATACAAATGCTCATGAAATTGCTCTAAATTTTCTCCACAAATGAGTGAAAGAACTTTGATTCCAATATTCTTCTTCTGGGCTTTCCTCACGATCATCACACCGACACTAATTCTTTTGGCAGAAAATTCAAAAGCCCACTTTGAGTCTAATGGTAACAATCATTAAGGGACTGTTAATTTTCCTCAGGAATTATCTAATATATTTGTTTTTTTTTTTTTTTTTATCATCAGGACTTTGTAAATTTCTTTTTGTTGTTCTCTCTTCATATCCAACCTTGTAGGAAATTCAACCGATGTAATGAAGGCCAGAAGAATAATGGCGGGTTGCATTCAAAATGGTATTAGAAGATCGCCGCCGCCACCAGCCATGACGGTGGTAAATGCAGCAACGACGCCAATAACATCACCGGAAAGTAATAGAAGTGTTACTCATATGACTTCATTTCATAATCATTCTCTTAGAAGGAACAGAACAAATCATGGGTACACGTTGTTGTCTCCTACAGCGAACGAATATTAGATAGACAAGTAGTAATCGATGATCATGCTCATGGGATGCCCTCTCAAGAAACAATGAATTGATCAGAAAATAATATTCTCGTAATTGTAAATTTTCGTTTGTGTTGATGCCTCGAGTTTAAATTGATTACTATAGATTGTTTAGTATATTTCATCGTTGTGTTAACATGTAGAAAAGGAGAAACACACCTCGTTCCAAAGTAATTTCATGGCAAAAAGTATTCTACCATTTTAACTAAGCCAGCGTCGAAATTAATGGTATAACTAATTGATATATTTTGGAAAAGTTATCCCATAAACATTTTCACAAAGGAAGGGGATAAACTAAAGAGGATTGGAGAAAAAGTATCAATAACTATCCCCTTCAGAATGTTTTAAATTAGTAAAAGGAATAAAAATTCAACGCATTTATTTATTGGAACTTTTTTATCATTTTTAATTATAGAAAATATGCCATAACCTTTATACACATTTAAAAAAAAATTAGTTGGATAGCTAATTTAAAATCTGTTTTTATTAAAACATTACTGAATTATCTTTTATCCTCACAGGATAATTTATAAATTAAAAAATATAAATAATATTTTTATTTATAATTAAAGTTATTTTTTATTTATAATAAGAGGGTAAAACATTAAAAAATTGCATAAAGATAAGAATAAGGTAAAAAGGTTAATATTATATTAATTTTTAAATGTAAGTAAGGAGGGCCAAGACAGAGTCTTCACTTTTTTGGTCATTGAACAGACACAGCTCTTTTTGGTGTGAAGGGGTCAGACAGAGTTCGACGACCTACGATATACAATACCCATCGCATCTGCTGGAAGAGGATTGCTTTTTGCAATATTTTATATTTTACAAATTATATACATACATATATATATATATATATAACATTGACATTCTTTCGAAAATAAGTTTCTACATTTAAGATTTTATACTTTCAAAAATTAATTTTTAGAATTAAATTTTTGCACTCTTTTGAAATAAATTTCTTGAATTATTAACCGTTTGAAAAAGATTAATTCCTGAAATTAGAACTCTATACCTCTAAGCATATGTTTCTAGACACCTCAAAAAATTATATTCTAGAATTATTAATTATTTTTAAAAATAGGTTTATAAAAGGATGTATTGGTTAAAGATTTCATAGAATTTAAAAAAAAATTAAATAAAAAAATGTTGATATTTAATCAAGATTTTATGTTACTTAAAAATAATCAAGTGGTATTCAATTTGGATTTTTAAAATCTATTAAAATCTATTAGTATTCATTTAAAACTTTTTACAACTTAAAAATAATCGTTTGGTATTAAAAAATATAAACATTTTAAATGATTGTTATATTAGAGAGATTTTGAAGGACTTTTTAGTGGTATCTATAAATACTAAATTCATAAAACAATCAGATTTTGGAAGATTATTTGAAGTGACTTTTCAAGTACTTTAAGAATTTATAAGTGAGTTTTTCATCTCTTTTATTTCTATAATTTTGTTTTCTCCATTTTTTTCTCTGCTAATAATATTGCACTATTACCCATATATAATATTGTACTACTGTTCTCATTTTGTTCCCTTATTTAGTGAAAACGTAAATGACAGTGTCATTGACTTGTTTTATTTAGTTGAATTTGTTCCTCAGATATAAAACACAGAAAATACTTGAAGTTTTAACTTAAAATTTTAACTTTTAAGTAGTAATTTTTTTTATAACACGCGTAAAAAAAAGGTGAAAGTTGAAATTAATATCATAATTTTTACAATCAACTGTATATCTTCAAATAGTTAACTAACACCTTTAACATTTAAGTTTGAGATATTTGTCTATACCATATAGTATTTTTTTAATTGAATAAATGGATATTTAAATATGTAAAATATAGAAATAATATATATATATATATATATATATATATATATAGCAGTTAAGTCTTTTATGGGGCTATAGTATTGTTTTTAATTATATAAGTACTTATTAGGTAATATATAAATTTAACAAGTATCCTTATCCATAATTATTTATATAATTAGTTTCTAACATATGTTATTTTAGTAATTCAAATGGGAGATTCCCAAAAATTAATAAAGGAAAGGGAAAAGAGAAAGAAAACTATGAAACTTAGACCAAGGAAGATAGTGGATGCTATAAAAAGTAGACTGTGTGATGCTATAAATGTGGAGAGAGTCATTCTTTCTCGTCTCAATGCTAAAATTAAATTTTTTAAAATGTATAATAATTACTTGAGTCAAATGAAGTAGTTTAAAAAATAATATAACAATATATCAACACTTATGCACAACAACTCTACCTTTGAGTGGAACCCAATTACAAAGACATTCATCGCTAGTGATGAAGTATGGAAAGAGTACTTAAATTTGAGATTAATTCGTAATCTTTTAAATATATTAATAGTTTATAAGTTTAGTGCATTACATTATTTTCAATATATTAATAATGAATTTTTTTTCTAGTCTCACCCAAATCACAAAGATCTTTGAAAAAAAGTATGGTTAATTATGAGGATTTTAAGATTGTCGTTGAGGGTGGAACTGTTAGTGGACACACTTCTATGTCACTAGACCTTGATGATATTGATTTTACACCTTTTGGAAAAGAAAATATTGATTGGGATGGAAAACTTTTCATATAATTTTAACAATGATATATTCATAGCACCAGATCACTATGAATCACCTTACTAGCATTCATCATCTCGCCTAAGCATTTCACCACTTCAACCCCTTTTAGCCGCTTGTAATTTTAATTTGGAGTTCATTTACGTTCTTAGTAGGTGTGAGAGTTCGGCTCACAATTCTAAGCTACTAAATGATATTATAACAAGGAGGAATGAACTTAAAGTAGCTCAAGGTGAGTGTTTATTTTTTAAATAATAATAATAATAATAATAATAATAATAATAATAATAATAATTATTATTATTATTATTATTATTATTATTATTATTATACTAATATTGTATATTGCATATATAATTAGGTAAATATTTCTTGGTGGACTGTGGATTTCCTAGTTGACGCCAATTTTTAGCTTTATTTTGATATGTAAGATATCATTTACAAGATTTTACAAGTCAGGGTAATAACCCCTGGAAATGAGAAAGAATTGTTCAATCTTCGTCATGCGTCTTTAAAAAATGTGATTGAGAGAATATTTAGTATTTTAAAATCAAGGTTCACATTTTTTAAGTCAACACCTCCATTTTTATTTAAGACACAAGTATAACTTGTGTTAGCATGTGCAACATTACATAACTTTCTTCACAAAAATTGTTGTTCTGATGAATTTTTAATTAAACCGATGGACAAACCTTCATCTTCAACATTACCAGTTAATGAAGATCATAATTTTGAGCCTATTATTCAAACCCAGGAGTAAGAGCGAAAAGACGCTAATGCTTGAGAACTAGTATATATATAAATATGTGGGTAAATATTATTTAGGAGGACATGATATTACAAAGAATTATTATTATTTATCTAGACATTGTTGTTTTTTATTAATTTTTATCTTTGACTCTTTTTAAATTTAAATGTATGAAAAAATCTTGAACTCTTTATGTTAAAAATTCACGAAATCGTTCAAAGTTCACAAAGTTCTGTAAAATCTATTAAAATCTTAGCTTAAACGTTTGGCAGAATCTATTAAAATTTTGATTTTAAAGTCTTGCAGAATCTTGTAAAGTCTTTTAAAATTCGCATGAATTTTTTCAACTAAAAATGTTCTTTAAAATCTTAATTCAATACACTCTCCTAAAATTAGAATTATATACTTTCAAAAATAAATTTTCAGAATTAAAATTTTACACTTTTAAAAATTAATTTATGAAATTATTAATTGTTTTCTAAAATAATTTTTTGAAATAAAGATTCTATACTTTCAAAAATTAATTTCTGAAAATAAAAAATATATATTAGTGAAGATTTTTTTTATTATCACAAAGGATTTTTTCAAAAAAAATTACAAATATTTCTAGCAGTGTGAAGAAAACTATAAAAAAAATAAAGACTTGTTTGTTTTTTCTTTTTAAACATAGTTTTTTGTTTTTAAAAATAAAAAATAGAAGAATTTGTTTGTTATTATAAGTTTTAAGAATTATTTTTAAAAATATTTTTCATTTTTTAAAACTGAAAAAAAGAATTATTAATTATTTTATTTTTCTGTTTCTCTTTTTAAAATTAATAAATGTTTAATTAAAAATAATTTTAAAAACAAAATTATCAAAAAAAAATATATTTTTTAAAATAATTTTATAATTTTTTTAAAATATAATTTTTAAAAATTAAAAATCAAACAAGTCCTACCTACCAGAATAAAACTATAAATAAAAGGAGCGTTAGAAAAATTGATCTATTTAGCCAAACCATCAGCAGGTCCATTGGTATTAGATAAATAGAAACATTTTTTTCTAGTGTGAACAAATATAGAAGAAAATAAATATTTTATTTTTCTTTTACAAAATATACAATATGTTTTATTAATTTAAAATTTTCTTTTAATTTATTTTTTAAATAATTTGTATCAATTTTTTGTTTAAATTATATATATATATATATATATATATATATATATTATAACATTACTCATTAAACTTATCTTTTTTTCTCTATTTTTCTTCTTCTATCTAAAAATATATATCTAACAAATATGAAAATTTATTTTTAAAAAAATTATATTTTGTTTAGAAATTTCATGATTGATAATTACATATTGATTTATATAATAAAAAATTATGCTAAAATAAGTTTAAAATAATTTACAAATACAATCATAAATTTAACTTAAATTAGAGTAAATATTGGTCATGTAAAAAAGTATTATAACTTTTATATCACTTTTATTAATATGCAAAATAGATACTGTAGTTTCAAAAAAATTAGTTTTTATAATATTTTAAAAAATATTTATGAAAAATTATTAAGTAAAAAAACAATATGCCTATGTGAAAATATTAAAAAATATTACAACATCTTTTTGAGTAATTAAATTTTTTTTATTATAATGTAATATTTATACATATAAGTGTGTTCAATTTTATTCTTACGAATTTTAAATGTTTTAATTATGGTTAAATTATTTCACTAAAATAAAATATTTTTAAAATATTAAAATTAAAATCTAGTCAAATAAAGCATTCATAAATTTTCAGGTTTACCTAACTATCAATGTTAAAAATAATCATCTATAACATATTATTTAAATATATAAATAAATTAAATTATTTAATTTAAAAAGTATGCATGAGAATTATATTATAAAACCTAATAAGGTAAAATTATAAGAAATTTTTTTATTACTCACATAAAAAGAGACAATGAAATTTCTAGGAAAAAAAAAAGACAGTGAAATAGTTTATAATAATAATTAAATTTATTCAAAGAAAAATATTTATTTTATATTTTGATAAAATTTAATCATATCAATCTAATTTATTAATGTATATTTTTTTATTGCGTGCTAAAAGGAATTAAATAATTTGTTATGTTTTTAATTGCTTAAACATAAATATTGAATATTTTTAGTATTTCATTTTAAATAAAAAATATTTTTTTCTCAACCAATACATTTGATTTATAGGATAATAAAAAATATTAAAAAATATTTATTTTACATTTGATTTAAGGTTATACCCTTTAAAATTCAATAAAATTTTACTTAATATATTTTCTTCTTTATTTTGAAAATTTCTTATTTATATAACAACATAATTAATTCTAAATAATTTATGTAATTAAATTAGTAGCATGTGCAATGCACAAATATTTTAGTTTAAAATATAATTATTTTTCAATAATTAAAGAATAACTTTTTTATTAATTTTTATAAATGCTTATATATATATAATCATTTGTAATAATATTTTAAAAAAATATTGACAAAATTATTGTTTTTATTCTCTAAGTTTATTTTGATTCATTTTAGTTTTTTAACTTTTAAAAATATTTTAAATAAGATATTTTTATTTAAAACAATAATTTTGTTAATATTTTTTATGCCACATGTATTGTTTTGCATTATTTGTCGCCTTTTTTCTTAGATTGTGTATTGTTTATCTTTTTTTTTCTCTCTAAAATTTGTGAATCACTTTCTTCCTTAACTTTGTGCAATGTTCTATTTTAACATTTTATTTTTCATATATTACTTTTGTATTAATGACAACGGCAGGTACTACATCTACTTAGTACTACAAGCACAAAATTCTTGTTTGATATTGAATTTTATTACCAAAACCTTTTTCAAAAGGATATCTTTGGGGCAATTGGTTGGAATTTTCTTGTAAAAACCATGAATGTCCTTGAAGAGGTTTATAGAATTGCAAGAGCTCAAATTATCTTTATGTTTGCTCTTACAATTTTTTATGACTACTAGACTCACAAGACTTACAATATGATTTGTAGTGATGTATTCATTAGCTTTCTTTACAAGTGAAATCAAGTTCGATGAAGAGATCAAATATGGGATGACAAGTGACCCTTAGCCTAGAGCAACAATTTGTTCCATTGTCCCACGTTGTTGTTTTTAGGTAAGCATGTTGGCAATGAAGTATATCATAAAAACAATATTATCATAATAACTAATATTAACAGTGAAGGAGGTTTTGAACTCAAACAAGACAAAGCTATCATGGATATGACATAAGGAACAGGGAGAATGCAAAGACCAATAAATATAAAAGGACAAGCAACTATCCGTGTGAAAGTTTTGTTTCAAGTTTCACTGTGCTTGCAAAGTTATCATAACTTCAAGTTTTGAATCTACGTATGAATAAACTTTATGACGCTTTGCCAAATACATTTTCAAAGAACATATTTTTTCTAAATCGTAGTGCCAAATCGATTGTGAATACCATTTTTTTTCTTTTCCACGATTACTCTCAAAATTTTATACTTTTATTTTTCAAAAAATATATATATAAAATTTTGAAAAAAGAGATTTAGCCTCAGAAATGGAAATCCTGCATCAGACAGACTTACACTCAGCTCATAGAGTAAACTCCATGCATAAAAAGAGAAAGGTTCAAAAGATTGTCTTCATGTAAAACCCTAAGATGAGAAGAACGAAATCCATATAAATACACAAGTAAGGGATTTGAGAAGGGGAGAGACGAAAATTTTAAGAGCGGCCAATTATTTTTTTTAAAAAAAATTATAAGAGAGATCTGAGAGAAAGGAGGAAGAAGAGATTAGAAATAAAAGAAGAAAATTCATTACCGGCTCCAGGTATTTCTTTCTCGCTTTATTACTTTATTCGTCGTTGAATATCTTTGAAGAACAACGAGTGATAAAAATAAAATGTTTTCAAAAGAGCTGCTGGGTAAATGAGAGATAGAAGAGAAATATTGAAATCAAATTGTGAAACCATTGTTATTACTTTTGCTATACATTTTAATAATATAATATGATGCTATTTGAAAACATTGATTTGAAAAGGGCCTGAAGTCTAGAACACGAAACTGCTACCTACTCACGAGGTGCCAGACTTCCATCAACTTTTCACTTTTTTTTTTGTTTTTTTGTTATTTTTTATATATATTCTTTTAAAATTTTCTAACGTGAAAGTTTTGTTCCAATCCGATTCCGATTACCTTTGCAACATATGTCTCGGCTTTTACTTTCGTTTCATTTACGTCTTTTATCTTAAATGTTTTATTTTTATTTTTTCTTTTTCTTTTTTTTCTTCTTTCTTTTTTTACTTTTGGATTTTTAAGTTTTGTTTCACGATTTTTTTTAATCCTTTTGTTAAAAGAGTGAACATTATTATTTTTATTATTCCTATCCCAGATTATATTCTAGTGATATAGTTTATCATAAATAATATATTTTATTTGTTGATTTTATTTTATTTTATTATTACCTTTTTATTAATTTTCTTAGTTTTATTTTATTCTAATATTAACAATAAAATTTTCTTTAATTTTCTTTTATATTATCTCATTATTTTTTGCTTTAGTTATTATGTTAGTCACTTATCATTTAAAATTGTTATTATTATTATTATTATTATGGTTGTTGTTGTATATTTATAAAATATAGATAATGATTTAATTTATATTTATAGTTTATCTTTTTACATTATATTTTTTATTTTTTATTTTTTAATTAAAAAATAATAATATAATTGCATCAATTTATAATACTAACGTATAGTTTCTCTATCGTCATGTATTATAAATTGATAAAGTCTATGTGTGCCTACGTTACCAAGACTTTATGCAATATTAATTTATCATGTATTGTCTTAAATTAATTAGTTAATCACTCTAATAATAAATCAAAGTATATTTTTCTTTCTAATTACTAACTTACTTACGAATCAATCAACTAATTTAAATCTAAATTGTTTTATTAATAAAACAATTTATAATGCTAATGTGTAGCGACTCTACCCTCATGCATTGTAAATTGTTAGAACCTATGTGTACCTACGTTTCCTTAGGTTCTATACAATATAAATTTATCAAACAAAGTTTTATTTATTTCTTATTAAATAATTTTTAATCAATTCAAATATATATTTACTCCTTTCATCAAATAAGATTGATTTCAAATTTTAAAATTTCTTAAGTCATATTTCTAATTCTGATCAATTAAATAACTAAACATCTCTTTGCTTATTTATAAAAAAATTTACACCATCGATGTGTAATTTACATTACCTTCAATTATTCAATAAATTATAAGAGATTTATGTATAGCTTACGATATCTTAAATTCTCTTTCAACGTTAATTATAATCAAAATTTAAATTTAAATACCTGATTTACGAATAAAATATTTTTAATGATTTGCAATATAGTTGTGTGATCTTCCTTCACTTTCTGTATTGTTTCTCGTAGGATACATGTATAACTGCGTTATCTTGTATTCTAAATATTATAATTTTACAAAATAATTTTAATTTCAAAATAAATTTTCTTTTACTAAACTTAATTTTAATCAACTAATTTCATAACTTTTTAGATAGAACTACGTGACTTTGAGTTCTCCATTGCACCTGGGAATACGTAGGAGCGGGAACCGAACTCGTCAAGTCAAAATAAATTTTAAAATTACCCAAATAATATTTTAATAAATAGTATTTCTTCTTCTAAAATAAAATAATTAATGTTTGGGGGTTAAATAAATATTTTTTAAAATTAGAATGAATTTTCACAATTAATTTTAGGTAACCATTTTTAAACGGACGTTGTAGGGTGCTAATACCTTCCCTACACGTAAATGACTCCCGAACTCATTTTTGGTTTCAAATATCGTATTATATTTAAGTTTTTTCCAAGATTTTTTCTTAAAATAAACTTTGGTGGTGACTCCTCTGATATTTTTGAAAACGTTTTTCGCCGTACTGTTACGACCGCCCAGTTGCGACATCGATTAAAAAGTTTTTTTTTTTCTAAATATTTTTTCATCTAAAAAAAATGAACATTGCACAAATTTAAGAAAGAAGACAATGAATAATATAAAACAATATACATGACAAAAAAAGATAAAAAATTAACTAAGTTAATATTTTTAATGGAAAAGAATTTATTTAAAATATTTATAATAGTTGGAGAACTAAAATAAATCAAAATAAACTTGAAGGATAAAATCAAATTTAAATCTTAAGTTAGAGGACAAAAATATTAATTTTTGCAAAAATATTTTAACTCAACTTTATAACTACGATGTATAAGATAAAAAAAAGAGCGAACTTTTATAAATGTAAACATGAGTATTTATAAAAAAAAAATTAGAATTTTATACAATATAATACTAAAAAGATGAAGTAACAAATTTTATCCAAAAATTTAGATTAAAATTGACCAAAAAAAAGTAAAAATTAAACAAAATATAGTAAAAGTAAATATCGACCTCTCTCACATCCCTACTACCGCTGCCCAAACTCTTAAACCCACTTATTTTCTCCCCCATTATCTATTCCTTTCTCTTCCTCTGGCCATTATCTTCAACTACAAATAATCATATTCTTCTCCTTCAACCCACATTCCCAACAATGAAAGAATGCATTACTCTCCATATTCCTTCCTCAACCCACCCTTCACATACCACACTTGTAGAAACTCATTCCTCTCAACTCATCACTCTGACCATAAAAACTCTTATCCCTCAACCCATTATCTTCAATTATGAAAAGTTTTCCTCCCTAACCCATCACAACCATGATTTCCATTAAATTTAACTCCATTCCTTTTATAGCCTCTCTCTTTAAAAAAAATAAAATTCATTTTATAATCTAAGAAAACACAATCCTTTAAAACTAAATATTTTTTTTATTTTTAGACATTTTTGTCCTTATTACTTTTTTTTAAAAAAATAAAAATTTATTTTTTATTTAAAAATTTTATTTTGTTCTTTTCTGTAATAAGTGGTCTAAATTATTACACCAAGTAATAAAAATTATTTATTTATTTATTTTTAATATATTTTAATTATAAATATTTTATTTTTATTTTTTAAATATGGTTCTTTTAATTCGATTGCTTATTATAAATAATAATAATAATAATAATAATAATAATAATCATAATAATAATAATAATTTTTTTGTAAATATATTTTATTTTGTCACAATAATAATTATTCACTATAATTAAACTGACTCACACTCTTGCATTAATTATATTTTGATATTCTCATTTTTTCTTTTCTTTTCTTTCAAATTTCATTTAATTAATGATTTTAACATTAATTTGTTTTTTTAATCATATTATATTTGAGTTGTATTTTTATTTATAAAATTTATCCTATTCTAACATTAATAATAAATTTTTCTATAATTTTTTATATTATTTTATTATTTATATTTTAATTATTATGTTGATTATTTTTCTTTAAAATTATTATTTTTTATTTTATTTATTATATTTTTATAGAATATTGATGTGATTTAATTTTATGTTTATGATTTATTTTTTTATTTCATGAATAGTAAATTATTTTTTTTATAATAAATGAATAAATAATAATATAATTGTATTAATTTATAATACTAATATATAATTTATTTATCATTATTTATTATAAATTGATAAAACTTATATGTACATGCTTTATTTATGTAATATTAATTTATTATATGTTATCTTTATTTAATTAGATAATTATTTTAATAATTAATCAAAATATGTTCTCTTTATATTTACTAATTTATTAATTAATTAACTAATTAAATAAAATTATTTTATTAATATAATAATTTATAATATTAATGTGTAGAGACTTTTTTCTATGCGTTATAAATTATCAAAATTTATGTATACCAAAAGTTTTATACACTATTAATATATTAAAAATTTAAATTTATCTTCTGAAATTAATTAATTACATAATTATTTTTCTTTAATTAAAACTTATCATCTAAAATATTATTCTATTTAAATTATTAAATAATGTAAATTATTATGACTCAATCATATTTATCTCTGATTATATATATATATATATATATATATCATTAATTTAAGTATATTTCTTATAATTTTTATTTTCATAATTAATTAAAAATATATTTTCTCAAATATTTCTCTATTTCTATTATAAAAAGAATTTATTTATCTACTTATTAATTAATATAATTAAAATCTTTTCATCGTATCAATGCAACAATTTGTAGTATTATTATGTAATATTTTTACTTTTATATACTTTAAATCATTAAAACTTTTGTATACTAACGTTATTTTGAGTCTTATGCAATATAAATTTATCAAATAATATTTTAATCTTTTTATTGAATAATTATTTTTATTGATTAATTTAAATATATTTAATCCTTTCAATAAATAAAATTAATTTTATATTTTACATTTTCTTAAGTCATATTTCTAACTTTAATAAATTAAATAACTAAATATTTAATTACTAAATTTTATTTTTTTATTTTATTATACAAACTTTTACAACATTAATGAATAATTTACATCGCTTGTCTAATAAATTATAAGAAATTTATATGTATATTATACGCTATCTTAAATTCTATTTTAATATTAATCTTTAAAT
The DNA here is from genome assembly GCF_003935025.1 of Abrus precatorius. Lineage (NCBI taxonomy): Eukaryota > Viridiplantae > Streptophyta > Magnoliopsida > Fabales > Fabaceae > Abrus > Abrus precatorius. Next base: position 7,291,316 of record NW_020874428.1, on the reverse strand, counting down.
TTAATTATAAATTTAAATATTTATTTACAAATAAAAATATTTTTCTTCTTTTACCTTATATATTATTTATAATATAATACATGTATAATTACGTTATCTTATATTCTAAATGTTATAATTTTATGAAAACTTCAAAATAAACTTTCTTTACTAAACTTAATTTTAATCAACCAATTTTATAATTTTGATAATGAAACTACCTAATTTTGTGTTCCCCGTTGTACCTATAAATATGTAAAAGTATCAGTCAAGTTAAAATAAATTTTTATTTTTTAAGATATTAATTAATATTTCAGTAAATAAATTTATTTAAAAATAAAACTAGAAATAATTATTGTGTAAGAGTTAAATAAATATTTAAATAGATGTTGTAGTATACTAATACTTTTTTTACATATAAACCTATTTTTTTTAAGATTATATTATTTTATAAATTATTTAATTTTTTTAATAAATTTTGGTGATAACTCCTTGAATTTTTAGAAAATATTTTAGATCTAAACAATATTTTTTTAAAAACAGTTTGCCGTTATGTTATGACTTGTGACAAATTAAAAGTATTGCATAAAATAAAAATTTCAGATATTTTTATTAATTATAAAAACTTTAAATATAATTTATCTTATCAAAGTTTTAAATTGAATAAAAAATAAAAATAAGCCCCACCCGTATACACTCTTGCCACACAATGGCAGACAAGCATGAAAGCACTAATCGAGTATTAATTAATATTATTATTATAAAATGGCCGACAAAGTACGCAGAAGTTACTGGAATCGGTGATGCTGTCATCTAAACAACTCAAGAGAAAAACATCTTAGGGTACATACATTCTCTATCACACATCTTTTAATATATTTTTAATTATTAATTATAATTTATTAATAATTAAAAATATATATTCAAATTTAAAACTACATATAAAACTGAAATTATTTTTTATTAATTGATATTTGTGTTAGGTAGTAGTTTTATATTTTAAAACTACATATAATTTTGTTTCTTATATAAAAATATGAAATAAACAATCAAAATAAAAATGAACAAACCTTACGATTAATTTTTAAAATTAGAAACATCATTAAATTAGTTTTTAATATTTTAAATTAAATTTATTAATCTTCGACTTTATTAAATATTGGTGTTAACTTTTATTAAAGTGTAAAGTAAGTGACAGTTGAGATAAATATTATATCGTACTTTTAGTATATAAACTCCAAATTAATTTCAATCGTTGTAAAATAATATTATTTTAATCACATAAAATTATTCTACGCATCGTTTAACTAAAATTAAAATCATTGTAAAAAATTATTAGTTAAATTTATGTGTCTTAACATTTCACAAAGTAAAAACTTAACAACCTCTCACAATTTCATAAATTTATATGATAATAAAAATTATTAACATTACATAAAAATAAAAAATAAAAATCTACATGAGAAAAAAATAAAAAAAGTTTCTCCAAATGAGGAGAAATATTTTTGTCCAGACCTAAATAAATAAATAATTTATTTTTCTTATTCTTCTTTTATGTCAACGAGTAAAGTATACAATTTCGATCTTATCTTCGTCCTCTTTATGTCTTTTCATTTTAATTTCCCATAACAAGGGGAGAAAAAGCACTGGTAGTTATTTAATTTATTAACGTGATATCCAATTTTCTCCTTATTATTTTGACGTAATAATACTTTTTTAAAATAAAATTATTTTCTTTTCATGATGGCTTCTATTTTTATCTCGTACGGGTCACAGTTGGCATTTACATGTAATTACTAGTAATTTCTAATTTCCAAGTTGTGAAATCTTCTTGCTAGCTCTCGGCTAGAGAGAACCATAGGGGCACAGTAACATTTTTGTTCGAATAATTTACAGAAGGATTAATGACAAGTACTATATATCTTGTAAATAATTAGCACATCAAAGTCACTCATTGTTCGGAAATTTTCATCACTTCTACAAACAAACCACACAACACAGTTGATTTGCAGAACTATGAGCACCAAAATAGATCAATCCTTACATACTAACACAAACTCCAGAAACAAAGCCCATTGTCGTAACCACACGCACTACACATATTATATTATTTTTCTAGTTGATGAAGACACGAACAAGTATTTAGTATATATATATATACACACACACACACAAAAAGGTTGGGTACTTTAATTATTAGTTAAGATTCATCATACTAAGCACTGATTCCATCTCTGGGGTTAAATTTTGATGATCCCAAGTTGGCAACGTGAAACTGCGGTGTGTACTTGTTCGACGCAGCTTCATTCACCGGAGGCTCATTCAGAAATGCCCAGCTACTCTTCGTCCACCTGCATGTATACATTTCAGAAACACATTCTCTAATACCCTTTTGTATTATATTAACTAAAATCTATTAATAATCAAGATGTGAAATGAAGAGTGTGTTAGAACTTATGTTTTGGTATTTTTCATTTTATTTTTATAATCCATAACATTTTAGTTTTGTTTATAAATTATTATTATACTTATTTAAAAAATTTACCAGCCATTTTTCTTGATAAGCTGCTCCAAACTTGTGTCAACATCCATATTTATGGAGTCTCGTACACGGGTCAAGGGCATGGTGATTGACTTCTGCATCTTCTTCTCTGGATCTGTGTATTTGCTACCCTGTCCAGGGTGCATCATAATAATTACAAATTTTAGATTTTTCCCCTTATTTTCTCTTTATATTAATATACAAGATACACAAAAGCACAAAAAAAGGTTTCAATTTCAAACCTGGTTAGTCTCTGATGTATTGGCAATAGCTTTAAGGTGTTCTTCTTCTATCTTCTTCCTTGATTTCCAGTAAGCATCTATTTCATCTTTGGTTAGTGAGCGATTCCTTTTGAGTGTGGCTAAAACATTGAAAAGTTTTCCCTCGTTAGAATTACTAGTTATTAATTAACATGGCTAATCTAGAAAAAGGTTTAAACATAAAACATGGTTTACCAGATTGAGGATCCATGAGAGTAGAGTCCCATCCTGCCATAAGAGAACCCATTTTGGTATGGTGCTATCACACTAGAATGAGTAAATGACTGTCTTTGTGGATAAGTAAACTACCTACTCTGTAAACTTCTTAAGATTATTATATTTTATAGTGGTAGCTGCTTGGAGCGTTATTCCTTTTCCTCTTGGTCTTATCTCTTAGGAATTTTTTTAATGCGTGATGAAAAGATGGAATGCCTCCCACTTAAAATATAGAATAATTATATTTTTACTAATGTTTTAAATTAAACGGGTGATGTCACAGACAGAAATTGAGGAGATAATAATATATATTAAAAGAACATAATATATAATTTACAAGATGAATGTATAATATATAACTAAATAATAAAAATAATAATACTGTATAATCTTTTATTTATTTTAAAAGTGTTTTAAAATTAATTATCTTTTACAAAGCGGTTCAATAACGTTGGTTCATATATGATTTTGAGAAATTTATATGTAAAAAAAATAATATAAAATATTTCTTAATTTACAAGACATCTTACAAATCACTAATATAAAATATAACGTTGATTCTCATGAATAATAAAATGAATATTCTGGGTTTCAGTTATGGTAGCCCACAGAATTAGAAGACAAGGTGGGAACCTCACCGGCAATTTTTGCTCTAAACCTTATATTCTTCTTTCAACCTGATAGATATTTTGCCTTCTCATTTGATTACAATCATTGTTGGTTTTCATGTTTTCTAATTTTAATTCGTACATCATTTGAGCATGAAATTAAAAGTCATGTTTGTACAGTTTGGACTACTTCACATACTCTACAAGATTAAAGATATTCTTTTTTCAATACACCTTTTTTATTAAATGAAATTCAATTGAAAATTGCTTAATAAAAAGTGAGCTATTAAATAAATAATAAATCTTATATTATTTGAAAAAAGTTGTATGAGTTTTATTCAGCATGACATTGCACAAGTGTCTTCTTTTAATAACATATTTTTCACATAACTTTTAACATATCTTTATAAGTTATACTGAAAAATATAAACTCACTTTTTTAACAAAAAAAATGAAACTACATTATTCGTTTAATAATTAAATTATATTAAAAAATTAAAATAATGTACAATATTTTCATATCTAGCGTGATATTGGTGTAATTATCATGAATGATGAGGTGTTGCTATCCTCCATGGAGATGGGATCCACCTCACCCAAATAATCTTATCCTCAAGAAAATATCCCCACTCGACTCTACTTTTCCTTTTCTGTGTTTTCGCTTAGGTTAAATGGTTGTGGAAAACAATTCCCATTCTTGTTTTTTGGGTCAAATGTTCATAAGAGGCCCAACAGAACTGGATATTGATTTTGCAGCCCAACACATGGCATGAGAAAACTGAGCCAAGATATTAAAATTGTTTTTATTTTAAAATTGTGTTAACATACAAAGAGAAAAAAAAAAAAAAAAAAACTCATTGAAACTGCTTCAAGAAAAAAGAGAGTCTATTTCTTATAGTTAGGTTTATTATGATGGAAAGTGAGAGATTAATTTTTAATGTTATTGTGTTTTGTAATAAACGATTACTAAGTTATGTTTAATATTGAAGATGCATGTTTGATTATTTATTGTGTATTATTATAATACTCTTGATATTAAAGATGGTTTGATTATATATATATTGTTACACTCTCTTAATCTACAAATACTTTTTTTTAAAAAAAATGTAAACTAAACATTGACCCCCAAAATAAAAAAACGATAAACTAAACTTATATAGTCTTTGAAAAAAAATAAAACAATATTACACTCTTGATCACACACATGTAAAGCGTGTCTTTTTAAACAGTCACTTTTTCCATCTAAAACTGTCATAATAATAATAATACCATAAAATATTTTTTTTATCTAAATATTTAAATATAGCTTTTCCATACCTTTGTATATATCTAAAACTTACTATACAGTAAAATCATTTTCTAAATTTACTTTTTTAGATATTTTTTTTTAATAAACTTTGATACTTCTTTTATACCGTGTTCAGAAAAGAAAAATAATATATCATATTTTATTTCGTAAAAAAAAACATTTTCATTGATAATCTTTTTGATCTTCATTAAACACTCATTTTCTAACAAAAAAATTAATATTTATTGATTATTTTAACGGTTAATTTTATTATTTTTATCGTCAGTTTTTATATTTTTTGATTCAACAAAATTTTATTTATAAATTTAAAAACTAATCCATCAAAATGATATTTATGTAAAAATAAATAAATAAATCACATTTTAGACACACTAACTGAGAGTAATTCTATTTGTAATAAAAAGGTAAAAATTATTTATTTGACATAGTATTAATAATACAATGTCATGCGCATATAAAATACTTTCTCTATGTTTGAAAAAATGATATAACTTTAGTTACAAAATTAGTTAAAAATTATATAAGTAACTTATAAAATTAAAATTATTTTATAAATTAATTATATAATTTACTAATTTAATTTAAATGATTTAAAAAATAATTATATTATATTAATATAATATTAAAATTAATTATTATTTATGTATGATTAATTAATTAAATAATTACATATAAAATATTTTTTTATATATGTTTAAACTTAAGAGTATATAATACCCTCTTATTTTATCGTACATCATATAATTTACCAAAGTATACGTGAATAGAAGAGAAAGGAAAACAAATAAAAAAAAAAGTTTAGGCCAAAATATTTATAATATTTATATTATTTAATAATTAAAAAATATAAAATTAAATAATTTAATTTTTAGTTTGAGAAATTTAAATAAGTAAATTAATTTTATAAAAATAAAATTAATATATAATTTATTGTATTACTTTATTTTAACATGTAATATAATTTTAAAATATAAATAAATATCAAATTTTAAATAAGATACTTACAAAAATTTAAATTTTATGAAATATAATATAATATAATTATAAAAATAATAAAAGATAATTGTATGAGTAGCTTAATAAGCAAGTGTTTAAATTTGAAAGTAATATTCTGACTTGAAAATTAAAATTAATTAATAGGTGGGACTTACTTTTTCTTTCTACACAATTTTCGTGTCTCTATTTACTGTAAAAAGAAAAATCTTCATCAACGGCTTCCCATGCCACACTGAGAAGAGGGAATTAAGATGAATATATCAAATCATTCACTTACATGGGAGTGGGCTACAGTTTGTGCATGCAATCATGCTTTTGAGATTCGAAAAGCCAAACTATCTCTATTATGAAAATAATGATGAGACTTGGCCACGGGAGAGAATATATAAGGGGTTTTGGCTGCCCAGTATGTTGATGATACCATTGATTCACACGAAATTAAAAATGAAGGACCCCAGTGTCTTGTTTCAGCACAATTATACCTTCCACTATAATGGCATCTTCTGTGTTTGGATGTAATTATCATCTCTAAATAAGTAAAGCTTAATTAACTATTTTACACGAGAAGAGGTCCTTTCATGTGCATAACAAGTTATGTTTAAATTAAAATGTTTTTCTTAATCTCAGTATGTCAAGTGGAGATTTCAATTCTAGAAGAAGATAATTTAGATGAAAAATAAAATAAAATTATAATGTCATCTTGTGATGAGGAATTGGATTTTCCTTTAACATTTCTACATACCTTCAACTAAATCCACTCTACAAGCCATGATGATACTTAAGAAGAGATAAATCTATAAGATGCAGAAAAGCTTGATGTAATAGCCATAGGAGAAGAAGAAAAATATGTAAACACTCACAACAAAAGACAAAAAGATAGTTATTCTTGATGCAAAGTTATGAATTTCCTTCTAAAATTGAAAAAAAAAATGGAAAATGAAAAAGGCGAGTTAGTAACAATTTTTATTTTTATTTTTTTCAAAGATGATAATATTTTCAGAATGCTCAGTGGCACTTACATTCAAATTGAAGAATAATAATCTCCAAACATAATGTGAAGTAATTTTATTGACTACCACTACCACCCTATTAGTTATTTCTCCTCCTTCTTACTTAGTTTTCTTGGCATCATCCTTCTTTAGATAACTTTGATCTAATGTGGTTAAGATTATTCTTGTGATATTGAATGACATTCCTCATCACTCCGAATAAATCATGACTTTAGCTTTGATAGAGCAGACTGGATCGAGATAAAAAGGAAGTAATATGATTTTTTTTTCACTGGATAAATAGCCATAGTGGAAAATATGTGTTTGCTTGCTTTGTTTTTTGTTTTTTGTTTTTTTTAGATTTTTCATCTGGTCTAATCTGGATTTAACTCAGATCGCACATCTAAATATAGTGAGTGAATTTACTATTAAAGATTTTTTACATATACAATAACTTAAACTTAATATCTTACTTAAGCGATATTAAACTGCTTATCACTCATACAAATTTCTGCTGATTATAGTTTGTTGTTTCTGTTTGGTATATGTTTTGAGAGAGAATAATATGGTTTGTGCTCTTTAATTTTAATTTGTCAAAGTCTCTATCGTCTAAATACTTTTAAGTTGTTGAAACTTTGACATAAACATTTCTATATATGAAAAAAGAAAAAGAAGTCAAAGCTCTTGTGCTCATTTACTCACTTAGAGTTCGAGGCTCCTACACCGCTTGAGTGAGGTTGACCTCCAAATAAGGACGGGCTTAGGCCCAAATTGCATAATCTCGAGCTATTATAGCTATTCAGCATATTTTCACTTGTTTGATAAATATATTTAATATTTATTTGGTTTAAAGCTGAGTAGAATTATTCTTTTAATATAATTGATTTTAAACAATTGAATATATCTGAGATGTGTACCTAAATTACTCTGAATTATATATATTGTTAAAACATGTATTTTTTAAATTAAAATTTGCAAAATTTAATTTTGTAACTTTAAAGCAAACAAGACCTTAATCACTATAGCGGTTTGGTTTGGAGGATCTAGATCTAGTCAATAAAGTTATCTTTTACTGTGCTATTTTTTCGCGCATAAAAAAAGGATATACAGATTACAAAGATCATAATGCCAATATATTCAACTTCAGTTACTTTATCATATCGAGAGAGCATTGTGTACATAAAATAAATAGAATGAAATACCTCAGCCACAGTAATCAAGTACAAATACTAATCAATAATTTAACTTGAGCACATGATCAATTTTGTTCTATTTCTAATGCGTATCAATAGCAAAGTAAGTTTACAAAAAGACTACAAAACTATGATTTACTTAGCAGTACCATTGTCCCTAGGCGCTAGGTGAACTAAATTGTCAAAAGGGTCATGGCTAGCTCCTACTTTATATTTTTCTTCTCTGCTTAATTGGTGCATACATGAAATGCTGATGAACTTTACCCAAAAAATGATGAAAAGTTTGGGTAGAAAGAAAATGAGAGAAGGGAATCATTTACTAAAACTGGATAACCCTTTTGCCATTAGTGATTGATGGATCCATTTTAGGGTTCACTCTCATACAGAACTGACAGGTGATATAGTTGGTTGGTGGACTGTAATGTCAGCATTTTAGTTTCATGACATGAATTTGGTGAATTGTAAAAAGCCTATCATCAGGTTCCAGCTAGCAATTTTCATGTTGGAAAATGGTTTTGCATGGGGAGAAAATAAAGTTGAAAACTAAATAATAAGAAATTGAAGGGGAAAGAGAAAACTAGAAGGCAATAATTGAATGTATGATGTATCAGTTTAAGAAATAAGGTACATGCATAAAAAAAATGGAGGTACAATAGAGAATGAATAACAGGTTTGTGCCGGGCCATGCTGATTAAAACAAGTACTTTACCATCAATGAATTTGAGTTGTATTATTGTAGTGAGCAAGTTGGTGAGTGGACCATGCGGTTCAATTACGCTAACTGATCTATCTGTCAGCTACCTTTGCAAACTTATCGAAAAAGATAGCAAAAAATTAAAATATATTTGTTCATTTTGAATAGTCCACTGCACTGCATTGTGTTTGGACCAAATCCTAACTTATAATATAATAATAATGTATGATATGGCACGGGCACGTGTGCTAGGGACGGTGCTTCAAACATTTTTAGGAGTGCTGATAGTGACACAGCTATCATCAACTACTAGTCATTTTTAGAGAAAGTCTCTTCAGGACATGTAGATAATGTGTCCCTTCCAGATAGCAGTGTGAATATGTAGCCATAAGATCCATCTACCAACAATATCTAACCTTTACCTAAATCCAAAAGGAAGAAGAAATTTTGAGAATGAATCAGTGAAGAGGTTAGAGGGGAAAGGGACATCAATCATCGTCCATATATCCTTCTATCTTTTTCCACACACAACTTTTTCATATACAAACATCTTAATGGTCAGTCTTTACTTTTTGACCATAAAAGTGTGAACTTGTGAGTAGTTTCCTTTGAGAAAATATGATGAAACCATGTTAATATTAAAGGCTAAGGACTTGCATTAATGGTTTTGTTTAGATGGGGTGCTACATTGAATTTGTAGTGGTTGGTCGAGCTTGACATTTGGTCGATTTGATCATAACAAAATGCTGCAAAATGTTCTTCACTTACTCCCCTGTCCTGTTGCCCCATAAAGTCTCTATTATGGTGAATGAATGTGATTCAATCGAGTCTTCAAAATTGGTGCAGAATTTAATAAGACCATGGTGAATAAATGAACCAATTCATTCAATATTACTATGTTTTCTATGTCATGGAAAGAATGAAAAATTGAAAAATGAAAGAATAGAAACAGCTGTCCACAGTTTACACTGCAACCAAACTAGAACTTGGTCATGAGGCACTAACCGTTGGATTGGTCTTTGATTGACTCACATAGTTCATGATAGCAATCTTAGACAAATTAATATCAAGGTGGGTCCCACTTAAATTAGCCATTTTTGTGTCAGAACTTGTTAGGTGATCTTAAAGCATTTAGTTAAAGCAAGGGGATAAAATAAAAATAAAAGAATCATCATTTTTTTTTCTCAAAAAAGTGAGAGTGAAATCCTACTCATTTAATGGTAAACTAAGACAAGGAATTTCTATGGTGTAACTGGAAGCAGTGAGTGATGAAGATGAAAGCTGGTTTCCATTTATTTGAACCGATAGTACTATAACCCTTGTCTCTATGAAGAAGGGATGCTTTGCTTGATGCTTGGAAAAACAAAAACAAAAGGCATGAGGATGTGATGCTCATTTTTCTAGTTTTAGTTTTATCCACAAGCTTTGTTTTGTGAGGTGTAACTTTGTTACCTATAAACCCACAATCACAATCACAACCTTCATCCCGCATCTCTCACTCTTTTTGTTTTGTTCAAGACACTGGCTTTGGAGTTTGAGGCACAGTCTTGGAAGGATTCTCCACATTCTCTCAACCCAATTCACCATCCTTTGTGCTCTCCAACTTTTCTGCAAGATTTCCTCACTTTCTAGGTCCTTGTCTCACGGTACACGCATCTGCCTCTAAATTTTTATGCTTTTCATTCATTTCTTTTTTTGTTTCTTTTAAAATCTAAACATGGGAATTTGTACTGGATTGAGGCTTTGAATCTTGTGACACAGCTTGTCTTTCAAGTTAAACCAAACACCTCATCACGCATTTCACTGCAACATATGTTCTCATTCCATCATTGTTACTAGTGCTTCACGTTCACCACTAGCATCATCAATAAATCCACTGAATTTATGCAAAAATGTTATGGTTGTACTGTTATACACCAATACTTATGTCTGAATTTTCTTTTTCAAACATGTTGGCTGTGACAGTTCTACTACACCTATCATAATGCCATTCAGGAGTATTGTGCATGATCTCAAGGAGATTGGAGAGGGTATTGCCAACATGTATAGAAGAGGGACAGAAGCCAAGCATGTGCATCGCCATGGAAAATCTCACATTGCACCAGAATGTTCCTCACCATCACCATCACCATCACCATCACCATCACCATCTCAGAGCCAGTGGGCCAACTTACCACCTGAGTTGCTGTTAGACATAATTCAAAGGTTGGAAGCAAGTGAAACTTCATGGCCTGCACGAAGAGCACTTGTAGCATGTGCCTCAGTTTGTAGGTTGTGGAGAGAGATAACAAAGGATGTGGTTAAGACACCAGAACAGTGTGGTTGGCTCACTTTTCCTATATCACTAAAGCAGGTAGTTTTTACTTTCTTATTATATGATTGGAATCTATACTATTGGTTTCAGGCTTGGAAGCATGGGGTACTAATGTGTGATTACTTTGTTTGTTGTCTTTGTTGATCCTTATCAGCCTGGTCCGAGAGACTCTCCAATCCAGTGTTTTATTAAGAGAGAGAGGGTGACTTCAACATATTGTTTATATCTCGGTCTGAGCCCTGGTAATAATATCTTTGTGTTCACATAATTTTTGTTATTATTCCCTGAGAAATAATTTTGTTATAATTTCAGTAAAATAATAAGGTTTCTCTTTTAGTATAAAAGCGGTTTTTGGAAATTGAATTAAATCACCCGCCTTGAGGATCTATTTTTTTATCCTTTTTGGTAGTTTCTTTGATCATAAAACTAATGAAGAATGACTTTCAAAGTTTTTATTCATAAAACTTTCTTGTGAAGATTATAGCTTTGATTCTCTGCATTGGAAAGGATAATTTATTAATGATAGAAAGACTTGTGTTTTCCTGTTGTAAAGCACTTCTACTGATGAATGATTCAAGGATGTTTACTTTAAATGTAACTATAGCAACAGTGAGGAAGATTGGTAATAGCTTTGTGTTCACGTAATTTATTCTCCATTTGGAAATAGTCTTGTTAAAATTTCGGAAAAACATTATGGTTTCTCTTTGAATCTACAATCGCTATATGGTTGTTCAAACACCTTCCTTGTGGATCTTTTCTTATTTAGATAGTTTCTTTCTTAGAAAGTTCTTTGATCATTCTTTTTTCTTCTATTCATGATACTTCTGCTTTCACATGAGAAATTCTTAATAATCAAAAGACAGCCCATGTGCTTTCCTATTGTAAAGCACTTACTCTTGATGGATCATGATTCAAGGATATTTGTCATAAATATAGTATACTAGACTTTTTTCTTATTACCTACTTATTTTTTGGTTCATGTTGACTTTCTATATAACCTTTGAAGTGAAAATTACTGAATGCTAAAACTAGTATATGCATGACTAAATATACTGTCCTTTCTATGCTCCTGTTTTATTTCCTATGAGAATTGTGTTATTGTATTTGCAGCTCTTTCTGGTGATATGAGCAAACTGTTACTGGCAGCAAAGAAGATTAGAAGGGCAACGTGTACAGAATTTTTAATATCATTGGTTGCTGATGATTTCTCTCGGACTAGCAACACTTACATTGGAAAACTGAGGTTAGTCTCATCCCTCTATGTTCTTTATATTTATGATTGATACAATATACTACTGTTCACATGATCTGTAAGCAATAAACAGGTCTAATTTTCTGGGCACCAAGTTTACAATCTTGGATGGGGAGCCCCCACATGATTCTTCACTCCCATTGAATTGCAAGTTGCAACAAAGAGTCCACCTGAAGCAGGTACTTCCAAAGGTTGCTGCTGCTAACTATAAAGTGGCCACAGTATCTTATGAACTTAATGTTCTCAGAACAAGAGGTCCAAGGAGAATGAGATGTACAATGCACTTAATCCCAATATCGGCAATTCAAGAAGGAGGAACTGCCCCTACTCCTTTGAAGTTTACCAATTGTGTTAATGACCGGGCATCTTCCAACCTTATTTCAAAAGGAAAGAAATCAGAAGTTGACTTTGACTCAACTAGCACTGGCAATACTCTAGAGTCAGCCCAGAGTGCAAGGGAACCATTGATTTTGAAAAACAAAGCTCCTAGATGGCATGAACAATTGCAATGTTGGTGCTTGAATTTCAAGGGAAGAGTTACTGTGGCCTCAGTGAAGAACTTCCAACTAGTAGCAGCTGCAGAACCATGCCAAAATGTTTCAGCGGCAGAACAAGAGAAAGTCATACTACAATTTGGAAAGATTGGGAAGGACATATTCACCATGGATTACCGATATCCCCTCTCAGCTTTCCAAGCCTTTGCAATATGCTTGAGCAGCTTTGACACAAAACCAGCTTGTGAATGATCATGAATCGTGATTTCTCCCCATTGTGGACAAACAGTCTTGTCACTCTTCCTTGATATAAAATGTATATATATTTTCATAAGAAAGGAGAGAAGCTGGACTAAACAGCTCTCATTCTAATGAGTGCTTTCATTCTGCATGCACAAGTTTGTATGATGCTAGCTATTAGGATTAATGTTTAATGGCAAATCTATTTTTCTGTAACCTGTAAAGAAGTTTGTTAATTTCCCCTATCATTAATCACATAAGAGAGTCAACTTCATTTAATGTAAAAATGAACAACTTAAAATGAAAATCACACACGGTATATTAAAATAACAAAATAAAAATGACATGACATGACAAATTACACAGTATAGATGTGTTTGTTCACACTTGCATGATGAAGTGCTTAAAGCGTATGAGATTGGCTCATTATTTTGTTACAAGTGTGTTACAGTATTCTACTATAGTCTATACAGGGTATTTTGGATTTTAGAAGGGAAGCCATGTGCTTGTTCATTCAAAGAATGTGAATGTCTTCAATGTCATCACAACTAAACTTGCAACCTTGACTGCGAGGATGGTCATCTGGGCCTGAAGCGTTTGGTTCAGGAAAAAGGCCTCTGAGGGATCTTTTAACAGTGGGCTGGTAGGTTAACTTCTCAGCCCGGTTAATGTTCAACTGAGTCCTTTGAGTTTTCAAGACAGGCTTGTCATTGGGCTTGATGGACTCAGAAGGCTTTTGTGGAAGAGTCACTTGAACACCAGGGTCTCTTTCATTGATTGAGCCATGAAACATGAGTGAGTTGTTGATACTCTGTATGTTGCTATTAACATATGCCATTCCCACCTCATCGTCTTCCTCCAGGTCTTCCTCATTGTTTTCTTCTCCATCTGTGTTCACTTCATTGCTCTCTTCTGGATCAGTTTTATAGGCTCGGTGGATATGAATTGAACCATCTTTCTTAGCTGACTCAGAACCTACATGCATTTTGGCTCCTCTATTGTCACCAGCCAAGGTTATGACACTAAACTGTTTATCATCCAAGGGTTGTGTAGGGTCATGCACTGAGGCTGTTAGTTTATGAACAAACTTTGTGATATCATCTTTGATACCCTTTTGCAATGGAGCCTTTTCCACAACACTTGTTTCAGGTGTTATGCTTGACACATTCCTTGTCCCTTCTTCTGTTGAACTCACAACTCTTGTGTCTTTCCCACTAGGGTTGGATGTGACAAACATAACCTTTCTCTCCACAGTTTCTCGTTGTGCTGCATGTGGCTTCTTATCTGCGCGAAACACCTTGGCAAATGAATCTTTAGCCTTTGTTGTTGTTCCTGAAGCAAATGCTATGGTGTGTTGAGTTGGTTTTGGTGTGGTGATTGTTTCTTTGCCTTTTCTTTCTGCCTTAGTGGTTTCATGCACTTCTTTCTCCTTTTCTTCATGTTGAAGGAACTTGCTCTGTGCTTCCAAAGGGGCCTCTGGTGTGGTTGTTTTGTCTCTGTCTTTTCTTTTTGCCTTAGTGTTTTCGTCCACCACTTTCTCTTTTTCTTCATGTTGAAGGAACTTGCTTTGTATTTCCAAAGGAGAATTTGGTGTTGTTGATCTTTGCTCATCACCTGTAATTGCTGCAGGTTGTGCGGACAGATTCTCAGGTGACTTGGGGGTGGTTTTCAATGGTGACTTCATCTTTGGCACTTCTGTTTCTTGTGCTATCTTCTCTTTTTCTTCTTGAGGAGTAGGTGATGCAGGTGAAGTGGTTTCTTCAGCTTGAGGCTTTAACACCTCATTGGTGTGCTCTGAGGTCAAAGAAGATGATGGATGAGGCTCAAACGGTGGTTCAGTTTTTGAAACTGGGAATGAAGAAGGCACAAAAGAAACTTGTTGAGAAGAATAAGGTTCTGGTGACTTGGGGGTTGTTCTCAATGGTGATCTTACCTTAAGCTCAGGTTCTTCTTGTTTTGGTTCAGACAAGACCATCTTTTCCCTTTCTTGTTCAGAAAAAGATGTTGCAGGAGTGGTTTCTTCAGCAGCAGGCTTTGGCACCTGCATGGCTCCATTATGAGGGGGAGACTGAAGAGGTTGTGTTTTGGGGGATGAGGATGCAATATGAACATGAGATGGAGATTGTGCATGAGGTGAAGGTGACGGTGGATGTGTTGGATGAGGCGGTGATTGGGTTTGAGGTTCAGCTTTTGAGGCGGTTTCATGAGTTTTGGTAGGACTAGGAGGATATAACTCTGAAGGTGTTATCACAGAAGGCTTAGATGGTCTTTGAATGGGTATGTTTGTGTCTGCATGAGGAGGAGATTTTGGTTTATCTTTTAGGCGACGAGAGAATGATTCAGATGGTCCTGATAGCCATGGGATCCTGAAACGAAGTGATTGCTTTCTTTGTGCCATGAATGGCTAATATCATGTGATTACACAAGAGGAAAGAGGGTGATGTTTTAGTGGTGTTTTGGATGAACGTAATGCTTTATATTGCAATGTTTGTAGTTATATATATAGTTAAGTGTTTATACTTTGGATGCATTATGGGGCTTACGTTACATGTTTTTTACTTGAGCTTGCAATTTCTTTTTGCTTCTTTTGGAACATTTCACATTGATTCCCTTGAAAAGTTCTATATTATTTCTTTCCTTAATTAATTAATTTTGTAATCAAACGTTTGCCACCCATTCAAATAACTAATATGTCACTCGAGAGGAAAGAAATTTCTCTTGCCTCTCCAAAAAGAAATTCCCGTATATGCTTTACTTCCTTGGAGTTCTTGGTTTTAGTCTTTCATAATTCACTTATTATGGTACTAGTTTTATTTCGGAAGTGTTTGAAAAATCTTTTATAAAACTTATATAAACATAAATGCATCTGAGTTGAAAATTTGAAAACATTGAGTTCAGAAAAATAAATTATGATCATTTTATAAATTATGTTAAGATTATCTAAATAAGTTAAAATTATAGGAGCAATGTAACCCACTTTCATAAATTTAGTTTATAAAAATCAACATCCTAAATTAAGTTTTCTTTTGTAATAAATTATTATAGAATAAATAATTAACCAAATTTATTTATTTAAATGCAACTTTCATTCAACTCAAACGAAATCCTCATTTAGAAGATCACGATGTTTTTCTTTTCCTTTTTTATTTTGCTTGGTATATTCTGAAAAGTATAAGTGTATAACCCGTCTGGTTCAGCAATTTCATAAAAAAGCAACCGAAAAGTGCCTTTCACCAAATCCTCGTTTAAGAAAATAATTAAGAGGCAAGATAGAGTCACAAATCGCGACTTAGACGATGATAGCAAGCTATTCTTTTGTCTTCAGGGCACTGGCAACATGAGATGCCAAACGTGGGGTAGAGCTTTTGTCTCGGCAATACAAGAAGAAAATTCTAAGTATTTGTTGCATGTCAATCGCTCATATCACCAGCGAATAAGCTTTTCATAAGACCAAATGAATAAAGCAAATTTCTTTTTAATCTGAGTACAATCAAAGGATAAATCTGATAAATCTCCATATATACCAATGCTAATATCCAATTTTATATTATGAATTCTTTATTCTTGAAAAAATAACATTTGTAAGAGTTATATTTCTTCATCACACGACTTCTTCCATATTAGGTTAAAAAATGTTTTCAAACATAAATCCAACTGTATCCTCGGCATATGCAAGGACTGAAGATAAAATCAGAACAAATCAGTGACAAACATGCCACAAGAAATCGTATATATGAAAAAGAGAATGCCATAAACATGCCACAGAAGACATTGTATATACAAACGACTATAGTTCAAAAGAATAATTCAAAGAAGTGAATCAGTAACCTGAACACTGGCGAACCTGTAACCATGGAAAAATTAATAAACATGATACAATTGAAAGACTAACAACTTAACAACCATAAACTCAGTCCTTTATTGGTTACATGATATGATAAATCTAGCAGACCGTAGCTTCCTTAATAAGGCAGCGCATTTGTTGCTCATTTGGCAGAGAAAGACTAAAATGGCACCTCTCGTGACCACTATACTATCTCATTCTTGGTGTTTTGCGGACAGGTTTTGTAAGGGCTAACTTAAGTGAATTTGATGCAGTAAAACCCCGGGCTTCCATGATCCCATATATTCTTTGTGCATCCCGCTGAAACCCACCATTAATAAGGCCGAATATAATTCTCTCAAACTCTGCTGGTCCTAATTCATTCTTCTTAGCTTCCAGAACCGATAGAATTTGAAGAGCCTTTTTCTCATTTCCAGCCCTTGCATACATATCACAGAGACTCACTTGAACTTTAATAGGAGGAGCCTCACCCAGCAGAGCAATTTTACCTAAAAGTTGCTCAACCTCATCAACAAGCTGCAACTTACCCAGCCAGTCCACAAAAACAGAATAAGTCGCAACCCCAGGCTCAAATCCATCCTTTTCTAACTCCATAAGAAGATCTAGTGCCTTGTCCAACAAGTTAGCCTTCTCATAAGCCAAAATCATGCTAGCAGTGCACCTATCATCAGGCTTATGCCCAATTTTTATCAAGTAGTCAAAATTGTTTCTTGCCTCATCAGGTTCACCAGCATGTGCATTTGCCTCAATAAGCAGGGTGCAAATCTCCACACTCTGCTGGATTCCTGACAACTGCATAGCTGTTGATATTCGGGAAGCTCCTTGAACATCACCATTTTGAGAATAAGAATGGAGCAGTGCCATATATATTTCCTTTGTTGGCTTAACATCTCTCATCTCCATCCCCCTCATCAATGTCTCACCCAAATTTGGCTGGCCATCATTTACATAAGCCATGATCATTGAAGTGTAGACTTTTATGTCTGGTTGGAAGCCCTGGGTTGTCAAGACTTCAAAAGCTTCTTTTGCACATTCGAGATTGCCTCCCTTGCAGTACATGTGGACCAACGTACTGGCTGTTGAAGCATCTGGTTGTATACCTTTTTCTTTCATCTTCTTAAGGATCCTCTCAGCATCATCCAAGCAGCTCTCTTTAGCATAGAAATCAATAAGCCTAGAGTAGTCATATACATTTGCTTGGAAAGAATCTTCGGTCAATATCATTTCTGCCACCTATAAGGATAGGATTTGACAAAAATTAGATCCAAAATTCAGATAGGCATTACTTTGTCCCATGTTGAATCACAGTAATTCAATTCATAAAATATATGTATTACATGAAATTCCTACAATTTTCAAGAACAGCACATGGAAATATATTCCTAGGATTATCCATGTTCTTAAATAAGTAATTCTTAAGAGCATGTGACCACATAATATGTAACAAGCACAATTCCTAGTTATATCTTTTTCATGCCAGGGTTACGGTTCTTACGTGGCTACAGGCTAGGGACTAATTACTCAATATTCTTAGTATGACATACAGAGTAAGAACACAAGCAAAGGATTACACAGAACACATTTCATGCAGCCTCTGAAAATAGAATGGAAACGTAACTAAGCTCCCATCAAGTTGAAGCACATGGTATGAAAAAAGAAAGATGTTAGATGCCACAGAGATCATACACAAATCTCAAGGAACAATGCCCATTTCTGCAAATAAATGTAAGAAAGAATTCATCCACTCCGCAATCACATCCAAAACAACTGATTCAAACATCTTCCGACCAAAATATCAAAAGCCAGACTAAAATTGATGGTGGCATCCCATATCCTTTACACATACATCTCCCCCATTTGGCCGTTCATTTCCAAATAGAAACACAACATTTAGGTTTAAGAATTGACATTTCCTAATAATAATAATAATAATAATAATAATAATAATAATAATCTGGTGAAGCATCAGAACAAATTCATATGAATGATATCAAACCATAGGCATACCTTCAAGTACAAAGGATGATTCTTCCTTTTCAATCTGTCAAGTAAATCCATCCATTCCACCCTGGTAGGCATTACAAGCTCCACCCACTCAGCCAACAGGGTTGGCAAGCTATCATCATTATCAACCTTCAATGACTCAATCTTCTCAGTAATAAGCTTAGCTTTCCCAGTTATCAACTTTGGTTCCTGTGGCCACAACACTTGTTCTGCATCATGGATCCTATCAGCCACTTGTTCCCACTTAGGATCAGACAAATCAAGCCCATAAATCTTGTACCTTATCTTCCCTCTCCTCTTGGGAAGTTCAACAACCTTACCCTTCTCCTCACTAACATCAACCTCACTGTTCCCACTTTCATTGTCTTCAATTTGTGCCTCTTTTCTCATCCTCTCCAAACCCTCATAGAAATCATGTTCCTCCATCTTCTCACGCGCCCATTTGAACCTAAGTTCTCTCAGCAAATCGCCGCGAATTCCTACTTCGCCGGCGAACCTACACATATCCTTCACCTCCTCACACTGCAAGAAACCCTTCATTCTCTCCTTCTTCCTTTCCTTGTTCATGTCATCTAACACCTTGTTACTCACTTCCCACACCGTTTTCCACAAATCCTCACTGAAATCTCCACCACCAAACGACGCCGTTTCCACGCTACCCTTTTCCATTTCCGACACGACCCTGTCCACGATCACCAGAAGCATGCCGTCGACGGTGCTCTTATCGGAATCAGGGTACGCTTCCTTCACCTTCTTCCGCATTATCCAAACGAACCGCGACAAGAACTCGTTCGTCGTTTCATCGTCGTCGACGACAGCGTCGTTTCGCGGGGCGAGGAGTTTTGGGTGGTTATTGCTGTTGCTCTGTTGACGGGAATGAAGGTTGGTGGAGAATGAAGAATTTGGAAGTAATTGGAAAACAGAGGAAGAAGCGCGTGTGTGGGAAGAAGAGGGAAACACGGCGCGTGTGGTAGTGAACAAAGGGGATCCTAAGATTGCATTGAGTTTGTTGATGTTCTGTCGTGAAGTGGAAGCTAATAGATTTCTCCAAACCATAGTGTGTGAGATTGAATTTGATGGCTCTGCAAGTTAGGGTTTTAGGTTTATGCCAGGTTTACACTGTGAGTTGCTGATGCTAACGAGGAAGACGAAGCATGATGCAAAATGAAACTACGAGCCCAAAATGATTGTAGGGCCCATCCATTAATATGATAGGCCCAATACCACATTCATATTGACATATCTTCACTCGGTCTACACAAATACCTTTTGACCAAAATACAAAATTTCTAGACAAATACCTTATTTCACTTTATCCTATTTTTAATAAGACTTAGATTTGCACAAATAAAAAAAAAACTAACATATGTTTTTTCGTCTTTATATTTTAATGAATTTTTTATTTTAGTATTTTTAAATAATTTTAAATTTTAACTTTTTTAAAAAAAATTATTTTTAATCCATTTTATTGATGTGATTAATAATAAAAAAAATACAGAATCTTAATGAACTATGTAAGTAAAAGAGAATAAAAATAAAATTTTACAAAAAAAAAAAACACAGGGACCAGAACTAAAAACTTTTGTTTGAATGAACTAAAATAAAACATTTGTTTTACAAATTTTAAAAAAATGACCTTAATAAAACATTATTTTATTAATTATTTGTAATGAATTTTTCAAAATTTTATTTAATACAAAAAAAAAACAATAACTTTGAATTCATAATAAATATTTGAATTTAAAAAAAAATATACGATTAAATATAATTTACTTAAAATATGAATAAAGTTGAGATGCATGTCTCATCTTCTCTGGTTCTCTTTCCCCTTACTATATATGTTCTTCTTAATGTTTTATTCTTTCCCATAATGATTTATTTGAAGTGAGCTTAGCTGCCATCTTCTTTGTTACGTAGATACACACACATAATTGAATATCAATTTTAACTTTAATTTTGAATATAATTACAATAATTAAAAATAAATTAATAAAATATTTATTTATCATAAAATAATTAAAATTTTAATCTAATATGAAAATATTTGTTAAACTAATAATCAAAATATTTTATTATATATTTTTTAAAACAATATAAATTGATTTTGTTTAAATTTTTATAGAAAAAAGAAGATAGTCTAGCTTTAAAATATTTTAATATATTTATTTTATATTTAGTTAATGTATTTTTATAGTAATAATTTAACTTTATGACCATTTTAAAAATTAAATTTTAAATAATTTATGAACATAGTTGTAATGTATTATCAATATAAATTGTTTCTACAATATCAATCACTTAAAATATATAGTAAATATAAATTTAAAAAAAATTATTATAAAAATTAATCATTCGCTAATATAATGATTTATGACTAGATAATATTATAAAAAAAATATTTTATCTTATCAATAAATTTTAATTAAAATATTTAAAAAAATCAATTAGCAATAAACTTATATTTTATAATAATTTGTATTATCAAATTTATGTATCCGCGCCATGCACGGGAATTAAATATAGTTATACATCTATATGAGAATTCTACGTTAGAGCATCTTTGTTCTTGCAAAGAACAAGATAAACTGCAGTTACATTTATTTAAATTTGAATACAATCTAATCCCCTATGTCCAATAAACCAATGATTAAAATGTGCTAAAACTTCAAGGACGTTTTAGTTTCTTAGACCACTGATCATACAAAATTGCTTAGTCCTTTCAAGGGGATTTCTGTTACTGATTTTACCAACAAATTAACTTTGCTAAAATTGGTAGAGGAAAACAAATAAGTGCTTCTCATCTTATGTTCTAAAATTCTAAAAATCTGATAGAGAATGAGTAAAAAGCAAATTCATGGGTTATATTGCTGAAATTAGATGATTACATGAAGACAAAGAGAACAAGGTCTGGCCCCACATGACCATATGTCTCCTTGCTGAGAAAAAAAACTATCCCCAAGCCTCATCTTGACTATGATCCTCACAGCAAGACAAAACAGAAAATTTTTCTAGGAATTTTTTCTTATGTGTACCTTCCCCTTAGCTGGTCTTGGATTATTCCTAATAATCAGGGTCCTAATCCTAACAAAATAAAATATAAATGCCTGTTTTAAAGTCACAAATCAACTTCTATGGACACTGTGTTACAATTTAGTACGAGCAAGACAACCTTAAGTACTACAAAATAATCACAAATCTCCAACTTTTGGGTTAACAGAATCATTGACTTGATTCTCACATATTGCTCCATCCACAACCAACTTGTGCTCAAAGGATTGGTCATGACATTCGTTTTTCAGTGCGTGCCTTCTATTTTGAACCTGACAAATGGATCTCCAATTCTTGATCAAGAGATACAAAAGGTATTGTAGAAGCTCCTTCTCCTTTTGGTTTGTGTAATTGACTTCATCAAGTTGCCTCTTAAGAGTTGCTTTCTCTACTAACAGAGAGAAAAGGGATTTCATTTTCAACCTTGAAGTTGCAACTTGAATAGCTTCAAGTTCTTCCTTTTCCATAGAAGCTGAATCAGGAAAATCCTTCTCAAGCAGTGACCGTAATACTTTCCAAGCATCATCTTCTTCAAATTCCAAGGAAAATTCCATATGCCTAAGATCATGTAGGATTGCAGATATCTGTAGGCCAATTCCCAGTCTCAATTACCAAGTTGCACAACAAGTCATAAAAATACAATCAACATGTGGAACATATGGCACAAAAATTACTCAGAAGATGTAAACATGTTTCAATGGTATAAAAGGCTAATTAATTAACAAGTATAACCAACCTTAGCAGCCATTGGTACTGGAACCGCATTTTGAATCTTAGCCAAGTTCAACTCAAAAGCATGTTGAATTTTTCGAGATCTTGAGAGTATCTTGTGTGATGTTATTGCCTAACCAGTTTCCAAATAAGGTTAGTTATTTCAAAATAACATTTGATAGCATGCAAAGTGTATGAATAGACAATAATAATTGATAAGTATTCCAATGTTTATATCAGACAATTTATACATCAATTAGAAAATAATTGATGTATCATTCTCAGAGTCAAGATTTGAGATTCAAAAGTTACCAAGTAGAGTTTACTGCACTCAGAACAATGTCTGATAACTGACTTGGCTTTGTCTAAAGTGAAGTGTAATGAACACAATGTCTGCATGGCTAACGCACAATTTGGTCTGGCAGATTCGATGGCTAAAATTATATGCAAAATTTTATCAACGAGTATATGAAGCTCTAAGCATATTGAACGGTGTACCTGCGCAAATGAAAATATGAATGAAATATAATCACATAAAGGTGATTTGTACGTATGTTTTACATAATTTCTTCTCATATGGCCCTTTTCCCAGTAAATAAATTTAACTCAAACTATTTTAGCTGTAATAATTCAACATCTAATCTCTAACATTATTTTCAGTTATTAAACACTACGCTATTTCTACAATCAAATCATCAGGTAATGAAAGTTTTGCTATTAATATAACGACGATACTAGAACTAAAACCGATAAGTGAAATCCCAAATGGTCCAAAAAACTATGAATTTCTTCTTTTCCCCTTAAAGGAATATTTAATTATGGTTCTAGAATTAGCTATTTTTCATTCTCACTCTTGAAACCCAATTTGCTGGAAACTATCTTAGGATTATCAGATGGCCATTTCAGATTGTTGGTCCTAAATTTGATAACTGCAACATACCCTTTTACTTAAAAATTAAAACTTGATGGTGCATGTGGCATTCATGATTACTAAAACAGAGATTTGAATATTGAAGGTACCTTAACATTCCAATAGCTTGGAATTGGAATTGGAATTGGAACTGGAATCTGCAAAGCTTTATCATCGTTGCTTGACATCATCATAACTGTAGATTTGAACTCAAGGACAGCACTTGGCAAGACCAACAGAGAGAAGAAGAATGGTTCTCATGGGTTTGCTGCTGAAACTACATATATCTTCAGCCGCCAGACACGTTACAAGGGGAACACAGTTCTGGCAGCATGTACATCAATAATTAATAATTAAGACATTTTGCATTTTTGGGCATAAATAAATAAAATTCTATCTTTTTATGCAGTCCGCTATTTTATTTTTTCTCTCTCATTTATTAATACTCTTTGTGGCAATGGCAAATTGGCAAGGGTAAATTGTTAAGCATTTATTACAAATTACTTATATAATATACTAAGCATGTAATTCAATAATCAAGATATTACATAATTAAAATGGGTATGATGTTGCTGATCATCATCATTATTTGACTTAAAAGAAGTTTTAACATCCTTTTTAAGTCAACTTAAAAAAACAAAACATTTTTTGTTAGAATTTTTTTCTTTTATCTTTTTCTGCTCTGAATAGTAATTTTCTCATGCTTGGCTGGCCCAATCATATATAAAATTCTTTAACCTTCTTAAACAAAAATGATTGGTCGAATTAAACATTGATGAATAATGCAAAGAAAAAGATGAATTTGGGTCCACCCAAGCCCCAAAATGAATTAAGTGTGACGAAGACCCAACACAGGAAAAAGTCAATGCTGGATCAACAAAGAAAAAGTTCATCAAACCAAAGATAAAGGGAAGAGGGAAAACGTCCACCACTGTATGTTCGGCTTGAAAAAGTGGTCAAACTGGCTTGTTATGCCTCAAACAAGACAAATTATTGGCTGCTACAAGTCAATGTCATTCCATCACTTGTTAAAATTTTATAATTTATAATATATATATATATATATATATATATATATATATATATATTTCTGGTGTGATAGTGTGCAATGCACAGAATAATTTATAATATTAAATTTTAAAATTTTTATTATTAAAAATTATAAAATATATTTAAACTATTTAATAATTTAATTTATATATATTTATCATATAAATACATAATAGATTAAATATACATTACTGATTATATGTTATTTGTCATTATTAATATAAATATAATTATTTTCTCAATCTTTGTTAAAAAAATTAATTTAATAATATAAATATATTAATTATTTGTTACTATTCAAATAAAATATATTTTGATTATATTATTTTAAAATAATATAAATAAAACTAAGATTATTATGATTATTAAAGTAAACATTATTATTTTGTTATAAAATAAAAAAAATTATTATTAAAAAAATTATTTATTAATAATGTATTATATATAATGTAATAATGTATATTTTGTCAATAATTTTTACTTAAAATATATATTTATATAGCAAAAGTTTGTCAAATAAAAATATAACATATCAAATATACATTGATCGTATATGATATTTATCATTATTAATATAAAATAATTATTTTTTTACTCTTTAATAAAGAAATTAATTTAAAAAAATTATATTAATATTACTAATATTTAAAAGATGACATTATTATCATTAATTTTATTGTATTATAAGATTGTTATAATTATTAAATTAAGTGTTGTTATTTTGTCATAAAACAAAAAAGAATATTTATTAATAATGTATAATATATAATACAATAATAAATATTTTATTAATAATTTTGACTTAAAATATATATCTAGACAACATATATTTGTCACATAAATATATAATAGATCAAATATACGTTAGTAATTATCTGCTATTTATCATTATTAATATAAATGTAATTATTTTTTCACTCTTCGAAAAAAAATAATTTAATAATATAAATATATTAACTAATTTTTACTATTTAAATAAAGTATATTTTGATTGTATTGTTTTACAATAATATAAATAAAATAAATTTGATATTAGACACATTTGTAGTGTTTGTTTCTTTATTTTTTTTATGTAAAAAATAATTAAATAAGGTAAATATATTTACTATTCTAACTATTTCAATAAATATAAGTTGGATAACACATAGATAACTTTAATATATGATTCCTTAATGAATATATTCCTGTATAAAAATTGTATTCTGTCCAGCAATCATTTTCACATTATAATAACAAAATATATAAGAAATATAGTAAATAAAATCTAAATAACATTAAGTAATATTTAAATATCTTCTTATATCTTGTCAAAAACTTCTTTAAATACTATATTTGATGTAAATCGGGTTGACTTCTCATTTTCATTTAAAATCAATATTTTCAATTCATCTTTCTTTCTCATTTTTAAGATAGCAACATATAATTGACTATGAGAAAATACTAGCCTTAGTAAGTAAAGACCAATATTAGAAAGTGTTTGTCATTGACTCTTATTAATAGTCATTGCAAGACAAAGAGCTAACGGAAATTGTTTTCTTTCAAACTTAAAAGGTAACTGGGAATCTGAAGGAACTAAATTCATTCTTGGGATGAATACTTTATCACCCATATTTCTTCTTGTAACAATAGTGACTGCAATTATGTTTCTTTCCAATTGATTAACAATCAATCTAGTTCTGTTGCATAATCCATTTGCTTGATCTATATTCCTCAAAAGCATAACTTAAACACCTATCTTCAAAATTAATTTGTGGTTTAGAAATCTTGAACACTTAACTTTATTCAAAAATTCAATAGTAAATCACTCACCTTCTATTTCAAAATTTTCATCAGATGAACAACTTGAACCAGAACTTAAATATTCTCTTTCTTTTCCAGGCATCAAAGAAGGAATTAATTCATTTACTTTCTCAATACTTTCTAAAGTAGACACTAATATTACTCTCTGGTCAAAGAATTTAAAATCAGCATAATTATGCACTAAACTTGGATATGCAAATTCTACTGAATGCATAAGACTATTATCCTTTTCAAAAATGAGAAACTCTTTTAGAATTTCAAATGTACAATCTTTTTCATCATTAACTCTCATTTGCCCATTGCCTATTTGAAAAATCCAATCTACAAAAAAACTTAGTTTCAAATATAGTAGAAGTGTTTTCTACTGATGTCGATAATATCATATTTTTTGTCAACTTGAGCACTTTGCAATGAGCCCATAAATAAGAAGAGTTCACAGTTGCGAAAAGAACATCTTCATTACTACCTTTTGGAATGACCAGAAGTATTTGTCTAAAATCTCCTCTTAATACAACAACTTTTTCACCGAATGGTTCATTCATACTATTTGAATTTTTCACTCTCATTAAATCTCTTAACATACTATCTAGAGCTTCAAAATAGGGCTTCAAAAAAAATTTATTAAGCATGGGGCTTCATCCCATATGATAAGACTTGTGTTAATTAATAGATTAGCTTTCAAACTTCCTTGCTTGATGTTATACGTAGATGTATTATCAGTCATTAATGGAATTGAAAATATGAAATGAGTTGTCCTTCCTCCAGGAAGAAGTAAAGAAGCAATACTACTTGAAACCACATTGAGAACAATCAGTTGTTTAGATCGGAGAGCTGCAATAGAGTATTTCAAATGTATATTTTTTTTGTTTTTCCATATCCTTATAAGAAGAAAAAAACCACCAGATTTATTTAACACTGAGCTAATAATTTCATAGTAAATAACTTTTAGTTCTAATGTTAAAGAATATAGAAGTCTACGATATTATTCAGTCAGTTCAGTTGTGTTGTAATTGAGCTCATCTGCTATGAACTTATTTTTGACTAAACTGAAAATTGAATCTTCTACAATTGGCATACAGGTGTAGTCACTTAATGACCTCCCATTGCTTTGATAATTTTTTCAACCTCAACCAAACAAAGATTTTTCAAGTTGTGAAATAATAGAACTTAATAATTGTGTCAATTTTTCCATAAAATTAAGTTTATTCAATTAGTAATATTAAAAAATTGATTTAAATGATTTTAATATATTAACTCGTCGTTAATCATATTTTGTACACAATTTATTAGATTTTTATTCTTCTATTTAAAATTAAACTAAATTAAATAAAATCTTACACATTGTAAGTTATAATTTATATTTAAATTTAATATATTTATCATTTTTATTAGCTTAATTCAACAAAATAGAAGATAATAAATAACACTTTGATTATAATAAAAAATAACAATTTTTGTCATCAATTTAATTAAAATATACATATTATATATATTATGCTAATTTTATCAAATAAATATTTATGTTAATGTAAACATTTCCTTCCCGTGATATATATATATATATACCCTAGACATGAAAGTATCTTTGTAAATTTGGTATTCACCTAAGGTTCCACACCTAAGATTGGATAATAATTCACATATCTTTCTTTCTATAAAGAAGGATCTCCAAGAAAATGTTGAACAATGCAATATAATAGGGTATATACCGCATCAGGAAGTTGTTGATCGTTGTTGACAATGGTTTTACCTTTGTCATCAAGTTTTACTGCAGAGAGGATATGTTCTCTATCAGTTTCAGTAAGATAGTTATCCCACCAATCTTTTAGTTGGCCAATCCATCAATGAATTTTTCTTTCTAAAAGGACTGATTACAATTTTCTTTCTAATTAGTAATATTAAAAACTTGATCCAAATTATTTTAATATACTAACATGTTGTGAATCATATTTTGTACGTAATTTAGTTAGATTTTTCTTCTTGTATTTAAAATAAAATCTTACACATTGTAAATTATAATTTATATTTGAATTAATATATTTATCATTGTTTATTAGCTTAATTCAACAGAATAGAAGGTAATAAATCACATAAAAATTTAAGCTTTCACTTTTGTATTTAAAATTAAATTAAATCAAATTAAATTTTATCTATTATAAGTTATAATTTATATTTAAAATTAATATATTTATCATTTTTTGTTAGTTTAATTCAACAAAATAGAAAGTAATAAATAACAGTTTCATTATAATAAAAAAAAATTAACATCAAATTTATTACAATATACATATTATATATATTATGCTATTTTTTTAATTAAATATTTATATTAACTTAAATATTTCTTTCTCGTGATATATATATATATATATATATATATATATATATATATATCCTCGTATGTCTATTTATTTGTTTAAATAATTTAAATTTTATAATAATTTTTTTATAAACTTATTTATATAAAAAATTATTATAAATAAAAATTTATAAATAAAAATATACAATAATATTATTTAAATTTTAAAATTAGTCTATTTAAAAAAGTGAAATAATAAAACTTAATAAATGAGTGTGTCAGTTTTTTTTTCATCTAATTAAGTTTATTTAAATAATAAAATAAAAATATTAATCTAAATTTTTTTAATATATGAACATGTCAAATAAATGATTGCATATATATATATCATGGGAAGGAAATATTTACATTAATATAAAAATTTATTTGATAAAATTAGCATAATATATATAATATGTATATTTTAATAAAGTTAATGACAAAAATAATTAATTTTTTTATTATAATCAATATTTTATTTAGTATTTTTTATGTTGTTGAATTAATCTAATAAAAAATATTAAATATATTAATTTTAATTATAAATTATATTTTACAATGTGTAAGATTTTATTTAGTTTAATTTAATTTAAGATACAATAATGAAAATCTAACTAAATCATGTAAAAAATTAAGCTTTCACTCTTCTATTTAAAATTAAATTAAATTAAATAAAATCTTATCTATTGTAAGTTATAATTTATATTTAAATTTAATATATTTATCATTTTTTGTTAGTTTAATTCAAAAAAATAGAAGATAATAAATAACACTTTGATTATAATAAAAAAAAATTGACATCAAATTTATTACAATATACATATTATGTATATTATGCTAACCTTTTTAATTAAATATTTATATATACATTTTATATATATATATATCCCCATATGTCCATTTATTTGTTTAAATAATTTAAATTTTATAATAAAATTTTTAACTTCTTGTTTATACAAAAAAATTATTATAAATAAAAATATATAATAATATTATTCAAATTTTAAAATCAGTCAATTTAAAAAAGTAAAACAATAAAACTTAATAAATGAATGTGTCAGTTTTTTTAAATAAAATTAAGTTTATTTAAATAATAAAATAAAAATATCGATCTAAATTATTTTAATATATGAACATGTCATTAATCATTATTTTTACGTGATTTAGTTAAATTTTTATTGTTGTATCTAAAATTAAATTAAACCAAATAAAATCTTACACATTGTAAGATATTAACTCCAAGATTGTCACTGAACCGCTCTCTTAGATGGGATTTCTGAGAGCGGTTACACTGAACCGCTCTCTAATGTGTCTAGTTTGGGTGAATGGTGAAATTACCTTCAACTTTCGCCCTTCGTTTAGCGAAACTTGTTTTATAATATTAAAATAATAAGTTTCGCCAGCCGTTTTGGCGATATTGTGCGGCCCGACCCCAGACAGGGAATTTGTTTTAAAAATACAATATTTTAATAAATTGTTTTTTATTTTGCAATATTTAAATAAAAAAGCCTATATGTATATATATATATAGTTTGTTCAAATAATGTAAATATTTATACTATTTTTTTAATTTTTTATTTTATATAAAAGAAATTATTATAAATAAAAATTTATAAATTAAAATATATAATAATATTATTCATATTTTAAAAAATCTATCCATTAAAAACATAAAATAATAAAACTTAATAAATGAGTGTGTCAGTTTTTTTTATAAAATTGAGTGTATTTAATTAGTTATATAAAAAAATTGATCTAAATTATTTTAATATACAAACTTGTTATTAATCATAATTTTTGCGTGATTTAATTATATTTTTATTTTGAAATTTAAAAAGAAATTAATTTGAATAAAATCTGACACGTAATAGGTTATAATTTATAATCAAATTTAATATTGTTAATATTTTTTATTAGCTTAATTCAACAACATAAAAATAATAAACAAATTTTTGATTAAAATAAAAATATTAACACTTCTTGTCATCAACTTTATTAAAATATGTATATTATATATATTATGATAATTTTATCTAATAAATATTTATATTAATATAAGTATTTTTTTTCTCGCTATATTTTTTCGTATGTGTATTCGTTTGTTCGAGTAATGTAAAATTTTTATAATAAATTTATTAAGATCTTATTTTGTATAAAAGATATTATTAACAATAGTAATATTCATTAAACTATATATAGAAAATTTATCTGTAATTAATATTGATACAAACTAAATGTACATAAAATTCATTTAAGAACTATCGAACAAAAAAATTACTATCATCATAATATTTACATGAATTGTAAACTAAGATCTTGAAAAGAAATATCAAAAGTTGCATGTTTGAATCATCAAATGCAAAAATACATTTGTCTCCCTTTCTAGATTTGTTCAACATGCAAAATTATTTCTATTCACTTCCAAATTTGATATTAGATTTACAGTAAATTAGAATTTTATACACAACTTCTATCTTATTCGGACTGCATAACTTCCAAGCTCCGTGCTCACCATTTTCAAATTTTACAATCATCTTCTTTGATATATTTTATAACATCAAAAAGATATAACTGCATATTCAAACAAAAATATAAATGTGTAATAATCTGAAAATACTAATTGACTTCTAGTAGTATGATAATGAGTTAATACAATTAAACGGAAAAGGTCTAAGAATCAAAAGTCTTAACTTCTATTTTAACTTTATCAATGGTATACTGATATCTATTTAAATATTAATATATAAAACAATTTTTTTAACTAATATTTCAAAAACATGTATAGTAATCACTTCATATATTAGTATATAAAACATATGCTATAGCAAAGAAATAATTAATTTCATTTTCAACATTACCTTGTCAAACTCGTTAAATAGACAAAATATTATAATTTTATTTAACAATTTGAATGCATCCGAAGTCCTTTGCAAAATACAATGGCAAGAAAGCGTTGAACAGAATATGCATTATAAAATCATTTTAAAAAATAAAGATATAAAAAAATAATGGTCAACTTTGAATTTAAATTTACACTACTTAACAATAAAATAACTTCGTTTTTATAATAACACACTATTCCAAATAGAAAGTGAAGAACATAAACCAAAAAAGAAAAAGAAAACATATTAAAGGTGTGTAAGCAATCAAAATATAAAAAAGCATAATAATAAAAAATAAAAAAAAATGCACAAAAAGATCATACCTGAGTTTCATTAGTTAACATTTACTAATATTTGTTCGTGACAAACAATAGAAAAATGCATAACAAATGTGTGTAAGCAATTAAAATATAAAAAAAGCATAACAATGAAAAATAAATAAATAAATAAACGCATAACAAAGGTCATACTTCTGTTTCCTTAATTAATCTTTATTAATGTTTATTCCTGCCAAACAGTAGAAAAATACATAACAAAAATATGTAAGCAATTAAAATATTAAAAAATCAATACTATATAAATATTATATAAAACAAAAACAAAGTAATGAATAATAATAAAAAGAAAGAAGGGTGAACTAAAGTGGAGATGATACTTAAGTTTGTTCTTGTCAAGCAATGGAAAAATGCATAACAACAGTGTGTAAGCAATCAAAATATAAAAAAACGATAATGTTTTATAAATTATATAAAAGAAAAAGAAAGTAATAAAAAGTGAAAGAGGAAGAAGAAGTGTGAACCATACATGAAGGTGTAAAAAAAAATAGAAATGATAACCGAGTTTATTTTTTTAAGCTTTTCTTCTATTTAAATGCAAGATTTATAGTTAAGAATGCAGAATAACAAAGTCGTAATGTACACAAAATTACTAATAAAAAAAGAGTTCTGATTGAATTTATTTTTTAGGGTGTTTATACAGTTACATTGTGAATAAGAATAAAGCAAACATAAATGTATAAAAAAATAAAATATAAATAACACCTACCTTACATTGGTTAATATTTCTTTTATTTATCTGCAAGGTTTGTAAATATGAAAGAAAGAGCAATGGAGTCAAACACACCAAACTGATTTCAAACAATGTGAAGAAGGATAAACAAAATATAAAGACAAGATAAAACAAAATGCAAATGATACATGACTTCATTATTTAACTTTTCTTTTATTCATCTGCAAATATTTGTAATGGTAGGCAGAAGTTCTTCAAGACTGCAAAGTACATAAAACTGATTTCAAATTTATACTATAGGAAAAGAATATAAAAATCATGTGTAATGTTATCTTGTGATTTAATTTAAAAGATTTTTTGCAAAAGCAAATGGCAAAAAAACGTTGAAAGGAAAGTCTATAGTAAAATCTTTTGATAGAACCTAATATGTAAAAATAATATGAAGAAAGGTAAACTAAATATGAAAAAGTAATAAAATAAGAGATAAGCAAACATGATGACAGAAGAAATAAAGCTCATTGGTTACCTCTTCTTTTATTTACTTGCAAAACTTTGTAATGATAGGCAAAAATAGCTTCAATACCATGTGGTGTTCATTGAGTTTCTTTTCCTCTGTAAGTTGTTGAAATGGGTTCCAATATATCTTGCCAAAATAACATGCCAGTATAGAAAATGACAAATAATAAATGACATTGTTAGGATGTAATTATTACTTTTTCATAACTTGAAATTTAAAATCTGAAGTAGAATAAAGTTTCTAAGAATAGAAAGGGATAAAGAAGACTACTGGAAAAGCTTTTTATGAGGTATTGACACATTATCAAACTTTTCACAAAATGATACTCAATTGTATATATTATAATACGTGTGACTGAAATTATATAATCTCACATCATTAAAAAAAATTCATTTCAAACAAGCATAATAAGAGTGTAATATATCATTTAATTCGTTCAAATTATAAGTATACTGATTTAGAAGACATTTCAAGTAAAAGATGAGAGTTGAGAAGCATTAATAATAGTCATTATCAAGAGAGATAAAAAAGTGAATAGTGAGATAGTAATACATTTTTCATTTAATTTAATGATTATTGTTAATGTCTCTTATTTTTTATAATAACAATTTCTCTCATTTAAAATATTTTTTATTAACTTATAGATTAACTGATAAAAAGTTGTTTCATATTAACATGAAATATAATTTTGAATTTGAATGTTAAAATCTTTGAGGTAAATTTCAAAAAACACTTTTATTATTATTTTTATATTTAAAAAATATTTGTAAAAAAAAGAAACCAAAATATTGTTGTTTTTTTTTTTTCCAAATTAAACGGCCTTAAATTTCCGTTACAGTGATTGACTTGAAATGATTTATGTTATTCCGGCCCCACCAACAAATATGTGACAAGTCCATAATACTTTGACCATGCTTTTCACCTTGTTTGATACGGTTGGAAATGGAATGGCAATGAAAATTATTTGAGGATAAAAATGAAATATTTCAGTGCATTTTTTTACTTTTTAATAAATTTTATATAATATAAGAAATATTTAAAAAATGAAAATATTTTGTATTAATAAAAAACATTACAGTGAAAGATTAGATTTTATGATTGCTATGAATTACTTTTCTAAAATAATTTATTTATTTATTTATCTTTTTTTCTATCTATTTAAATAAATAAAATATTTTTTTTTCATTCTTTTCGCTCATTTTCTATCTATCGGAACAACATATTTTTTTTACTCTGTTTTTATTTATTCTATTTCTTGTTTTCTATTTTCTTCCTCTTTAAATTAATGTATCATCCAAACCATGCTTGAATTTATCTTTCTTGAGCATGTTTTGACCAAAGGCAACTTTATGGAATTGTGCAAGTGTTACGTATTAATTATACATAAAATGAAAACAGAATTTGCCTCGCATATGCACCATAGAAGTGAAACCGAAGACTCGGTCAACTATGTGAAGCTTTATTCTGAGGACTGAAGAAAATTATTCATGTGGATTCGGGATGAGTCAACCATCAACCCATCAAGGAAACAAATATCAAGGAAAATATTACTATAACCTTTTTATCTTTTTATTCCGTTAAACCAGGTTAATTGCTTTAAAATGTACCAAGCGAGTAACGGACATAAAAATACATGGATATTAAGTGGATTCTTAATATTATTTAATTAAAAGGAATATATATATATAATAAAATTATTCAAAATATTATTATTTTTAAATTATTTCAACTTAACTCTACAGTTATAAATACTGTGTATCAAAATGATAAAAATTTAATAAAAGTTATAATAATTTTAAAATATAATTTTTTAAATAATAGAAATAATATATTAAGTATTATAAATTTTATATAAATAAATATATTTGTAGAAAATTTGAAAGTTTATATAAAATAATAAGAAAATTAAGTAATAACTTTTATCTCTAAAGTTTATGATAAAATTAATAAAAAAAATGGACAAAAAGTAAAATAATTTTAGCGAGACAATATAATTTACATTATTTTTACATAATTTTAATTTTAAAAATACCCGTGACAAATTATAACAGAAAATAATTTCTCTAAATACTTTTAGATAAAATATCCTGTAACAGAAATATTGATATGTTAAGTAAATATAAGGTTAAGTAAATACAAAGATTTATGAAGAATATAAAAGTTTATATAAGGTAAAAGTAAAAGTCAAGTAATAATTTTTATCTTTAATGTTTTAACAAAATTAATTAAAAAAAAGTTGAGAAATAATAAAATTATTATAAAGAGAATGTAATTTATGTATTGTTCTTACATAATTTTAATTTTAAAAAAAATGTGATAATTGTGATAGAAAGTAGTTCTAGTGAATACTTCACTTTCTAAATAAAACGCAGTCTTTTACGAGAGAAAGTTTAATAAGTTGAAATAAATTACAAATTGGAATCATGCATTTGAATTAATTTATATTTTTACCCATTATGACCAAGTAGCCAATCTGTGTCTTCTCTATGAATTTCTACATATATTAATTATTAGCTACAAAGTGCATGCAATTTTATGTTAATTAATGAGCCTATGTTATCCCTGGCAAACATTAACGGAGAGAAAAACAAATGTGTATATTTTGACTCTCTCTAAAAATAAATTATAAGGATGGGATAGGAGATTAACAGGGAAAAGAATAAACCACCACCACCAATTCTTGGTGGCAATACATAATTAGTAATGCCGGAAATTAAGGTTTTGCAAAGCACATAAAAGTTCCAAATCTAACAAATGTGTGAACCTCATTTCAAAGTTAAAAATAACAAACTGAATTTGCACTATATAAGAGGAGAATGTGAGCAAAACATAAGTTGCACGTCATTATTATTGCAACATTGAGGTTACAACTTGTGTATCTTCAATAATTGATTGGCAAAAAATGGCGAAGATAACATTAGCTTTGGTGTTTGCTTTGGTGGTGGCTGTGCCATTGCATGGGGTAATGTGTTATGAAGATCCATGGGAAAGTGTAATAGACGAAGCAAGCAAAGCAGGAGTATCACCAGATACCATAAATGAGGCTCAGAAGGCAATAGGTGATGGCTCTGCCGAAGCAGCTGCTGAGGAGGCATTGGGTGATGGCTCTCTGAATGATTGGGTTCAAAAAGCCAAGTAAGACATTTTTAAGCTTTGTTTCTTTCACGATAGAATGGCTCAAAGAAAAGTACAAGTGTGGAAAATATGCATGCATTCGAAAATTCACAGACTCGTCTGTTCTTTTTATTTGCTTTTCATTTTATCCAAACAAAATATTGGAATCATCTAATTAAAAACTAAACATTGAGATGAAAATTTGTTCGTTTAAGTTTTAAATAAAGGTAATTTTAAGTTTGTATGAAAAAATATATATTTTTATTTTAAAAACAGTAAACGTTAACCTCAGTTTGTTGGGCTAAGTTTAAATATTTTAAAGAAAAGTTATCACACTTTTAATTTAATATAATAAATGTTTTTTAATATTATTTTTTACTTTTAAGTTTTAAACTTAGTTTTATATGTTGAGATCCTTTTGAATATTTAATGTGATGCAAAAATTATTATTTTTTATTTTTATCTAAAAAGAGATTCAAAGTCTTCCAAGAAGAAAGAGGAAGCGGGTATAAGAAAATAGGAGGGAGAGAGATCATACATTAATTGCTGGAAATCAAACTCAAACACTCATTTTGAGAAAAAAAGGTGTTTAGAAAATTTGCAAATTTTTATTTTAACCTCATTTTTAGTTTTTTTTCTTTCTAAATGGCACCTTTTCTTTAATCTTTTATTTAATCGTTTTAATATTACAAGTTTTTATTCAATCCTCTATTTTAGAGAGACTAAATAAGAATCTCATGATATTTATGGGAATCGAATAAAAAACCTGTAATGTTTAAAAAGACAAACTGAAAAATCTCATAATATTTTAAAAAAAATATAGAGAAAAACAAAAATTATAGAGAGACCATTTAATAAATAAAAATATTTTATACAAAATTATTATACAAATTAAAATAAGCAACTAAACAAAAAAAAAAAAAACAAACTAAAAACTTGATTAAAACGTATAACTAATAAAAATTATATACTAAATTCATAACCTTCTTAATATGTACTCATTTATTTGTGGAACTTGTCCAAGAATGTTAGAGTCAACATGCTTTTAGCTTTCAGTCTATTTATCTCATAATGTCTCAATACTTTGTACTCATGACCCCTTATATATTAAAATTATTTCTTAAAACATGTTTGGATAAAAATAAATATTTTTCTGCATGTTAAAATTTAAAATTTAATAAAAATAATTTTATTTAGAAAATTATTTCCTATCTTGTGTATTATTACCTTTTCAATTATTTTGAAAAAAAAGAGAGGCTAAAAACAGATTTTTTCAAATTTTTTTTATCAAACGATTTAAATAATCTGAGAAATGATTTCTTCAAATAGATTAATTTTTTTGTGAAGTAATATAAAACAAACGAACTTTGAAAGTCTACTTTGTTTCTAAAAAATATACATGACTTTATG
Source organism: Abrus precatorius (assembly GCF_003935025.1). Taxonomy (NCBI): domain Eukaryota; kingdom Viridiplantae; phylum Streptophyta; class Magnoliopsida; order Fabales; family Fabaceae; genus Abrus; species Abrus precatorius. The sequence continues at coordinate 7,253,594 of NW_020874428.1, read as the reverse complement.
TAGCACTTTTGTTTCCTAATAAAATCAAATTAAGTCTTCAATTAATGCTATTAATTAGTTTTATCCTTTAGAAACTAAATAGATACACCACTAGCAATGAGAAAAATGTAATACTAAAATTTAATTTTAATCATTTCAAATAAAAAAGTAATGTGAAATTGATACATTTTTAGAAGATCAAAGTTTAAACTACTTAAAAATTAATTGTGATTGTTGTTGTGACAAATCAGAGACATAGCCGGCGGTGGAACTCCACCAGCTTCAGCCGCTGAATCACCAGCCGGTTTACCTATTGACGAGATTGAAGACGAAGACTCATCACCTGCAGAGGCACCACAAGGTTCCAATAAAGCAAAATCTCCAGCAAATGCACCAAATGAATCTCCCACTGAAGCACCTAATGCACCCTTAGAAGCTCCTGAATTGGCACCACAAAATGAGTATGCAGGAGAACCCGAATTGGCACCAACAACAAATGCACCTACAGAGACACCATCAGCAACACCTGAACCATAAATTTCTTATGCGGCAACATCCCAATCATAAGATATAGATTGGTTTCACAAAACTTGTGTAGACTAAATATAGTAGGTTAAGCTGATAAAGAACTTTACATTATATAATTATTTAAACCTTATTGACACATAATTGTTATATTCAAAATAATAATGTGTCAATTCAACACATATGTATGAGAACTAAGAATCTCAACCCAAGAACAAACAGTAGAGGCAGTGACACCACGGGTGGCATAGGATAAAAAGATCGCACCCTAGTTGTATTATTTATCCATGAATGCCAAAAACGTTTGTTTGTTCCACACACTTTTGATTAACATCGAGGAAAGAGCTCTTCTATAATACACAAGTAAAAGCATACGATTTTAATTTGATGTAAAAATATATTACCTTGTTATTGTTCAATACTTAACTATGCCTTTTATGCTGATTATACATTAATTGATGAATGCCCATAAACCATCAAGTTTTAGAACCCAGATGAAGCATTAAAGCTTCGTACTTTCTAGTTCACATGACTGTTAAAGTGCTAATAAAGGTGCTGAATAACTTTTTCCACAAGCAATCATCGCCCCAAGTGCATTATATCACATGGCATAGAAATGAGAAACACATGTATGTTATCATTTACCAACGAGGATATTATAGATGACTTTAACCTGTCAGTAATTCTAAAATTTGTCTGTAAACTTTTATAAATATGTCTATAAATTCATCTATATTTTTAATATTTTCAGTAGTGAAATTGATTGATATTAGGTGATATCAAAATGTGTTTTAATTTGATTTAATGAGTGTTTGATAGAGGTCTAGTGCGGGAAGTCTCGGTCTCGCTTTGGCGAGACAAGTCTCGCTCAAGCGAGACTAAGCACCCAAAACCATATGATTTTAGAGCATTCACGCTTAGGTGGGAATGGGTCTTTCCTAGGCGAGACAGGATAAACTTGGTCCAACTGTTCTCTCGAGACGAGATGAGTCGCTCAAGCGATAATTCACATAAAAAATGGTCACCTCTCTAGACTTCTTCTCGCTTAGGCAAAAAATATCAGAAAAAGCCTAGTAAAACTACTATTTTGTGTCCTCACCCAGGCAAGAGTAACCTCGCTCAAACGAAGTCGCGTGAGTTTGAGAGGGATATTTAAGAGATTTCCATCCAGAAAACTTGCATTACAATCCAAATTACATTTTCTTTGAATTTTCTCTAAACTATCACTTCCTTCCCTCTGAAAAACCTCTTCCAAACCCTGATCATTCTTCGAATCCAAACTCAGATATCTAATCCAATTGACTTCAAGTAAGTTCCTCGGAGCTCAGCTCTCCAAACTTGTTTTGATTTCTCCATTTCTCTCTTCTCAAAGGTGTTCTATTTTGAAAATATGTAGGAAGTGCTTTGTCCTTTGAAAGATATTACTCATAAATTTCTTTACTAATCTTCATTTCACAGTAAGGAGCAGTATATTTTATTCTTAGAACATAATGAATACTATTGTGTGTTTCTTGTCTGTAAATACGTGTTTAAATGATATTCATTGTTGTGAAAAAGTTGATTGTGTATATTTGATTGATTGAGATGTTTATATTGTATTTTTGTGAAACATGTGAAAAGGACTTAATCTAAAAATATTGTGGAAGAACTTGATATTTCATTTGGATAATGTTTAATTGTACTAAAACGTTAATGATGAATGTTCAATTGATTTAGGATGGTACGATATTTTGGAAATATGTTGTGTTGTGAACTTAGTTTTAAAGTGCTTTACTAAGCACAATCTTTTAGCAAAGTGAGGAGATTGATATGATAAGTAATATGTGATGAATATAAAATGATGAAAGGAACTAGTGTGAATAGTTACAAAAATACAACAAGGGTATAAAGTATGAAGACAATGTGAAAATCTAGGAGAAACGTAGGGTGGTGAGCAATATTCGCGTATGTATACACATTCTTTCTGAGAGCAAATGCGTCACATATCCTCACACTTGTTTCTTGACTAAATTCTTGGCAATACCTTTGCTAAGGGGCCTGTTATTGTATACGTTGTATCTGTATGCATGGGCTAACCAACAAATATTTACTTAGTTATGTAAGACTTCAAGAAATATTAGAGGCATCGTATATTTGTGATCACAATGCACTGGGAGCGTGTATTCAAAAAAGAAAGATGTAACGAGTTATGATAGAATATATATATATATATATATATATATATATATATATATATATATATATATATATGTGTGTGTGTGTGTGCGCGCGCGTGCGCGTGCGTGAGAGAGAGAAAGAGAGAGAGAGAATTGTTAATATATTGTTTCTGTGATTGATATTATTATGTTTTCTTTTATCCTATGATTATATTTATATTGTGATATTAATCATTGAGATTGTGTTATATTAAATGATAAGGTATATGCTTATCCTTACAATATGTTTTAGAGAATAAGGATAGCCACACCACAAAGGCAAATTAGCTTAGTAAACTATCTTGTACACTATAAAATGAATTATATATTGAGAGAATATTAGTGATTTTGTCATTTTAAATTTAGTATAGACTGTGATGGCGAATTACATAGTATATGGACTGTAGAGATAGATGTAGATCATGACATTTCTTTTGATTATCTTGTGAATAATCGTATTCACCACAACCTTAGTGTATACATTTATCGAGGGATTACTAGACCTTCACCAGCTATACAAAACGTTTACACTTTCCATGATCATGACTTTTTTGAAAGAACTACCCGATATACTTTTGAACGGATCATAGGTGTTGAGGTCGTGGCTGATTCTAGCGATTTCTATCTCAGAGAAGACGAAGATCTGACTCTGGAGGAGCTAACTGATATAGAGGGCTGACATGGTGACAACGACTAAGATTGAGTCTTTAGTATTTTGAATATAGATTATGACTGTTCTTAGAACTTAGTTTATTTTGATTATGTAATTAATTGTTCTAAATCCTATAACTTTTTGATCAAATATTTATAAATTATTATACTGTTTATATGCAAATAAGATTAATACATGTATATTTCTTAAATGTTTCAGTATAACATAATTATGCAATTATGATTTGCTTTTTCTCATTTTATTACCTCAATTAATTTATAAATGAAGTTATTCACAAAAAAAGTTTTAATCTCCTCCTATATATGTATTATACATGCAAATGAAAAATTTATTTTATATTATCAATTTTGACTTAAACTATTATGTATATTGAAATTAAAATTTAAGGGTGTCACATCTTCCATCACTGTGACTAGGTATTTTCTTCCCTTCTAAGCATAAGGTTCACATTTGCTTGCGAAAAGAGAGAAGTTGAATGTAGTCATACGATAGTTTTTATTTATTTTATTTTTATTTATTTATTTTAAAATATTATAACATAACGTAAAAAAAATAAAATGCTTAGAACTTAATGCTTTATGGCACCTCACTTCACTTGCACACAGATAATGTCCCCAGTGCCTTGCACTCTCGTTGTCATTCAAATCATATCAAATGTTTCTATTTTTTTTCTTTTTCTTTTAATCTAAATGGTTTAATAATAACTATTAAGCTGAGATTAGAAAAAGTAAAAAATATTAAATGAAGTTGGCAATTGAACTTATTTTATTAGTATTATTACTTTTATTTATTTATTATTATTATTGATAAAAAATCAGTTTTATTATTATCTTTCTATTTATTTATTTTTTCATTTTTTTAGTCTAAAAAATAGGGTTCTTATTTTTATTTATCTTATATTTATTTATGTTAGAGTTTATCTCAAATGAAATATTTTACTATTTATTTATTTATTTTTATTATTTAATTTTTTTAATCTCATTTATTGATTTTTTTCATAATAATAATTAGAATAATAATAAAGAATGATTACTGTCACATCTCAAAATTTTCTTACTTCTAAGTTAATTACTAATTGTATCAATATAAATAAATTAGAATTAGATCATATATATATATATATATATATATATATATATATATATATATATATATATATAGTTAGGAATTAAAACACATTTAGTCAAATTTACTAAAAAAAACAGACGAATTAAAGAAAAATCAGGTAACAAATTATAATTTAATCCAATTTTAATAAGAATAATTACCTAAAATGTTGTTTTTATAATTTTATACCATCTTAATTATGTATTGCAAAATTTATTTAGAGAGAATAAAAATAGAAAATTAAAAATAAGTTACAACATTGGCCAAAAAGACTAAAATACCCCTAGAATAGGCCTAGAATGAAGACCCAAGTTGGATAAAGAAATGATAATGAAAAATTTTAAAATTTTTATGGTAATTTATTGGGCCAAATGAGGTTGTATTTGTTCAAGAACCAGATCAAAACCTCAAATAGAAAATTCATACCAATTTTTGCAAATTCAGCACTCAAAGTGGTGTGAAAAGGGCTAGGCAAATGGACAAAAACTTTCAATTTTGTAATCCTATCTTATCCAACCCTATTGGCATGGCTTTGACAAAAAAAATAGACTAAATTTTTCAATAATTGGGCAAAGTACCAGCTGAAGTGAAGGAAGTCAATGAGAAAGAAGACTTGGTTTATTAAAATTCCTTGATGATGATATAAGGTTAATGGTTCAATCCCTAACCAAGGAGCCTGACCAAATGCCAACCAAATTCAGCCAAAAATAGTGTTATGTGAGGGAAAAAAATCTAAAATTAGAAACTAGGAACTAAAGGCAAACTAACAAGGAAAACTTAGGCCAACTAGATGACATCGTAAGGGTCCAAAATATCCATTTTGAGTATGATTATTAGGGACCACTTTTTACCATGATAAAATCTGAATTTGGAGAAGGCTCCAACAGCAAAGTTACTCCACTTTAACCCCTCTAAATAATTGTGAACTCTCTGTCCCCTAAAAACTAAGAAAAAAAAAATGTAAAAAGCATTCCCCAAATACGAGGCTTAAATTCACTTGTAAATGGAACAAATTTGAAGACTTGGCCAAAATTCCTAAATCCAGCCAAACTAAACTCTTCTACACGCCTGATCACATCCAAAACATGCCAAAAATAAACCCCACCACTCAACTATATCACTCTCCAAGCCAACAAAATAGGAAAAACTCTAAAAACACTAAATAACCCACCACCAAATTTAGCAAAAGAACTTCAACATTTGAGGACCTTTTTGGACAAACTCAAAGCTGATTTGGAAGGGCAGTAAAGAGGCTTAAACTAGACTAAGAAAAAGAAGAGGAAGAGGAGATCAACACACCTTTTAAACCTCACCCAAATAGGCAAAGACAAAATCAAGTAAGGGAGGGGAGTATAGTTCATAAATTGGGAGAATACTTTTGCTAATTAATTTTGAGTCAAGGGGAACCCTTAACCCTTTATATTGAATGAAAATTTTGTGGGTCTAATTGATATATGAAAACAAAATTTACTTGCACAAGAAAATCCAAGAAAAACGTTAAGAATAGTGAAAACAGAAAATTCTGCAGAAAAATCTTAACCAATTATAAGTGGGTATTTTGAGAGAATTTTATTGATGACTTTGCTTGTTATGTATTATTGTTATGATTTTATGCTGATTATATGTGAATCCATGCCTTGAAATTGATTGATGGTTTTGTCAAAGTTTTCCGTAATAATTATGAGTTTTCTGTTAGAATTTGTTTACTATTTCTATAAATATTCTTTTGATGTATGATCTGAGTTCTAAGTTTTTGTTTGATTTTTATATGGCATAAATACTCTAAACTTAGTAAAAAATTTCATGATTAGGCTTTGGCAGAACATAAAAAGGAATTTTTATAAATTTTTAAGAAGATTTACGGTTTTGAGATAGTTATAAATATTTTTGTGTTGATTTTTATTTTTTTAAATTTTTAAAAATCGCAAAAGTTTTCCTAAAATATTTGCTTGTATTATTATAATATTCTTGATGTTTTAGATTTATCTTGACTTCAAATAATATTTTAAATGTATTTTTAAAGATTTTGAATGAAAGGGTAAAAGGAAAATGATTTAAAAATTAAAAAATTACTAAGAAATAAACCCTGGACTCTTGGACAGTTTTTGAAACCTTTCAAGTATAAGAATCATATGAATTTGATCAAGATATGGAATTAAATTTGAAGGATTGGACCTTTAAATGAGAAAGTACTATGATTGGACCATAAATAGACCCCAAAAAGTTTAAAATAATTAATCATATGAGTAGTAGGACCAAAGGAATGTTTTTTACCATATTGAAATCTAGACAATGACTTAGAGGTAAGGGAAAAACGTACTAGACAACCTGACTTCTTTAAGTTTTGGAAAAAGACCTAATTGCAATTAACATAAAGTAAAAGGACTAAACTGCAAATAATGTAACATATGAGAAAACCTTTGTAAAATTTGTTGTTAGTACTTTATTCATGTAGATAGTTAAATTTTGAAACTTTTCCCACTAATTTTACTTTATTTGGATTTAAATTGAATTAGTTATGATTTTTCTAAGTTCTACTACATGAAAAAAAAATATTCTAGGATTAGTATATCTTGATTCAATTTCGTTTCGATATCTACTTGTATTATTATTTTATATTTATTTTTTTATGAAAATATACTTCTTATTGGAACGTTTCTCACTGGTTTCACTTGATTTGGATTTGAAACAAAATAGATATGAATTTCTGAATATTATGATGTGTGTAAATGATTCCTGAGAATGGCTCACTTTAAGTTCCTTTCTTGTTAAAATTCATGCATGATGTGATTTTAGTTATATTTTTGTACAAAACTATACTTCATAAGGAAAGAATACTCACTAAGTTTACTTAAATTGGAGTTAAAACAAAATACTTATAATTTTCTAAATTTGTTGTTATATGAAACCAAGGGTTTGTGCATATTGCTGAGAAACTTGATTTCGTTTGTAAGGATATATGTGGCGTTATTTTATTCATATTTTTTCATGAAAATAGATATTATAGGAAAAATATACTCACTGGTTTTATTAATTTTGGGCTTAAAATAAAATATTTATGATTTTTATATTTAACTTATTCTAAGAAGTGAGTTAATGTGAGCAACAGAGAATAATTAGGATTACTTCTGAGATATGAAAGTGATGAATTTCTACTTGTATTTTTATGTGAAACTATATAAGAAAAGTGAAAGAATTCCACTAATTTCATAAATTTTGGTGGTGAATTGAATAACTTATGATTTTTTTAATATGCAGTTGCAGAATTATCCTAACCTGTGACATGTATTGATAAATTAAAGCACGAAATAGTGTATGTAAAAAGAATTTTACTTCGAAATAGACATAACTAAGAATAATATCACTAGTCTCATGTGTTTTGGAAGAGAATTGAATTTATTACAAATTTTACAATTTACTGGATTCTAAAAGTGGCATCATGTGAGCAATTGAAAGAAACTAAGTTAAGTATTACTTTCTATGTAAAAATTATTTATGTGCGTATTTTTTTTTTGAAAAGTAGACACTTAGAGAAAGAAAACCTAGTGATTTCATGATTTTTAGATTTGTATTGAATTAGTTATGAATTATACAAATTAATGCATGAAATTTAAAAAAAAAATCTGAAAATAGCAATATCCATAAAATGAATGATTATCTATTTTTAAGGGATGAATGATTATAATAGGTGTGTATCCAATGGGCAGATTAATGGCTAGAATTCATTTTGTGATTATGAAACAATTCATAGGGACAGTGGTTGAAAACGCCAGGCGATGGGCAAATAATGTTGGTTTTACCATAGGGGATAGTAAGGTACCCAAGTCCTAGCAAGAGACCAAACCTATCTAATTTGTGCCACAGACAGTGAAAAATACGTTAAACTATCCTGATAGGTACTAGAGCATACCAAGATTGGTTAGAGTATGAGTCACTATGAGGGACCATAATAGAATTTGAGCACAGATTGCTTGGTTCCTTATTTGGGATGTTGTACCTATGGTACTATCTGGATTACGAGCACAAAACTCCCAATCTTCAACCTATAAAATTAAATGGATAATTAATTACTCTATAGGAGAAAGAAATAATACAGATAAAATACTATGAGATGCTTATTTATAAGTTATGTAGTGGTTATCTTTATTCAACAATTAGTATTGCCTTATAAAATAATTTATGAATGATCTACTCATCGTTTGTTTGTTTGTGTCTATTAACTATGTTATGGATGCAGAATGAGTGCTGAGAGTATCCCTAGTCATGAGCAGAACATGACTTTTAGTATGGGATCAGGAACGTGGAGATATAATAATGTTAATCAAACTATTATCTTTAAAAGTTATGTGATACTAACTATTACTACCATTAACAACCACCATATTGCTCTCATAATTATGCAGATTCCTGTTAGAGTTGAGATTCTCTACTCCATGTATTGTGCAACAGCTTACCTGGGCTTTTATGCTGATCATCCTTCATATGGATTAGATGATTAGAAGAGAGTGATCTGCTCAAAAAGAAACAAAAATAGTCGAAAATGAGGTATATGTAAATTATAAATGCTTAGAATCTTTTCGCTTGACCTTCATTTTTCTTTAGTTTGTAAAATACTTGAATATTCTAGGAAAGGTAGGAGGTCTGTATTATATTATTTATTGTTGAACAACAACTCTATATATATGTAGATGTGCATTATGTGTGGGATATATGCCTTCATTTATGTTTATTGAACAAGTTAAATTTATTAGAGTCTCTAAGTTGAACATAGTAACATAATAATTGGAATAAAACTGTTAATAATAACAAGGATGTCTCAATTACAATTGACTTAATCCTAATTTTATTTTATTTTTTGTGTTATTTTATCATTTGCATCTTAATCATTTATTTATGTTATTGTAACATTATTATCCTTTATTTTAATGTATAATTTCAAATATTTGATGATGAAAAAAATAATATTTTCAATTTAATATTAAATAAATAAATAATATAACATAATATTTACATTAATTTATAACATTAACATGTAGTTTCTATGTTTGTGAAGGGGTGGTTAAGACTTAACTGGAGCTTTTGTTTTGGCTTTCTCATGCAAGCTTTGTAATTACTCAATCATCAATGCTAAAATTTGGGCTTTGTATCATCCAGGATGATAATATGCCTGACAAAGTTTTGATTGAATCTGATTCGTTGGAAGCCATCAATCTTATTTCTGACAGCTATGGTAGCTCTCATTCGACCTTCAACTTCATTAGAGAAACTTGAGTTAAGTACTCATAATCAAGTTGTATCCTATAAACATGTCTTTAGAGAAGTCAATAGGGTTGTTGATGGTTTAGCTAGAAATAGGACCTCTATGCAAAAGAATTTAGTTATTTTTAATTCTTCTCCTATTTTTATTACTTCCTTGTTGCTCGCAGATTTATCTGCTTTACAACTTTAATAGTTAGCTCCTTGGGCTTTTGGCCCCTTCATTTACCAAAAAAAAAAAGTGTAGCTTCTCTATTATCAGGTGTTATAAATTGATAAGGCTTATGTGTATCTATATTACCTAGACATTACGCAATAAAATCTACTATATTTTAAATTTAATTAATCAATAAAATATTTTTAATTGATCAAAATATGGTTGTTTAGATATTGTTCCTTAATTATCAAATTATTAATTGATTTATTGAATTAAAAAAAGAATTACTTTAATGCAGCGATTTATAACGTTATTATGTATCATTTATACCTTTATGTATTTTGAATCATTAAAACCTCTATGTACCAATGTTACCTTAGGTCTCATGCATTACAAACTTATCCAATAATATCTTAATTTTTTCTAATTAAATAATTATATGTCCTGTTTAATTTAAATATAACTTAAGTATTTCTTCCTTCATTGAATACAAATAATTTTATACTAAATTTTTTAATTCATAATTTTTTTGTTTTAACTTTGATAAATTAAATAACTAAACATTTTATTACTTAATTTTACTATATAAATTTTTTTGCAACATCGATAGTAATTTACATTGCCTTTAATTGTCAACTAAATAATAAAAAATTTATGTATGATTTGCGCTATCTTAAATTCTTTTTCAATTTAAATTTTTAAATTAAAAAAATTTAAATATTTTATTTATAAATAAAAATATATTTTTTACAATTTGCAATATAGGTCTATGATTTTTCTTTGCCTTCTATACTGTTTATTGTAGAATATGTGTATAATTATATTATCTTATATCCTAAATGCTATAATTTTATAAAAATAATTTAAAATCTTAAAATAAATTTTTTTATTAAATTTAATTTAGTCAACTAATTTCATAATATTTTAGGTATAGCTACATGATTTTATATTCTCCATTGCACTTAGAGATACGTAAAAGCAAAACCGGACCATCAAGTCAAAATAATTTTTAATTTCTTTCTTAAAGATACCAATTAGTATTTTAATAAAGAATTTTAAAAAAAATAAAAATAACAATACTTTTTATTTAGGGTTAAATAAATATTTTTTAAAAATTAAAATAAATTTACACAATTAAGTTAAGGTAACTGTTATTTAAACGAATTTTGTAGAGTGCTAATACCTTCTTATACACTCCCGAATTCATTTTTAGTTTCAAATATCATTTTTAAAGTTTTTTTAATTTTTTTTAATAAACTTTGGGGATGACTCTTTTAATTTTTTTTTAGAAAATGTTTCTTTTTATTTTTAAAAATAAAATTTTTTATTTTAAAAAATTATTTTTCTTAAACTCATTTTTTTCAAACTATTATAACTCACTGTTACGACATATTTTTGAAAACATAAATAAAAAAAAAAGTATAATATAGCGAGTTGTATATCATAAGCATTTGTATTTTGTTAACCATCATTTTGTAATTCTCAAATCACATATTAGAAAGAATGGTATATCCTTTTCTTAATTAAATGTATCATTTGGTATAAGCAAAAGCATCTCTCCATCTGATTCCATGTTTATAAATTGATTTTATAACTAACTTTTAAAAAAAATAAAATTAAAATATCTTCAAAATTAACTTTTGAAAGTATATATATATATATATATATATATATATATATATATATAGATATATAGATAAATAAATAAATAAAGTGAGAGAGATAAATTGTTACCATGTGTTTTATTTATCAAACTTATAAAAAAATAAAAAATGGTATATTGTTTTTGAAAAATAAAGGAATTGCATAAAATTCCCTTGTTTTTATGCCCATTAATTTTTTTTAAGGGCACTCTATAAGAGGAATTTTTTTTAACCTTCTTTGTTTACATCTCATTAATCTTTTAAAAAATATTCTTAACAATAATTTAATTTAATAATTTTTAAATTTTTATTGAATAGTCTTCTCTTTTACGATTTCATTCTATATCTTTATTGACATTTCTTTTATACAACTATTTCAATATTTTTTTTCTTTTATCACCACCTGTTTTTAGGGCATTTTAAGCAGAATTATCCTCTAAATAAGTTCGTTATTTAATGTTTGTACTTTTCTAAAATCAAAATTTTTAAATTAGGACTCTACAATTTTAGAAATAAGTTTCTAAAATTAAGTTTTCACATTTATGGAATCATTAATTCTTTCCAAAATTAAGATTCTATGCTTTCAAAAATAAATTTTTAAAATTAAGACTTTACACAATTACACTTTAAAAAATAATTTTATAAAATAAATTTTTGAAATTAAATTTTACGCATTACAAAAATAGGACTATGCACTTTAAATACCCCTTAACAGTAATTTAATTTATTAAAAAGCTATAATTACATCGAAGGTCATTATTTTGGTGATTAAAAATATGTGGTAGTTAAAACTTGACAAAAAAAACAAAACCATATTTTTTAAAAAACAAAGTTCAATAAAAAATATTACAGCGATTTTTATTTCAATACGGAAAATACGGTTTTGGTCATTATAACCCACCAATAATAATATAAGCATTTTCTGGCGCTACTATGAATAATTAAACAAACAAAATGCTATAAACAGTTTTGTTAAACACGTGAAACTAGTGGCTACTTTTAATCGCTAGAATAGGTTATTTTAACAGCTAAAAGTATCCATTTTTTTTAATGACACTTCTAGAAATTAATTTTTGGAGTGTAAAATCTTGATTTCAAATACTTATTTCTAAAAAAAGTAGAATTCTATAAATAAATAAATAAAACACTTATTTAAGGCCTTTTTATTATCGTAAAAAGGTATTGTAAAAAATTACAAATTTTTTTAATTAGAGTGTGAAAAAAGGTATATTTTTTCTATTTATACTTTATTCATATTTTTTAATTTTTAAAAATGTCTTTAACTTAATTTAGTTTATTATTCTTTTTTATTTTTGTTTTAGATTTCAGAATAGTCTTCTACAAAATTTTCCTCTGTCTTTATCTATATATATATATTTTAAATTATTTTAAGTTTCATTATTCTTCTATAGCACTTTCTTTGAGCGTATTTCAAATATCATTATTTTTTAAAATAAGTTTTCTTTTTCAACTTTAAAAAGAAGTTTTTTAGTACAAAATAAAATTATTTTTTCTGATAAAAAATAAATAAAATTATAAAATTATAATTTTACCCTTCAAAAAATAAGAACAATATAGAGGCCGAATATATATTTTTGGTCCTATGTATAAGAGGAGCAGTAATAGTATGTTCTACCCTTTTGGATTGCTTTTCCGAGCCTGATATATAGGCACTATACATATTTTTGGTCGATTTTGGGCTCAAGTAAGTGTGGGCTTAGTCTATATTTCTGTGCAATCAGTCCAAATTATGCAGATCGATGGCCCAAGTTTGCAATAAGGATTGCATTTCAATTTTTTGTGGAGCAAAAGATCTTTGGGAGATTCCTTCTCACAATAAGGTCACTAATGCCTACTAATCAAACTATGAACAGCCTCAGACAAGATAAAAAAAAATAAAAAACTCTGAACAGGCCTATAAAAAAGTTTGTAAGAATGTACAAAACAATGACGACGGAGAGAATGGAAAAGATGGCAACAAATAAAAGTTAATATCATAAATGGCAATGGATTAAGTAGATAATTAGTAGAAAATAATGATAGCATAAATTAATTAAATAATTATAGTGGTTGTATCTATTTTTTTTATAAAATTTTTCATCGGTTGAAATCTGAGTCTAACTTGGATCATACATCTAGATGTAATAGATAAGTCTAAAATTAATTTTTTTTTACATATTAAGCTGTTTGTTATTCAGACTAATTTATGTTAGTTTTTATTTTTATTTTTTTTATGAAAGCGTGAGGAAAAACCACATATCTCAAATTTATACATATAAAATCTACAATTAATGTTTTATTTTTTGGAGAAGGTCCCATAGCCACCTTCCATTGAATTGAGTCTGTCATTGATCCCACTCTGTAAGAGCTAATGCCTAAATGCACAAAAGACATTTAATGAATAAACCTATACAATATAATACTTACACCAAACAACAAATAAGACAACAATGAATCATAATAACTCTAATCCTTAGGTATATTATCCTTGACATTCCTCCCTATTTCACGGTGTTTACTTATAGTTGTGCTCAAATTGTTCCTCTTATGACCCTTCACTGCTTCTCTTAATTGCTTCCATTTGTTTTATATATTTGCTTCACCGTACAAAGTCGATTGGTAGTACTTGTATTTTTATGATGTGGAGAAGCATCTATTTTAGGAGAAATTTTTAGGTAATCAAAGAATATACGTGACTACCTTTTTCAAAAAGGTAAAATTTATAATAAACTGATAGAGTTTAATATTTTGTCTTACATATAGAATAATTTTAATTATTAATTTTATATAAATAGATAATATAATTAGTAGTATAATAAAAAAAGATGTTAATACCTTCTTATTTTTATAATATTAAAAAAATCATAATGGTTAATCTAAAAATGATATATAACACCTTCTCAACAATTACTTTCTAAAAAATGAATTTTTAGATGCACACACTTCTAGAAAAAGTGTGTGGCAAGCCATGTTTTATTTTATAAATATTTTATTGGGCAACATTGCAAATTTGGGGCAGCTCATGTGATTCAGATGTTAAATATTAATGGAAGGTCACCTTCTGTACTAGACCCACACACCATGACACCATAGCATAGTCTTACCAGGCTAATCACTAATGATACAGTAATGGGAATGAAAATATGGATTTCTCAATAAATAAAAAATGGTTACAAATGAATTAGATGTAAGTTGGCAACTTGTGCTTAAAAATAATTGGGCGTGGATCACATGTTGAATTGATTTAGCCCTTTGGGATGGACTTGGACTCATGTGATATTATTTATATTAAAATAATAATATACTTCATAACATCATTTTTATAACATCTTTGTCAAATCACTCAAATTATTTTCTTACTTTTAATGATAAAAATTATTGTGAGATCGTGAAATAGAAATGTGTTGCTCTTCACACAATCGATTGTGATTTGTCACCCAACCTATTATTTAAATCTTTCTTGGACCAAAGACCCTTTTTTGGCTATGCATCCCATAATAAATATTTGGAATTAAAGGATAAAAAAAATTGTACGTTTATTAAGTACAGATTTTTTTAATTGCCGTTAGGTATCATTTATACATGTAATTAATTTACCACTTTTTAAAATTATTTTATTATTAACATTATTAATTTTTCTCCTTTAATTCTAAAAATTTAGTTAAATTAAACAAATATTTACACTGAGCAATTCCTGCAAAGACAAATTATTGGTGTTGATGGATAACATAATTGTTAGTTCAATTTCTTCTTTGATCCCAGTTCTGTTGTCTCTTTCTCAAAATCCATTGAAGACTGGTAAGAAGAACTGATGCACGAGACAATCAAAATCTAAAAGACAAACGCTTAATCTTTGGGCCGAATAGAAGAACGGTGTTCGGCGAATAATATCCAAAATCTATCGGTTGTTGCGTTTTGCATCACTTTCCGCTTATTCTAAGATTCAATTTTTGAAAATGATAATATTTTTCAAAATAATATAAAAAATAGTGTGATCAGCCAAAAAAATGATAAAATGTTGTGGCGTCTCTTAGGAAAAAAGTGTTCTGAGAAATCAAATAATAATACTAGATTGTTAAGCGGAAGAACAAGTCAAAAACATTCGTTTGAATATTGAATAGTTTGTAAATTTTAATTAATCCTTTTAATAATTAAATACTCCATTATATTGATTTTAATTTAACATTTTTATTACCGTTTTAAAAAGTCATTATTAATCCTCACCACCAATTTTCCTAATTAGTAAGAGATTTATTATGAAGCGGATAGGGATTGTAAGTATCTTAATTACATGATTTGTCGAATAAAAAAAAATCATAAATGTTTTACAACTTGTAATAATAATACAACTCAGATATTTACTTAGAGAAACTGTAACATGCTTGTGAAGCAACAATTAATGCACATTTGAAGAAGACTTTGACCATTAATTTTTACTGTAGAGTGCTTAAAAATGATTCAAATTTATCTAATAATGGAACGGTAAAAATCTTTCTTAAGTATGCATTAATTATTGATATCAACATCATACAATAGTTTCTCTTTTTCTCTACTTTGACTATTTTTGTAAAAATCATTAAATAAGATAAAATTTTAGTGTTATCCTTTAATTTTTTAATATTTAAATTAAAATTAGATTTTTATTGTAACAATTCATGACAACAATAAACATGAATGTTTTATTAAGATAAACATTAATTTTAATTAAGAAAAACTAAATAAACCTAAAAGATTGTATCTAATTTTTGTCTTTAAAGATAAGGGTGCATAAATTGTCAATCCTACGTGTCTCTATCTCATGTAAATCTGAATTGGTTGAAGACATAAAGATTAGGAAGCCAATGACGATTGACAACGTTAACCAGTAAAAGGCTGTAATAGTTTTCTTACAAAGTAAAATATCTATCTCATGTGCATCAAATCTGCATCTCAATCACCAAAAAATAAATCTCTTATGCCATGTGCATCAATCTAACTTGAATGCCAACTCATGCGGTGATTCAATATTCATTATAACATGTCATATCCACTGACCCTTGTGTATGTGTGTCTTGAGTGAAGAAAGAGTTTGACAAAGCATAGCATAGCAGAAAGCATGAGTTTCAGGGAAGAGAATGAAGAAGGAAGGGATCTCAAGAAGCCATTTCTCCACACAGGAAGTTGGTATCGTATGAGTGGAAGACAATCTAGTTTGTTTGGTTCTACTCAAGCCATTCGTGACTCCTCCATATCTGTCTTTGCTTGTGTTCTAATAGTTGCTTTGGGTCCTATTCAGTTTGGTTTCACTGTAAGAATCACTTTTTCTAACATATTTGATGATAAAAGCAAATGGGATTTTCATACAAATGAAGCTTCATCATAATTTTGATAATTTGTTACAGGCTGGTTATACATCACCTACCCAACATGCTATTATCACTGATCTTGGACTCTCAGTCTCTGAGGTATGAATCATGAATGAGTCTGTTGATCTGGTTCCATATTTTTGTGTTTCACAACTTCATTGTTTATTGGGCAGTTTTCTTTATTTGGCTCTTTGTCCAATGTGGGTGCTATGGTTGGAGCAATTGCTAGTGGTCAGATTGCTGAGTATATAGGGCGCAAAGGGGTAAATTCCCCCCCCCCCCCCTCTTTTCTGGGTATATTATGCGTGTTTTTCTTTTAATTTCAATCTTTGAGAGATAAGGCTAACTCAATGGTCAATGGGCCCTTTCATTTTCTTGTTCAAAATTGAAGTCTTTGATGGTTGCATCCATTCCAAACATTATTGGTTGGTTGGCTATCTCATTTGCAAAAGTAAGTTTGGATCATTTCATTTTCCCACATCTGTTTAGTCCATCCAAAGGTAAATAAATTTCGGTCATGATCCTGAGCTTGTCTTGTTGACATGTTCATCTCTCAGGATACCTCTTTTCTCTATATGGGAAGATTGTTGGAAGGGTTTGGAGTGGGAATAATATCTTATACGGTAATTTTAAAGTTGTTTTTGCTTTTGGTATTGCGGGATTAAGTTATGTGCTGCACAATTATTGAGTGTTCAAACCTAAATTTACAGGTGCCAGTGTACATAGCTGAGATATCACCTCAAAACTTGAGGGGGGGTCTGGTTTCGGTTAACCAGGTTGGTTGATACCGCCAAGAGTTAGAATTACATTGATGAGATATTAACAGTTTTACTACTTCCTAAATTAGTGAATTTTATTCTTTCTTTTCTGCATAGCTCTCTGTCACCATTGGGATTATGCTGGCTTATCTGCTGGGGCTTTTTGTTCAGTGGAGAATCCTGGCAATTTTAGGTAATACCCATATATGACTTGGCCAGTTGGTAAATTACCCTCTTCCTTCAAATGAATGGATTTCTGTTTCTTGTAATTATCAAATGTCATAAAAGTAAACTTGGAGAGATATTTAGTAAACTAAGTTCTGGTTAAATCACAATCACGTGTCTCAGATTTAGTCTAAGCTTGGAGTGTTGACTAGGGTTAAAGCCCACGCACTGCTTTCAGATCAACCGAAGAATTACATTTATTGACTTTTACTTAAGGGAAAAGACATTCCTGTATAATGCTGACTTGCATGTTATGTAAGAAATTTTTAACTGAGCAAGTCTATGCCCTTACTCTTGCAGGAATTTTACCATGTACGTTATTGATACCTGGCCTATTTTTCATTCCCGAGTCTCCTAGATGGCTGGTAAGCTTTGTGAATCTGTATTCTTGAGTGTCATTAAATATGCGAAGATGGTTTCTACAAGTGAGCTTGTTTTGCTGTACATAGGCAAAAATGGGAATGACTGAAGAATTTGAAACTTCCTTGCAAGTGCTCCGAGGCTTTGATACTGATATTTCTGTTGAAGTGAATGAAATTAAGGTAATAAGCATTCATCAGTTTTGTTCCAACAAATGACCCTCGTATTTCCTGATGTCCAATATCTTTATTACCATTTAATGAATCATGAAATTGACCTTTTATGTGCGAGTCATTTGATTCAGAGGGCTGTTGCTTCAACAAACAGAAGAACTACAGTTCGATTTGCAGAACTCAAACAAAGAAGATATTGGCTTCCCTTAATGGTTTGTATTTCTTATCTATCTAGAAGCATTAGTTTCTATCCATCTGCCTTATGGAGTTGGATTGTATAACAATGACCATTAGAGCCTAACCAGTTTTCACTAACTCATCCTGTAGATTGGAATTGGACTGCTTATTTTGCAACAGCTTTCTGGAATTAATGGTGTTCTTTTTTATTCCAGTACCATCTTCCAGAGTGCTGGTATGCTCTGCTGATTTCTTATAAATATTCTGAAGTAATGTACCAGGAGCAGTAATAGGGAACCGTGAAACATTTTGGCCAGAGTTGATATCTCACATTTGTACTACTTAAAATAGCACACTTTTAGTCCAGAATCATGTATTAGAATTATTGAAGAGATGAACTCAAATTTATAAATAACAGTTAATAAAGCCAACAATTGTATGGTAATGAATAGTCACCTTAATGATCTGAATTTTCTTGGGTTATGACAAAGAACCTAGCTGATTTCTCCTGATTATTTTTTGGGATATCTTCATGTTAGTTATTTATACTGGTCTTATGCTTACACACAGAAAAGGCATGTTTGCAGATTGGGTTCTGCTTTAGTTTTTGTTCCATTAAATATAAAATATTATGCTTTTATTCTCATAATTTTAACTCATATTAAACAGGAATTAGCTCAAGTGATGTAGCCACATTTGGAGTTGGTGCTGTTCAGGTTCAGCTGAGAGAAAACTTGTAATATCCCTTTTTTCTGTCCAATATTCTGAAATCATAATCTGACAAATATATACATGTCCCTAGGTTCTTGCTACCAGTTTAACCTTGTGGTTGGCAGACAAATCTGGTCGCCGGCTTCTCCTCATTGTGAGTGAACTTCTCTATCATGTTTCATTACATGTGACTATTTATTTGGAGGATTATAAGAGAATGGTCATGTCTTCCATTGTAGATCTCTTCAACTGGAATGGCTTGTAGTCTCTTAGTTGTTGCAGTCGCATTCTATGTAAAGGTAATAATATTTTTTGTATTTGTTGCTGTGTACTCATCAGACAATGTTTTATTAAATGCGTGTACATGTCTGCCCCGTGTGTTCAAAAATGGGTACCACAGCCTCTCTGAATAACTTGCGACCTGTTCTTTATGTTATTCTGAAATTTGCTCCCAGGCTTATGTATCAGAGGATTCTTCTTGGTATGGGATATTGAGCATCTTGTCCCTGGTTGGAGTTGTGGTATGTGAATACACACAAATTCATTACACAAAAAAGTTTTTGATGGCTTCTTTCTGTAACTATTGTCTTTTAAATTTCCACTTCTTTCAGGCCATGGTTATTGCATTCTCTTTGGGAATGGGAGCTATGCCATGGATTATAATGTCTGAGGTACCATATTTTGTAGTTTTACACTTATACATTTTAGGCTCTTTTCCAAAGTTCTGGAATATGCTGCAAGCCTGCAACCATGATATGCATGACAATCTTATAGGCAAAGCAGTAAAGAAGCATTTAGAAGTCAATAATTTGTTTATAGACATGGTTTATTACAGAACATTATGGTACCATTTCATACATGTAGTCAAACCCACATAGTGGAAAAAAGCTTGTGCATATATGGTTCGGCTTATTTTGGAGAAATAATCACTTATTTCTTTCAGCTTTCTAAGAGATCTTTTAAAAGTAAACAATTATTTTTCTAATTTAAACTGAACCAAACATGCTATTAGTAGTAGTTGTTGTTACTCATCTTTACTCCTCTGCCCCTTCCCAAAAGTCATGGTTCTAGCTGGCTAGTTGCTTTTGCCCTGACGCCCACTCAAAGGGATATTGGCCAACCTATCAAGTTATGTCCGTAGGAGTAATGAAATTAGAATCCCCGATGAGACAAATACACTTATTTTGGTACCAAAAAATAAAAAAATGAAACTAACATATTAGTCTTTGTTTGAAGTGCTATAAGTCCAAATTTACTTATACTTACACCAGAACGGGAATCTCAAGAGAAGAGTGTTACTAAATTTAAGATGCATCAATGTGGCACAAATCACAACATTTTTTTGCAGATATAACTGAATGATTGCAGTTGCCCATAACACAAAAATTATTAAAATAAAAACAGTAGTCTTTATTATTGGTTGCATTTGAAGTCACAGTTGATGTGTTCAATTATTGCAAATCACAGATTCTTCCAATAAATATCAAAAGCCTTGCGGGGAGTGTTGCAACACTTGCCAATTGGCTCTTTTCTTGGTTGGTTACATTGACAGCAAATTTGCTCTTGGACTGGAGCTCTGGAGGTTTGTGTGTATTGCTTTTAATATTTTTCTGTAATTTTTTTTGTTATTTGTAGTTAACCACAAACTACCTCTGTTCTTATCAGGAACCTTCACCATATACACAGTAGTATGTGCTTTGACCGTAGTATTTGTTACCATTTGGGTGCCTGAGACAAAGGGAAGAACTCTTGAAGAAATCCAATGGTCTTTCAGATGAAGTTTCTTCTCTAGCAGCTTTTGGTTTATTTTCATGCTGATTTCATATTTTTACATTGTAATATATCGTGTGATGCAAGGATTCATATTTTGATTCCTTCGCTTGAAAGTGGAATCCTTGGAGTTTTGGATGAATTGATTCCTTAACATGCACTTCATGTAGTGCTCCTGTATGGACCTTGTAACTGTTCCTCTAATTCAATTCATTTGTATGTTCTTTTGGTTTGTTAAAAAATGGAAGCCAAATTAGTATCATTATTTATATTGTATGTTGAAGAACTTAACTGATATGGTCAAATAAAAGCATATAAAAGTAAAGAAATCTTTACCTTATAAGTTAGTTTTGGGATTGAGTTTATCATAAGTCCACAAATTTAAGATGGCCTACTTGCACTTGTATTGTGATCATAAATGTTAGATGAGTAGCTGTTTAAGGTTATGTTGTACCGATATTTTTGCAAAAGAGCATTGTGAGACCACTTAAAATCACCTTATTTAGATATTTTAAACAAACATTTTAATCTTTTTTTTTAATTTTAAAAAATCATTAGGAACAATTATTTACGATAATTGTATTATTTAATTATAATTGTGATATTTTTGTATTATATATATATATATATATTTTAGAAATTTTTTTTTTTTGTAAAGTTATTATTGGAATAATATTTTTTTTTAGATTATCATAAAATATTTAAAATGACATTCACAGATATAATTATATTTTACTTAATATATGTTGTCATACTCATTTTAACATTTTCAAATTTTATCGTATTTACGATTTGAATGTTATCGTGCTTAATACTCGTACCTGCATCCATGTAACGTAGGTTTAAGGTATTTTTTTCTCCTTTGCTGAAACGTATTTGGATTTTTTGTTGTTGTTTGCGGCAAGTTTAAGTTGTAGGAAAGTGAATCATGTATTGGGTGGTGTTAACTTCGTGTTGAAGGGAATCAAACAACCGTATCAAAGGAAAAATTTTCTCCACTAGTCTGAAATGTGTCTCGGGGCGTTTCTCTTTTTGTATTGTTGAAATCGAGTAAATTCTCAACCACAGACTTGATATTGTAATGTGTGTCAGCACAACACGTAATTTAACAGAGGGAAATGAGTTGTAACAACTTGTAAAGTAGATGCTCCAAGGAGGCGTATCGTGAAATGAGAATATGAGGTCACAGGGGGACGTCACGTACATGTCTAGACTTGCAAAGTTGCAATGATTCTCAGGTTGTTCACACTCAATATTCCACTGGTATGCTGTAAATACTGGTAGTGCACCCGAAAGCATTTTCTGTAGCTCGGAGACAATGTATGCTTTATTTGGGATGTTCGAATTTAATTAAAAGTGTTTACAAAATAGCACTTTAGGGTGTCTCATCATGACACGCTTTCCAAAATAAGATCATCAGTTGTGATTACTTTGATGCAATTATTCTTCCGTATTAATACGCTTGGATTATTTTTTCGTAGTGACAGAAATCTAAAAGCCACACAAACGTACCCTAATTAAGATTAAGAGTGCTCACTAAGCAAATGAATTTTAGGTAATTTAGTAGATTTATATAATCTTTTCATGCTATTAAGTATAATAATGTTAGAAAGAGAGACATAAAATTTATCAACTTTAATTAAAGGATCTACAATCAATCAAGATGAAATCTTATTTGATAAAAATTATATTATCTTTTTAACATGATCATATCATATTGATAAATAATATGAGAGGATAAAAACTTCATTTATATTAAAGAGGGAATAAAAAATTAGTTAAAAAATTTCTATAGGAACCATGTTTAAAGTATTTTGTATAAAGCTAGCAGGAAATGGAATTTTATTTGACTTAATATATTTAAGGCCTATCATGTAAGCTTCATCAAACAAACTGATCATGCTCTTCGTTTCGCGATATTTATTTAGTAATAAATACGTGGTTAATATGAATTGGTGGTAGAGATCATAATCCAGACTCGGGTGGCACATAAACTGATTTCACCAAATGTGCCAGAAAAGTGTTGTGAAAGGTGCAGCAACAACTAACTAGAGAGAAGGCCAGAGAATTCTCAAGTATGTAACTAATTACAAGCACTGCACATTTTTAAGAGGGGAAAAATCGTCTGGAAGACGAGCATAACAGACTTGCATAGGGGGCAGAACAATTCTAAGTCCTACATCCTTTTCTATTCTTCTTACTAACCAACCTTCCTATTAAATTATGGAAATATTGAATTTATTTAAGATTTTTAAGATATTAAACACATTTACGTATTTCTTTTCGTTCAATACCTTCCTTCATACGAGTATTAGGAGGTTATTGTGAAAGGATATAACATTACCCACTTGCACATTATACACCATGAGAAAGGCAATGTTTTGCAGCTAAAAAATCAGGAAGGAAGTATTCACAGAAAAAAATCAGGAATTCCCCATATCATATAACTCCAGATACACAAATCTGACTAAATGGAAAGCAACAATCATCAAACACAAAAGTGCCAGTGAATTACACGATGAAATCTACAATAGCACAAAAGGATGGGACAACGGATCTGGATGCCAATGAAGGGTACCCTGAATTCAGTGTCTAACCAGTAAGTGACTGATCTGATCTATGTGAGTATTTCCACCGGATACCTATCAATGCAATCTTCCCAGGGTCCATTATGAGATGGCCTGACATTTCGCAGTGCTTGCCAAACAGCACTGTTACATTTAAAACCACTTCCAAACGCAATTTGCCAAACCCTGTTACCCTTCCTCATCCTCCCTTTGGCTTCAATGTAAGCCAACTCATACCAAATGGAGCTTGAAGAAGTGTTCCCAAATCGGTGAAGCGTCATCCTAGAAGCCTCTACATGCACAGGGAGCAGCTGCAGGTTCTTCTCCAACTCATCAATCACTGCCCTGCCCCCGGCATGTATGCAGAAATGATCGAAAGCAAGCTTAAAATCCGGTATATAAGGCTTCACATCAGCCTTAAACAACTTCTTCATGAGCAAAGTAGCGAAAAACAGAAGCTGCTCACTAATAGGGAGCACCAGGGGGCCAAGGGTGGTGATATTGGTCTTAAGAGCTCCACCAGCAATCGCCATCAAATCCTTAGACAACGAAACCCCAGTCTTCCCAGCATCATCCTGCTCCTGATAAACACACCGAAATGCCTTATCATCAGCACCACGGTGGGTCCTCACAACATGTACAAGCCTATACTTCGCCCTCCTCCTATCCGCAGGCTTGTTAGAGAGCAACAGTGCAGAACATCCAACGCGGAACAAGCAATTGGGAATAAGCATGGACTTCTTATTCCCAAAGTACCAATTTTGAGTAATGTTCTCAGTGCTAACAATAACAGCATAAGTGTTCCTATGAACCTGCAACAAGTCTTTAGCAAGATCAACAGCAATCACGCCAGCACTGCACCCCATTCCACCCAAATTGAAGCTCCTGATGTTACCCCTCAACTTGTACTTGTTAACAATCATGGCAGAGAGGGATGGGGTGGGGTTAAACAAGCTGCAATTGACGACAAGAATACCAATATCCTTAGGTTTTAGATTGGTATTAAGGAAAAGGTTATCCAAGGCGCCAAACATGACCTGTTCGGCCTCGGCTCTTGCGGCGGCCATGGAAGGGCGAGGAGGGATGAAATGCATGGCCTCGGGGACGTAGGTTTCTTCGCCGAGACCGGAGCGTTCGAGGATCTTGCGCTGGAACTCGAGGGAGGAATCTTCGAAGTCGCCGGTGAGACGAGAATGTTCCATGAAGCTGTGGAAGGGGGCTTTAAGGTGATCGGCGGGGCGGAAGCAGGAGAAATCGACGAGGTAGACGGAGCGTGGGCGCGTGACAGCGTAGAGCGTGAGACCGAAGACTAAGAAAGCGGAACATGTGAGGATTGTGAGGAGGTTGTATTGGAGGTGGAGCCACACGTGGCGGAGATGGTCAAGGTCGGTGGTTTGGGAGACTTGGATTAGCGTGATGAGGATCAAGGGAACAAGGAATAGGGTGAGTAGGTTGGAGATCAAGTAGTGGTACCCTAATTTCACGTACTTAAGATTCACGCTCTGTAGGAAATCTGGCAGCACTATTCTACTCTGCTGCTGGATCTGAACACCCACGGCGCCTCCGGTTGTGACTGTCATCTTTGGAATGCGAATGAGAAGCCAGAGAGAAGGTGGGTGGATGAGTGAGTGAATGAATGAATATAGATGCGTTTTGGTTGGGGTGGTGTGTCTTTTTTCGATAATGTGTCCAAATTGGCGAAGGTAAGAAGAAAGTGGCACAAAAGAATGAGAAGAGAAAAGGAGTAGGGAAGTTATGCTTTGCGTAGCTTCACTGTCACTCTGGACTGTTACGAAAACGGTTATTTCACTGCTTCGTACACTGGGCGGCAACTGGGACTCTAATCATCTTCGGGCTCGGTGGGTGGGCACTGAGGTGAGAACTGGGGAGCGGAACGAATATCACCTCTGCCAGCGTACGTGCTGACGCATGTAATATCTTTTTTTTTCTGGGATTTAATCTAAACCACAGGCTTCTATTTTTTTTTTTCAAATTAAAACTAATAATGCATGTTTATGACTAAATCGAGAACCAATTCACTGATCGTATTATGTCATAGTCTGACAAGGAAGCGAAAATAAGAAAAACTTGAGGAAAGAAAACAGATCCCTATAATTCAAAATCCGGACTTGAAAAAGCCTTGGTTGTGATGATGTAAGGATGGAAATTTCTGGTGAGCAGAAATTGTTGATTCAAATCAAATGGCCAAAATGGAAAATGAAATTCTTGATTCCGAAGACAAATCGATTTTTCCAATCCAAGGGAAGACAATTTAGCATCGCTACGTCATTTGTGTCATTTTCAACAAGTGTTATCAAATTATTATATGCACCACGCGATTTTTTTAGGTCCATATTTTAGTACAGAATGATATCTGCACAAACATTACTTTCATAAACTCTTTATTATAGACTCACTTATCTAAATCATTTGAAAATTTAATAAAAATAATATATATGCAACTATCAGTACTATTTGATATGATAATAACTACAACAAAATTCTTATTATTCGATCACACTAAGATTGTGATTGAAAAAGTAAACGTGCGATAGAGTAAAATCCAAGGAGAATTCTTGAAGTGCAGAAAATGAAATACAGTTCACCTCATTAAAATATGTACAACTGACAATCAATGCTTACCAAGTCAATCCAGGGGAAAATGCCAACCACCCGCAGCAATGTTTGTAAATTACCTTCATAATTCACATGCATATAAACTACTTAGAACAATTCAAAAGGGAGCATCATTAGCATATAGAATCCACAATCACCAAAGATTTACGTAATCCACATGCCGTCACTGGATTATTTTTAATACATTATTCATTCTTGGATTTTCAATAATTCAATCATGCATTGCATTTGCACAATGGATGACATAACTTACTAACAATTTCGTAGCCAGAATTGTCCAAGGAGAAAAAATTATATCAACATTAATTTCAGTATAATAGTATTTCCAACTACCCTGACTCCTTTATGTTTCCCGTTGACGCTCTATCTGTATCTAAATCTGAATCCGAACAAAATCATTTCGCATGACTGGAGACGTCAACGTGTGATTTTTTTTCTTCTAACATACCAATGAATAGTCACAATACAACCATATGTTACCAATTAAATATGAATCAATTCATCAACTTTATCAGAATACCCAATAAAAGTTAAGACATAACTGCCACACAGTACATCCCAGCCGACACATAACTATTACTGGAAGAGACAGCATTGAGTTCAGAAAAATGTAGAGAGCAAAGGTCAAGTTTCATAGATTAAACCATTACGTAGCACTTAGCAGTCCTACAAGGTGGAACACAGTAGCTCAAGCTACAGGGCCTCCTTTAAGAGTTTTTCAGTCAGACCTTTGGGAAGTCCCATCACACTATCGGTTGTCCCTACCTGCAAATACACATTCAGTCATTCACTTAGATTTTATTTACCGTAGACAGGAACTATGATGTAAAATGCCAGCAATCTTGTCCCACCAAGAAACCAGCTAAGCATTTCAGTTCCACTGGACTTGTGCAGGATCAACGAGTTCATTCCTTAGAACTTAAGCTAAAAATTTAGGCAAACACAAAAGTTTCACCAAGATTTCACGATAATTAAAAATTCAGACATGTAACCAACCCCACCAAGTGGAAAAAAGCTTTGTTGTTGTTAAAGAAATCCAAAGTTAAATTAGCTATGGTCTACAGATTTCTAAATCAGTTTTCTAGCTTTTGCTCCAAACACAAATCTCTACCCAGCTAAACTTGAGTCAATTAGAGATTCTTTTTTGATAAGTCAATTAGAGAGACTTTTTTTACAACAATAAAAAAATAAAAAAGTTCTAAAGGGAGAACACTGAATAATGGAATTTGGCCACTTCATATAAAAGAACACCAAATTGCTTTATTAGACCAGATATTGTGCGGCAAAATCTATAAACTAGACTACTAGTGTGCGGACAGGACCCCGAGTCTGACTCGTCCTTGTCCATCAAGGGAGCATGTCCCCGAATGGCTGTAATTAAGATGCATTGATATTTCCAAGCATGAAAGAGGAGTCAACAAACCACTTCTTTGACAAATGGAAATACTAAAGGATGCTCTATAATCAGGCCTCCAGCAACGTTGAGAGTGATTCCCTCATCAACCTAAACAAGAAAAAAAGGAATAAAAGCATATCAACTACAAACAAAAGAAGACAACTCCTACCGGAAGTACTGTCTGTAAAAGAAACATCCACAAAACAACCAATTAAAAGAAACAATATATACCAGCTTCTCAATGGTTTCATTGGGTATTTCATTGAAATATATCTGTAAAACATCACAAGACAAAATCAATTTACACAATGGATTAGAGAGAGAGAGAGAGAGAAAGAGAGAGAGAGAGAGTGCACACTCATATGTGGCTGTGAATATCACTGTTAAGAAATATAAAACTGAAGGACAAGTCCAAGTTTAAAACAAATAGGTTCCTCCCATTAGTATTGTAGTCAAAATAATCAAGAGTTATAAAAGGTTTAAAAATTGTCATCATGGAAACAAGAATCAAAGGAAACAAATCCTATAAGGTAGTAATTGTTTTAAATTTTTATGAGATTAGAATATTGAAATAGCAACAACAGTAGAAAAATTGATAGAAAATCAATTATGGTGGTTTAGACAGAAAAAAAGAAAAAAAGCAATAGAAGGTACTACCTCCGGTCCTTTTTATAAGAAACAAAATGGAGCATTTCCTTATTCCTTATTATAAGGAACAAATGATAGATTCAAAAAGTATTAATTGTTAAATTTCTTTTGTACCCTTCTTTTATTAGTATCATTAATTGTATAAATTACTAATTACAATATTTAATATCATGGGTATTTTTGAAATAAAGTTTATATGTATGAAAAACATAAGTGATTTAATTACTTTCCTTGGTCCAGGAGATTTAGTCTTTTGTTTCTTATAAAAAGGACAGAAGGTAGTATTAGTGAAAAAAATGGATGACATGACTTTTAGTTTGGTGGAAATGAGTAGAAAAAGGCCCAAAAGACTTTGAAAAAAATTATTAAAAAGGATCTAGCAATAAATAATATCTTATAATATTTTTTTAACCCAACTCTAGTGTTATACAATCCATACAAGCAACCTTGTTTAATGGAATAAGGCTTAGTTATTGTTATTGAAATGTGATTGGTAATTGTTAAAATTCTGGAAACAGAATAGCAAAACAACAAATCCCATACAATAGTAATGGTATCAATGTTGTTGTCACCTATTACTTGAAAAGTGTTGATATAGTACTTTGCCACTAAGGTTTCATCTCTGAAGCCCAGATACATGAAAAATGGCAAAGTAGCCATATTGGACACGTATCCGGTATTGGATACGTGTCCGATATGCTTAAATACGTATTCCAGAAGTATCGAAAATTAAATTTATTCTTAAAAATTAAATTTAAACCTGATACGGTTGGAAAACGGCTTGGATACGGCTACAAATAGTCTGATACGGCTTGGAAATGGCTCCAAATCGCCTTGACTAAAAATAGTGGTCAGCTTGATTAAATTTCCAATATTGAAATGAGGAGTTTCAATTTGTCTTTCATTTCCTCACTTCCGCTATTATTCGTGAGTTAGGAACGAAACCAGAACTCATCCAAAAATAAAAAATCATCAAGGGTTTAGAACTCACCCATTTCCCCATTTCCGTCATTGTTTTGTAGTCCGATTCCAGGCTACACAGTTCATGAACTTTGTTTTGAATTTTGGAGCCGTATATTATTGTTGAAATGGAAGGTACCCAAAAAGCAAAGTGAAGAGGATAACCCCGCACAACCATATAGCATGGCGTGAGGAGCATCCCGTTGGATCTCCACTGCTCCGACAAGGCCTTGAGTTCCTCATTCTCGTCAAGGAGGAGATTTTCGGGCTTCAAGTCATAGTGTGTTCTGAACTTTGTTCCTCTTCTCTCTTCTCTGGATTTCAGCAACGTTCTTTCTCTATTGCTGTGGTGGTAAAATCTCACAAACTTCCTCTTTTCTAATCTCTTCTTTTCTATTCATTTTACAACAATAAAGTAAAAATGTTATTCTTTCATTTTTCAACAGCTGTGTTTGATGACAAAAAGATGAATTTTGGTTCTGACTCTAATTTTAGAATTCCAAGTAACTTTGGTTTATTAGAACTTCAAGATGATCATGCTCCACTTTGGGTATTTGTCCCTATAAAGGATAAGTTAGGAGATGGAGGAGGCAACAAGCTATGGAGTTGTAATTTTTGTGACAAAGTGGTCAAAATTTTATACTCAAGAGTGAAAGCACATTTACTTAGAATATTTGGTGCTGGTGTTGCTCTTTGTCCTAAGGTCACTCTTGAGTACTTGGCTGATTTGAAGAAAATTTGTGAAGAAGCTGAGAATAAAATTAAGCCCAAAACTATCCCACTACCTTCAGCAGCTCCAACAACCTTATCCCGAAAAAGAAAAAAAATAGGAAGCAGTACACTAAAAAAGGCTTTCAATGTGGATGAAAGACATCAACTTAGAGCAGAGATAGCAAGAATGTTTTATTCAGCTGGCATATCATTTCATCTTGCTAGAAATCCTTACTATGTTAGCTCTTATTCATTTGCTGCAAACCATAACCTTAATGGTTTCCTTCCTCCTAGTTATAATGCTTTAAGAACTAGTTTTTTACAACAAGGGAGATCTCATATTGAAAGATTACTCCAACTTATAAAATCTTTATGGCTTATAAAAGGAGTTACATTGGTTTCTGATGGATGGACAGATGTTCAAAAAGGCCATTGATAAATTTCATGCTGTAAGTGAAGGAGGGCCAATATTTTTAAAGGCTATTGATGGTTCTAAGGAGTACAAGGACAAACACTACATAGCTAGCATAATAAAGGATGTAATTAATGAAGTAGGGCCATAAAATGTTGTTCAAATCATAATGGATAATGCTCCTGTTTGTAAGGCAGTCGGAATGTTAATTGAAGTTGAGTTTCATCATGTGTTTTGGAATCCTTGTGTCGTACATACTTTGAATTTGGCATTGAAAAACATATGTACAGCTAGAAATATTGATGGAAATGAAAATGTTTTCAATGAGTGTTATTGGATCACTCTCTTAGTTGATGATGCATCTTTTATCAAGACTTTCATAATGACTCACTCTATGAGATTGACTATTTTTAATGAGTTTTCATCTCTTAAATTGCTTTCTTTTGCTGAAACCCATTTTGCATCAATGGTTGTCATGATAAAAAGATTGAAGTTGTTGAAACATGTTTTGCAAAATATGGTCATTAGTAACCAATGGAATAGTTATAGAGAAGATGATGTTGGTAAAGCTGCCCATGTGAAAGAACTTATTTTAAATGATATATGGTGGGATAAATTAGACTATATTCTTTCTTTCACAGATCTTATATATAGCCATGCTTAGAAAATTTGACACAGATACTTCTACTCTTTCTTTGGTCTATGAAATGTGAGATTCCATGATTGAAAAAGTAAAGACAATCATATATAGGCATGAGGAAAAGAAAGCAAATGAGGTTTCCAATTTTTATGATGTGGTTCTTAGTATACTGAATTTTAGGTGGAGCAAGAGTTGTACTCCACTTCATTGTTTGGCCCATTCATTGAACCCAAGGTAAATTTCAACTTAGTTATTGTCTCTTGAAAAATAAAAATCATACTATAACAAATTTTTTAATAATATGTAGGTATTATAGTAAATAATGACTTAGGGAAGCTCCAAATAAAGTTCCTTCACATCAAGATGATGAAGTTTCGAGAGAAAGGAACAAATGTTTGAAGAGATATTTTCCTAATGCTGAGGAAAGAAAAAATGTTTTTGTTGAATTTTCAAATTTCTTATCTTGTGCAGGTGACTTTACTTCTTTTGATTCGATTGAAGATAGGTGGACATTGGACCCAAAATCTTGGTGGGTAATGCATGGATCTTCTACCCTTTTACTTCAAAAGCTTGCTTTAAAGCTTCATGTACAACCTTATTCCTCATCTTGCTGTGAGAGGAATTGGAGTACGTATTCGTTCATTCATTCTTTCAAGAGAAACAAAATGGATCCAAAAAGGGTTGAGGATTTGGTTTATGTGCATTCCAACCTTCGTCTTTTGTCTAGAAAAGAAGAAAAGTATACTAAAGGAGAGACAAGGATGCAGGATATTAGTGGAGATGTACATGATCCACTTGATAATGGTGCTGGATTTCTTGAATTGGCTGAATTATCTCTTGATGAACTAGACTTAAAAGTTATGCTTTTTGTAGACGACGGAAATGGAGAAAATGAGTGTGACAATGTTAGAATTAAATAGTATAAAGGTAGTACATTCTTTTTGTGATAGTTCTATATTTCTTTTGGATAGAACGACCATTTCTTTTGTGGAATTCTAACTTTAATAGGGAGTAAAGTATGTAATTTTTTGATATGTTCATAGAAAAGGAAAAGATATGATCGCATGTATTTTTTTATAAAACATGTTCATTGATATGTAAATATAACACATC
This sequence comes from Abrus precatorius, assembly GCF_003935025.1. Classification (NCBI taxonomy): domain Eukaryota; kingdom Viridiplantae; phylum Streptophyta; class Magnoliopsida; order Fabales; family Fabaceae; genus Abrus; species Abrus precatorius. Next base: position 7,221,456 of record NW_020874428.1, on the reverse strand, counting down.
AATATAAATTAATTATTAATATCTCTTTATAAATATTTCTTTAAATTCATGTTAAAGTATCTAAGTCGTATCGTATCTTGAAATTTAAATTTTTTCCATATTCCCCTATCCGTATATCCGTCATATCAAGTATCCAGACTTCATAGGATTTCATCAACAAACTGCTTGTCAATCTTTTATCTAACAAATTTCATAATCAAATTTATATCATAGTAGCTAAAATCACGTGCCAAATTGTAGAATCATACGATTCTACAATCTCCGTTGGCATTGCGTGAGCTGGACCGTAAAATTGGTGAGGTCACACGATCCCAATGCACAGAGAAGATGACGTTTTGGGCCAATGACCCGTGACTTGACCCGATTTCATTCAAGTCGTTGGAACCCTAAAATCCCAAAAACTCAAATCTGTGACTTCTTCCTTTCTCCTTTGCTCTGTTGTGCGACTTCTTCCTTCGACTCCACAAAATCCACCTGCATTTTCCCAGTGACTATGATTTGGCTCCGGCGACTCGGTCTGTTCAGCGATTTGGTTCTGCTCTTTGCTGGGGTTTTCTGCTTCTTGTGCTCTTTTTTTCTTCATCTTCATCAACTTTGGGTTACTATGGGTGACTAGGATTTTCTTCATTTTCTGCTTTTTGTGCTTTGCTTTCTGTGCTAATTAGACAAAATGGCTTCAACTAGTAGTCAAGCTCCTCCTTCCATGTCATTACCAAAGAATGCACCAGAAAACAAGAGTGATGTAGCATGACAACATGGGATTGCAATTGAAGGTACAAGAAGAATTCAATACAAATATTGTCAAAAAATAGTAAGCAGAGGTGCTTATCAACTGAAGCATCACTTGGCTCAAACAGCCAAAAATGTTGGAGAACGCATATCTGTTTTGGATAAGAAAAGAAATGTGAAATTTACTTGTAAGCATGCAAGAAAAGTTGAATAAAAAAAATCAAATTTCTTTGCTGGCTGAGAGAGAGACTTTATATAGTGGAAGCAAAAGAAAATTAAGTGAGAATGAGGTGACTAGAGGAGGAAATATTTTTCGGAAAAGGGGCACTCAAGTAACAATCAACAACATATTCAAGAAAACTAGAAGAGAGGAGGCTTGTCAAGCTATTGGAAGGTTTTTTTATAATAATGCCATATCATTCAATGTGGCAAGAAGTGATGAATTTTCTGTTATGTGTGATTTAATTGCTAGTCATGGTCTTAGATTTAAACCACCAAGGTATTATGAAATTAGAGTAAAGTATTTGAAGAAGGACATAGTCATAGTCTTGGATGCACATTAATGATTGATGGGTGAACTGATAAGAGGAGAACAACATTAAACTTGGTAAATAGTCCTAAAGAAATTGTATTTCAGAAGTCTATTGATGCATCTCATGTAGAAAAAACAGCTGATAAAATATTTAAAATATTTGATGATGTTGAAGAAATTGGTGAAAAAAATGTAGTCAAAGTTGTGACTAATAATGCAGCAAATTACAAGGTTGCAGGGGAGATGATGATGAAAAAAAAGAAACACTTATATTAGACTCCTTGTGCAGCACATTACATTGATTTGATGTTGGAGGACTTTGAGAAGAAGATACTAATTCATGAAAAGACAATTCCAAAAGGTAGAAAAATTACAACTTATATCTATTCAAGGATGAGTCTTATTTCTCTATTACAACATTTCACCAAAGGCAAAGATTTGGTAAGGCAGGAATTACTCGTTTTGCTACATTTTATTTGACTCTAGGGTACCTTCAAGAAAAAAGAGTTGTTTTTATAAGAATGTTCACATCTAATGAATGGAAGTCCTCTAAGTTTGCTAAGACAAGGGATGGGACAGTTATAGAAGAATTGATTTTGAATAAAGTTTTGGAAGGATATAATCACTTATTTGCAGGCTACATTTCCTCTTATCAAAGTTACGAATGGTTAATTCAGATGAGGAAACTATGGGCTTTATTTATGAGGCAATGAATCAAGCTAAAGAGAATATTCAAACCACTTTCAATGGTGTTAAGAAAAGGTAACTAACTACTATTAATTTAAATTAGTGGATATTTTGTGATTTATGTTATATTGTATATTGAATCTTTCTTGTTTGCTCTTTATCAATTCTATACTTATATGGAATATCATAGATGAAAGATGGGATAAATAGCTCCATAAGCCTTTTGCATGCTACAGGCTATTTTCTTAATCCTAAGATGCACTATCGTCCTAAATTTAATGCTGATCTTAAAGTTAAGCATGGACTATATGATTGTTTGACAAGGATGGTTCTTGATCAAGATGAACAATGTAAAATTGATTGTCAACTTGATTCATTTAGAAAGCGAGCTGATAATTTTGGTAGTCACCTGACTAAGAAAACTATTGATATGCGTCTGCCAACTGATTGGTGGATGTCTCATAGAGATGAGCATCTTAAGCTTTAAAGATTTACTATTCGAATACTAAGCTTGACATATAGTTCTTCTAGGTGTGAACGTAATTAGAGAGCCTTTGAGATGTTAAGTAGAAATTCTTTTTTCTAAAATTATATACTAGGCTAGCCAACTATTTTTTTTTTTATCTAAAATTATATTTAATATATTATTATTTGTTTATGTGCATACTAAAAGAAGAAAATGTTTGAAGCAAAATATAATGAATGATGTGATATTTGTTATGGCAAATTTCAAATTGGCCAAGAAGAGGACTGCTAGGAGAGTGAAGGATTTTAACATAAATGTAGATGATATTTCATTTAACAATGAGTGGATAATGAAAAATAATGATAGAGAAAATCATGAAAATTTGGGCCTAGAAGACAATTTGGAGGATGAGGACATTCAGAAGCATGTTAATGCTCTAAATGAAGATGAGGACTTGGATTTAGACCAAGGTTCAAATCAAGATGTTGGTGTTGGTGATGTTCCTATTATAAACAATATACATGACGAAGGAGATGATGGACCAAATGAAGATTGATGGGCCAAATGAAGATGATGAAGGAGATGAGGACTTTTTTTACTATCAAAATATTTTAGATATGAAAAAATAGATATCTAAAGTTTGTATATTGATTTTGTATTTGATTGGAACTTTGGATTATGTTTATGTTGGACATATTTAAAGTATTCTGTACTTAGTTTGGATTAATGTCTTTGTTTTCTTTCTATTTATGCTATTTTATATGTATATATACAATTTTGTAAGATCTTACGTTCCGTGTTACGATCCTACGAGTTACAATCCTTGACCCCCTCTCCAATCCTATGTAAAATCTCGATTTTGACTACCATGATATATCATTAATCGTCATGTGTTAAGATCTTAATAAATAAGTATTTAATTAAGTTATTCATCCAAATGCATGCTTAATATCATGTAGGTAAAACAAGTCAACTATTATCCCGACAAAGGATCATTCACAGTAAGTTATTTGGAAATGGATATTTTACATTAAAATAGCAAAGGTTGGAACCACTTTTAAGTTCTGATGCCACCATTTTATCAGAAGAGTAGGGAACCTACATGCCTAATTATTAGCATGTTGAAAATAAAGGTCATGAAGCATGACTTCCTTAATTGTTTGTTGGAGATGTATTTGTACCACATTCGATAGTGGATCAGTTTTGGACTTTTGGCAAGACAAAACAGGAGATAGAATGGATAGTAATTAGCCAAGAGATCAAAGACAAGGGAAAATAATACCTCCACACGATCCCATTCTCCTTTTCTGAATCCAGTTTTGAGGTTAGTAACTAGTACAGATCCCACAGTTGCTGCATGCCTTCCAGAATAATCTGAAATTGTATATAGAGCAATAAAAAATGAATATATATGAGGAGTTCAGAAGTTCATAATCACCAGGGGGGGAGGGGGGGAGAGAGAGGAAACATTATGGTTGATTAATGACAGGAACATAATATTAAGCAGACCTTTCAAGAATTGTCGGGCTTCTTCTTTGCTAGATGGCTTTTCCCTAATCACGCCTTCATACACCACCACCTCAAATTATTCGACAGGGAAATAAACCATAAGCAAACTTTGACTCAAAAAAAAGGAAACTTGATAATTTCTACTACAAACTAGTCTTGTCACCATAAGGCCATTTATTTATGAGGATAGTAAGCATTAAGAGAATGGAAGTCATTTAGGTTCCAAAAAACAAGGAATCAAATTGTTTGAACACTGGAGATATTTTAGGTTATTAATAAACAGTTGTCAATTACATTCCATGAAGGAAAAAACTTCACTATTAACATCCACAAGAAGCATGGGAGAAAAAGAGGAAGAGAGATTGTTAAGCAAGAAGCAAAGACAATTTCTAATGATAACATTATTGAATTTTACCAACTTTACCTTCAAAAAACGTTTCTTAAAGACATTGTTGCTTATGTATACTGTACAGCGATATTTTGGAGACGTACAACAGAAAACTAAAAAAGAAACATTAAGAGTATGATGTATACTTGGTCAGAAGTAATTAATAATGTTGGCTTGGCATCCTTTAAGTAGTCATCAAGAGGGAGCCTTTGTAAGATGGCTTCTGCCTAGGGAAAATATTGAGCAGCCAAAATAAGTGCCAGAGTATCAGCTGCACAACTATAAGTGAACACTAGCATTTTATAACATGCCTAACAATTACATGATATCACCAGGTAACAGCTTCAAATAGAGGATGAGACAAACTGAAACCATGAAATTATCTTTTTTTCAAAATGTAGATACTGATACCACTGATGATGTGAAAGCCAAAAAGTATGAACAACATGATAGTAATGATGCCAAAGAACTTATTACATAGGTACTGCTCTTAACTTATTTTATAAGGAGCAGGTATTCAATAATAAAATCATGTCTTAAACAAAATAGAAGCATATGAAATTATAACTCAAACGTTAACAAATAGACAGCATAAAACCTCCATTTCTGCATTCAATTTTAAAGAACACAATTGCAATATTCACTCAAAATGATAGAGAAATAGAAGCTTAAGGATATGAATTCTGGTAGTTCCCTCAGATTTACGAATGAAAACTGAGAACAAATAAAACCTAAAGGGTTCATAGCAATATTCACTCACAATGTTAGAGAAATAGAAACTTAATGATACTATCATGAATTCTGGTAGTTCCCTCAGATGTATGAATGAAAACTCAGAACAAATAAAACCCAAAGGTTTGGTAGCAATTTCACGATGACAGCATTTTGTCTGTACTTATGGAAAGGTTCACATTTTATCATTTCTTCCAAAGAAGGGCAGAAAAAGCTGGATTTGTAATGTTTAAACTAAAGCACACACTACATCCTCTACAAACAAAGCTCGACATCCTCAATTAATAAATGGCCCTGGTGACAACCAACCTAACAACACCCAATGCCTACTTGACTAAGGGTAAACCAACACAAGAAAAGGAAACACAACATACTGTGTCCGCTGCAATTAAAATCGTTGGTTCATCAACCCTCTCTTGATTACCGGTAGTTTGAAGTTTGGAAATAATGGCATTGGCCTGACATGTAATTCACATCCATAATCAGTTATAGCATATCTTTCAAGGTTTCTCTACTCTCTAGCAGAATTACAACTACCATCTAATAAAATACAGCATTAGCACTAATTTGCTTGCTGCTGCCTCTGTAACGAGAAAACAACTTTCACAGTAACATGATTCCATAATTGATATGTTAGCAGAAAATAAAGTTCTATCATCGACCATCAACCAACAAGCAAATTAACCAATTCGTTGGATTTCAAAAATCACACAAACCTTGGCTTCGGCGAGAGCCATAACTAACTCTTCTGGAGTTTCCTTTCGGATGCTCTTTTCATCAATATCTGCAGTCTGTACGAAACAGTCACAAAAGATTAAAGCTACACATGAAACGATGAAACGTAGATCAATTTCATTAATGGTCAGATATTTACTAACCATTGTTGTGAATTCGTATCCCATTTCGGACAGTATCTTGCGGCGTGCGATGGAGGATGAACCCAATATAATCTGAAAATAGCAAGTTGCATAGTAAACGTGCGCACCAATCTAAAGTTGAGGAAATTGCTACGAATAATAGAGCGACGTGGAACCCTAAAATGAAAGTAGCACTACCTTGTACGAAGAAGTGCTAGCTTCCATCGCCAACTCCCCTACAAAATGGATGGCGGGAACAGACGTAAAATGTAGGAAAGCTCAGCTATAGCAAGTAACTGCACGCAAGCCCGAATTAAAATTCAATTTGGAAATGAAATTACATCTGTGGTGTGCTGTTACTTCTGCCTTTTGTGTACAGGACGAGAATATTGTACACGTGACACAAATGAAATTAGATTTTACTGTTTATATTAAATAAAATGAAATATAATGATAAAAAAATTAAGTTAAATTAAATTAAGAAAAATATAGTAATTTTTATTTTATATTATTTTATCTAATTTTTCTTAGATTTGGAGTTATTAAAAGTAATATTTTTTTAAAATTCTTAAAAATATTTAAATAATATAAAAGCATAGATAACCTAATTTCTTTCAGTGGGGTATGCCTAGGGATGGCAATGGGTAGGGTATAGGTAGGGTACTACAGTATCCATCCCTATACCCGTTTTAAAAAAATACCCGTACCCGGCCCCATATTCGCGTGAGTATGAACATTAATCCCCGTACCCGTACCCTCTGGGTACCCGCATACCCGTCTTGTACCCATTACCCGCGCTTGTTTGAGAAAAAAATATTTATAAAGAAAATATGTTTATATAACTTCACATAAGTAACATAATAATACAAAAATTCAATATATAGTTGCCGAACAAGGTACAAATATAGATAAAAAACAAATATTCAAAGATCATAAATGTTAAATGTATCTTAATATAATAATTTTCTAAACTAAAATTCTTAAACAATAAGCAAAACTAAACACATAAGTTATTTGTCAGTAATAATCTTATCTTGTGTGAGATTTGATTGATTGGTAATGTTAGAACGACAACGAAATAGATCTGTACAATGGTTGTCCCTTCGTGTGGGATCACTTAGTAACCTCTCGTGACGGCATTAACAACTAACTCTAATGAATAACATTTCATAGTTATTAAGTTTTAGTGATACAGACATTGAGAATGAGAATAGAGTTAGAGTAGAGAAGCTCAATACTAACAACAGAAAGTTGATACATAAAATATTTTTTTTAACTTTTAAATTTGAAATTGTAAGAAAAATAATAGATTTAATTAAAATAATATAATATAATTAATATATATATATATATATATTAATACTAGTATTTCTTAACTCATATACTATACGAAAGTATTTTATCAAAAATATAAATTTTTGAAAAATTATTTTAGTGAATTAAATATTTATAATGTATATAAATTTAAAAAAAAGAATTTGAATAAAAGATAAATAGTTACAATAAAATTTTATAATAAATAAATATACGTGTATATTAAAAAAGTTATACTTTTTTATCTTAAAAAAATTAACAAATAAAAATTGACAATAATTTTTTATATTTATATCTTTTCAAAAACTTCTTTGAATGTGAATAAATAGTAAGAATAATATTATTTAGATTCAATAGATTATAGTTGTGCTTGTAATACATATGTTACATAGAAAAATATTATTTTAAATTAAAATATAAAAATAAAATTTAAATATTATTAATAAATAATAAGTTTACGGTAATAGTAGGTAATTGTAAAATTTATAAAAATTTATAATATATTTATTATTTATCATTCACTTTATAATTTAAACATCAATATGATTTTATTAACAAAAATATTTGTGTAAAAAATATTTTATGTGTGTCATATATAAATAATATTTTAAAAAAAGTCAATCTCATATTAACTATGTAATAATTATATTGTGTTAGCCTAATTAAATGATATAAAATAGTAAATAAATTTTTCTATTAAAAATATAAACTAAAATAAATTTTTTGGTTTACTTTATTATTAAATATATTTTTATATTAATATTATATAACTTCACATAAGTAATATAATAATACAAAAATTCAATGCATAATTATAGAATAAAGTCCAAGCATATATATATATATATATATATATATATATATATATATGCGGGTATGGAGCGGGGTGGGTACTTAGATACCCATACCTGCACCCATCTCCATTAAAATTTGCGGATTTTTACCCGTACCCATACCCGTACCCGTATAGCAGGTAAATATCCTACCCATTGTGGGTAAATTTTGCGGGTGCCCATCGGGTACTTTACCCATTGCCATCCCTAGGTATGCCAAGGCCAACGTTTTCCAACTCGCAACCCCCAGCGCATGCTGCTTCTAGTCCATCATTCGCCTATTAATGCGACATCCGTGTGTGGGATATTATCCTGCATCTAAAAAGTTTTTTTTATTATTAAACTTTCATTTTGGTCATAAGATATTAGACGTTGTGTAATTTAATTTTTAAAATTATAAAATTATTATGTTAATTTTTAACTTTCATCTTAAATATATTTTAGTTTTGAGATGTCAAAGGACATTAACAAAATACTGAAATAATATATATAATTAATTATATGATAAAAATACCATCATATATAATTAAAATATAAAATTGTTACATATTATGCTTTAGTCTTTAAATTTTTATTTTATTTTTTATTTTCTCTTATTGAAAACTATCATTATTGGTCATTATATGTCTTTTTTGTTGAAGATAAATTTGTTACTATCTAATTTTTTAAATGAAAGGTGATAAATTTACCGTTATTACTGATACAAATAAGTCATGTGAATAATGAAATTGAAGTTAAAAATCTAAACTACATTTTAACAATGAAGTTCAATAATGATAATTTTTATTTTCTCCATCAATGTAATCTTTTTCCACTTCTCCTACTTTTTTTGAGTTAAAGAGTATTAGAGATTTGAATAAATCAACTCAGCGGAAAAGTTTGAGCTCATATATGAAAAATGTTGAACTTGAATGTTTAAGACAAGATAATGTGGTTGGATGTAGAGAAGATGATAAGGTCAAAGAAATGCTGAATTGCGGTGAATTTTTCACCAATAAAGAGTGCAGATAGTGGTTGACAACGATAGCTTTTGATGTGAGAGAATGAAAAAAAAAGAAGAATGAATAGATGAAATGTTTTAAAATTTGATAAATAAAAATGTTTGAGGAATGACAATATCAAGACTAAAATGTTTTATGAGTGACAATTTAAAAAATTAAAATGTCCAACAAGTAACAATTTCAGGAATGAATTAAAAGACTTAACAAATGATAATCTCAAATACTAAAATAAAATGAAAATATATATCTTATTAATCATACATATTATTTATGTGATATATATTAGTACTTTAATATTGCTTATTGACTATATCTAAGTTTAAAAACTAAAATGATTAATGAATATAAAGGTCAAGAATTAACATAATATTTTCAATATTTCATAAATTTAAATATTTGACATTTATTATCTTATATCCCAAAACAAAGTTTTCTTTTCCTTATTTTAAGCTCAATTTAAAAAATAGTAGTAGATTCATAATGAACTTTTATTGTCATTCTAAAAAGAGTCTATAAATCACTTCTTATAAATACTTTTTAATTTTTTTAAAATTAATTTCTTTTATTGTTTTTTAATCCATTTGAGTTCAACAAAATTAACTTTATAAACCAATTTATCACAATGAAAAATTAATTAATATGTTTAACACAACTACATAAGTAAGGATGGCTTATGGCTATTTGAGTTTTAAGGCAAAATTATATTAGCGGCCACTTATATGTGGCACATGAAGTGTGTGCCAGATAACTAACCAAAATCAAATCTAACGTTTTATTCGACGTGAAAGTTATAACTTATGACATTTAATGAATCAATATTTGAGGGGAATTGGCGTTAAGCTATAACACGCACGAACATCATCGTGCCAACTGCCAAGAAACCAAAAACTAAAGCACCACAGGTCCACAGTTTGAATTAAGTAGGTTCCTCTTATTAGGATTGTGAGAAAGGGTCAGAATAATATAGAGAAATAATAGAAAGTTTTGAAAATGTCAAGTAAACAGGTATCCACAGGAAACATATCTTATAAGGAAAATTTTCTAACTCTTCATGTCATTGGTGATTGTCAAAATCATCTAGCATGCACAAGTTATACTATTCTTATGGAAACATAATTTTGGGAAAACAAATTCTCATATGATTAATAATGGTATCAACGTGATTGTCATCTAGCATGCAATATTTGAAAGGGGTTGATGTTATACTTTTCTCAATTGAGTTTTGTTCCTGCTAGGGAAACACTAGTCTTCAAGTCTCTGCTTTAGAACAGTGACGTCCTTTTGTCTCTCGCTGACGTGGGGAAGGTACCTACAAAAGGCACTCCGATGCTAAAGTTAGGATTCGGTTCTGAGCAATAAATGCTATTTAATAATGAAAAGTCAACTATTTACCTGTACTTCTTACCTTCCTTTTATAGGCATTGTTATGGGCTAATGGACCTACTGAGTCAGCCTTGATTTTTGGCCATTTACTTAAAGTAGATAATGCTTTGATTACTACCCTTAATTGGATTAATTACCTTTTAATCCTGACAAAAGGTATTTGGCCAAACTGAGTCGAATAGGTACTCGGTTTCCTTTTCCTATACGTAGGACCGAGCAGTTCCCTATCTAGTACACTAGCCTCCCAAGCCCGAAAAGGTACGAGGCAAGGGCTTAATAATATATAAGTATGAAGAACATGTAGATGAGGGGGTACTCAGTTTTGTAGGATGGGTAAGAATACCGAGGCGAGTATTCGGTTTAAGGAACGTAAGTAGGCTGAGTAGAGTATTCGGTTCAAGTATAAAAAATAAAGGTATTTGGTGGGCTGAAGAGTGCACACCGAAGTAGTATTCGATTTATTGAAAAAGTGGTGGAGACCGAGGACGTAAAAATAAAAGTCCATAAGAATAAATAATAAATAATGAAAAAAGATCATTCTAGAACTTCAAGTTTTTAGGGTTTCAGGATTTTTTAGGGTTTCCTCGATATGTGTGCGTAAGACGAAGGGGTGTCCTCACTCAACTGTTGATCTGGAAAAGATCTAATAGTCCGGAAGGGGGGTGACCCTTCGTATGTCCGAGAGCGCATCTCCTATAAGTACGTGGTGGTCCAGGTATTTTATTCTTCACTTTTTCTCTGAACCGAGAAGTTTACATTGTTGCTCCAAACTGAAGGGTACTCAAACTTTCTCTTTTCTTTCCGAACCGACTACCTGTGAGGTACGTTTAGTATTCCTGTCATCTTTCTTATTTTATCATGGTTGAATCCTTAGAATGGGAGGACTCGTTGTCAGACTCATCTGGGTTAACCAATATTGATGGTCAAAATGTTGAGAGAACCAAAGGGGGTGAGTTTTCTTGAAGACCGAGTGGGGGAAATGAAGTAGAGACTCAATTTAGAGAATGCAGTGATGAAGCCGAATCGTCTGGGTCTACTGATTCTGACTCTTCCGAACTCCTACCGAGCATGACCCCCTAGGGAAATACCAGTATTCTCCCCTGTGCAGTTCCTAGATACGAGTGGGTACACGGTGAAGTAGCCGCCTACTTCTCTTGTTTTAGGAAAAATAGAAGTCTTCAATCTTTTGTTGACCACTGTGAAATTTTGTTATGAGAACCTTTCGATCCCTACCCAATATCCATCAACCCTTGTTAAGGAGAGGAAACAGGGAACCCTAATTTTGTTTTTGTAAGAGGTGTCGAGATGACCGACACCTTTTTTATGTATGAATATATGTTTAGGGAATTAGGTATAAGGTTACCCTTCAATGATTTCCAAATGGGAGTGTTGAGGGTTTTGAATGTAGCGCCGACACAACTTCATTTGAATGGGTGGGCGGTGATACAAGCATTTAGGGTACTTTGTAAATTTCATTATATAGAACCTAGTGTAGGTTTATTTCTTCACTTCTTCTGTACTCGTCCATCAGATTTAGGAAGGTGGGTATCGTTAATAAGGCAACCCAAATTGTCATTGTTCAAGCCTTATGCTTCATCTTTTAAGGGTTTCAAGACCAGTTATTTCAAAGTAACTGTCCACCCTATAGGTAGAAATTATTTTTTTGATAGTGAAAACAATCCTCTCTTTCCCTTTCATTGGACCCGAGTGCCTCACCGATACGACTTGCTTCCTGAGGACGTGTTGTCGGCTAGAGAGTTATCGGCTTTGGATTACTTGAAGTCTCTTTCTCGAGAGCTTCCTGCCCGACATATAGTTCTAGTGTTAAAATTTTCTCATCCTCGTCTAGACATGGATGGTATGTTTTGTCCTTATGATTGTTTTGAATCAAGTTGTATTGATTTGACTTTTTGTTTTTAATGTAGGTCTGATGGCTCAACGTGGTGTCAACGTACCGACATATCGTCAAATCCTGAAGACCAAAATTCCTGAAAGCACACCAATTGAGGAGCACTGAAACCCTCTACTTGACCATATCCCAGAGATAACCGAGCCCCGTCCTCCTCCCCAAGACCTTGCCATTGCAAACAGTCAGCCCAAGAGACGTAGAGAAAAATGCAAGGAAAAAGAGAAGGGCAAAGAAAAAGAGGGTGAGATGGAGAAAAAAAGAAAGTACTCCTATTCGGGTAAACTGACTGGTACAGAGGGGGCACGAAATCAAGCCCGAGGTGATGTGATGGCTGGGGTCAACAGTTCTTCAAACCCTGCTATTCCCCCAACTATATTATCCGACACCTTCCTCGTCCCAGGGGTTCATGCTGGACGAGTAGTTGCCCCTGACTTGCTTTCTGATTCAGGAAAGGATGCGGTTAGCAACCTAGACTTTGAGTCTTTGTGGCAATGCTACGTGGAGCTCCAAATTTGATTCATGATGATGCTTCGAAGACTAGCTTTGGAGCCCATACTCGAGGTGAAGAGGGTGCAAAACGAGTACTCCTCATCTCAACAAGCTTTAGCAGAGAATGAAGAGATTCAGTTACACCTTGCTGAGACCAATAAAGCTTTGGAGGCCGAGGTTATTCAGTATAAAGGGCACTATCATATAGTGGAAAGTCGGCTCCAGACCACCGAGCAAGAACTGAGGGTTAAGGAGGAAGAAATAGAGGCTCTAAGGGTGAATTCTTTGGGGATGGAGGAGGCCCTAAGAGCCAAATCTGTTGAAATAGAAGAGGCCTTTGCTCTTGAAAGGCAAAAGGCTGAGGCTGAGATGAAGGCCTTTTCTGACAAGTGTTCGGTCTAAGTTGCTATCGAACACGAGTCCGGCTTTAATCATGCTGTTCGCCAATGCTATGGTTTTTGCTAGGTGCCAGCCGACTTCTGTTTTGATCTTACCAAAGACTTTTTCGGTGGCAGGTTTTTACCATACAATGAAGTGGATGATGATGTGGAACCTGACACCAAAGTCTCCTACCGAGTCAAAGTTAATAAAAGTGCTCTCGGTCCTGAAGCCCCCAGTCTTGACGCCCCCGGTCCTGATGCCGGAGAGGAGGGAAATTACGAATAGGTTTACTTCTTTGTATTTGTGGGCCGATAATGCCCAAATTTTGTAATCTTTTTCAAATATGAATACAAGTTCACTTCTTTTCGTTTTCTAATAACATTGAACACTTAAATGGAAATTTTCTTACTAAGGTACAATATCTGATTTGTTTATTACCGAAAAGGTATTCATAATGGTAACAATAATTGATTCATCCTTGACCGAGTAAGGGTACTCGGGAAGGAATTAGTTAATTCAACCTTAGCCAAGTAGAAATATTTGGGAGGAAATTTTAATAAATGATTTGTCCTTGACCGAGTAGCGGTACTTGAGAGGGAATTAGTTAATTCAACCTTGGCCAAGTAGAAATACTTGGGAGGGAATTTTAATAAATGATTCGTCCTTGACCGAGTAGGGGTACTCAGGAGGAAATTAGTTAATTCAACCTTGGCCAAGTAGAAATACTTGGAAGGGAATTTTAATAAGTGATTCGTCCTTGACCGAGTAGGGGTACTCGAGAGGGAATTAGTTAATTCAACCTTGGCCAAGTAGAAATACTTGGGAGGAAATTTTAATAAGTGATTCGTCCTTGACCGAGTAGGGGTACTCGAGAGGGAATTAGTTAATTCAACCTTGGCCAAGTAGAAATACTTGGGAGGAAATTTTAATAAGTGATTCGTCTTTGACCGAGTAAGAGTACTCGGGAGGGAATTACCAAGTAGAAATACTTGGGAGGAAATTTTAATAAGTGATTCATTCTTGACCGAGTAGGGGTACTCGAGAGGGAATTATTTAATTTAACCTTGGCCAAGTAGAAATACTTGGGAGGAAATTTTAATAAGTGATTCGTCCTTGACTGACTAGGGGTACTCGAGAGGGAATTAGTTAATTCAACCTTGGCCAAGTAGAAATACTTGGGAGGAAATTTTAATAAATGATTCGTCCTTGACCGAGTAGGGGTACTCAGGAGAGAATTAGTTATTATATTAGAATCCAAAATAATCGAATAGATTTATAAGAGATTTTATTGATAGCGTGTGCCTCGTTAAAAACCTTCTCAAGAAAACCCCTTTTCACTTTCTTTTAAGAGGATAAAATCTGGGCAAAGAAAAGAGTGCACCGATTACATATTACAAGTGTTTAACTGAAGTAATGTTTTAAATGCGTGACGTTCCAAGTCCTTGGTATTAGCTTTCCTTCAAGTGTCTCCAGCTTGTATGACCCATTATCCAGGCATGCTGTTACTCGAAAGGGTCCTTCCCAATTTGCAACCAACTTGCCTTCCCGTCGGTCCCGTTGTGCTTCCCCGATTACTCGCCATACTAAGTCATCCACATAAAATTGTCTTGGATTTATTTTAGAGTTGAACTTTTTTGCCATTATCATTTTACTAGCCTCGGTCACTATTGCCGCTTGTCTGCGTATCTCATCCAGTAAATTCAGGTTGACGGCTAGGGATTTGTCATTGGCCAATTTCTCGAAGTTTTGGCTGCAAAATGATGGTTCTCCAGTCTCGACTGACACCATGGCATCAGTACCATATGTAAGCCGAAAGGGGGTCTCCTTTGTAGTCGTTTGTGGTGTACACCGATAAGCCCATAAGATCTCGGACAACTTTTCTGTCCATTCACTTTTGCCGAACCCAATTTTCTTTTGAGTTCATGTAAGATGACTTTGTTGGCAGCCTCGGCCTGACCATTAGTCAGGGGATGTTCAACGGTTGTGACCCTATGTTTGATGTGGAGCCCTTCCAGAAATTCATTAAACCGGTGATCCGTGAACTGCAACCCATTATCCGTAATTAAGGCATGAGGAAGACCGAATTGTATAATAATGTTTTTCCACATGAACTTCTGAACATTATTGGCCGTAATGGTGGCGAGTGGTTTGGCTTCAATCCACTTGGTGAAGTAATCCACAGTGATAATTAGGAATTTACACTGTTCTTTCGTAAAGGGGAAAGGACTGAGAAGGTCCATTCCCCAAATGGCAAAGGGCCAAGGAGAACTGATGGGATGAAGGGTGTCGGCATGTTGGTGTAAATAAGGACCGTGTTGTTGACATGGGATGCACTTCTTCACAAATGTTTGGCAATCTTGGGCGAGTGTCGGCCAAAAGTATCCGGCTCTAAGTATCTTAGCCGCCATGGTTCGTCCACCCGAATGGGTACCACAAATACCTTCATGAATTTCTCTCATGACATAGCTGGCTTGATCTTCATCAAGACATTTAAGCATAGGTGTTGAAATTTCTCTTCTGTATAATTCTTTGCTGAGAAAGAGGTACTTAGCTGCATGCATTCTTATTTTCTTAGCCGAAGTTAGATCCGTTGGTAAGTTGTTGCTGATGAGGTATTGAATGATCGGGGTCATCCAATTTTGAGACATATTTTCTATGTCCATGCACTCCTATTTGGCAATGCTAGGTTGAGGGATTTCCTGATGAATCACACTTTGTAATTGCCCAGGTTTCCTTTGACTAGCAAGCCTAACAAGCCAATCGGCTTGTTCATTCATGGTCCTCAGTGTATGTCTAACGTGTACTTCGTCAAATTCATCCTTTATATTTTTGAATTCTTGATAATATTGGAGCATAACTGAATCCTTCACCTGATATGTTCTATTGACCTGTTCGGCCACTATCTTTGAATCACTCCAGCAAGTGATGCGCTTTACTCCAATTTCTTTTGCCAATCTGAGACCGACTAGTAGAGCTTCATACTCGGCTTGATTGTTAGAGGCTTTGAATCCAAACCGAATAGATTGTTCAATAGTTATAGTGTTCGGCCCTGAAAGTATAATTCCTACTCCACTACCCAGTCGGTTTGATGATCCATCAACATGCAGGTTCCACATATTCAAGCTGGTGTGTTTCTGGGCAGTGAACTCATTGACAAAGTCTGCAAGCACTTGAGCTTTAAGGGGGCGTCGGTTTTCGAAATGTATATCAAATTGAGATAGCTCAATTGTCCACGTTACCAACCAACCAGCCAACTCTGGTTTTTTCAAAACTTTGGCCATTGGGCAATCTGTACGTACCACCACCCGATGGCTTTGAAAGTAATGTCTTAACCTACGAGCTGTATAGACTAGGGCCAACAACACTTTTTCCATTGATTGATAGCGTGATTCGGGGCCTTGGAGTGTTCGGCTGATGAAGTAGATAGGGACCGGTTCAGGTGTTTCTTGTAGTAAGACCGACCTAATGGCATTTTCTAACATGGTCAAGTAAATAATTATATCTTTTTCAGGCTTTGGTTTTTTTTAACACAGGCGGTGCCGCTAACATATTTTTATATTGGATGAAGGTCGCTTCGCATTCGTCAGTCCAAGCAAACTTTTGAGATTTTTTAAGTAGATCAATGAAAGGCCGAGACCTGTCTGCCATTATGGGCAAAAATCTGGCAAGGGCAACAATACGACCGGTGAGTCTTTGGACCTCCTTAACATTCTGAGGACTATTCATTTCGATGATGGCTTGACACTTGTCAAGGTTCGCTTGGATCCCTCTCTCGGATAACATAAACCCTAAGAACTTGCCACTAGCTACCCCGAATGTACACTTCTCTGGGTTAAACTGCATCCCATGCCGCATAGCTTCCCCAAACACCTCCTTTAAATGAGCGAGATGTTGTTCCAAGGAAGTAGATTTAACCACCATGTCATCTACATACACCTCTATGCATTTCTCCACTTGTTTTTTAAAAATTTTATTCATCAACCTCTAATATGTCACCCATGCATTCTTCAGGCCGAAGGGCATTACTTGATAACAAAAATTTGCCAAGTCTGTGATAAATGCCGTCTTCTCTTCATTAAGGGGTACATTCTGATATGATTATACCCAGAGTAGGCGTCCAAGAAACTAAGTATCCTATGATTGGCTGCACCATCTACTAGGGTATCAATGTTTGGAAGGGGATATGCATCCTTTGAGCATGCCTTGTTGAGGTCAGTGAAATCTGTACACATTCGCCATATTTCATTTGCTTTTTTAACCATGACGACATTAGCCAGCCAAGTAGAGTATCTAACTTCTCGGATAAAGTCAGCTTGTAGCAGTTTGTTAGTTTCCTCTTTTACCGCCTTTGCTCTATCGCTTCCAATCTTTCTCTTCTTTTGTGCTATCGGTTTGGTCCCGTTATAAACTGATAGGTGATGACAGAGAAATGTCGGGTCGATACCTGGCATGTCAGAAGCCGACCAGGCAAACAAATCAGTGTTACACTGCAAAATTTTTTGAAGATCTTGTCTCTCTTGTGCAGATAAACCGACCCCCAGATAAGTGACCTGTTCAGCCTTTGGTCCAAGCTGAAAAGGTTGCTTGTTTTCGTTGGGCTCAACTTGACATCCCTCATCCACTCTAGGGTCGAGTTCAATATCTAAGTCTTCTCCAGATCGAGGGGATACGATATTGACATCTCGGTTGCATCCATGGAAAGGCTTAAGACGCAAGCTTGCAAAGTAGCATTCTCTGACTGTCTTCTGGTTAGCATGAACTGTAACGATTTGACCCCTTTCGGATGGAAACTTCATGGCCAAGTGAGGAGTGGACACTATAGCTTTCAATTTATTGAGGGATGGCCGACCGAGTAGTATATTATAAAAGGTGTTTGCATGTATTACTAGGTAGGTAACCTTGATTCATTTTCCCTCGTGTTCTGACCCGAATGATATATATAGGTCAATACATCCACGAGTCTCTACTCGCTCCCCAGAGAAACCGACCAATGGTTCGTGATATTCTCTGAGTTCTTCTTCTGGTATGCCTAACTGCTTGAACGTATTCCAATGTAGGATATCAGCCGAGCTCCCTTGATTAATTAGTGTTTTCCAGACGGTGCAATTAAGAATGTCCACACTAATGACTATGAGATCATCTTATACCAGATCCACTCCTTAAAAGTCATCGTCTGTGAATGTGATAGGTGGGATTCTGCTGCCCAATAAAACATTGTTAACAGAGCGGACCTGCCTGAGATGTCTCTTTCTAGCCGAATGAGTGGGTCCTCTACCTGCAAACCCACCAGCTATGGTGTTAATAACTCTCTTCGGATATTTTTCTCGCTCATTATATCGTTTTACAAGAGGTTCTCTTGACCGGCTCCACTGTTGCTCAGGCTGCTTATCCTTATACCTTCTTGAGGCTTTGGGGTATCGATCTCTCCCCCTTTCGGTATGACCAGTGGGGTTTGTTTGAACAAATCCTCTAAGGTGTCTGTCCTTGATCAAATCTTCAATTTTATCTTTTAGGGTCGTGCACTCCTCCGTCGTATGGCCCCTATTGCGATGATATCGATAAGATTTGCTCTTATCTGCCCGAGCGAGGGGTGTTAGCGCGCCTGAGCATACTCAAGATTTCTGTTGCTAAGGCCTGATCAAGTACCATAGACCGGTTAGTGTTTAGTGTGGTGTAGGAGGGATATTTAGGCCCCCTGGGCGGCCTCTCAGGCTCACTCCTCCTTTCTTTATTTTCCTGCCGGGGTTTGAAAGTTTCTCTCTTATCTATATTTTTTGAATTGGCCCCTTGGTCCATCCGAATTTGATTTCGGTACTCAGCTAATTCCTCCATCTGTATATACTTTGCAGCCGGGCTCCTTAATTCATCCAAGTCAGCTGGTGGTTTTTTGCAGATGCTGTTAACGAAAAGACCTGACTTAAGAGCCGTTGTAAGGTGGTGCATGGCTACAGCTAGTTCCAGATTATGGATGGAAAGAGTCACTTTGTCGAATCGTTCCATGAACGCTCGAAGTGATTCTCTTTTTTCCTGACGAATGTTGACAAGTGCCAGGGATGTCAAGGGGTGAGGTCGGCTTGTAGCGAATTGCAAATTGAACCATCTTGTGAGGGTTGCGAAGGAGTCAATGGATGAGGAGGAGAGTCGGGTGAACCAAGTAAGAGCTGGTCCTCTTAGTGAAGTGGGAAAAATCCTGCACCACAAGGAATCGTTTTCTGTATACAGATCAACCTGGGTTGTAAAAACATCCAGATGTTCCCCAGGGTCAGATGTGCCATCATACTTTTCTATTGACAGACCCCTCCAGTTGTCGGGTAACTTAGCATCCAAAATATGGTGAGCAAATGGGCTTCGGCTCACTACATCATCTTGGTCATTTTTGGTTTCAGATTGAATTATCCTTGGTTTCTCCTATAACGCCTAGGGCTCCCCCTAATCCTGGGCAAGAGGTGTAGTTTGGGAAGGGATGTGTGTTTTTATTTCTTCTCTTAAGTGGGCATTTTCCTTTCTCATATCCGAGAGCTCCAAGGCATCTTTTTTCTTTCCTTTTCCATCTTCATCATCTCTGTTTTGAGCTGTCTTAACACAACTAAGAGACTCTCGTCAGTTCCTCCTTCTATCAGAACCTCAAGTGTCGTTTGGTTAGGTGTGATATCTTCCTATTGTTGTCGAGAGGTTCCCCCTGCTGAACATGTCCGTCCTGTTGGCTTCTTGTCAATACCATATTGGTTGAAAAAGTAAGGCAATCATGCCCCACGGTGGGCGCCAAAATGTTCCTGCTAGGGAAACTCTAGTCTTCAGGTCTTTGCTCTGGAACAATGACGTCCTTCTGTCTATCGTTGACGTGGGGAGGGTACCTGCAAAAGGCACTCAAATGTTGAAGTCAAGATTTGGTTATGAGCAATAAATGCTATTTAATAATGAAATGTCAACCTTTTACCTATACTTCCTACCTTCCTTTTATAGGCATTGTTATAAGCTAATGGGTCTGCTGAGTCAGCCTTGATTTTTAACCCTTTACTTAAAGTAGATAATGCTCTGATTACTACCCTTAATTGGATTAATTACCTTTTAATCCTGACAAAAGGTATTCGGCCAAACTAGACCGAATAGGTACTCGATTTCTTTTCCTTATATATAGGACTGAGCAGTTCCCTGTCCAGTACAAGTTTCATCAGCAAATGGCATGTCAATCTATAGCAACAATTGAAAAACGATAGCTCATAGCTTCCAAATTTTCCCAGCATTAGCAAATGATTAGCACTCAATGCCATCTTTCCATGCTTCATTACAAATGACCTTTCATAGTAGTCAATCCCTTGCAAATATTTATTCCAAAAATGGAACGAGATGGAGTGCATAGCTCATCTTAGACTCATTTAATGCCATGTAGGTAATACAAGTATATGAGATTAAAGATTAGCTGCTATCTCAGCAAAGGATCATTCACATCATGTTATATCAAAATGGATATTTCTTTATATTAAATAGCAAAAGTTATAACCATTTCTGACATCACCAATTTATCAGAAAAAGTAGAGAACCGTGATGCCAAATTATTAGCATAGTTGAAAGTAATGGTCATGAAGCATGAATTCTATCAGTGGTCAGGTATTGATATCAGATACTGGATGGTGAATCAGTTATGGACTTACGGTAAGATAAAACACAGACAGAGCAAAACAAAAATTACCCAAGAAAGAACAGGTAGGAGGAGCACTTAATACCTCCGCCCAATTTGATTCTCCTTTTATAAATCCAGTTTTGAGCTTTGTAATCAGAACGTGTCATACGTTGTGCAGGCCTTCCAGAATAATCTGAAATTGCAGAAGGAGCCAATATATATGAATATGTAGTAAGTGGCTAGAAGTTTACTGGATAACCACTCAAGGAGGGAGAAGAGGAGACACCAGAGAAGAAGCTATATTTTAGTTGATAAATGATAGGAATATAACATAGTCACCACTACCACTTTTTATATTTGTCTCAAATTATTTATCACTTTAAAATATAAAAAGTATTAATTATTTTTTTCAACAATATCCTTATTTATGAGGAATAATTTTTGTCAACTAATTATTATAATTACTCTAATATTGCTCTAGGAGTACCTATCAACTAAGTATTGTAATAATTTCAACACTTTTAAAAGAGATATTTTAGTGAAATCAACGTATTTTAGAATAGTAATTGATAAAATTAATAATTTTTTTAAAGATATATACATTATGTTAAATGACATCTAAAATGAGGTAGAGGGAGTAAGCACAAGAAAACTTTGACTCACAGAAGAAAAGAAACTTGACAATTTCTGTTACAAACTAGGCTTATCACCGTAAGGCCATTTATTTATGAGGAAAGCGAGCACGAACATGGAAGTTTGGGCATCAGTAATTCAGAGAATGGAATCAAGTTGCTTGAACACTGTACATATTATAGGTTATTAATAAACACTGGTCAATTACAGTCCAAGAAGACAAAACATCACCATTAAGCAAACAAAGACTGTTTTAATTAATAATAACACACTGTTGATCTTTTTTTGACTTTTCCTAAGAAAGAAAAAAATCTTAAGAGAGTTTCTTGCGTATGCATAATGATATGCAGAAAACGTACAATGGTAAACTAGAAAATAAATTTTCAGAAGAATACCAAAATTTAATTCATGGTAAGATATGTACCAGTCATTATTGTGAATTCCTATCCAATTTCGGATGATATGTTGCAGCGTTGGACAGAGGACGAAACCAATATAATCTGCAAACACTGCGAGTAAACACGGAGAATGAATGAGTAATAGTAAACAATAATCACCAATATAATGTTGAGAAATTAATCGAAATGAATTTATAGAGACGTGGATGATAGAAGCAGAACCCTAGATTGAAAGCAAGCTCCGAAGATGTGCAAGCTTTCATCGCAAGCTGTTGCTGGAGACGATGCCGGACACAGATAGTTGCAGAATGAAAAGAAAGCTATAACTATTAACTACCGCGAGAAAGTGCACTTTGAACCCAAATTTAAATCAAATCAAATACAAAAATAACAACCTCTCTTGTGCTGTTACTTTTTCTAAGAATTAAAAAAAAACTGTGAAATGTAGTAAATAAAGTTTTTTTTTTTTTTTATTTCACTTTATTCCTTTTCTCTAAAACCATTAACGCATCTAGCATGTGTATTTATATTCCTTACATCTGGGCCATTAGCTTTTTAATTGAATATTAATTAATGGTATCGATTAAACAAATATTTTACAATTTCACTAACATCCTCCATCATAGATGAGCAAATGTGCTTCTCTTCTACTACACCCAACCTATCATTCAGTCAAATTAGGTGATGCATATGTTTCCATGTTCTTACAGAATTTAGGGGCAAGAGAATCCAAAACTTTGAACTAAATCGAAAGAACAATTTTATCACAAATGCATCTTTGGTAATTAATCTGATGCGGTGATAAAAAGATACGAATGCCCTGTGTATGATACATATCCTTGTGTGTCTCTATAACTGGCGTCATGAAAGTGTATATTAGTATAAGAATAAAAATATAAATTCAACTTCAGTGAGCATGCACCAAACTTTCAAGATTCATGGTAGAATTTGCCGTCTTCCAACCCTATATATTCTTATTCCCCAGCCTCCTAAATAATAATAATAATAATAATAATAATAATAATAATAAAATGCTTCAAAGAGGTACGAAGGACTTGAACCATAAAAAAAATAAAATCAAGTTTTATGTTTTAAAGTACTTAAGTAAATCAGGCTAAAAAAATTTAAATTGATTCTAATCATAATATTCAATTACTTAAATCCTATATTTTAGTAAGTATATACTATATTGGAGCCAACGTAATCAAATTGACTCATTTTATTAACTCTAAGTATAAAAGAATATTTTTTCTTCCAATACAATTGGTGTTGATGTTGTGAGAATAAAAGATATTTATCTTATATCATGAAAACAAAAATAAACCATAATATGAATATATTTTAAGAATATTTATTAAAAAACTTAAACTTGAGAATATTTCGTTTACATTTTAAAATTCATAAGAATATATAGATAGAAAAAAGAAATTAACCATTCATCTTCTATTCCTAAAAGAAAATCACGTCATTTTTCCCTTTTGACACACACATATACTAAACTAAATAGTCTTTTACTGTTTATTATTTTATTGGGTACTCCATCATATGTAATATATAATTTTTCTTTTATTTTTTTTAATTCACTATTGCTTTATTTATTTTTATTTTTTAATATAAAATCCTTGGGATTTTATAAGTTATGATTGTCAATTTAAGTTTTAAAAATTGTCTCACTAATCAACCTTCAACCTTGCATAGTTATTGAATAAATTTTTATTATTATTAGTGTTGTATAAACAAATGTATATGACACTAATAATTTATATTTTATAAATTTTTTCATCTGTATATATAAAAATATTTTATTAACTTCGGTCTTTAGAATTGAATTTAAATATCTATAAATAATTTTTTTTTATAAAAAATATAAAAATTTAATAAATATTTCTTTTTTAAATAAATTATTATTATTATTAGGTGATTTTGTTCGAGCCTAAAAATTTAGAGTTAAGTTAAAACCCTATGTAAAAAAATCTACGGCTCATTAAACTAGTAATATTGTAGAATCTAATGCGTATTTTGTTGCAATCCGCCATTCGCATTATAAAAGTTGCGTAATTTGATTTCGTCAACCTTTTCATGCGGTTCCAAACCTTCCGGACAGTAATGATGAATACAAGTTATGGTCGGTCGGTTGAGTTAGACACATGCGTGTAGATGTACTGTCATTTTATATAAACCACTTTCTCTTGTTCGTTGTTAAATTTATCTTTTTAGTTCTCTCTCTCTCTCTCTCTCTCTCTCTCACACACACACACACACACACACACTTCGTTTTAGATTGGAAGGTGTTCAAAGGTCTTTTCTTAGATTGCAACTTAAGTTTCTATCATTTATATATTCATCCAAAAGAGAAATTAAAAATAACTTGACAGAAACTGCTCGTCAATTGATATGCTTTACCATCAAAAGGTTGTGATGTCCTTATGATGATTTGAGCTTTACATTTATAAGGATGACACGGCAATGACACTTGACATATATAGAAAAATAAAAAAGCAAACCAAATGACACTTGATTTTTGTTATTATAGAACCAAGCTAGGTGCATGCATTTTTGTGATCTTCACTTAACTTGATTCGTAATGTTCTAAAACCATATCCCTTTCTTTTTCCCCCCAAATTTGGCTCTGCTGTTGCCATACCTCACTGGAGACTTAGAACCTTCATCCTGCATGAAGATGAATACACACAATCAGGTACTCAACTCACATTAACCAAGAAAATTTCTCCATGTTAATTAGAAAAAAGAAAATGCATAGAGTAAGTATATATTTGAAAACAGTTGCTTTTAAAGGAAAGAATCACATATCATTCGAAAGTTTTCTTTCTAAAAAATAAACATTTAATTTTTAAAAAATAAAATGAAATATACACTAAATAAGTTTACAGTGCCTAATGAGATGTGAAAGGGTCGTGTGAGTAAAATAAACAGAGTAACCAAACATCATTGACAAACCACAAGGGTCTAATTGAGCAACTAGCAAGAGGTTGTTAGGAAATACTCTTTCAAATACACTCTTTATTATTAATTAAAAATCATAAATTTACGTGGGTACTTGTTCCTAATTTAGTAGATGTACTCATAGTTTATAATTTTTAATAAATTTTAGTGGATAAATAAGAATGTAATAAAAAGAAAACGTTAATGAGTGGACAAGAAGTACTGATTTTATAAGGATTTGTTTGAGTAGTGACCTTTGTTCTTCATCCATGAAACCGTAACCTTTGATGCTGCCTCCTACAGTTGCAGCAGCATTTCTGTAATTGGGCAAGGGCACGTGTCCTTCTTCAATCTGCTTCAAATCCTCCACAAGCATGTCATAATGCCTCTTAACTTCTTCCACTGTTTTCCCTCCAACGGCCCTGGCCAAGTTCTGCCACCGATCTGGGGTGTCCTTGTCATAGATGGCCAAAGCATTCTCAAACTTCTTGTTCTGCTTTGTTGTCCAAGCTGAGCTTGAGGCCATTTAGGCAATTCTATTTTGTGTGTAATAATCAAAAGACAATAATGGTAATAAAAACTCAATATTAATATGGCTGAGTTATGTGTGCGTATGAGGAGACTCTCATTGCTACTGCCCTTTATATACTAGTGGAAGAATGTATGTGTGTGTGAGTTGTAGGTTGTGTACTTGTTGCTCATGCTAGCTGTTGCTTTCCCGGCATAACAGTGGTACAAATTGTAAAAAATCCTGAGAACTTTTCATGTAATTTACACGAGTTTGCAAATTAGTTTATTGCTTTTACTCTAAGAAATATTATTGCATATTTAAGGAAAAATAATCTAAGAAATATAAGTAAACTAATGACTCTCACCGACTTTCATTAAACCGAGAAAGTTATTAATGCATTCTGTAAATTTCACTCATTCTTCTAATTCCTTTTCACATGCATATGACTATAAAGAATTCAAAGAAGAATGTCCCTAAAATTGACATCGCCACTAAACTAACCCTTGTGCGTTTGGATTTAAGCTTGTATCTCTTGTAACTTCTATCCACGCCATGGCTTAGGAGTTTGGAGCTTCTCAAGGGAAATCCAAACCTTTATGTTGGGATTATCAAGTTCTAACTTGTACCAATATATAGTTACCATCGCCTTTAGACACTAAATTGATTTGAGTTATTGGCTTTTCAGTTTAAAGACTTTTATTTTGAAATTTAGTAAAATTAATTTTAAATTATTAAAGATATTAAGATGTGTAGCCAAATTTATTTTACCTACAAATTTTACATTGAATATGTGTAAGGAGAAATTGATTCTAAGTGTGTATTTGGATTTATGTTGAATTTTACAAATCTAAATTCAACGTAGAAGTTGAAATTAATATAAACGGATGATTATTTAAAGATAAATCCAAGCACACCTTAAGTATATCTTTAAAAACATGTTAAAAAAACTTGTAAACATGTTTGAATACAAACATGGTGTAAGTGTATGTTTGGTTTTACTTATTTTGATAAAATAATTGCTTATTTTTAACAATTTTATGAGACCTTATAAAAAATTATTATTAAAAAAAGGGTTAATCCAGACATTGGCTAAGTGTTTGTCAAATGGGTTAGGTTGGTTTATTATGATTTATAATTGTCTCCTGTGCTGCATTACTATGTTAGGTGCTGCTGTGGAGGTCTGGTCTGATACTGTTACAGAGGACAGCATGGGTCCAGTAAAAGTTCACGGGCGCAGGTATCATGCGGCCATGTAGAAAAACTTTACGCTAAGGTCGTCATAGAGCTGTGTATGGATCAGACAAGAAAAACACAAAAGCCCCTTTTTATCTTTTGGATGTTTTCAATTTCTCAGTGTGTTTGTAGCTAAGGAAATGAAAATGGCTCCAATTCATATCCAGTCCTTACTCCCTTCTTACTCAGCAATGTTCCAAGAAAATGTTAGGTTGCAATCCTACCAATATTAATCAGTCCGCATCAGTCATCATGGATTTTGTACAATTCTGTGCGTGTGTATATATACATATATATGTAACTCTGTTAACCAAGTTGAGTTAAAACATTTAAGAATATATAATTTTTATTTAAAAATATATACTTTTATATTTAAATATCTTTCTTTTTAATAAGATTTTATTATTATTAATGGCTTAAATCCGGCCTTTTAGGACCGAGGTTAACATTTTTCCATACGTATATATCAGAAGTTTGCACCTATAAGATTTGTCACATTTGTTGATATATGTACTTTTCATTGCCTAATCTCTTCAGTTTTTGGTTCCTGTTTGTTATTCTTTCTCTTTATATAAAGAAAAAGGTGACTATTGACCGTTGAATATTTTTTAACTTGTTAATTTACTTTAGTTATATGATTAGGACATGCTGGAATCACAATAAGAGGATATTGTTAGCAGTTTGAGAAAAACAAATACGGCTAGCTGTATGTTATATATTGTTATCTTAAAAGTTAAATATTGTCTTAACAAAAAGATAAAAGCTATGCGCTGCAAAGTCTACCTCAAAGATTAAGCACAGGGCACTTTCCATCTGTTTCACATTTACAGAATGTACAGGCGTGTTTGGATTATAGTTCGTAAATCATGGCACCTTCAGCAGAAAATGAATTTTTTTCAACTTAAACCATGATTTGGAGGACTTGGAATCTCTCTCGAATGTATTGTCTAGGCAAAAGGGAAAGAGATCAATGAGATAAGCAGGCCCACCCGTGTCACTTTTTCTCCTCTACCAAATGCAGCTACAAAAGAAAGCCTTGAGTGAGTCCAAAATTCTATGTGATTAATTGTACTGTCTAGCAAAAGAAAATAAGAGAGGTATAAATAAGTAGGTTTACTTATGTTTTTCTTTTCTCTTTTGCTAACAGTTGGAAGAGAGATCTTTAAGTGATTATAAATAACTAAACTATAATTTTGCCAAACAAATTATTTATAGATGAAATTCAATTTACGTTTTTTAAATCATGATGTTGGTCTAAAACTATTATCCACACGTACGCATGTAATCTAATATGTTACAGTGGATATAGGAGAGAACACATTTAATTTTGAGTGAAGAGCCTTTTTTTTTTTTTTTTTTCAAAATGAGAGACTTCAACATGTACTCAGACTCAGGAATTTAACACTGATTTTCGTTCATGATTTATAATTGTCATTAGCTCGAGAAAATTTGGACACAATTTTAATGCAAGACCTTCTACTAAATAATAAATTGACTTGACATGTTTAAATACAATAAAACTTTAAACACTTAGTCAACCCCGAACGTTTAAGCTGATTAACTGTGTTAAAATGTTAGCAATTTCCATATGGTAACATATTTTTTTCTCCTTTCTCGATAGTCGATTCTTAATGGAGAACAAATAAACCCAAAGTAGGTTAAAACTTAGTTTGCACTCATTTAAACCATGGTTTGTGTGCAAACTGTAAACCATACATTGTTACATGAGTCATTAATGGGCTTAGTTCATTCGCATGAAATGAATGCGACAGCAGAAGAAAGTTATGCGGCCAAGAACAGAATCTTTATATCTTTAGACTTGTGCTACTTTATCTCTAAGCCAAGCCTACATGGATGGAATATAACCAGGCTCATCAATTGGTCACTGAATTTCATCACCAACAATGTTCATTATTGCAGATTAATTTAAATCCTATAAATTGTTTTTCTTGAAAACATATATAATCGGCACGTTAGTGATATGATGCTGATACATTTGGAATCCTTATCATCCACGTATATCCCAAGCTGAATTTATCTTTGAAGAGCTTCCCTTTCTACTTCAGAAGCTTTATAATCACTCACCACTGCCAATACAAGTTGGAATTGGGGCCACAGCACTGATTTGTAACCGCAGATTATTGGGAGATCCATGGTGAGATTCCAAAGTCTGGATGCTTTGACATTAGTCAAAGAGAATCGGCTTAAAAAATTTTGTTCCAAAAATGTTATTTCAGCAGTTGATTTTTCGTATTTTCACTCAATAGTTAGCACTTTTATGAAAGAGTGATGAACAAAAGAATCCGAATTGAAATAAGTCCTTGTTCCCTTACTATCGATTTTAAAGTTTTAAAATATTAAAACTAATTTTTAGTTTTATAAGTTTTCATTTTTTTAATGGTTTTCTGTTTTTCAATTTTGATATCAAATTTTAAGCTTAAATTACAAAAAAAAAAAAAAAGTTATAATGATTTGCAGCAATGAGAGGAAGAATTAGTTCCGACAACTGAGAGGTGAAAATGAAGGCAATAAAGATGATGGAATGGACAGCAACTAATCATGATAATAGTAGCAGTAATAATGGAGGTATCAACAATAATGAAATTAATAAAAAAAAAATGGCAATACATTGACGATGATAGCAGCAAAATATGATAGCAATGAGGCTATATAAGAGTGGGCAATAGAGATAGCGATGGACTAGTTGTAATTATAGTAAATAATAATAATAATAGGAGTAATATTAATGAAAGTAAAAAATAATTAATAATATATGTGAGAGATATTAAAAAGTTAGTTTCGTTAAAACTAATTTGAACTAGACTAAGTAATTACCAATAGAGTTTAAAGTAGTAGATAATAATTAATTTCTTAAGCATGTTAATTAGGATTTACTTTTTACATGTATGATAAAATATTATTAGAAGAGATAGAACTTAGTTTGATAAATTCATCAATCATCTATGTCATTAGACTTCAGATTTAAGCTACAAAATACCCTTCTTCAAAAAAAAAAAACACAAGACTAAACAATTAATTGGATGGACACTCTCAATCAACTATAATTCAATCTTATAATTAAATTGACAACCTAACTACTTTGAAGTGTTTTAAAACTGTAAATATTCAGCCAAATTAACAAGTTTATATAGTTTCTAGGCGAGACTTAATATTTCGACATACAATTAAGAGCTGTGCCAACTGGTACCTTCATCAATGATATATATTTTTTTTCAGACACAGAATATAATTTAGCATCACATACTTTACGTATTTAAACTTTTTTTCATTTAGATTTACACGCATTACTTTTTTTAACAATGAACCAATTACTTTTTTTTTCATACTTCATAAATATTTTTATATATTTCATGTTTTTTATGAGATGCAAATTATTTTTATTATATATTGTTTGACAAGTCAACTCAAACAATTAGAAACCTAAATTGAAGTAATTCAGCTACTGATTTAGTTTGGTTCTACATTGTGAAATATATGAGGAAATGTAAAGAAGTGATTAACGTGTGTTGATTCAAGTGGAATGTGCTCATAAGTATATGATTAATATGGGTTTGATCTTGAAATTTATACATGAAAAAAAAATATTAAAATCCATCTCTATCTTTGATGCATTTTTATATAAGGCTGTAAAATTTCATTAAGATGCAGGAACATTGAGAACATCAGAATGAATGATATTCCAATACCACGTGACCTCTCCTCAATATATTTTGAGGAAAATATTTAGTGAACCTTTAGGAGTTGTTTGGTGTTTTGAAGTATATTTTTTAGATGCATGTATATAAAAAAGATAAGAAAGTGAGAGATAAAAATAATAATATACAATTTTATGTATGGTGTTAATTTTTAATAATTCAAATAACAAAAAACTGATATTTTTATGTAGAATTATTAATTTGCAACTTTGCTCAAGCAAAAGTTGTCTTGTACTTAAGATTGGGGTTTATAGCTTTGCCAAAATAAAGTGTCATATAATGAGGTTTTGTTTGTTAAAATTTTATAAGATAAGATTATGTAAAAATTAAATATCTGTAACTTTTAAAGCACAATTTCAAATTTTTAAAATAAAATAAAATTTAAAATATAAGCATTCAATATCATGAAGATTGGAAATAATTTTTAAAATAATTAAGAATAATATAAGCAATTAAGGTAGATTTAGCAAAAAGAAATAATAAGCTTCCACAAAATGACAAATTACATTTTAAATTCTTGTTGAGCGAGACATTTACATTTAACATTTGAATTATCTTAAATGCTCGTGATTATCTTACCTAGAGAATATGTATAAAACTAAAGAGAAAAAGAATATAAATATTACTTTTATTCTCCAAGCTAGGAAGCACTTGAGAAAACCTTTTAAGCATTTATCAATACAATGGTAAAAGGATGTAGTATTCCCAACAATAATATGAAAGAAATCAGTTCAAAAACTTGGAATCCTTATCATATCCAAGTTTATTTAATTTCCACCACGAACCAATCATCAGGTCTATTCTTTTTATGAGGTCCCATCCTCACAAGTTGATCAAGTTTATTCTGGATGCCATTGTTATTTCATAGTATGGACTATGCCCGCTTTTACTACACCAAAATAAGTTCCAATCAATTCTTTTACCCTGCCATAAAGTTCTAGCAAATCATAACGTTCCTGGGGGGATGTTTCTTTCTTTTTCTTTCTTCGAAGGGACATAAATTAAGTCATAAACCCCAAAAACTAAAATTCTGATGCAGACCCATTAGTTCCCATAGGGAATGGAAAGTATCAAACAGTAACATCTTCTGTATAAAAAATAATAATAAGCAACAATAGTATAAATGTTATGGAACAACCAGCGAAGTAATTTGGGTGTATTTTTGTTCTCATTTTTCTAAAAAATATATTATTGTCATAATTATAATTATACTTCATGTTTCTAGAGAAACAGTAAGGGATTGATGAACCTAGCATTTATTCAGAAAACATAAAAGAAAGAAAAATTGTGTTATTCTTAAATGTGTTTTTAAGGAAAAACGAATTAGTTCATGAAATATATATTCTTTAACAAGTTATTCATGTTCTTTAATTTAGTTATAAAAATACATGGTGTAACGTTATGTCACATAATTCACATAAGCTATGGGCAACATGGGGTCAAATTCTGCCAGACTGTAATAGATGAGCAGAATCTTATATTCTGATC
The DNA here is from genome assembly GCF_003935025.1 of Abrus precatorius. Classification (NCBI taxonomy): domain Eukaryota; kingdom Viridiplantae; phylum Streptophyta; class Magnoliopsida; order Fabales; family Fabaceae; genus Abrus; species Abrus precatorius. The sequence continues at coordinate 7,189,703 of NW_020874428.1, read as the reverse complement.
GGAACTGATAGTTTGATACTTCATACTTAAGATTCGCAGATAAAAGACTAAAATTACATTCGAGACATGATCGATGAGATAGATTCTGGCACCTATTGGATGTCATTTTTGCTATATATTCTCGACAGCGGCAAGCCATATATGGCATGATAGCAAATACTTTATCCCTCCCTAATTATGTAATATTTCATTATTTCGCAGCTACCCATGTTCATTGCAATTATTTATAAAGTTATTTTGCAAATAGAAAATAAATGAATAATTTTTTGTGGGACAAATTGTCAGCTTCAACTACAAGAATTTAGGAAGTGTGCGATGGCATTTAAGTAATGTCATGTTTTGCAACGACCTTTTAAAGAGTACTACGTTATAGTGTTATACTCGCGGTCAAACACATGAATTTGAAAACAAAATAAAAAACAAATATTTGAATTCTTTTTTATCAATAGAGAAATTGAACGCATTGCAAAAATAAATTATATTCACATCATCTCACAGATAGAAGATACATTTGGTATATATAAAGTTGGTTGCATAATTAACTTAACAGATAAAAAAACCAAAACAATAAAACTATAACTAATTATATAATAAATTGACTTTAACTAACTTTACTTTTAACATCCCTCTTAAACTCATGCTGTACAACTTGTTAACCTTGAGTTTGTGTCTAAAGGTTTCAAATTGAGATCCTCCAATCGATTTTGTTAACAAATCAGCCACTTGATAATATGCTAAAATATGAATGATTTTAATTTCCTTCTTTTGAACTTTCTCTCTTACAAAATGAAGATCTAGCTCAAAATATTTTGTTTTAAAATGCATATTAAGATTAGCAATAAGAAGGACAACTCTTAAATTATCACAATATATCAAAGGCATAGTGTGAAGGATGTGAAGTTCTCTGATAATTGAGTGAGTTCAAATAATCTCAGTTGTAATTGCTGTAATATATTCAACTTCAGTAGTACTTTTTGAGACAACTTTTTGTTTTTGAGACGACTGTAAAATGATGTCATTTGCCATATAAATAGCATAATCAGTAGTATATTTTCTATCATCAGGATCAGAATTTCAATTTAAGTCACATAATCTAAGGATATTATAACTGCTACATTTTGTTAGGTGCAATCCAAAATGTATTGTACCATAAAGATATCTCATAATTCTCCTCTCTGCCTTCCAATGATGCTTTTGAGGTTAATGCATATATTAACACACTTTATTCACTAGATATTGTAGGGCACCAACCACTAATCTATATGATGACGAGTCAGTGACAGAATAAGAACTTGTTTCAATAAGTTTAAGACTAGCAGCCATAGGGGTAAGTTATGATTTTGAATCTATCATATTTCTTTTGGCAAGAAGTTCTTTGATGTATTTAGACTGGGATAGAAATAGGCCACCATCTTTGGTCTTGGTAACTTCAATTCTAAGAAAGTAGTGTAATGAACCTAGGTCTTTAAGAGCAAACTGTTTGTGTAAGTGTGAAATGACAGAATTGATTTCTGTAATAGAACTACCAGTCACAGTAATATCATCCACATAGATAAGGATGAAAATGATTGAGGTTTTGGTGAATCTCATGAATAAGGAAGTATCACTTTTAGTTGAAGTAAATCTCATATGGTATAAAGTAACACTGAATTTATGGAACCAAGACCTAAGGGCCTATTTGAGGCCATAAATTACCTTATTCAACTTACACACTTGATTCTTATTGGGAGAGGAACAACTAGGAGGTTGCTTCATAAAAATTGTCTCAAATAAGTCAACGCGCAGGAATGCATTGTTGACGTCTATTTGCTTGATTGGCCAATCGCAAGAAATAGCCTTGATTAGTTACCAGAGGGCTGAATGTCTCTGTGAAGTCATGGCCTTGTTGATGAAAGCCAATTGCAACCAATCTGGCTTTGTGTCTCTGAAAAGTATGGTCAGCATTGTATTTGGATTTAAAAATCTATTTACAACCTATAGCTTTACAACTTGCAATAAGAGTAGTTAGAGTGCATGTATTATTACATATAAGAGCATCATATTCCTACTTCATAACTTAGACCATTCTAGTTTGGAGAGATCCTCCTTTATTGAATTAGGTTCCACTTTGTCATCATAAACTTTAGAGCTAAGAGCAGCAACATATGTCTTTGGCTTATAAATTCCATCCTTTGACCTGGTAGTCATTGGATGACTATTGGTTGGTGTGAATACTTTTTTTTTTGTTACTCTCAAATATTTTTTTAAAATAAAAAGTAAAAGAAAAGTATATATTAAAAAATGATAAGTAAATAGGGTTGTTTTAACAAAAGGAATAGAAAAAAAAAATTAAAATCAATCTGACTCCAGAAAAGAAAATCCTACATTGTGCAAACTTATACCCAGCACCCAAAGCAAAATTTAAGTTTATGAAGAAAAAAGCGCAAAAAACTTGCCCTCATATGAAACTCTAAGTGAACCAATATGAATACATAAGTGAGGGATCAAGGGGCAAAAATTTTTTAGAAGTGGGAGGGGGCAACAACAAATTCTCAAAGAAAATTTTTAGAAGAAAGAGTAAATTTTTTAAAAGAGGCAATAAATTTCTTTGAAGGAAGATCTAAAATAGAAAAATGAGATAAGAGGAGAGTAAAGAAAATAGACAAAAAATAGAAGAAGAAATCAGAGATAGAAAGTAAAAAGAAAGAAGAAGAAGAGAAAAATTATTTTTATCACTATCTTTTATCATTGTGACCAGGTATTTTCTTCCCCTTTTAACCATAAGGCTCAAATTTGCTTGTTGTTGCAAGGTTTAAATTTTTTTTCTCTTGCTAAAATGTGGATATGAGAAATAAGGTAAAGAGACAAGCTAAATGTTGTCATACGATAGTTTTTGTTTATTTTAAAAATATTACAACATAACTTAACAAAAAAAAAAAAAGCATAAAGCTCAAAGCTCTGGGACACCTCACCTCACCTTCACACACACAATGTCCCTTACACCATGCACCCTCAATGTCATTCAAACCATATCAAATGTTTCTTTTCTTTCTTTCTTTTTTATTTTTTTTAATCTAAATGGTTTAATAATTAATATTAAGCAAATATTAGAAAAAGTAAGGAATATTAGACGAAATTGGTTGGTTGGACTTATTTTATGAAAATTATTACTTTTATTTATTTATTTATTTATTATTATTGATTAATTTTTTATTTTTTTCATTTTATTTTTTTGTCTAAAAAATAGGATTCTTATTTTTATTTATCTCATTTTTATTTATGTTAGTTTATCTCAAATGAAATATTTTATTATTTATTTATTTTTATTACTTAATTTTCTTAATTTTATTTATTAATTTTTCTAAGCAATAATAATTAGAATAATAATAAAGAATGATTATAATTGACTTAATCCTAATATTTTTTTTTGTGTTATTTTATCATTTGCATCTTAATCATTTATTTATGTTATTTAGCATTATTATCATTTGTTGTATTGTATAATTTCAAGTATTTGATGATGAACAATTAACGTTTTCAATTTAATATTAAATAAATAAATAATATAACATAATATTTGCATTAATTTATAACGTTAACATATAACTTTTCTATCGTTATGTATAATAAATCGATAAGACCTACGGGTATCTACGTTACTTAAACTTTGTGCAATAAAATTTAGTACATTTTAAATTTAATTAATCAAAAAATATTTTTAATTGATTAAAATATGATTGTTTAGATATTGTTCCTTAATTATCAAATTATTAATTGATTCGTTAAATTAAAATAAGAATTAGTTTAATACAACAATTTATAACATTATTGTGTAACATCTCTACCTTAGGGCTCATACATTATAAATTTATCCAATAATATCTTAATTTTCTCTAATTAAATAATTATATGTATTGTTTAATTTAAATATGACTTAAGTATTTTACCCTTCATTGAATACAAATAATTTTAAACTAGATCTTTTTAATTCATAATTTTTTTTTAACTTTGATAAATTGAATAACCAAACATTTGATTACTTAATTTTTTTATATAAATTTTTGCAATAACATCAATGTATAATTTACATTATCTTTAATTATCTACTAAGTTGTAAGAGATTCGTGTATAATTTACTCTATCTTATTTTTTTTTCCCATTTTTTCAATATGAATCTTCAAATTCAAGTAAATTCAGTTTTGTTTATCTATGTTTTTTTAAAAAATATTCATTTATTTTTAACAATTTGTAATATAGTTGTGTAATCTCTCTTCGTTTTCTATTTTGTTTATTGTAAGATACGTGTATAACCATGTTATCTTATATCTTAAATATAATTTTATAAATATTTTTAAATAAACTTTCTTTTACTGAATTTATTTTTTATCTATCAACTTCAAAATTTTTATGGTAGAACTACGTGATTTTGAATTCTCTATCGCACTTGGGGATACGTAGGAGCGTGATCCAAATCCGTCAACTCAAAACTATTTTCAAAATAACTTTCCTTTCCTAAAGATATCAATTAATATTTCAATAAATATTTTTTTCTTCAAAATTAAAAATAACAACACTTTTGTTTAAGGGTTAAATAAATTTGCATTATTAATTTAAGATAACTATTATTTAAATAGATGTTGTAGTGTGCTAATATTTTTCCTACACATAAATAACCTCCGAACTCATTTTTAGTTTCAAAGATCTTTTGTCAAAGTTTTTCAAAAGTTTTCTTTAATAAACTTTGATGGCAACTCCTCTAATTTTTTAAAAATATTTTTTAATATTAAAAGATATTTTTCTTAACACTTTTTTGTCGTACCGTTGCAATCATCAATTGTAACAGTTAGTATTGCAAAAATGGATGGACCAGTTGAATTTGTACTAAAAGAAGAAATACGAGCAATATGTTGATTAATATGATTAGATTCAGTAATGGCATTCGGGATAGTTGCAGAATTACTATTATCATGTTGGAAAGGAGTATTACGTGTAGAAACTATGACATCCTAATATTCCAGATTTAACATGCAGCAAACAATGCATGGAACAATAATGTGTACTTTTAATACATGTAACTTTTAAAGAGAGTTAATATGCATAACTTAAGTTAATTTATTTTTATTATACCAATCATTAAGTGAGTGGATAAAAGAATTACATGTAGTACATATATAGTCATATATTTATATCATTATTTTCATAATAAAAAGAATCTCATGCATCGGATTTAAACGTAGGTTATATACTAAAGAGACTATTAAGTATAATCTAAGACAAATTAGTCAATAATACAGAAATTACTCATGTACAACATTAACATATTAAATAGAAATAAAAGTGGGTACTATGCATCTACTACATCCTAGAAAGGATACTATCATACAATCCAAAAAGAAACAAAAGGCTATTAACTCCCACAATATTCCCTAAATAGTCTCACTTTTCCAAAAGGAACAAAACATCAAAAAGCATCAATCCAAGGGGTGTATTCCTCTGAAGGGTTGGAATCTGAGGAGGTAGACAATGGCACATCAAGGTCTGTAGGTTGACTAGGCAGGTCCTCATCTATGTCTTCTAACCATCTACAGGGATAGGTAGTGATAAGTGGAAGGGTGAGGGAGGAAAGGGTGGTGAAGTGCTACGGTAAGAAAGTCCAGCCTCATCAATAAGTGAAAGTCTACGAGGTAGAATGGGTGGACAAGGTCGGATGAAAGACTCAACATGTGAATATCTATCTGCTCAGGTTCAGGAGGTGGAGGAGAGGATGGTCTAGGTACATGGATGTTAGGGGCATGGACATCATTATCTATGGGAGGTATTGTAGCTCAAAGAGGGATAAGGAGAAATGGAATGGCAATAGCATATAGAGGTAAAGGAAAAATAATCTTTACTGGTAAGTTTGTGGTATAACAAAGTTCCTAACCTATATCAGAAACTGAACCAAGAGTCAGTCTGACAAACCCTTGGTAAATGGTATACTGGTTACTATCATCATAGATCTATAAGTTGTTCGCTATTGGGAGCACAGTCATCTTGATTATGTCTGATCCCATCTGCACACAACACACTACATACCAGCCAATAGATATGCCAAACACACAAAAGAGAAAGGGTGAGTCTATGAAATCAAAGCAATTCATATAGTGGATACACAAGAAGGGTTTACTTTCTAAACAATCATAAACTTATCATATTCAAGGGATGTAATAATAAGATTAATCATAGTATAATGATGAATGATGCATGATACAAGTAAATTATGAATTTTATTCTTATTTAATTATTCATATGCCATGCATGGGAATCCCATATTATCTTTCCGTTCATACTAATCCAAACCTCAAGGTAATCGGAGGGCTCCATTCCCTCTATCACATCCAGTGTATTTAATTTCAAACTGCTTATTTACCTATGTGCCTCAAGAGCGTTATTCGGGAATGGACCTACCACAATTTCGATAATGAGTGTTTATATCAGGATTGATAAAATTTTTCTGGCGACGTGACCCAATCACAATGTGCTACTCTACGCCACTAGGTCATCCTCCCTTTACCACTACCAAGGTTTGCCAATCGCCATTGAACCTAACACAAAGTGTCCCACAACTATGTCAACTATAACATTAGTTTTCATTTATCAGTTTCATAAGTATGATGCATGTTCACACAGTATATAGTTCAAGTTCGTTATGATTTAACTAACAAGCACTTGTTATCTCACTTTCCTCGAGATTTACACATATATAACTACTTAGTCAGTTTTTCTCTCGACCTATCTTCTTTTTCTTTCAATTGAAACTCAATTTTGAATTGTTTATTCACTCTTAGGTATATAGATTTTATCTTAAATTTGTATTGAAGTCCTAAGGTTCCCTTTTTACATAGTTAATTTTCCTAGCCTATTTACTATCCACTTACTCGATACCAATTTATTTCTAAGAATTAACTTCAATCTTGTCGAGTTTTATTTGTCATAAATCTATCACTTGTGATGCTGTCGTTTTAGGACTGCACATGTATCATATTTTTAGTATAGGTTTTATTTACATATCACACACAAATCATCATATTTTGCACTAGGGAAAATAGCAAGTGTACACTTCCTAGTCACGATTCATTGGTCGTATTCCATAATATTTTACCAATTAAGTCATTAATCTCATGTATTGTAATCTTACTACATTAAGGAATAGAAAACAAGTGGATCTATGATCTTTCCTCCTCACAATGTCATACCATATATCAAGCATCTTCACCACACATATAATTATAAAATATTTCACATGCAAGGAGGATTAGGACTGTCAATTAATTTCTCCTTGTCCTCAGTTTTTAACTATTTTTTACAACATTTCAACACTTTTTATTAAGTCATATATAAAAAAAAGGTAAGGTACTCTAATCACTGTTACTTTCTCAATAGTTGCACTAAAAGTGAAATTGACTAGCAAGTGTACTACTATTGTTGTAGCAAGTTATAAAATCTTGGAATCATGTTTGAGTCCCAAATATCGTCCTCAAGGAATAGTTTTCTCAAGCATCACTTCACAATTCATCAATCAGTTGAGCCTAACGTAATTCAATGGGAGTTTATAATATTTGAAAGCAAATTAACAAGTACAGAGTTCAAAAAATGTAACAGAGCAAAAGCTATGAATTTGTGTATTGAAATAGATATATGAAACATTGTTAGGGGTTTATTTCACCAAAACTTCAGTGTTGATTCAATCAAGTTCTGAACTTTCAAGTATTTAGATTGGTTGACAATCAGTTTCATAATTTATTAATCAAAGGTTACTTCCTTAATTCAATGACTCTAACATTTAATTCAATCATCCTAATTCCTTAGATCTGATTCAATTAAATGTTGCATTAAGCATTAGAAACCATAAGATTGCAAGATTAAGATGACTTATCCCTAAAAAATCAATAATCTTGGTAGTTAATTCAGATCTGAGAAACAATTTCAACTTCCATTGATAAAAGCTTCTCTGTGTTTAGTAAATAGAATTTCTATTCAACAACTACGTGATTAACAGAATTAACTACTCAATCCAATCAAATACTCAAAATTCAGATCCAAAATCAATTCAACACTTTCATTTTGGATCCATAAATCCCTAACTTGAGTTTAGAAAGCCATTACAAAATGAAAAGAGAAAGAAAGAGAAGAAGGAGATGAGCAAAGAATCATCTTCAATCCAATCTTCAATTTGATTCCTCAAGATGTGAAGCTTGATGTTCGTCCCACTCTCTCTCAGACTCTCTTAAGACAAGAAAATGAAATGAAAATGAAAAATAAACAAAAGATACAAAAAGTATGAGCTTAACTTATATTTATATAATTTCCCGCCTTTCTGACGTGATCACTATTTTTCACTAAAGTAACCACACAAAGGCCTTTCTGATAACCTTCATGACTGGAACAATCACTATTTTTTATAAAAGTAGCAACATAGAGGTTAATTACTCTTGATGGCATGCGCGTGTTCACTTTTGTACAAAATAAGAGTCACGCACATTCTGATTTGTCAAAGTGCTCTTTAGAACAATCACTATTTCTGAAAAAGTGGAAACGCACAGCTAGTTCAGTTGGAAAGCTCTCTAGAATAATCACTATTTTATGAAAAAGTGGTAACGCGCAGGTAGTTTTGCCTTTGGATCATGTGTGTGATCACTTTTCTTAGAAATAGTGATTATGCGTAACCTATTGCTTCAAATCAGACTTGCACATGTTCACTTTTATACAAAGTAGTGATAACGCACAAGTCGTTCTTCTCACCCAGCTCTAGAATGATCACTATTATCTGAAGTAGTGATAATGCAGGATCACTTTTCATGGGCGTGGTTACTTTTGTAAAAAAAAAGTGATAACGCACAAGTTAATCCTTGAAATTAAACTCTGAAATGATCACTTTTCTTTAAAATAGTGATCACGCCCAACACTAGCTTCATCCATCTTTGTTCTTTGTCTCCAAAATTGCTACTTTTCTTCTACCTTTCTCTTGATCTTCCAGCCTTATGAACTTAGCTCAGAATTTTCTATAAAATATGTTCTAATAAGTAATTTTTACACAGAAAATTCACAAAATCTAGACAACTAACTATTTAGAAAAGACTTGAATATTCTATTATTTTTATGAGTTTTTTAGCTTTCTCCATCATGTTTTCTATATCAAATGTATTAAAAATTAAGGTAAAATACTAGTAAAATATGAATTTATCAATTACACCTTTTATTCTTAATCTACATTTTCTTAATATGTCTACTAACAAACAAAATAATTCACATGAAACACAATATTTAATAAAAACCAATGTTGTCCTGCGTCTCCTTTTGTTTCACGGTTCCATTTCATACATCACACCCTGTAACATGAAACTAAATCAGCATGCACATTACTTATAAGTAAGGAAAAGGTGGTACAACACCCCCTCAAGCACATTTCATAAATTATGAAGAATTAAATGCACTCAATCTTTTTTTCAATCCAAATATGGTTATGTCCCTATTCATAAGGATTTACTCCCCAATGATTGCATTTTTTTCTTGCCAAAAGTCCGCGGCAGAATCCAATTGCGCCATTCGATCAACAATCTGCCCTTTCTTTTAGTTGAGCGATCGCTCACACTTCCTCCATAAGTAGCTTGTTCGCATTTTCTTGAAGGAATGGGCATAATCGATACAGAATCCTATCCTCCGCTTCCAAGAGAGCTTGACCCATTACCTTCTTCGGGTGGTCTGATGTGGAAGAGGCAGGCTTTAGCTCAGCTACTGGAGGACGATTTAAGTCAATGTCCCACCGAGGGCAAGGTTTTGATAAGCTTGATTCCCCGGAAGTCCCCGATACACCCACAATTAGAAAAGGAAAAACAAGATCTCTAAAAAGAATGAATACCCAAGCGATTAAGTAGATAGATGCGTAGAAAATAAAAAAAGGAGTACACACACTGCACACACACATCTAACTCAATATTCATTACATGTAGGTCAAAATCAAATTTTACCATTTCAATTTATTGATTATAGTTCAAAATTACACATCACACACATAAGGAAAATTATGAAATTTTTTTCTTTTTATAATGGAGAAGGTCTCCCGAGGTGCATGCAAGCAAGAAAGAGTTAAGTTTCACTCAAGGATGGACTTCCCTTACGTGGTGATTGGAAACTTTGTTGAAGAGGAAAAAGAATAGAGCTTATGATAGCACGATTTTGACTATGTAGTGGTAAACAACAGTGATGGTGGATACCTTAGTGTAGTCTCAATTTTTCTCTCTAATGAATGGTGATCATGAAAAAGATGAAGGTAAGGAAAGGTGGGATGAAATGAAAAGGCTTGGCTTTGAATTCTATAAAGTTAAGACAAGGGAAGCCGAGAACTTCTTACTATAAGTAACGTGAAATTGGATGAAGGTGGGAGAGTGATAAATTAATTCCCTTTACCTTATTTCGATGGAGCATTTTATGGAAGGTTTGGTAGTGATGTGCAGGGATGATGAGACAATTAGGTAGTAGTTCACATTCTTCTAAGTCAATAAACCATATTAAAAGACAAGGGAAGCTTCCTACTTTAAATGTAAGGTGGGAGTTGGTTGTAATTTCTCTTAGACATATTTTGTACCATGCAGTAAGTAGATGGATGAAAGAATGTTCTAATTAAATAAAGAGAAGTCCAATTCAGCATTAATGTAAGTGGGAGAAGGTGACCACAAGTTTTCAAGTGTTGTACTATATGATTACACCTTACCCCCAAAGATTGAAATGTCACAAGTAGATATTGGAAAGTTACACGTGCAGCCCAGAGGTTGTGCCATGCAATTAATAAGTGGAACTCGAGAATGAAGAGCATCAAAAAGAGAGGATAAAACCTTTGCTGCATATGACATTACATAATGCTATGAGGTAATCTAGGCAAATCTGCCTCCTCCCTGGAAACATGCACACATTTCAACCAGCAAAATTTCAAAATCAAGACTTGGCAAGTGAAGAAATAACATGTGAGATTTAGTGGCAAATGCCAACTATACTCACTCCAAGTACATAGTAGCGAAAATTTGAATTGTGAGTAAAGGATGAAAGAATATAATCTGTATTGCACTGCATGTTACATTTATACACATGCACACATAAAGTGGAAACAAAATCAACATTGCTAAAAAGGAGAAAGGACAAGAAAAATGGCATATTAAATTCTGGGGTGACAAAAAAATTTCTTAAGTATTTAGGGTTGAATAAAATCAATAACATGTACTAAAAGATATATGCTAGATTGGAATAATAATTCAAATTTTCTTAAAGACAAAAGTGAAAATGTTTAGGGTGTTACAAAAATAATGGTGATAAGAATGGAATGAATATGATAAATAGAAGCAAACGGAGAACTAGAATGATCAAAGGAATTAGGATTGAGTTTGTAAGGAAAGACAAATTTATGAAAAATGACATTTCTAGAAATATAAGTTCTACCACAAGGAGATAAGTAAGTGTAGCCTTTATATTGAGAGTTATAACCTAGAAAGAGACACATGTAAGATTTAAAATTCATTTTATGTTGACTATATGGCCTGAGAAGAGGAAAATAAACACATCCAAAGATCTTTAGGAATTTGTAATTTGGATTTTTATGAAAAAGGGTTTCTAAAAGACTTTTATTGTTTTGAACAGGGAGTAGAAATGTTTATCAAAGTGGTAGCAGTAAGAAATGCCTTTTCTTAGAAGAGAAGAGGAAGAAAAGTCTCAACAAGTAAGATGAGACATGTCTTAGTTATGTGTTTGTGTTTTCTTTGAGGGTTCCCTTTTGCTAATGTGTATGGAGATAAGTGAGTCTATTTGAATGTCGTGTTTAGTCAAGTATTTAGTAAACGTCAAATAATCTTTTACATTATCTGATTAAAGGATTTTATTTTAGACCCTAATTAATTCTCAAATAAAAGCTTTAAATTGTAAAGAGATAGAGAAGGTTTGTGATTTAAATTGTAGAAGATAAGTCCCTACAAATCTAGAGTATGTATCAATGAATACAATGTAATATTTGCTTTTATTTGTTGAAGGAATAGGGGCAAGAGCCCAGATATATGTAAACACAAGGTATAAGGGACAATTATGAACAGATGTAGAGGATTCAAAAGGAGATTGATGAGTCTTCCCTATTCTATAAGACTAACACAGTAAAAGGTTTATATTATTTTGTATATTATAAGAATTGAGAAAAAAATTGAATAACTGTAATTGAGGAATGTCTTAGCCGTGAGTGCCGAAGTTGCAAAGGTATGGAAGAAAAAACTTTTGAAGAATAGAAAGTAAGATAGGACTTGACAAGTGGAAGAGGAGGAAACACATACAATTGTCTCCTTTAACTACATCATCTCCTTTATAAGTCACCATGAAGAAAAACATTATGTATGTCCAATTGGTAGATGAACCAATTGCGACTAGCAGCAACTATTAGAAGACAACAAAGTGTAGTGAGTTTAGTTAGATGAGAAAATATTTCTTGATAATAAATACCTTTAACTTAGGTGTATCTCTTTGCGACAAGACGTGCCTTGTAACATTCAATTGTGCCATTAGATTTATATTTTATTTTGCAAACTCATCGACAACCTATGAGTTTGTGATCAGAAGGGAGAGGAACCAAACTCTATGTATTATTTTTGCTGTAATGCTTCTAATTTTGTTTTTATTGCATCTTGCAACTGTGGATGAATGATAACTTGATCGTATGAGTTAGGTTCTTTGTGGCTTGTTATGTTAGCTAGAAAAGCACAATGGGGATATGAAAGACGAGAGTAAGAAAGGTAGTGAGAAAAAGAATATTGTGTACCTGATGTCAAACTCGCCTTCGAGTTAGCTGTATTGACTTGTGCGAACAATATATAGTTTTTATACCATGTTAAAGGTTGCTTATCACACAGAGGTTGTCTTATTTGAGGAGTGGAAGATGTTGGAAGATTAGAAGTATTTGAAATTGAAGGAAAATTGTCTTCACAAAATTTTACATCATGACTAAGGAAAATGTTTGTAGTTTCAAATTCATAAACTTTATAACCATTTTGGCCAATAGAATATTAATAAAAATGCTACATTTAGTACAAAAATAAAATTTATGAATAGGATGAATAATTGTTGCATAACATAGACAACCAAAACCTTCCAAAAATTGCTTCCAAAAGTTTCTTTTAATATAAAAATATCTTAATAGAAACAAGGAAAATGTTGGGAAATCAACTTGGCTCATAGAAATAAAAATATGTTGAATATGCAAACGATTTTAATGCTACACGTGGCTCTCAACCTTCCAATGAATCCAATTTGTTGCCAAAGTCACGTAGAGATGGAATTAAGTTAAAGAAATCCAAATTGTTCAATGTATGTTCTTTTATACCATTTTAATCATGATGTGTTTCTTATTTTTATTTTGTTTAAATGGTTATTATGTTACATCTTTTAAGAGTTTAAAATGTTTCAAAATGAAAATAAGTCTATTATTGGTAAGAATGAATTGGATTTATATTTGAATGAGTCATAAGTTGATTATGACGACACAGAAGAATTTTATGTGCTTTATTATTGGAAGAATAATGAATAGAGATTTTCGACACTATCTATATTAACGCGAGATGTACTTAGTATTTCAATCACTGCAGTTGCATTAGAATCTAATTTTAGCATTGGTAGATATGTTCTTACTAAATGTAGAAGCTTTGCACTTAAAATGTACAAATGTTAATTTTTACTAAAAATTGGTTGCATAGCTTTGTTGAAAGACCAAGTGGTAATATTTATTGTAATCACCTTTTATGATTATTATATAATTTGTACAAATATAATTTTTTTAAATTTTATTTTTATTTCTTTTGAGCTTTAGATAATGATGAAACAAAAACACTAGAGTCTAGTATGCAATAAGATGTGTTGAGCTTTCTTTTTTACTAGTTGCTTTATCACTTTATTTCTATTTCTTTTAGAGAGAAAATAATATGTGAATTGCCACTTGACATATTTAGTGTGTTCAACATTGCTTTATAATGGATAATAATGAGTCTTGTAATGGTACATTGACTTTGTGTATTTTCTTGTTATCTATTTTTTACTTGTTCTAAAAAGAATCAGAACCCTTGAAATTGGTTCTATTTGTACTTGGGCTAATGTTTTTTTATTATAGATGGATTTATGTAAATCTAGATTTTATATAGAAATTTTGCAAAGCTCATTGGGTCAAACAAGTTATTTTTGGATAAGTTTGGAGTTTAAAAATGGTTCTTAAAGTAATTAGAGGTTTATGCTTTTCACTGAATCTGAAATTTTATTTTTATTGGAGGTATTGTTGCATTTTAATAGGTGTCATAATGTCTTCACTAGCACACTTCTGGTTAATATATCAAGTGAAAACTTAAATTGGTTCTAGTGTTACTTTAATTATTATTTGTTGTGTGTTATTATGTTGATGTGGTGTCCATTGATAAATTAATTTTTTTTGTGTATTATATTCCATTGTACTTTATATCTAGAGAATTTATTCATTTTAGTACATGTATGCAACACAGTTATAGTTTGTAGAATCTTAGGATTACATGATATAGACTTTGTCATGTTATTTATGCATAAGTTTAAATTGTTGAATATGACTGTATAATAAAATTTTTTGGCTCATAAAGCCTTAACTCTAGCTCTATAAGCTTTTAAGCTCAATAACTTCTAATTTATTAGACTTTTTGGCCTTAATCCACATGAATTAAGGTTAGAATGGTCAGATAGGATTGTACTCTAAATTTGATTATGTTCTTCTTAGTTATTCTTAAAAACAACATTTTATAATAATCCTAATTTAAAAGTTTGCATCTAAAACTAATTTTTAAAAACATAGTTTATAATATAACCATAATCTATTTAAATAATAATATTATGTTATCTTTTATTATTATTATAATAATAAAGCTAACTAAATAAAAAATAATAGGACGTTTTTTTATTCACATAGAATTTTTATTTTTTTTCATTGTTACTTCTTTTTATTTTATTGTGAAATTTAATTTTGTTATTTATAATAATAATAATAATAACAATAATAATAATAGCGACGAGATGAGTAAAAATAAATAAAAGAAATTTTGAAATATCATTTTTATTTATAATATTCATGCCATTTTATTGTTATTATTTTACTTATTTATATACATTATTTATTTATCTCTTCATTATTGTTTTATTGTCAAATAAGATTAATATATTTTTATTTATGTTTATATTTTATTTTGTCTTATTTTTATTTTATCTCATTATAGATATTTTATATTTTATTTTGAAATCACCTAACTAATATCATAAATAAATATATAAAATAAATGCAATAATTTATAATACTAATGTGCAGTATTTCTACCTTTACGTCATGTAAATCATTTAGATTTATGTGTATTAATGTTATCTTAAATTTTATATAAATTTAAAATACTTCAGAGTCAAATGTTATTTATAAAACTAATCAATTACATAATTACTTTATTTAATTAAAATTTATTATCTAAAACATTTCTCTGTTAAAGTATTAAATAATTCATACTTATCTTTAATTAGTTAATTAATTATATATATCACTAATTTAAGTATTCTTTCTATAATTTTATTTTAATGGCTAATAAAAAACATACCTTTTTAAGTATTTCTCCATTCTCTATTATGAAAAATACAATTAATTTATCTAACTTTATACGCTTTAAATTATTAAAATATTTGCGTATCAACGATACCTTAAGTCTCATATTATACAAATTTATCAGATGATATTTTATTTTTTTAAATAAATAATTTTCTTCATTAATCAATTTAAATATATTAATTTTTTTATTAAATGAAATTAATTTTATATTTTAAAATTTTTTTAAGTCAAATTTCTAATCAAACATTAAATTACTCAATTTTATTTTTTCATTTTATCATATAATTTTTTACAACATTAATTTATAATTTATATTGTCTTCAGTTATCTAATAAGTTATAAGAAATTTATGTATAACTTATATTATCTTAAATTCTTTTCAGTATAAATTTACAAATTCAAATATAATTTCCAATATTTCATTAACCAATTACAAAATATTAAAATTATTTTTAACGAGTTGTAATATAGCTGTGTGATCTCTTTTTCTGTTCTTGTATTGTTTATAATAAGATACGTGTATAATTGTATTATCATGTATTATAAATGTTATAATCTTATGAAAATAATTTTAAAATAAAATTTCTTTTATTAAACTTAATTTTAATCAATTAACTTTATAATATTTCATAGAATTATGTGATTTTGAGTTCTCTATAGTACTTGAGAATACGTAGGAGGGGGAACGAATCTATTAAGTCAAAATAATTTTTAAAATAAATTTTTTTTCTTTTTTAAGATATCAATTAATATTTCAGTAAATAAATTTTCTTCCTTTAAAAATAAAAGTAGTAACAATTATTATTTGGAAGTTAAACAAATATTTTTCAAAAGTAGAATGAATTTGCACAATTAAATTTTGGTAACCATTATTTAAACGAAGTTTAAGGGTACTAATATCTTCCTTACACGTAAATGACTCTTAAATCTACTTTTTGGTTTCAAAGATCATATTGTTTTAAAATTTTTCTAAGATTTTTCTTTAATAAACTTTAATGGTGACTCCTTTTGATTATTTAAAAAATATTATATTTCTAAAAGATATCTTTTTAAAAGCTTTTGTCGTCTCGTTGAGACCTACCTTGTGACAACAACAATTAACACACACTTATCCCACAAAGCAAGAGGTAGATGAGATTGAAAAAGTAATGCATTCGCCACATTTAAAATATGGCAATATTTATGTTCTACGACACTATTTTGTTCCAAGATGTAAACCATGTGTGCTGGTACTCAATTGCATGAGTTTGAAAATAATTTCTCATAAACATGAAGTATAAACCATTGTCCACCCAAATGGCTTTGGCATATGTTTGAAATTGATTGTAAGTAAAATTAATGAAAGATGATATGATCTTGTGTTTTAGATTTGTTTTGTACAAAAAAATATCCATGTGCATTTTGTAAAATCATCCACAACAACAAGAAAGAAACGTGCCTATGAATGTGTGGAAGCTTTGTGGGGTCCCCAAATATCACAATGTAATAAGTCAAAAGAAGTATGAGTTAATATACATGAAAAGGAAGTCTAGTTTGTTTAGCCATAGGACAAATATTACAACTATTGCTAAAAAGAAGTATTATTATTAGAAGGCAACAATGGAGAAATTAATTTAAGACAAGGGAGTGATGGGTGTCGACGTAAATTTGAGGATTGAGAAACTTGATGAGAGGCGTGCATCTTTTGCAAGGGAGACATGTAATAAAGACCACTATATTACCTGAGCCAATCATCTTACGCAAAGAAGGAAACATTACTTCACAGGAATATTCCAGATAGTGGAAGAGAAAATGAATTTATTTTTTTAGAAAAGTTTGAATTACCAGGTTGTTGATTTTGGGAAACATTGGAAATGAAAGACATAAGATCAGCATAACCAAAGAATTTGGCTACGAACATACTTGTCACCAAGTAGAGTTGGATAGCCAAGTCTTGCAATACACAAAAGGTACGAAATAAAATGGCACAACAATTTAGAGCATTAGTGATCTTGTGTACAAACATCAAATTCAAGCAAAAAGAAGGAACACTATAAAGGAACAGATTTAGATGATTTTATTCCTCAATGATATATTATTTATATACACAAAACTGTTCCTAAAATATCTCCTAAACTCTAACAATTTCAACAAAACAAATTTGTTTACAAGAAAAACGTATAACCAATCTCTTCCTAATTAGTCTATTTATATAACAACTTCATAATTTAAATTTTGTATAATAACAGACTTTGTTAACAATCTGTTATGGCATTATCCCCTTCAAGTGGGAGCATGAAGATTCAAAATGCCCAACTTGCCCAAAAAGTATTCAAACTGTGGTTTTCCCAAAGCTTTTGTGAAGATATTTGCTAGTTGAACAGTAGTAGAGGCATAAGTTGGAAGAATATTGTGTCGGAGAACTTCATTGCGAACAAAATGGCAATCAACTTCTATGTGCTTGATACGTTCATGAAACACAGGATTTTTAGCTATGTGTAAGGCCGCTTGACTACCACAATGAATGATCATAGGTTTGGTATGAGCGATGCCGAGGTCAAAAAGAATCCCTTTTAACCATTTGAGCTCTCATGTAGTGGTTGCTATGGACCGATACTCAACTTCAACCGATGACCGAGAAACAGTGTTTTGTTTCTTTGTTTTCCAAGAGATAGGGGATCGATCAAGTTGGACCAGCCAATCGGTAATAGAGCGGCATGTAAGAGGACAAGTAGCCCAGTCGGAGTCACACCAGCCATGAAGCCGTAGATCACAGCTGCGAGAAAGCAATATGCCTTGACTATGATTGCCTTTGAGAAATCAAACCACTCGGAGGTTAGCTTCCCAGTGCTCAATTCGTGGCTCCTGCACGAACTGAGATAGCATGTGAACGCTGAATGAGAGCTCCGGACGTGTAAAACACAGATAAATCAACTGTCCAACCAACCGGCGATAACTTTCTGGATTGGCAAGAAGAGTTCCGGAAACAAATGACAGATGATGATTTTGTTCTAATGGGGTGCTTACAAGTTTAGCTCTGAGGAGGTCAGCTTCAGAAATAATATCGAGCGTATACTTATGCTAACAGAGAAAAATGCCCGTAGGATTGCGAGCAACCTCAATACCCAAAAAATACTTAAATGTGCCAAGATCTTTCATGTAGAAGCATTTGCTGAGGTAGGCTTTAAATTTTTTGATGGCTGAGGAGACATTGCGGGCAATAATTAGATTGTCGACATAAACAAGAACAACAAGTTGAACCCCTTCTTGATGCAAAGTGAACAGAGAATAATCGAGACATAATTGCTAAAAGCCATAAGATACAAGTGTATGAGACAATTTAGTGAATCAGCAACGCGGAGCTTGCTTTAAGCCATATAATAATTTTCAAAGTTTACACATCATGTTTGGTGTTGAAACAAAAAAGTCAGGAGGCATGCGAATGAACACTTCGTTATGGACATCACTATGTAGAAACGCATTGTGTATGTCCATTTGATGAAGTTCCCAAGATTTGGCTGCTGCCACTGCAAGAACAGTTCACTTCGTTACTATTTTTGCGATGGGAGCAAATGATTCAATGTAGTTGATGCCTTCCTCTTATGATTTATGAGCACAACCAAATGAGCTTTAAATCACTCAATGGTGCCATCAGAATTATACTTAATGCGATACACCCACTTGTATCCGAGAGCTTTCTTCCCTGGAGGCAATGGTTGCATGCTTCATGTACTGTTACGTTCCAGCACGTCTATCTCAGCTTGCATGGCTTGTCTCCATCTTGCATCTTTCATTGCCTCATGAAATTATAGGAGCTCTTTTTTTGCAGTAATTGCTGCAAGGAAATGTTTGTGTGGCAAAGAAAATTTGGCACAGTTTACATAGTGCGCAATAGAATAAGGAGTACCTGAAAGATGTGATGGAGCTGATGAACTAGGGAAAGGACTCAACTTCCTTGCAATGTGTTACGTACCCCTAAAGTCTTATAGACGACTGTTTTACACGATACTTGATGAACGAAATATTTTCTCATTTGCAAAAAGATTTGTCGTGAACCTTCATCAAAATATGCAGAAAAATTTATGTAGTCTAGGATGCAAGCCTAGGTCGTCTCCCATGAATTATTGGACAAGTGACCAAATATCAAACATATAGTGTGCAATGTATTTAGAAAGCAAGTAAAAAAAGGGGGGATTTTGTGATTTCAAGTTCAATAAACATAAGTAGAAAATTAAATTGCAAAGTTCAATCGATAAAATGTAGCAACCCCAGTTCATTCATATAAACTCTATCCCTATTCCTCTCAAGATTTAATACTCTTCCTCTCCTCCCAGAATTAGGTTGATTTAACAAACGAAAATCAACCTTATGTTTTCATATGAATTAAGCAATCCAATGAACTCCAATCTCTCATTCCTTGATTACGCAATCTTGGAATTAAACAAGAATTAAGCAATTCAAATTTAGAATTTCCTTAAAACGAATTAGGGTTCATTACGCAATGCTCCCCTCATTCAACCATTAATTCAATTCAGGAGTTTGGGAGGAAGAAATTCATGGAAGAAAAAGATTTGCATTAACATTCAAAAAACAAGAATTCAAGAATTCATATGAACTCACTAGAGATTACAAGAAAATTAACCCTTCATGAGGATGGGTCTCACAATTGCAAAATGAAGGTAAAGAGAAATCAATAACATCAATACAAAAATCAAAGAGAAGTAAGGAGAAAATGAAAATCAAACCCTAGGTTGGACCCTTGGCTGTCACCCAAGGCCACCCTAGGCTCTCCAAGTGTCCTAAATTTAGTAAAGAAGAGAAAAGGTACAAAAAGTGTAAGAACTCCCTACCCTAATTTGGTAAAAATCTATTTATACTAAAGTTAGCGCCGCCCAAAGTAATTATTCTCATTCTTTCATAGTAACCACGCGCAGCATCAGTTGAGTTTTTCCTCTCTGGAGTAATTACTATGAATATTCATAGTAGTTACGCGCAGCACTGGGACATTTTGGGTCTCTGGAGTGATTACTATGAATATTCATAGTAGTTACGCGCAGGACCTTCAATTTTTGCATGCTCTGGAGTGATTACTATGAATATTCATAGTAACCACGTGCAGGTTTGGTTGATTATGGACTGCTGTAGTTGTCACTTTAAGCTTTGGAAGTGATCACTTTGGTCCCTTTGCTGGAAGTGACTTGCTGTAGTTGTCACTATCAATATTGAAAGTAGTTACTTTCACCTCAAATTCCTCAAAATCCAATAATTCTTCAAAATAAGCTTGGAGATTCCTGCCATATTATTCAAATGATCAAAATATGTAAAATAAACTATCTAAATTCATGTAAATTAACAAAAAACTAAGAAACCTATATTATTTAGCCTAATTGGAATATTCATCTTATTTACACTATCTAAGTCTATTCTTTTCTATAAAAAGTAATAAATGATGTATAAAAATGTAGTAAAATGTAGATTCATCAATACTCACTTCCAAGTAAAGGATTTTCATCAAGGTAACTGGGCATTATGGTGCCTATGGTGTGCTCAAGTAACAAATTTTCATCAGGGTTACTGGATATTGTGGTGTCTATGGTGTGCTCTGCTGGGGTTTGCGGTTGAAAGTCTGAAACAGAGTTTTTGGAAAGACCCCTAGCAGTGTCTGGCATTTCCATCATGGAACTTGTGGTTGCTACAGTGCATGTGCGTGTACCCCCTATCAAGAGCAAGGTTTGTTGGTGATTCCATGTCATCAAGAACAGTGTCTACCATATTATCAGCAGCTAAGGAATGAGAGGATTCTTTTTTTTATTAATTTTTGAAGTTCAGACTTAAAACATAACTTTTATATTTTGGTTTTTTATTGTAATTACTTGCGGCGCAGCCTTGGCCTATTTATTTCCATCTCATTTAAGACCAGTATATATATGGGTCAAAAGGTTGATTTTAGGGAACCTTTCATAATTTTATTTTTGTAAAAACTTTCCCGCTTCCTGAGTAAACCTTTTTCGTTACCGTTCATTTGCCTCTTTTTTGGATTAGGCAAAAATTCAATTTTTGATTCTGTTGCAATTTTCAATTATTCTTTTCTCGCATTCCGATTTGTAACTATATGGTTGAACTCTCGAATCATCTCATCTCAAGCATGGATTGTAAGATCGAATGATCGCTCTGAGTTTATCTTTTTACTTTCTCGCAATTCTTCATTAAGATTTGTGTATGCATAATTCGATTAAATTTGATTTTTATTCTTAGGCGTAATATTGATTGATTGATTAATTGATTTTATTTTTTTTTGCATTCAAGATTTAGGCAAATTCGGTATAGCAATTCTCATTCGTATTTGTGATTCTCGATTTCAATTCGTATTCATTTCAATTCGTATTTGCTTTTCTTGATTTACTTTTGATTGTTTTTTTCAATTCAATTTTGATTCATGTTAATGCATTTCAATTCTAATTTACATTTCTGGTTCAATTCTTAAAAAGTACAAAACTCTCAATGTAACCATTGTTGCATGCTTAAAACTGGAAACAAAATGAACTTGTGTCATTGTGAGATGACCTAGGTTTGCTCTCTATATTAGAAAATTATTTGAGAAGTTTAGTTTTGTTTGAAACCATTATGATGTGGTGGTCACACATCTATGACTTCGACTTGTAAATTTGTTGCCATTGGTGTGTTAGTTGCAAGCGAAGCATAAAGAGCCAAACACGCATAAGTGATTGTAGGAAGGTTCTTGTCCATGTAACACTTTATATGGTGTTTTGCTTTTCAGAATTGTACCTGAAATACGATTGATCAAATATCCTGCTGTAAACACACACTCTCCCCAAAAATCAATAGCAAATTACCTTGAAACCGCAAAGCTCGTGCAACAATAATAAGAAAATATGAAGCACCACAACATGAACGAGTTCTATATGGACCCTATAATTCATAGTGTATCAAATCATATTTAGAAGCTTCATTATTACTCAAAGGAAATGTTTCTCTAGTTTGCTTTGCTCTTCGGCATGTATCACAAACTTTATTTTTGAAAGCACTAATTCTACTTCCACTGTCATTGGAAATTAAGTTGTAACGCCCCAAATTTTATATTATTAATTGTTGTTATATATATATATATATATATATATATATATATGTATGTATGTATCTACGTATGTATGTATAAATGTACATAGATATTGGAATTTGCACTTGAGTGCATGATGATGATGTTAATGTGTATAAATGCATATGAATGCGTATAAATGTATTCGTATACGATTGAATTAGATTGATTGAACTGAGAAATAGGTTAAGGGTGTAATATTAAGGCGTTCTCGATGTAGCGAGAAGGCCCTAAGAGGAAGGCATGAAACTGTCACCTTCTCGCTGCAACAAAAGGTCTCTCGTTGTAGCGAAAAAGCGACAGTTTTGGATGCATTTATGGGTGTAGTCTCGCTGTATCGAGAGGGCCTCATTGTAGCGAGATTTTGCAGAAACCAGAGTGCAGTTTCTGCTGAGATTTTTACTGTAGTGGCAAGGGGCGTCACTGCAGTAAGAGTGTCGCAACCTGAAAGATATTTAAAGGGGTTAGGTTTGGGAAATTCATTTCTCATTCCTCTCTTTAAAATCTCCTCGAAACCTAAAATCCTATTTCATCGATTAAATCGCCTCCAAAGCTGATTAAATCTCTTGTATGTGACGGAATTGCCATGTAATGTTGTGGTAACTACCTCTACGGGTAAGCCGGTTGTGACGTCATGGGTATGTTTGAGATGCTTTATAATGGTGCATGGTAGGGAGTTTAAGGTGAACTTGATCTGTTTGTCTCTTTCTCAACTAGATGTAATTTTGAGAATGGATTGGCTTGCTGCCAATCATGTACTGTTGGACTGTAGATAGAAGACTTTGATCTTTGCCGCGATAATGACAGAGGTTCCAAGGCTTATGAGCCAGGGAGCGTGGGAGAATACAGTAAATGTCAAGGCCTTTATGGTCATGTTCTCGATAGAGGCTGAAAGCGTGGTTCACCCAGAGTATATCTCGGTGGTGAGGGATTTCCTAGAAGTTTTCCCTGAAGGTGTTTTTGAATTGCCACCTGAGAGGGAGATAAAGTTTGCCATTGACCTCATTCTAGGGCAAGCCCGATTTCTGTGGCACTTTATAGAATGTCCCCTGTAGAGTTGGTTGGTGGAGGTCAAGAAGCAAGTAGAGGATTTGTTGCAGAAGTGGTTTGTGAGATCAAGTGTGTCACCATGGGGAGCGCCAATGCTCTTAGTGAAAAAGAAAGATGGAAGTATGAGGGTGTATGTGGATTACCGACAGCTAAACAATGTGACAATCAAGAATAAGTATCCGCTCCAAGAATTGACGATTTGATGGACCAGTTGAGAGGAGCTGTTGTGTTTTCTAAGATAGACCTAAGGTCGGGGTACCATCAAATCAGGGTAAAGAATGAGGATGTGCCCAAGATGGTGTTCAGAACGCGGTATGGTCACTATGAGTACTTGGTGATGCCGTTTGGAGTGACCAATGCGCTTGCAGTATTCATAGATTACATAAACAGAATCTTCCACGAGTTTTCGGACAAGTTTTTGGTGGTGTTCATTGACGACATCCTGATTCTACGAGAGAGGCAACTGTATGCAAAATTTTTGAAGTGTGAGTTCTAGCTATTGAAGATTCAGTTTCTAGGGCATGTAGTGTCGAAGGAAGGAATTATGGTAAACCCCACAAAGGTGGAGGTAGTAGCTGGATGGCCAAGGCCGAAGAACGTGATTGAAGTCTGTAGTTTTCTAAGATTAGCATGCTATTACAAGAAGTTCATTGAAGGATTTTTTTAAGATGACTTTGCCCTTAACGAAGCTGACCTGCAAGGGCAGGGAGTTTAAGTGGACCAAGGGGTGTGAAGTTAATTTCTTGGAGCTGAAGATAAAGTTGACCTTAACGCCCGTGTTAGTTCTTCCCAACCTGAAGCGGAAGTTTGATGTGTATTGTGATGCGTCTAGGCAAGGACTTTGGTGTGTTTTGACGTAAGACGGGCGAGTGGTTGCCTATGTCTCAAGACAATTATGCCCGCACGAAGTTAACTATTCGACACATGACTTGGAGTTCGTTGCGGTGATTTTTACTCTTAAGGTATAGAGTCACTACTTGTATGGATTGACGTTTGAGGTGTTCAATGACCACAAAAGTTTGAAGCACCTGTTTGATCAGAGAGAGTTGAACATGCAGCAGAGGAGGTGGATGGAATTCCTCAAGGACTATGACTTCACATTGTCTTACCATCCTGGTAAAGCAAATGTGGTGGCCGATGCTTTGAGCAGGAAGTCATTGCATGTGGTAGCAATGATGGTGAAAGAGATAAAGTTGATTGAGGAATTTTGGGACATGAACTTGGCCATGGAGGTTAGGCCGAAAAGCTTGTATCTCGGAGCGACAATAATTCATAACGATATTTTGGTATATGTCTAAGATGCGCAATAGGGAGATGTTTTTCTACAAGACATGATGAGGCAGAAGGGTAAAGGAAAGAATTTGGAGTTCTATTGTGACGAGAACGGGGTAATCAAGTTCTGAAATCGAGTATGCATTCCCCAAGTGGATGAGTTGAGGCAAATGATACTTGAGGAAACACACAAGAATAGAATGAGTTTTCACCCCAATGCGATATAAATGTATCAGAATCTCCGAAAAAGTTTTTGGTGGAATGAGATGAAGAGAGACGTGACCGAATATGTGGCTAGATGCTTGACCTGTCAAAAGGTAAAGGTAGAACATCAACGTCCACCTAGGTTGTTGTAACCGTTAGAGGTCCCTGAGTGAAAGTGGGACAGTATTTCTATGGACTTTATTTCTGGGTTGCCGAAGATCAGGAACAACTATGATACCATTTAGGTGATTGTGGACCAATTGACTAAAACTGCACACTTTCTCCCGGTTAACATGAAGTATAAGTTGGAGAGACTTGTAGATTTGTACGTGAGGAAAATAATCTAGCTGCATGGAGTGCCGACTAGTGTGGTATCCGATAGAGACTCAAGGTTCTGGAGAGTCTACAAAGGGCGTTGGACACTAAGTTGAAGCTTAGTTCGGTGTATCATCCGCAGACCGAGAGAACTATACAGTCCCTGAAAGACTTGTTAAGAGCTTGTGTGCTCGAGCAGCAAGGAACTTAAGAAGAATGCTTGTCACTGGTGGAGTTCATGTACAATAACAGTTATCACACCAGCATTAGAATGGCATCGTTTGAGGCCTTGTATAGGCGGAGGTGCAGGACTCCTTTATGCTGGTATAACGAGGGAGAAGCTACTTTGTGTGCACCAGATATGATCCAAAAGCAGAATGAGCAAATCAAGATGATCAAAGAGAAAATGAAAGCTACCCAAGATCGACAGAAGAGCTACTATGATAAGAGGAGGAAGCCCTTGCAGTTCCAGGTGGGTGACCATGTATTTTTTAAGATCTCATCTATGATCGGAGTTAGGAGAGCTCTGAAATCTCAGAAGCTATCTCCTAAGTTTATTAGACCATTCAAAGTATTGAGTAGAATTGGTCTTGCTGCGTACTGGATAGCGTTGCCTCTGAACCTCTCGAATCTACATCCGGTATTTCATGTAGCACAACTCAGGCAGCATGTGTCGGATCCTTACCATGTGATTGATCTTAACCCGGTTCAAGTGAGAGAAAACTTGTCTTATGACGTGTTAAATAGCTGAGGGGCAAGGAGATCTCATTAGTGAAGGTGATTTGGAGCTCAAGTGATGAGAGAGATGCCATATGGGAAACAGAGAGTAGAATGAAAGAGTTGTACCCACATTTGTTTATGTAGCCTATTTGAATTTTGGGGACAAAATTCTCTAAAGGAGGGGAGAGTTGTAACGCTCTGAATTTTGTATTATTAATTATTGTTATGTATCTACATACATACATACATACATATATATATATATATGTATAAATATAAATAGATATTGGAATTTACACTTCAATGTCTGATGATGATGTTAATGTGTATAAATGTATTCGTATACGATTGGATTGATTGAACTGAGAAACTGGTTAAGGATGTAATAATGGGGTGTTCTTGCTGTAACAAGAGGATTCTTGCTGCAATGAGAGAGTCTTGGGAGTAAGGCGTGAAACTGTTACCTTTTCACTGTAATGAGAGGTCCCTCGCTGTAGCGACAAAACGACAGTTTGAAGTCTATTTCTGGGTATAGTTTCGTTGTACTGAGAAAGCCTTGTTGTAGCGAAATTCTGCAGAAACCAGATTATATTTTCTACTAAGATTTTCGCTGTAGTGACAAGGGTGTCGCTACAGCGAGAGGTGCCTTGCTGAGCGAGAGTGTCGCAACCTGAGAGGTTTTTGAAGGGGTTAGGGTTTGAGAAATTCATTTCTCATTCCTCTCTTCAAAATCTCTTTGATTCTCTCGACCAAAACTTTATTTCACCGATTAAATCACCTCTAAGGCCATTCGTGAGTTAGATTAAAGGTTAAATTCATGTTGGGAACGCTTGAAAGTGAGTTTTAATGGTTAGGATTTCAATTTTCATCTCTCTTCTCTGTTTTCTAGGTTCTCTTTAAGTTCTCATGGAGTTTCCATGTGTTTTAGGGGTAAAATTCATGTGGGAAGTCCTTTTCATTATTGATTCGTGCGTGGATCTTCAATCCCAGGTAAAGGTGGACTCTACCATATCTCATTTTGTTAGATTTCATTTATTTTGCTATGTGTGACCATGTGATTGGAATAGAAGGTCAAAATATGTATGTTTTGATAGCAATTCCATGTTAGATATGACGAGATGAACATTGAATGATGATTGTGGTTGGGTTGTCATGCCCTTGATTGATGAATGTGGATTATGTTGAATGTTGTGTGCATAGAATTGTTGTGTGTTAAATGTAACGCAAATAAGTGTTGGCATTTATGTCGTGTACTGTGAATGAATATGGGTATATGTGCCGTGTAATATGAATGAGGGTCTGTGCACCATGTGCAAACATGAATGTTGTATGCAATTGAAAATGTGTGTGAATTGAGCATGTTAAATGCCTTTGTAATGATACTATGAATGGTTCAGCGATACACTTGAAGTGTGGAAGATAGGGACGGTAGAAATACCTTGGAGAAAAGAGAGTGGTGGTGCACCTCGGCTCACACACTCTCCTCCTGACTAGACCTCTGACCACTACCTTTGTCGAGAGACTAGTGACCGAGCACGCGGTATCCGTGATGTAGGGGTAACCGACGACCATCCATGGTGTGAAACTGTGATTACAGTGCCACAATGAGCATGGCTACGTGCAGTGAACGCACGTGTGTGTAAAATGTTTTGGTGTCGTGAGTACATCGGTTATGAATTGAAAATGATATGCTTGAAAGTGTCATTGTGATTGATCTTACTTATGTAAAATGTGTTAGAAACTACATAAAGGGTGTTTGAGGTAAGTCTCTATGTTTGTGTGTGTTAGATAGTGTAGAGTACTCATCTTTACGTTTATTTTTCAGGTGATTAAGACGATAAGCACCAAACTTAGTGAAGGAATGGATGAGACCGCTATAGGACTCTGATTTTATTTTAAAATTTTAATGTATTTGAATTAGTCCTTTAGAAGTTTCCTTTATCAAAATTTATAAACACTTATTATTTGAAAATGCTTTGTTGAACCATGTATGGGAAAAGCCTATTGGAAATGAAATTTTAATTATTCTCATTTTTGTGAAATATATTATTTTGAAATTAAATTTAAGGTGTTACAAATTAATTGAGTGGTTTTCCAAGATGGATGTCCCAATCTCTTGTGCCATACTTCCAACTCATTCATTCCTTTAACGTTGCATACCTTCTTCATAATAGCTTCTAAAAAAACAAAATAGAGTCCACCCCTTTGTTCACCCACTCCAATCAGCATCTTCGAGGTTCGGTCCTATATAGCACACAAATTACCAAAAAATTAGACATTATAATTTGATTCATCTGACAATTGCTATATAGAAATCAAGTTGCATTTCAATTAAGGTACATAAAGTACATGCTCAAGATCTAAATTATCAGTAAGTTTTACCGTTCCTTCCTTAGTAGAAGCAACATTGTGTCCATTTGGAAACCTAATAGGACATCCAGACACATCCTTCATATTGCATAGGTGTTGTAAATTTCTTGTCATGTGATTCAATGTCCCACTATCAAGTATCCATGTATTATTTTTAAACATACTAATCATGCTTTCATTTGGAGTGACTTTGGATGAATTAAGCATTTCTACCAAATTTTTCCATTGCTCTTTGCTCAGTCCTACATATTTTCAATCACCGCCAAGATTAGACCTGGAATTTTGTACTGCATTAGCGCATACAGATCCCTTTGGTACACGAGAGGTAGTTGATCCTATTCCTCCACTTCGATTTTGATTGCATCCTCATGCAGATGTTTTTTCATCATTTCTTGTACGATAACCCCACCATTCTAGCTATCCTACGAGTAGAAAGTAACATGCTTCATCATGTCCTACCCTGTTGCAATGTGCACAAACAATTTTGCTTTTGTTTTCATGCCTTCTAACCTTTGTGCTTTCCTAGACTGCTAAGGCCATGACTTCTGAACACTCTTCTCTTCCTTGGGTGATATTTCGCACTCGTTCTTCTTATACAATAATCGAGTACATTTTGTTCAGGGATGACACAAGGTTTGTAGCGAACAGGTTGGAATGAATTGTTCCATACATTGCGTCGTCCAGCAAAATCAAGAAGGTGTGACACCTTTCTTCTTCCTTGCGTTTTTCAAGTTTTGCAGCAAGGTCACATGTGCACCTTTTACAAGTGCAGATCAAAACTGGTTCATGGATAGCTAAATCATTCCACAATGCCTTCAACTTCCTGTAATAGGCTACCATGAATAGGCCTCTTTGTTTGCATTGTGCTAGTTCTTATTTCAGTTGATGAACTCGTGGGCCATTCACAACTGAGAATCTTTCTTTTATGTCATCTTACATCTCCTTAGCAGTTTCTAAGTATGACATGACATGGTTGTTCGCAAAGTTGGCTCAACTATATTCAAAATCCATGACCCCAACATGACTTGAACAGTCCACCAATTTTCCAAGTCTGAAGATCTTTCTTCGGGTTCTACTATGGTTCCGTCAATGAAGCCCCATTCTTGCTCGCAAAGACCTCTTCATAGCTCTAGACCATTCATCATAATTCTCACCTTTCAGCTATACCTGGGCAATCATGTCTCCAGGATTGTCATTGAAATTCAGGTCGTAAGGTGAATTGTCTTTTCTTTTGAGCATCTTTGTTTCTTGAAGATTTCAAAGAATTTTCACCTTTATTCATCATATCTGCCATGTATAGTTCTCAATTGATCTGCTCTAATACCATGTAAAGGAACAGATTCAAATGATTTTATCCCTCAATGGTATATTATTTATATACACAAAAATGTTCCTAAAATATCTTCTAAACTCTAACAGCTTTAACAAAACAAATTTGTTTACAAAAAAAACGTATAACCAATTTCTTCCTAATTAGTCTATTTACATAACAACTTCAGAATTTAAATTTTGTATAATAACAAACTTTGTTAACAATATGTTGTGGCATAAAACATTATTTAAAGTAATATTTAAGTTAAAAGGTCCATTCCCAATAGATGTGATTGAAGCAGAGGACCTAGTGAGTAAATTGAAAACAGGTATTTGAAGGGATTTTGTTTGAGTTAAAAGTGTGGAATTAGAAGTGATATGATCAATAGCTCCACTATCCAAAATCTAATATTTAGTGGAATTAGAATTGGTTAAAGCATTAGAAAAAGGAGTCAAACTTGCAGCATTTGCAAGAGCATTGTTATTACCAAAAGCATGATTGGAGGACACCACATATAATGCATGAGCAAGTTATTAAAGTTGTTCTATAGAAAACCCATGTGTAGGTTGAGAAGAATAAGTTGCATTAGCAATGTAGGAAGATTTAGGTGCGATTCCTCTGGGTCCATGTTGTTGTGATTGACTTTGATTATTGCCTTAGGCTTCTGTGCTGTTAGAATCCCACATGCCATTTTTAAACTTGCACCTATCCTCAATATGTCCTTTTTTGTTACAAAAATTACAATAAAATTTTAAAGTTTTACAATTTTTTATTATGTGGCACTCTCTCTTATAGTGCTCAAAGTGTTTGTCCTTAGTCTTATTTGAAAATTTTGGATGGCTTTGGATTGCAATAGCAATGGAGAAATTCTCTATTAATCTTGCAATCATTTGACGTTATGTCTCATCTTGAATGGCAAGTGAATATGCTTGACGTACATTGGGTAGTGATGACATCAAGAGAATTTTGGTGCGAACAATTTTATAAGTGTCATTAAAGCCCATAAGAAACTGTATAAATTGATTTTCTTCCTTCTGTTAATATTGTGCTTTCTTTTGGATGCAAGTGGAAAAGATGCATATTCTTCTAATTTTTCCCAAAGGCCTTCGAGTTTTGTGAAATACGCTGACTATCATGGTGCATTGGAATGAGAGGCTAAGGATTTTTGGATCTGATAGATTGTTGGTGCATTCTTCTATGAAAACATATCTTTGAAGTCTTTCCAAACTTGATGAGCAGTCTTTGTAATGCCCCAAATTTTGGTAATATTAATTATTATTATTATTACATATATGTATATATATATTCATGTGTGTTAATTTATTTGATAATGATGTTTATGTGTATTAAGTACATAGATGTGTGTATTTATGTGTATCCATGACTGGATAGGGCTGAGATGAGCTAAGTGCAGGGCGTCATACTGGGTTATTCTTACTACAGAGAGAGGATTCTCGCTGTAGCGAGACGGCCCTGGGAGGAAGGACCAAAACTGTCGTCTTCTCACTGTAGCGAGAGACATTTCGCTGTAGCAACAGTTTGAGGTACATTTCTGGGTGCAATCTTGCTGTAGGGAGAGGGTCTCGCTTTAGT
The DNA here is from genome assembly GCF_003935025.1 of Abrus precatorius. NCBI lineage: Eukaryota > Viridiplantae > Streptophyta > Magnoliopsida > Fabales > Fabaceae > Abrus > Abrus precatorius. Next base: position 7,158,131 of record NW_020874428.1, on the reverse strand, counting down.
GAGATTCTGCAGAAACTAGGGTGCAGTTTCATCTGATATTTTCGCTGCAGCGAGAGGACTTCGTTGTAGTGAGAGTGTCGCAACCAAAAAAGGATTTCAAGAGGGTTTAGGGTTTAAGAAGTTATTTCTCAAAAAATTCCTTTGAATCCTTCAACCCAGAACCCTTTTCCACCGATTAATTTGCCTCTAAAGCCGTTCGGGAGCTTGATTGAAGGTTGAATGCTTGGAGGTGAGTTTTAATGATTAGGGTTCCGTTTCTCATCCCCTTTTCTCTATTTTTCAGTTTCTTGGAGTTTTCATGGAGTTTTTCCATGTGTTTTAGGCCGAAATCTGTGTAGGGAACACGTCCGTAGTCAAATTTGAGTGTGGGACGTCAATCCAAGGTTAGGGGGACTCTACCCTATCTCAATGTATTGTAATTCTTGTGTGTTTTGATGATTAATGCAATGTGGCTGAGATAGAAGATAGAAATTGTGTGTTTGATGGAAATCGATATGCAATGTGATGTGTAATAGAATAATTGGACCCCATGAGGGTGATTGTGTGTGATGGAATGCCATTTATTGTTGAATTAATGATGTTGTGAATAAATGTGGGTTATGTGTCGTGTAATGTGAAATGAACGTGAGCCTAGTGCCGTGTATTTGAGTGCCATGTAGACTGTCTGCCGTGTGTAAGCATGACTATTGCATGCGTGAATAAAATATGTGTGAATGGGCGTGTTAGCACCGTTGTAATGTATTGTAAATGGTTCAGCGATACACTGGGGATGTGGGAGATGAGGACAGTAGAAATACCTTGAGAAGAGGGAGTGGTGGTGACACCGACTGTGGAACGGGTGCACCATGGGCCACACACTCTCTTCCTGACTAGACCTCTAACTATTATCTTTGTTTAGCGACCTGTGACTGCCTACGTGGTATCTATGAGGCGGGGGTAACCGGCGACCATTCATGGTATAAATCTGTTATTATAGTGCCACAGTGAGTATGGCTGGCGTGCATGTGCATGGGTTTATGACTTGTACTTATGGATGTGAAATACTGTCTGTGATTGTATTTGTTTAATGTACTGAAAATGTGCTAGAGGTGAGACTCTATGCTGATTGTGTGTTTTTGGATAATGTAGAGTACTCACCCTTACATTTATTTTTTAGGTAACCAAGATGATCAGCACCAGACTCAGTGAAATGGGTGGATGGAACTGCTATAGGACTAGGATATAAATTTGAAAATAATGTATTTAAAAAGGGTAGTACTTGATGAAGATTGTAACCCCTTCTTCTTATTTTAAAAATTTGATGAAACTATGAGTTGAGAACTTTATTTGAAATGGAACTTTTATTATCCCAAAATTGCAAAATTATTATTTAATGAATATTGAAAATAAGGTGTTACAGTCTTGACATGAATAACCCTTTGGCTAAATTGGATTCCACCGAGTGAGTGAATCATGGTAGGATCATGTTGTTACATTGATTCCACAATACAAAATTGGTTGAGTGGTCTTTTTCTGAAGGTGGCTCATCTGATCTCTCTCATACATTATACTATATTCTTTTAATTTATTGTTAACATCAAGCTCTGTTTTTGGCCTGTTACAATCCCATTACGTTTAAACAATTGAATCAAGTTACTCTTAGTACTTGAAAATAATCTCTGTGGAACGATAACTTGGGAACTATTTTTGAAAACCCTTTATTACTTTTTAACAGGTACACTTGTCCATGACCAAGTTTTTGGCACCGTTGCCAGGAATTAGTTTTCAATATCAAAGAAAATAAGGTATTTGGTTGATTTCAACATTTTTATTTTTATTTTGTTTTATGCTCACTCGTTCTAACCCTATTGCAGAACTTGCTTTTGCTCCAGAAATCGAGAAGACCGCACGTAGGCTAAGGAAAGAGTGTAGAGAAAAGAAAAAATATGGCAAAAGAACGACCAATCTTAGAGTACATGACACCCACTGCTGAGGGTGATGCCAAGAACATTGTAGCACCTGACATAGAGGCCAAAATTTTGAATTAAAGCCAGCTTTGATCAATCTAGTCAAGAAGTCCACACTATTTTCGGAGCGACCTGACAAACTCCACACCCTCTGCGAAGCTGATGATAGAGATCTCTAATTTTCAACAATATGAGTTTGAATCTCTATTTGAAACATGGAAGCACTTTAGAGAACTTCTAAGGAGATGTTCACATCATGGTTTAAACAATTCCGTTACGTTTTAACAATCGAATCAAGTTATTCTTGGCAATTAAAAATAATGTAAGACAATAACTTGGGAACTCTTTTCAAAAACTCTTTATTACTTTTTGACGGATACACTTGCCTATGAACACATGTTGAAGGTTGCTTATCACAAAGAGGTTATCTTATTTGAGGAGTGAAAGATGTTCGAGGATTAGAAGTGTTTGAAATTGAAGAAAAATTGTCTTCACAAAATTTTACATCATAATTAAGGAAAATGTTTGTTGTTTTAAAATCATAAACTTTATAAGCATTTTGGCCAATGGAATATCCAATAAAGATGCTACATTTAGCACAAAAATCAAATTTGTGAATAGGATGAATAATTGTTGCATAACATAGACAACCAAAATCTTCCAAAAAAATTACTTTCAAAAGTTTCTTTTAATATAAGAATATCTTAACAGAAACAAGGAAAATGTTGAAAAATCAACTTGACTCATGGAAATAAAAATATGGAGAATATGCAAACAATTTTAATGCTATAATTGGCTCTCAACCTTCCAATGAATCCAATTTGTTGCCAAAGTCACATGTAGATGAAAATAAGTCAAAGAAATCCAAATTGTTCAATGCATGTTCTTTTATACCATTTTAATCGTGATGTATTTCTTATTTTTATTTTGTTTAAATGGTTATTATGTTACATCTTGTAAGAGTTTACAATGTTTCAAAATGAAAATAAGTCTGTTATTGGTAAGAATGAATTGGATTTATATTTGGATGAGTAATAAGTTTATTATGATGATATAGAAGAATTTTATGTGCTTCATTATTGGAAGAATAATGAATAGAGATTTTTTACACTCTCTGTATTAGCGCGAGATGTACTTAGTATTTCAATTACTACAGTTGCATCAGAATCTAATTTTAGCATTGGTGGATATCTTCTCAATAAATGTAGAAGCTCTGCACTTAAAATGTACAAATGTTAATTTATACTAAGAATTGGTTGCATGGCTTTGTTGAAAGATCAAGTGGTAATATTTATTGTAATCACCTTTTATGATTATTATATAATTTATACAAATGTAATTTTTTTAATTTTATTTTTATTGCTTTTGAGCTTTAGATAATAATGAGACAAAAACACTAAAGTCTAGTATGCAACAATATGTGTTTAGCTTTCTTTTTTACTAATTGCTTTATCACCTTATTTCTATTTCTTTCAGAGAGAAAATAATAGAGGTGAATTGCCACTTGACATATTTAGTGTGTTCAACATTGTTTTACAATGGATAATCATGAGTCCTGTAATGGCACATTGACTTTGTGTATTTTATTGTTATATGTTTTTTACTTGTGCTGAAAAGACAAAGGAACCCTTGAAATTGATTATGTTTGCACTTGGGCTGATGTTTTTTACTATAGATAGATTTATGTAAATCTAGATTGTCTATAGAAATTTTGTTAAGCTCATTGGGTCAAACAAGTAATTTTTTGGATAAGTTTGGAGTTTAAAATTGGTTCTTAGAGTAATTAGAGGTTTATGCTTTTTACTGAATCTGAAATTTTATTTTTATTAAAGGTATTGTTGCATTTTAATAGGTATCATGATGTCTTCACAGACACACTTCTGGTTTACATTTCAAATTAGGATTACGTGATACAGATTTTGTCATATTATTTATGCATAAGTTTAAATTGTTGAATATGACTGTAGAATAAAAATTTTTGGCCCATAAAGCCTTAACCCTCACCCAATAGGCTTTTACACTCATAAAACTTTAAATTTATTGGACTTTTTGGCCTTAACCCACATGAGTTAGGGTTAGGATGGTCAAATAGAATTATACTCTAAATTTGATTATTTTCTTCTTAGTTATTCTTAAAAACAATATTTTGTAATAATCCTAATTTGAAAGTTTACGTCTAGAACCAATTTTTGAAAACAGTTTATAATAGAACCATAATCTATTTAAATAATAATATTATGTTATCTTTTATTATTATAAAAATAATAAAGCTAACTAAATAAAAAATAATAGGACATTTTTTTTATTCACATAGAATTTTTATTTTATTTCCTTGTTATTCCTTTTTTTTCATGTTTGTATTTAATTTATTTATTGTGAAATTTAATTTTATGTTATTTATAATAATAATAATAATAATAATAATAATAATAATAATAATAATAATAATGAGGTGAGTAAAAAAAACTAAAAGAAATTTTTAAGCATCATTTTTATTTACAATATTCATGCCATTTTATTATTATTATTTTACTTATTTATATGCATTATTTATTTATCTATTTGTTACTATTTTATTGTCAAATAAGATTTATACATTTTGATTTATGTTTATATTTTATTTTGTTTTGTTTTTATTTTATCTCATGATAAATATCTTATATTTTATTTTAAAATTATCTAACCAATATCATAAATAAATATATAAAACAAATACAACGATTTACCTCTACGTCATATAAATCGTTTAGACCTATGTGTATTAACATTATCTTACGTTTTATACCAATTTAAAATATTTTAAAGTGAAATGTTCTATCTAAAACTAATCAATTAAATAATTATTTTATTTAAATAAAATTTATTATCTAAAATATTTCTCTATTAAAGTAATAAATAATAAAAAAAATTAAGACTCGTTCATACTTATTTCTAATTAATTATATCACTAATTTAAGTATATTTTTTATAATTTTATTTTAACGATTAATAAAAAAATACCCTCTCAAGTATTTCTCCACTCTCTATTATAAAAAATAATTAATTTATCTATTTATTAATTAATGTGTGATTTGTAGGATAATTGTGTAGTATTTTTAACTTTATACACTTTAAATTATTAAAATATTTATGTATCGACGCTATCTTAGGTCTCATGCAATACAAACTTATCAAATGATATTTTAATTTTTTTAATAAATAATTATATTCATTAATGAATTTAAATATATTAATTCTTTTCATTAACCGAAATTAATTTTATATTTTAAAATTTTTTAAGTCAAATTTTTAATTAAACATTTAATTACTTAATTTTATTTTTTTATTTTATTATATAATTTTTCATAACATCGATGTATAATTTACATTGTCTTCAATTGTTTAATAAGTCAGAAGAAATTTATATATAACTTATACTATCATAAATTCTTTTCAATATAAATCTATGTATAATTTTAAATATTTCATTTACCAATTACAAAATATTAAAATTATTTTTAACGAGTTGCAATATAGTTGTGTGATCCTTTTTTCTCCTCTTGTATTGTTTATAGTAAGATATGTGTATAATCATGTTATCATGTATTCTAAACATTATAATCTTATAATAATAATTTTTATTTTAAAATAAAAGAATTTAATCAATCAACTTTATAATATTTCATAGAACTAGGTGATTTTGAGTTCTCTATAGTACTTGAGAATACGTAGGAGCGGGAACCGGATCTATCAACTCAAAATAATTTTTAAAATAATTTTTTTTTATTTTTTAAGACATCGATTAATATTTCAATAAATAAATTTTCTTCCTTTAAAAATAAAAATAGTAAGAATTATTGTTTAGAAGTTAAACAAAAATTCTCAAAATTATAATGAATTTGCACAATTAAATTCAAGTAACCATTATTTAAACGAAGTTGTAGGGTACTAATACCTTTCTTACACATAAACAACTCTTAAATCCACTTTTTGGTTTCAAAGATCTTATTGTTTTAAAATTTTTCTAAGATTTTTCGTTAATAAACTTTAATGGTGACTACCTCTAATTTTTTAGAAAATATTATATTTTTAAAAGATATTTTTTTTAAAGCTTGCATCGTCTCGTTGAAACCTATGTTGTGACAACAACAGTCAACACACACTCATCCCACAAAGCAAGAGGTAGAGGAGATTGAAAAAGTAATGCATTCGCCACATTTAAAATATGGCAATTTTTGCGTTGTATGACACTATTTTGTTGCGAGGTGTAAACACAAGTGCGCTGATACTTAATTGCATGAGTTTGAAAATAATTTCTCATAAACATAAAGTCTAAACCATTGTCCATCCAAATGGCTTTGGCATATGTTTGAAATTGATTGTAAGCAAAATTAATGAAAGATGATATGATCTTTTGTGTTTCAAATTTGTTTTGCATAAGAAATATCCATGTGCATCTTGTAAAATCATCCACAACAACAAGAAAGAAATGTGCCTATGAATGTGTGGAAGCTTTGTGAGGTCACCAAATATCACAATGCAATAAGTCAAAAGGAGTATGAGTTGATATTGAATATACATGAAAAGGAAGTCTAGTTTATTTAGCTATAGGACAAATATTACAATTATTGCTAAAAAGAAGTATTATTATTAGAAGGCAACAATGGAGAAATTAATTTAAGACAAGGGGGTGATGGGTGTCCATGTAAATTTGAAGATTGAGAAACTTGATGAGAGACATGCATCTTTTGCAAAGGAGACACGTAATAATGATTACTATATTACCCAAGCCAATCATCTTCCTTGTAGCCAAGTCTTGCACGACACAAAAGGTAGGAAATAAAATGGCAGAACAATTTAGAGCATTAGTGATCTTGCTTACAGACATCAAATTCAAGCAAAAAGAAGAAACACATAAAACATTATTTAAAGTGATATTTAAGTTAAAAGGTACATTCTCAATAGATGTGATTGAAGCAGAGGATCCGATGAGTAAATTGACAATAGGTATTTGGAGGGATTTTGTTTGAGTGAAAAATGTGAAATTAGAAGTGATATGATCAGTAGCCTCACTATCCAAAATCTAATGTTTAGTGAAATTAGAATTGATTAAAGCATTAGAAAAAGAAGTCAAACTTGCAGCATTTGCAAGAGCATCATTGTTACCAGAAGCATGATTGGAGGACACCACAGATAATGCATGAGTAAGTTGTTGAAGTTGTTCTATATAAAACCCATGTGTAGGTTGAGAAGAATAAGTTGCATCAGCAATGTAGGAAGATTTAGGTGCGATTCCTCTGGGGACTTTGTTTATTGCCTTAGGCTTCTGTGCTGTTAGAACCCCACATGCCATTTTTAAACTTGCACCTATCCTTAATATGTCTTTTTTTGTTACAAAAATTACAATAAAATTTTAAAGTTCTACAACTTTTTACTATGTGGCACTCTCTCTTGTAGTGCTCAAAGTGCTTGTCCTTAGTCTTATTTGAGAAATTTGGATGGCTTTGGATTGCAACAGCAATGGAAAAATTATCTATTAATCTTGCAATCATTTGACGTTATGTCTTATCTTGAATGACAAGTAAATATGCTTGACGTACATTGGGTAGTGATGACATCAAGAGAATGTTGGTGCAAACAATTTTATAGGTGTCATTAAGGCCTATAAGAAACTGCATAAATTAATTTTCTTCTTTTTGTTCATTGTGTGCTTTCTTTTGGATGCAAGTGGAAAAGATGCAATATTCTTCTAATTTTCCCCAAAGGCCTTTGTGTTTTGTGAAATAGGCTGACACTGTCATGGTGCATTGAGAATGAGAGGTTAAAGATTTTTGGATTTGATAGATTGTTAGTGCATTCTTCTATGAAACATTTCTTTGAAGTCTTTCCAAACTATGAGCAATCTTGACATGAACAACCCTAAATCGGATTCCACCAAGTGAGTGAACCATGATAGGATCATGTTGTTACATTGATTCCACAGTACAAAATCTATTTAGTGGTCTTTTTCTGAAGGTGGCTGAATTGATCGATCAATAAAGTCAATTTTATTTTTGGCTATGAGGGCATGAATCATAGATTTACTCCATTGTGGATAACTAGTGCCATTCAATTTTGTTGGAACAAGCATGTGACCAAAGTGATTTGAATGATAAACAAAGTATAGGTTTGATGGATCTATCCTAACATTGTTGCTACTATTTGACTATTTGGATTGAGTTTTTTTTTTTTACTAATCATTACTTAGCGCAATGGCTTTAATATCTTGCTTTGATGCCATGTTGAAAAACAACAATAAGAATGATACCAAGAATTTATTAAATTTCTTGCTGTGTTATTTTTTTTATGATAGGAAGTCATATATATACAATATACGTAACAAATATATATTCTTATACTAAGTCTTAAATGACATGATCCACTATTAATGTGATCTAATTAAAACTATTTTAGGAAACTAAATATATACATAATATGAAAAGTTTATACAAAATCAAGAGCATATATTATACAATGTTTCATAATACCTTCACCCTTATCGATGTTAACTCTATTCATTTATGAGAATTTGTGTATAACATTATCTATGTATATATTTTAAGTTTTTATTGATATTTTTTGTAACACATATGTATAAATAGAATTAGGTCAAGATTCATATTTTTTCTTCAATATTTAGTTTTATATTGAATATTTTTATGTAAACTATTTGAAAAATTGACTATAAATTGTCATAATTAAATGTTAAATTTAATTAAATCCAAAAAAATATTTTGACCCAAATACGCTCACTATCGTTTAGATCCGCCCACCACAAACTATCACCTAAAAAACCAAAAATTGATTCACCCAAATAAATAAGTGATACAATTAGATAAAAAAATATTATGTATAGTTTTGGTCAGATTGGGTTTAATTTGCTCAAACCTGACCAATAAGTGTGTCTAACTTTGACACTAGCTGCCTTGGAAATACCTACACTAGATGGGAAATCTATTTTATTTTTTTTTCTTATCGTTCTTTTGCATACTTTAAGACCAAGCATAGGTTCCAAACTTCACGTTTTGGAGATAAAATTATTTAGAATTCTTAAACGTCTCATAATATTTTGAATTTCATCTATTTAGTATGTGAAACTTCTTCAAAAAAAAGTATCATCCTTTGATATGCAAATTAAAAAAATGAGTTTCACACCTACAACTTAAAAATAATAATAATTTTTTTTTACCTATCTAATATATGAAACTATTTTTAAAAAGATAAAAAAAAGAAACATAAGTTTTGCATCCAAGTGTGTCAGACAAAAACAATATTTTAATAATTAATATTTTTGGTCCACTAGTTTTTATATTTTAGAAAAGGCCCAAAAGTTTTCTTTACCCGATAGAAATATTTTTGGTCCAGACCCAATAATTTAACTATGTAAGGATTGGGCTTTTTCAACTCTATTCTTTCTTTTTTTTCTCTAACATTTTATTGTTATTCTTTCAAAACAAGAGACAATTACAACACTTAAAATGCAATTAAATAATTCCTCTTTTATTTCTTTTTAAATTTTTTTTGTCCGTGTGTATAAAGAATGTTACAAATGCCTTTACAAAGATATTTAAAAATTGAAGAAACAAATTGAAATTAGATGTGTAAATTTATAATTTTTAAAATAGTAGGATGGAAAATACACACACGTCTCAGCTTTCATTTTAATATGAAGTTGATAATATAAAATTAATTTCCGTATAACAGACCAAGTATAATTAATTTAATTCGTTTCAAAATAATTGTCTCTATAATTTTGCTAGAATATATATTTATATATAACATATAATTGGAGCTCCACGCATCTATGTGTGGAGTTGCATTACCCATTGGTTGCTACTCAGTGCTATGATTGTGAGTTATGAAGTAATGACTTTAATGGTCACAGAAAAATTGGGGACCGAAAATGATTCATACATGAGAGTTGCTTATTTTATATTAATTAATGAAATAAATATCTAGTAACATTAAATATATGACTTTGATATATAAACCATTGTTTGGAGAGAGTGGAAGAGCGTGACAAAGCCAAATAAAATAAAACAGAATAAAGCATCCCACTTTATTAGTTAGTTGTTCAGTAACAGTGAGGGAGGACAGAGCTACATACCATTCCCTCCTTCACTTGCCTATTCAGAGGGGCAAATATTGGGGTCTTGAATGGAAATGGGCCACTTCCATTCAACTCATCAACTTCACGTAATAAAAAAGAGAATTTTAATTTTAAATTAAATATAATTTTTGAAACTTAATTAAATTAAATTCAATGTGAACTTAGCTAGAAAGGTAGTCAAATTTAAATATCACTTAATAGATTGTTGTTAAAGAAGACAGGTGTATATAAAGCCAAACTGAGATGGAATATGCAATTAGATTTTATTTATGCAAAGCACACATCAACGAGGAAAGCAGAAAAGTGGCTTTCATGACCAAAATAATTGAGGGATGAAAAATCAATCAATGAATCCAACTTCATTCTTTCAATATGAACGAATGAATGAACGAAGGTAACAGACAATCCCTACGTTTTAATATTGCACTTTGGACTGAGTCAATGACATTTTGTTCTCTGAGTCAGTCAATGACTACAAGCTGCAGCCGACATCCACATTGCACATAATCCACTTTCTACACGTTTTCCTCCCATCATTTTCTCACTCTCTTTTTTTCTCAAATTTATTATTTTCTAATATAATGACAATTTTGTTTTAATAATTTTTGTTGTGTCATAGAAATCAAAAAGACGTTTTATGTTTTTTATAAGTAAAATAATTATTACTATTAATGTTAATTTTGTATTCATAATCAGTGAAATTAGCAGTTTATTTAAAAATATATAAATATTTTTTAATTTTAAAAATATTAAAAAAATTACAACCATCAATTTAAAATAATATATTAAAATATATTTTCAAGTTTACAAATAACATAGTAAATAATTTTATTTTTATATGTAGAATTTTATAAGAATGCAGCTGCGTTATATTATATGATAGGAACAATTTATAAAACACTTTTATTTATCTTATTTTAATAAGATAATTGAAAACTTAAATCTGCGACCTCTCATATGTGGTACCTTGTTTTACTCCTCTCAATAACGAACTTGCTAAAGTTAGAGAAATCAATTATTTGAATAAAAATATTAAATACATATCACTTAAATTAATATTTCCTTAATAATTACTCATCTATTTTTCAAAATACAAAACGTTTTATGTTAAATTTTAAAAATCACAAATATTTTTAGAAATTAAAATGTGTTGTATGTAAAGATTAATAAAGGAAGAATCTATTAGTAAAACTGAATCTTAAACTTAAAGCTAAAATCTATCATGCTTTTTTTTTTAAGTATCATGAGGATGCATCTTAGACTTTTGGGTTTAGTCTTATAAACGATTTTTTTAAGAATTACATAGAAGTTAGAGGTAGAGCTTTTGTTAGGTTAGTGAATGACTTGGTCAACCTCTATAAGTTATAATTTATTACTTTATTTGAATCTAGGGTTAGTAAAGAGAAAACTGATAATTTATTAAAAAAATCAAACTAGATGGTAATGAGAAAATAGATGTTGTTGAATTTTTAAAAGGTATTTGGTGCCTTTGGAATACAAAAAATATCAGGATAACTATATTAGCTAAATCTAGATTTATCATTCATCAAAAAAATTAAGAATTCTGATAATAAGGAGTAGATATTGTTCTCTATTTATGCCAGTCGTATAGATAAACTTAAAACTGAATGCTAGATGGAATTAATTGACTTCAATAAGATGATAAATCTTCCTTAATGTCTTGCTAGAGATTTTAGTATAGTCCTCTATAATAAAAAAAAGAAAGTTAGGGAGAAATAATGCTAATATTTACGAGATGAGCAAATTTGCTAACTGTTGAAATGATTGCAATCAGTATGATCTTGGGTTTAAGAGTAATTCCTTTACTTGACATGTGAAAGAAAGAATAGATAGGATAGTAATTCTAAAAATCTGACATTTAAAATCATTGTCAAATTTACTCATCACGTTATACAGTTAAGATAAAATAATACAATTTTTTAAATAGTTATAATCCTTATAGAGCAGTCTTTCTTCCATTACCCTTGATTTATGATCTTAGAACGAACCCAACACCTTTATTTCTTCATTTTCATCACCTGAAAATATTAGTAAGAGTGAGTATCTCTCGCCCCACTAAATCTCTTGTTAACATAAGCAAGATAATTACATATTTATATATATATATATATATATATATATATATATATATATATATAATGCTAGAAGTACTATTTAACATGGATTTATATTAGATATAACACTCAAATCATCACAATTGTCATCACAAAGGAGCACACAGGACAAACAATCAATCATGTTCACCACTTCAGATCATGCATATTTTTACTAATCTACACATCATAATACATGTATTATATCACATCAATCAATATGTCACAACACATGTGTCCTAATCGCACCCGTTGATGTATTACAACACATATATCATAACAACATCAACCGAAATGTTATAATGCATATATTATAACTGTACAATTTCTATACCATTTCATACACATCACACTTTTACATTTATTTTAATTTCATATTCAATACCCCTAAGATCCCTTGAGGACTTCACAGCCGGTTAGCCGCAGCAACACGGATACACGTGTATCGACCTAGCCCCTACTAGCAAAGGTATAGTCAGGAGTCTCGTCAGGAATGAGTGTGTGGCCTGTGAATGCTTTCATTTTCAGCAAATCATTGTGCACTTATTCACACTTAGCATTCACCACCTTTATGCTCCCAATGTATCTCTGTAGCTATCTAAACTCACCACCAACATTTCTCATTTTTTTCACACCTTTTTATAGGCAACATGTCATAATACATGAGTCTTAACTAATAACTTAGTGTATTACAATACATACATTATGAGTACATCCTTTAGGTCGTGCCACAATACATGTATTACAATCACATCTATTCATATATTCTAACTCCCGTATTATAATCACTTTTCTCACAATTTAACCATCATGTCACATTACATAGAAAACTTTTTCTTTATTTAAGAACAGTCAAACACTTATATCAATAATACAATTTTTCTCATTTGGCATACCTCAACTATCAAACATCTATGATAAATATATCATTCGCCACAAAAATATTATCAACCACTCTCAACGTGCCTAATCATCAACAAACATTCATCCAACATAGAATACCATCAAACGATTCCACACATCACACAATCATCACAATGTGTCGGAGGTCAAGCACCTCTGAACTCAGCCCAATCGTACGATCCGACATACATATTTTCTCAATAATAATAAAGTCGTCTATCTTAAGGTTTAGTATAATCCATTATTCCAAAAACACCAAATAGCATACCCCAACTACTCCTAACAATGTTTACTTAGTAAAATCATAGTGTTCCTTAAAGACAGTTTATTTAGAACCTTTATTACAAGTTACATTTAGATAGTATAAAAGTAATTATGGGTTTTTCATCAAATTCAAAGTACCCAAGAGAAATTAGGGTTTGGGATTAACTCCTTTTACCTTAGAATGAAGACCCACCACGAAATCAACTATATAAACACCTCTCACACGGATTCTTGACCTAAATACATAGAATAATCCATGAGAAATCAAGAGGGATGAAGAAAGAGAAAAATCAAAAACCCTAACTCAAAATACTCACCTTCAAACGTTTTAAACATGATTTCAATCTTTAATCTAGGGCACAAACAGATTAAAGGGCGGTTTAATCGGTGAAAAAGGCTAAAAATTGAGAGAACCAACGAGAGAGAGGAGAGAGGAAAGTGAGAATATATTTTTCCTAATCCTAAACCCCTTAAATACACATAGTGTCGTGACATTCTCGCTACAATAAAAATCTCAAAGGAAACTGCAGTCCGATTTTTGTAGAATCTCGCTACAGCGAGACTGCACCTAGAAATGTACATCTCACTGTCGCTTTCTCGCTATAGCGAGAGACTTCTTGCCACAACGAAAAAGCCACAATCTCACTCTCTTCTCTCAGGGCCTTCTCACTACAGCGAAAATCCTCTCGCTATAGCGAGAATACCACAGAAATATCCACTTAACCTATTTTCAACCAGTTCAGTACATCTAATCACAATGCACAATCAACATCCACATTCATCTCACATATACGCATATATCCACATCTTGCATCACACCACTACCAATACACATCATGATCACAAACTCAAACATACAAATACATGGAAATTCTCACATATATACATATATAGTAATTACAAAATCTGGGGCATTACAGTATCTCTTCCTTTTCTTGGACTAAGAATGTCATTAGATTTAAAGAAAACATCTTCCTTTGGAATAAAAATATTTTTGAAAATATCTTTAATTGAAAGAAATGTCTTTTCAGTAGGATAGAGGGCATTCGTAGGAAATTAGCCCCAAGAAATAATCCTTATCTCCATAATATTATTAATTCTCTCTAGTAAGAACACCAAAAGATTTTGGAGTTTGAGGAAACATATTGGTTCCATCAATATAGATTAACTTGGCTTAAATTAGGAGTCAGAAATACTAAATTTTTCCATAAAACTATTGTCTTTTGTAGGGAAAGAAATATCAATAAAACGCTTAAGAATGATTCTGATTAGTGGGAGTTTGATGTTGAAAATCTGAAAACTTTGGTCCTTAACTATTTTAAGGATATTTATTTTGATCCTTATCTTAATTCTCTTTCCTAGTATATTATAACTTATTTCCCTCCTTTAAGAGACTTTGACAGAAATATGTTAGATGTTATTATTTCCATTGAGGAGATAAAGGCTTCTTTATTTAGCATTGAGAACTTTAAGTCTCCTGATCCTGATAGTTTACATGCTCTATTTTTCAAAAATCAATGGAACAAGGCTTGCCCCCTTAAAACTTATTAATGACGTGTTCAACAACCTTACTAACATAGTTGTTGTCAATGATACATTGATTACCTTAATAGTTAAAATTAAGAACCCTGAATACATAAACTAGTTCAGACCAATCTCCTTGTGTAATGTTAGCTATAAGATAATAACTAAGCTTATTACCAATAGATTAAAGAGGCTCTGCCTCACCTAATTTCTAGCAACCAGGCCAACTTTATTCCTAGGAAGCAAGGCATTGACAATGTGCTGGTCCTACAAGAGTTGACCCATTTTTTCCATAAGCTCAAAAATAAAATTGGTTACATAATAATTAAATTGGATCTTAACAAAGCTTATAACAGTCTTAGGTGATCCTTTATAATTGACACCTTACAAAAAATTGGCTTAAGTTTCAAGCTAGTTGATGTAATTAAGCATTGTATCTCTACTCTATCCATAACTATTATTAGAATAATATTGTGACTGCTCCTTTTAAATCTTCTAGGAGTATTAGGTAAGGGGATCTCCTTTCCCCTTACATATTTGTCCTTTGTATTGTGAGATTAGCTCACCTTATTAATAATAAAATAGGTAGTGGTGAATGACTCCCTTTCTATTTCACTAGGCAAAGCCTTAAAGTCTCTCACTTGTTTTTTGTTGATGATATTCTTCTAGTTGTTAAAGCCGCTATTGAACAAGCTAATACTATTAATCTATGTTACATAAATTTTGCTTAGCCTCTGGCCTTAAAATTAATATTAAAAAATCCTCCCTATTCTTCTTAGCTAATAATGATCCTGTAATCTCTCAATTTGTTAGTAGTTACCTTGGTATCCCTGAAACTAAGAGGATTGGTAGGTACCTTAGCATCCCTATTTACTATCTCAGACTCCTTAAGGGACATTATTCCTACCTTTTTAGATAAAATCAAGAAAAAACTCTCCCTTTGGAAAATAAATTTCTTACCATGGTTGGTAGAATAACCCTTGTTCAATCTTATCTCATGAGCATTCCAGCTTATGCAATGCAATCTCAATTAATTCCCCTCTTATTTTGTTAGGAAATTAACAAGGTTTGTAAATGTTTTATTTGGGGATCCTTAGGGGTCAAGATATGTCACCTTATAAGTTGGAAGACAATTTGTAAACCTAAATCTGAAAGGGGGTCTAAGTTTACAAGACCTGCACATGTTGAATAAGGCATATCTGATGAAATTATGATGAAGGCTCCTTACCTCTCCCTTAGCCTTATAAGTCCATGTTATTTACAATAAATACAAATTTATTGTTGGTCAAAACTTTGAATCTAAAAAAAATCCTAAAACCTCTCACATGTGGAGTAGTTTATCCTCTATTTGACATACTTTCTCTCAAGGAAATGGTTGGACTATTGGGGACGGGACAAATGTAAAATTTTGTGATGATAATTGGTGTCATGGTGTTGGTCTTTTTTTTAATTATAGCATTATCCCTCTTACTCTTTTAGATCATAATATTATTGTTGCTTTATTTTCTAGAAATGGGGTTTAGGATTGAGAGAAACTTGTTGTTGTTCTTCTTGAACAGATTTGCAAGATGGTGGCTAATGTTAGACCTCCTTCAAATTCTCAAGGACCTGATTCTATGTTTTGCAACATGACCAATAATGGTATATTTTCTCTGAAATCTGCTTATTCTATGTTATCCTGTTCTAATAATTCTTATGCTAGTTGTCATAATTTGTTTAATGCTATTTGAAAATGGAAGGTCCTCCCAAAATTAAAATTTTTCTTTGAAAATTAGCTCACAATAAACTGTTCACCAATGTTGAAAGTTGTAAATGAAGTATGTCATCTTCCTCTTTCTATACTAGATATAATGAAGATGAGGAATTAGTCATTCATGTTGTTAGATACCGTGTTTATGCTAAGGAAGTTTGGTAGTACTTTTTTTTTTAGCAGTGTGTTGCTTTCTTTAGTAGAGGCATTTCAAAGTGGATAATGCTTAATCTTTCAAACTATAATTTTAGTAAATTCCAATTGGGGAAGTTTGTTTAGGGTTATTATTTAGCACCTGTGGAATGAGAGAAATAACTTTATTTTCAATAACTCTTTTGTCCAGCCTTTGGGTCTCATTCAGAAAATTTTAACTAATTTTTCAAGCTTTTTCTAGTTGTCATGGTAACCTGATTGGGACTTTTATGAAGCATATGAAGGATCAGATTCAAGTTAAACGGGTTCTACCCCCTATTCACTACTAGAAGCCCAATATAGATGGGACTGTCTCTGTTTGGAAGGCAAGTGTACCCATCGAGAAGTAATACAGGATTCCTAAATTAAGTTCTCGAAATATCGTCCCACAAGGATTATTTTTCAATTACTAAGAATTTCCTAATTCAATTGTTTAAGTTTCAAAGATACGAGATTAATTAAAAATAAGAATTTATAAAATCAATTATAAAACTAAGAACTAAGAGCAAGGAATACAAATGCACGTCTTGGTTGAACTTATCAAAGAGGAACCTAGGGTATATGGGTTTTCTCATTCAAGCCTTTATGTTATTTTTCTATTTAACTCTAAATTCGATTTTCTTGTGATTACCAATCATTCATATGAATACTATTAATACCCAATGGTCATGCAATATTAATATTCTTTTCTCTAAATTAACATCCCCAATGGTCATGCAAGACATTAATTTAAAAAAGCTTTAGGAGCTTACGAACTTGTTAATTTAATAACGATTAGAAGAGAAAGATTGTTTTGGTCCACCTAATCCTTTGTCTCGTTTTACCCTATAGATCTATTAATTAACCGATGTACGGTCGCTTGACGATATAATTAATTAAAATTAAGAAAGAAGCGCAATAGGATAAAATCTAATCACAAAGCGAAGATCAAATTTAGATTCAAATATCAAAATTCTATAAATTCATGAACAATAGTTCTCATAGCCCTAACTATGAACTTAGTTACTCATGCTAAAGAAAAGAACTAAAACAATCATAAACAAAGCCATAATAAAAAAAAATAGCAAACTAGAGTGTGAGATGTGTTCCCAGTCTTCAAGTACGATCGCTTGAAGCTCCAAGTGTCGTCAAGCATGTGCCAAGGATCCCGTGTAAGAGAGACGAGATCAGATGTATTCTAGAGCCAAAGCCAAGATGTCAAAAACGGTCCTCTTTACGATGCCTGAGATATTTCCTTTTATAGGATTTGAGAACCCTAAAACTCTTCATAATTGGGTTTTTCGCAAATGAGCACGGTCATGCAAGGCCTTAAGCACGACCGTACATGGGCTCGAAGCACCCCGTGCTTATTGAATGGGTTTGGGCGTGCTAACTACTGCGAAGCTTTAATCTTCCATCAATTTGGGCCCAGAATGCACTCAAAATCTACTTGCGGCCTCTTTATACCAAACTGCAAAATTAATATATAAATTAGTGTAAAACCCAAATAAAATAAAGGTCAAATATAAAAATATGAGTTGTAAAAGAGGGCCTAATTACAGACTTATCAGTCTCTCTAACAACTAAAGTTGTTGCTTATGGTGGCTTAATCAAGAATGCCCAAGGTCATTTTATCTCTGATTTTTGTAGAAAGCTTGATCCCTGCGCTTCTATAGTTGTTGAACTCTAGAGTATCTTGCTGGGTTTGAGCCTTATTACCCATAAAAGAATTCACATTATGTGGATAGAAAGTGATTTCTTTAAAGCTTTGTCACTATCCTCAATGTTCAGAATTATGCCCATTTTTTATATGACCTTATTGCTAGAATTAGAAATGTTATTAAACATATTCAATTTGTTAGATTTAATCATGTTTATAGGGAAGCCAACCAAAGTGTTGACCATTTAGCCAAACTAAACCTTATAATTCATTGTCATCTTTTTGTATTGATTTAGCTTCATTTTTTTCTTTTCTTTTCTTTATCTTGATTCTTTAGGCATTTAAACTCCTAGGTTAAGTCTATAATTTTTGTTTTTGTTGCTTGGATTATTAGCCCCTTTGAATAGAAAAAAAAAAAGTTAACAAAATATATTTGTATTATTAAGAATTAGTTTTTCACGTGAAAAATTTTAGAAACGAGTTCTCCTATTAAAAATTGAAATATTTGAATCTAGTTTGAGAAAATTGCAAGATAACGTAACAAGAATACTTTTATCTCCATTTCTCTTACTTTTTTTTAATTAATATTAATGTGATTAATATTTTTTATAATTATTATTATAGCAGTGTCCATGGACGGAAGTGGAAAAGGACTAGGGCGGATCCTAATCCTCTCTTCCTTAATGAGTTAAATTTATCTTAATTTTCTTACAAGAAAATATTACATATATGTGTGAATACTTATAAAAATTATAATTATATAAGTGTGTGAATGCATTTATTATATATTTTGAGTGCATGCATATTTTTATATTTGAACACTTAATATTTTACATCAATACAGATTAAAATAGCACAATAATTAAATAAATTGTAACATTTTATTTGGACCCTCTTTTAAAAAAAATATATAATGCATTAATTTTAAATTAATTTGACATGATATAATGTAATTATGTTAAGTATTTTAATTTTAAAAGTTATCTAAGTATATTTATGCCTCGTGTTATATCGATATTTTTTAAGTCAACATTTATTTAATTTTTCACCCTTCTTTCAAACATTTATTAGATGAATATTTTTTTTAACAAGATAACTTTCAGTTGTTTTCTTTATGAATATACTTTTGAGATTATTAAAATAGATTTAAATAAAAAATAATTATACATAAAAGCATAAATAACACGAAATTTTAAATATTTAAATAATAAAATTATTTAATTCAACTCAGATAATGCTATATTGGCACTGGTCAGTGTGTGATAACTTATAAGAGAGGGAGGGGTTGACGGAGCCACTGATAAATATTACAAAATGGCTGAAATTAAGGGGCGAGTGGTGTGGACACACGTGTGATTGCGCGTAGGGCGTTGCCACTATCAATCGCTATAGTAAGCGCTTTTCCACTTGGCCACATGCAGAACAACATGACCATATGAACACACTCCTTACTGTCATCGCCTGTTTGGTTTCGTAAAAATCATAATAATTTTGACATGAATAAAAATATTAATCTATTTAATCAATATATTAGCTTAGAAAAATAGTATTAATATAAAATTGAGTTAATGACAATTTTTATACATTTATAATATGTTAAATATAAATTATTTAATATTATCTTTTTAATTATGTTTATTAAATTTTATATAATATGAATATTTTAAATATATTATTTAAAATTTGATATTTATGTAAACTGGGATTAACGTGCAGAAATCAAACAAGATTAAGATATTATTAGGGCAATAATGAAAATGCATTATCGTCAAGTTCACACAATATTTATTTTTTCTAAAAAAAATGTAGGTTTTGGACCGATCTCTCTGTTGTCATGTGATATTTCCTTCGTTTGAAGGCGTGACATTTCCCCCTTTGAAAATTCTACGAGTGAAGACACAAGTTGATACTGTTATGAGTCACAATTCCTCAATGCTCGTTATCATCATCTAACGGTGATTCGTCCTCACCCGGAGCACCCCGGAAAAGAAAAATCAAACTTGAAAGGGTACCATCATTCCACGAAGCTTCTAACTTTGAGTGTGATTACTTTTATTTAAATGATATTTATTTTAAAAAAAATTATTATTTAAGTGATTTTATTTTGCATTTGATTTATCATTGATGTTAATGTATCCTATATGGTTCAAAGCCATGCTCAATGGCCAACCCAAACACACACAATGCCATAACTACCATTAACACACTCCAACCTCTTTTCAGAAAGCACTTAAATTGAAAACACTGTTGTTCACTCACCACCTCCCAATCGCAAACGCGTTCATTAATAACTCCGGTGAGTTAGAAAGCGAGACTTTGTGGCAGTTGGGTGCACCATTAATGCACTATCCTTTCCCTTCATACCCCATTCAATGTTTAATTATATAATTTTCACTTCAACTCCAAAAACGCCATCCTTTCTGGTCGTTTAAATCACACAACAACGTTAAACTTCACTATACACAACCTTAAACATGCCAAAGCTTATGTTTCATGAAAAAAATAAAAAAGACAGTTACATTCCTACAAATTACTACAACATTAATGGATTCATTTTGTAGATTGTATCAGAGTTCAGAAGAGAGAGCAGAGCAGAAGGATCAGAGGTTTGTTGACATTGAAGGTAAACTAAAATTAAAAAAAAAAATAAAGATCATTTTTTTTGTTCTTGGTTATGTGTGAAATTTGCTGAATTGAACTGAACTGGTGCAAACAGATGAAGCCGAAGTTGCAAAGAGAAGAGTGAAGTTGGGTTTGTGAGAGTGAGTTGAAGCATGGGAATGCAACGAGGAGTAGCAGTGAGTGTTGTCACAATGTTGTTAATGGTTGGGTTAACAATGGGTCTGAGTTCAAGAATCGAATGGTCTGCGTTAAGGGAGCTTCGTTCATCGTTGGGGATAAGGGCAAAGGATTGGCCCATAAAAACCGAACCGTGCAGGAACTGGACCGGGGTTCAGTGCCGGAACGGTCGAGTTGTGGGTATAAACGTGTCTGGTTTGAGGAGAACCCGGTTGGGGAAACTGAACCAAAGATTCGAAGTGGATTCTCTTGTTAATTTCACCCTTTTGGAATCGTTTAACGCTTCTGGGTTCCTGCTAAATGGGTCTATACCTGTGTGGTTTGGTCAAAGCCTTGGTGCACTCCAAGTGCTTGACCTAAGTTCTTGTTTCATAACGGGTTTGATTCCTGATTCGATTGGGCGGTTGAGTGCGTTGAAGGTTTTGTTTCTCTCAGGGAATGGTCTTGTTGGTACAATGCCTTCAACGCTTGGGTTGTTGTCTAATCTTTCTGCGCTTAATCTCTCTGGTAACTCTCTTTCAGGAACCCTGCCTAACTCTTTGTCTAAGCTTGGGAATCTTAGAAGGCTTGATCTTTCTTCTAATTACTTATCTGGGTCTGTTCCACCCGAACTGGGTGCCCTTTCAAGACTTCAAATTTTGAATCTTTCTGGTAATTCCCTCATTGCTGCGATTCCCTCTCAATTGGGAAAACTTTCCAAGTTGTTTGAGCTTGATCTTAGCATGAATTTTCTGTCTGAGTCGTTGCCGGCTGGTTTGTTTTCTTCCGGCCTTTTGGGCCTTAAGATTCTCAGTCTCAAAGGGAATTTACTTGTTGGTGCTCTTCCAGCTACTCTGGGGTCATTGCGCAGCTTGCAGTTTCTTGATGTGTCTAGTAACAACCTCACTGGGACACTGCCTAATTTCTCTAGTTGGAATGTTAGTTCTGGTGCTGTATTCAATCTCTCAAACAATTTGTTCTATGGACCGCTAAATGTGTCGCTGGACAAGTTTAAAATGATTGATTTATCGAGTAATTATTTGGAAGGTGAGATGCGAGGTGGTGGTGATGTTAGTCATGTTAGTGTAGCTAGAAATTGCCTACCGATGCTTCCAAACCCGAGGGATTTGGATGAGTGTAGAGCGTTTTACATGCAGAGAAATTTACCCTTTGTGTTCCCAGAATCTGAGTCCCGGCACCGCAGAAGAGTGATAATCATACTGGCAGGAGTATTTGGTGGGCTTGGAATTATTGTGCTGCTGACATTGGTCCTCATACTGGTTCTAAAACAATGTCATAATCGTAAAAGCTTGGAAGTTCAGAGTGGGACCAAAGATGGAGGGCCTGTTCCAAAAGGGGAGAGTCCCCCACCTCCTAAGGATCCTGTCTTTGTGACTGCTGTGGGAGAAGCATTTAGTTTTGAGCAAATTCTCGGTCTGACTGGCAATTTTGCTGAAGCAAATATCCTAAAGCATGGTCATTCCGGGGACCTTTTCTTGGGAACCTTGGAAAATGGAGCAACTGTGGTTGTCAAAACGGTAGACGTAAGTTTGTTTAAGAGAGAATCGTACATTGTGGAACTGGGATTATTAAGCAAGGTTTCACATGCAAGATTGGTTCCAATCTTGGGTCACTGCTTGGAGAATGAGAATGTGAAATGTATCATTTACAAATATATGCCAAATGGAGATTTGGCTTCTTCCTTGCACAGAGTCATTGGTCCAGATGGTAAATTACAGTCCCTGGATTGGATCACGAGATTGAAGATTGCAATAGGAGCTGCTGAAGGCCTTGCTTACCTACATGAGTGCATCCCTCCCTTTGTTCACAGGTAATAATACCAAATTCATTCTACATTATTAAACTTCTCATCATGATTGGAAAAATATGATTATGTCATGGGATTGAATTTGTTAGCATGGTGCATCCATGATGCTTTACAATTATGTTGCATTAATTTAGAAGTTCCTTGCCATTGTTAACCGTGTGTAAAGTGCGAAGATCTGAAAGAACTTTTGCATTTAAGCAAATTACTGATATTTTAATTTTGGTTTTTGAAGAGATGTCCAAGCTAGCAGTATACTTCTTGATGATAAATTCGAAGTGCGACTTGGAAGTTTGACTGAGGTTACTGCACAAGGAGATCTTCATCAGAGAGTCATCTCAAGGGTTTTCAGCAAGCCACTGTAAGTTTTGAATTCATTGTTAATGACAATGTAATAAAAGCATAGCTGTTTTATAATAAATGAAAAATCAAAGGAGAAGAGATACTATGATGATTTGTAAACATACTGAAGCTTTAAATGCTGATAACATACTGGCAAAAAAGTATTCGGTCATTCCTACTAGTTACGGTAGGACTTGGTAGATCAATTACACATCTCTGTTAGAATTAGTATAATGGTTGCTTCTATTTTCCTGGTCTATGTTTGTGGTAGATACAAAATTATCTCATCCTTGTCATTTGCTGATTGCCTTATTTAATTTAAACGTGTATATTTGATTCATAAGTCAGTGAAACTCGATGTATCTCTTATTACTCGATAAGAATGCTTATTGTAATCAAGTGACACAAAGTGCAAGCAAACAGAGTTATCACTGCCTGTTGATTTTTCATATATATATGTCAAAATTTGTTCTCCTGTTCAGATGTATATTCAGAAAAAGTTGTAACTAACGGTTTATTTTGTTGTGATTTTGCAGTTCTTCCAATCCAGGCGATTCTGGTGAGTAATTTGGTTGAGCAATTTCTATCAAGTGTTTGTCCAATTGTTGATCCGTGCATCCATTTATTTAATGCCCAGAAATATCTAGAGTCTAGACCTAGAGGTTAAAAAACAGAACCATTTTATTAAAGAGCTTTAAGCGCAGCAATACACTAAATCTTTTCTCCCTGCGTCAAACTTAAGCGATCTGCTAGACTGATTCTTATGTTAGTACAGAGAGAACACATGCATGCTTATTTAGTGGCATTATGATTTATCACCTTAATTGTTGTTTAGAACCGTTCACAAGAAAAATCATCAACATATTCTTTTTCTTTTGTGTTGATGAACAGGCAAATCATCAGTGACATGTGCCTACGACGTCTACTGTTTTGGGAAGATTTTACTCGAGCTCGTTACTGGTAATATTGAAGTCAGCAAATCAGATGATGCATCCACAAAAGTGTGGTTAGAGCAAACGTTGCCTTACATCAGTATATACGATAAAGAACGTCTCATTAAGATTGTTGACCCATCATTAATCGTGGATGAGGACCTATTGGAAGAGGTATGGGCTATGGCAATTGTGGCCAATGCATGCTTGAACCCCAAGGCTTCGAAACGCCCTCCTATGAGACATGTCCTCAAAGCACTGGAAAATCCATTGAAGATTGTAAGAGAAGAAAATACTAGCTCAGCAAGGTTGAGAACAAATTCATCTAGCAAATCTTGGAGCACTGCATTCTTTGGTAGCTGGAGACACAGCTCATCATCAGAGAGTGCTGCTGCCGCAGTGAATTCAAACAAGGGAGGTACTAGTGACAGTAAAAAATCAGGAAAAGTAGGTTCGCAAAGTAGTGGTGGAAACGATCACTCGTCTTCCAATAAAAGGTCATCCAATGAAATTTTTCCTGAGCCATTGGACATGCAAGATGTTGAGGCTAGAGAGTCAAGATAAGCACCTATGGAATGGGTTTGATTATTCATTAATTAGTGAGGTTTTACCATTTTCCGGATAATTGGTGGCACCCTAGCAATTCCTTATTATTAGCATGTCAAAACACACTACCCAACATCCATTATGGAACACTACCGCCATGTTGAAGCAATGGAAAACCTTACTACTATTGTTGGTAGCTTCTTTTGCTTTCTAAAGCACAGATTAAGCTGTACGCATTGAAATGTCTGGTAGCTAAAAAAAACTGAATTTTTACTCATTCAATAGATTTGTTTGAAACCCAGCCCATCTCTGTAGGTAAAAAAAAAATGGGACAGATTGTAAAATAATAAAGGGTCGTCATTTTTGTGAGGAATTGGAAGTGAGGAAAACATTGAATTACTCAAGCGTTTTATTCGTAGGAAATATGTAATTAGCATTTTAAGTCTCCTAGAGCTTTTTGCAGCATATACCTAATCTTTAAGTATGGAGATATACTGGACCCATAAAAAAATAAAAAAAAGGAAGAATTGAAACTTTAACTTTTTGCGCTTAAGAAAAAGCACAAACGGTTAGTTAGTTGAGTTTGTTAAATTCATTTGCCGCTAGAGGTTCTCCATGTGGTGATGTATTATAGAAACTCAGCTACGATTCAATAAATTTTACTTTAATTTTTTTTAAATATCATCACTCCACAAATTCTCATCATAGCTACCATGTTACTCAGTACAAGTCTCCTAGGATTTGATATGTCCGGCAACCTTATAAGGGGAGAACCTTCTCTAAACTTAACCCTATGGGTTTTGTTAGTATTTTATACAATATATTGTTAACCAAAGTACTATATCGAATAAAAATCTTTAGTATTTCAAGACAGTGTAAAATCGTGATTCTACATTAAAGTGTCTTATCTCTCTATTAAGGATAATTCTAAATTCACTTATTAATTGAAGAACCTATTAAACATTTTTTATATTTTTAAAATAATAATTTTATGTAATTTTTATTTTATATTTATTTAATAAAATAATAACAGTTATTAAAAATATATATAGAAATATATAGCAGGGTTCTGCCGATGCATTATTATGTTTTATGCGAATACCTTTCTAAGCTCATTCAATTTAGATCTATAGAGAAGGATAGAAATTAATACGACGGTAATGATGCCTAAAATTTGAAATTATAACTACAAATAAACTTGAATTCGACGCACAGAGGAGAAAATTTTCAATATTTTTATTGTCTAGTCCTATTATTTATTTGGCTGCAATTGTATGTGTAGTTACACCAGTGGCTAGTGCAATAAGACAATCATTATTGTTATATGCGAGTACCTTTCAAAGCTCATTCAGTTTAGACATCCAAAACCAGACAAGTCACAGAACAGGAATTAATAAGACGGTAATGAAGCCTTAATTTTAAAATTATTACTACGAATAAATTTGAATTCAACGCGTATAGAGAAGAGAAATATTGATATATTTATTGCCTCGCCCTATTATTTGCCTGCACTTGTATGAGAAGTCACAATAGTGCAATAAAACAATTTTTATCCGATTACGACTTTAGCTTTTAACACTTTGCCCACCCGAATTGCTCCTTTTTTTTATGATCTCATTGCACTAATTAATTAATTTAGAAAATATAATGTTTTTATTTAATTGAACTTAACCATACAATATCAAATTTATGGGTAATTACGGCGCTTAAAAGTTGTTAAAACAATTTTTATAGTAATGAACCGCATGCATTATACACATGAGCAACAAGATACATTATTTCGGCTTTAAAAGGCCAAATTGTAAAAAGAAAATTTAAAAACAATAATTTTAAAAAAATTAAATAAAAATAAATTCACGTATTACCAAAAAAAATTCCCACGTTGAAGCATGATGATTTTTATTTTTATTTTACGTAAAGGTTAATAAGCTGATAAATCTGCTGGAATCAAACATTGCTAAAAAATATTGGCTGAGTAAGCTTCCATTTCCCATCCCAATGGGGCTAGTTTTGATTGGAAACTTTTTGACAATTTTGACCTACCTTTTTCGTTCTTTACAATTTTGGTCAGTTGTGAATGGTTTTGATATATTAACCACGAGAACTGAACAAAGCTAATAATTTCATTTCAACACCCCCCCCCCCCTCTCTTCTCTTAAAATAAGGAGAGAGAAAGGGCGAAACACCCAGTACCAGAGGTTCAGATTTCGAAAATGCCAAATTCATGCTGCATAAAATCTTCCCTGGGTCTGTAGTACTTGTCTGCAGAGAACAAGGCCAAGTTAGATACTTGGCTAGTATAAAGGCATGCAAACCGCTCAACCTGCATCAAGCACATTACACGAGTTCATTAAACGAATTACCATTCAAAATGATCAATTTTGTTAAATGATTTGGAAAGGAGGGAAAATGCAATAATTTTTGCAAGTTTCTAAATGGTAAAAAAAACAACTATATATATGCATACATAAAACCAACATGTGCTTTACGCATTAGTATGATATTAAAGCATCATTTAACAAGTTAGTCTGCCATTTGAATAACACTGCAGCAATGCCCTAACGGCCATACTGACTGGAAAAAATGTAACTGAAAGTACAGTTTCCTGTTTTATATAGGTGTGAAAGTAATATACATCAACAGTGATGTTGTACAGTATCAAAGGAAGTCAGATTTTACCTGATGTGCAAAGCGAGAGTTCTGATAACCAGTCTTCATCAGCTGGCCCCATGGCTCGTGAAACTGCAATGGCGTATTTCAAACAACCATAATGTCATGTAAAAGTAAATTGCATGTAAGTGTACCATATCAGTGGAAAGAGAACTGAAAATATTGGAAAAAGGCTAAAGCTTTTCTACCTTGTGGTGTAATTTTCTTTGAGCTTCTTGATGACTTAATCGCACTCTCTCTCTTTCAAGCTGATAAAGAATTATCTACTTAAATAAATTCCGATAACTGGACTTCTATGCATGACTTAATAAAAGAGAATGGACCTAAAAGGCCTAACCTTCAATTTATCAAGTTTGGAATTTAACTTCTGCTTGGTATCATCATCTGGATTCTTTAATCTGAAAAATTGTAGACTACTCTCTAAGACAGTAAACGGGCAGTAAGACACGCCTTATGTCTACCAGACATATACTAACCTGAGAGACTCGTTCAAATAATGCATTTCATCCTCAATGCGGTCACGCTCAGTCCTCAGAAATTGAAGTTCCTGCACAAGACTACTTGTGTAAATGAAAATATAACCCAAATGTGTATTAGCTTCTCAGGCTTCTAATGAGAAAAGAAGTAAGAATGCAAAAGCCTAATACAAACAGAAGCCAACATGATATCTTTTCTGCATGAATTAGCCCTACCCTTTCTTTCTATTATTTCCTTCTTTATTCTAGAAAGTTAGGTTTTATTATGTTAAAATATAATAATCAACAAGCACCTTGCGAGCATCCCTCGATTCCCAAAGTAGTTTAACCTCCTTCTCAAGCTCCGGGATTACCAACATTGTTCTCCAACCTGCTCATGAGCACATTAAAACATAATCAAATCAAAGTTATTTAAAATTGAATCCACAAATATACATAATTTTAAAAGAATAGAATTATTATTTGGGTTTCCACATATTAATTAGCATAATTAGACTCATTATTAACCGTCATCAACGCCTTACTTTTAAGTTTAAATTGCCTTTCTGTTATCTAAGCTATAATATCTGAACCACAAGAAACACTTAAGCTTGCTGGCAGATTGGATTATAATGCATTATCTATCTATTTTAAGTGATAAGGTTTAATATAATATACCGAGAAGCTTTTTGCTGCGTAGTATATCTCCATAAATGTGATCCCCAACATATAGAACCTACAAGTGTAGATTTTTATAGAAAGCTTCAGTAAATGTTACTGTGTTAGAATTCCTAGATGAACAAATGTCACATTATCTAATAAAACAAATAAGCTCTTTAAACCAAAATCACGTTTCATGGTAAAATTTATTGCCATTTATTTTTGCTAACAATATAATTTCATTAAAGAAAATAAATACCTGTGAACTTGATTCTATTGAGAGTAGATTATGTAGATGACCAACACTGCCTCCCTAAAATGGAAGTATATAATCATTAATCACTATAATAATAAAATGTTGAACTATCAATCTTTTATAGGATCCAGACATCAGTACTAAATAGCATTAACCACAATGTTTTCAGACACGTAGAACCTAACCAAAAGAATTTTATTTACATAAGACAATGTTTATTGTACCTGGAAAACTTTCCGAGCACGATCATTCACCTCTGTTAGTATCCTTGCAGAGACATTACCCACCTTTAAAAGGAAAAAAGACATTTTTTAAAACAAGATCACAAAAGGAATGAATTGAGTGATTTGATGTGCTACCATGCTGACCTGAGGCATGGGAGAGCCATTATCTGTATTAAGTAGCATTCCACTTTCAGCCTCGACCTCAAACAGGTTGGCACGGTTTCCCTCAAGAAAAAAGCTTGGCTTTGCACTGTATTAATGATTAACTTGATCAAGTTAGCAAGGAAATCTATATATTACATTAGTACATTACTGCATTGTAGGAAGCTGAAGAACCTAGTACAAGTGGCAATACATATTTTGATGTTCTTTAACAAAATTAGCAAACACAAACAATTTATCGTCATAAGAGTTGCAATATAAACATGTTTAGTGGTTAGGATAAAAAAATCTCCAATGTTGTTCACTGAACAACACAAGGACCTAAGTAAATGTTAACAAGGTATCCTGATTGCTTGAGTTAGAGCATGAGCATTATTAAATTCCAAGGGCCATAATTGTGGGAAAATTCACTTTAAGTGGACTGATGAACAAAAACTAATTAAAAAGTTGCGGATGCCATGAGAAGAACATGACCTGCCAGTGATGACAATATCAAAGTACTTAAGCCAGTCAAACTTGGTACTTTCGTTTGCCCCATCAGATCCACACAGGAAATTCATGACAGTGTTTGTATAGTCCCATAAACTGCAAAATGAGAGATGAGTGTTTAAAATATTAGTTAATGGTAGCAAGATAAACCATAGTACAAATGAGTTTATATTTTCTACAGGATCACTTCATAATAAATTGTAGAGAACTTCTTGTCCCATATCTTTTTGTCATGAACCGACTCTTGCAAAAAGCTTAACCTGTTAGGTAAAGGCACATAAATGTTTTGTAACATTTCTCTCTAAGACCTCCTCACACAAGGACCCTTTAACTTGAAGTGTAAATATTGCACGGGCCCACCCTACCATGAGTTGAAATTTAACTTTTATTTGGAAGAATAACAGCAACAATTATTAAACTCTAGCCACATTGTGCATAGAAGCTTTAATAAAGAACCAACTATTCAAAAAGCATAAGCTGATTGATGAAGGCACATAAATGAATTTTAACATTACACAATAACACTTTTTGAAAATATATGATAATCCAGTGTTCTACTATTTGAACATTAAATTGTTAAATAACTTAAATATTAGGAATTAATATTTGAAGAGAAACAGCATCATGGATTTGTCATGCAAAAATATTTTTAAAATGTTTTTGTAAATAAGTTTATTCATTTGATAACAAGACGGTTGAACTCTTGGACTACTTACCGATAAATTTTAATAATACACTTAGCTTATACAGATAATTCATCAGTACCTGTTTGTTAAATAATTGTTAAATAACTTATCTTATTTGAGGAGAAACAGCTTCATGGGTTTGTCATGCAAATTTTTTTAATTGTTTTGTAAACAAATTTATTCATTTGATAACAAGAGGGGGACTACTTACTGATAAATTTTACTGATACGCTTATCTTATACAGATAATACATCAGTACCTGTTTGTCACCAAAAATGTAGCACGTCCAGAATCTCTGAGCATTTTAAGCATGGGAACTATTGAGGTGTCTTCATTGATATACCTAATATTTTAAATTTAAGAAGAAAAACGACCAGATCAGAATAATTTCATCCGGAGTCCAAAGATAACTATGAAAGTTAAAGAGCTTAAATTTCATAACGAAACTGTTGTTTAACTAAGAAAGATCTCAGATAACCCAAAAAGAAAAGATGTACATTTTTACATTATGAAGTGCTGGTGATTTTACATTCATACCTTTTGGGATTTATAGCAACCTTTTGCTTCAACGTTCCATCTCGGTGGCACAAATCTACTGCATCTCGAACATCTTTGTACAGACTAGCATAACTGAAAGGACAATTCATAACAAACATTGTACAGTGCACATTTGTTTCTGTTTTACACCATCTATGATTTTCTAACATTGAACGGGGAAAAAAATGTTATGGCCACTGCACAAAACACATTTATTTTACCTGCCTAATATCAATGTGGAAAAACAATCTCTATCTATTTATTTCCCTTAAATTTCACATACAGGTTTAACAGCAGTAACCGTAACATTTCAATGGTTTCTAAGGATGTTGAAATCAACATTAATTAATGGTACTATTCTAGATATGCCCATAAAGAAGCCTACCTCTTCCTGGAAGCTAATATACGGTCCTAAATGGTAACCTAAAAAAGATATTCTTCATGAAGCCAATCAAGTTTGTCTCCAATTTCAAAGGTATAAAATTAATAATTACCTTAATCCTAGTATGTAATTGATCTTTAAAATTGCAGGTGCATAGACTTCTTGATAGACAAAAACTCATGCAAGCAATAATAGGACTTACTCAACATGCTCTGGAATCTTTCCAGGATTTTTGTCCTTAAAATCAACCAGTTGAGCAAATAAGTAGGCTTCCGCAAGTGAAAAGAGCGTATCAATTAGAGCATAGTCTGGTCCATCAAAAGAATCGTATACTAGAGTATTTGCATAGGTTTCAACTTTATCTTCTTTTGACAACTCTTGAAATCCATGATAAGCTACTTTCACATACTTGTGGCGATCCATCTAAATACATGAAGTAACAAAACCAGCAATATAACAATCAAACAGAAATTTCAAAAAGGAGATAAAAGTTTTCCTTGCAACCCCCTTATATTTTTTTCCCTGGTAAGAGTGGAAGCATAAAACATTTGTTCAATCTTAACCTTCAAGATGTTGCCTCTCTTTTTGTCAAGAACCAAGCCCCTAACCATGTAATTTGAGTTAAATGACCAATTCAGCAACTGCAGAAAAGAAAAGTTCTTTTAGCCAAGATACTAGCTACACGATGTAAGATTGACTATGTCAACCTACAAACAAACTGGTAACAAAAAGTATCCTTTATGAGAGGGTTGGTGGATCAAAAGTTAACCAAAAAGGAGTAAATAAACCCCCAAGTTAAAACAAATTTTTTTTATCATAATTAACACAGGAAAAGAATAAAAATAATTAAATACGGTAATAATTATTACAAGATTAACCGTACAAACCTCACTAGGGTATTTCAAATCATAAACCAGCTTTTCAACGGTGTGTTGATAAGCAAGAGATTCAAAAGTTTCAGGAATGTATTGCGCCAAAGTATAATCCATGTCAAATCCCACAGCAACAATGCTTTTCATATTCAGTGGCCGGTTACAGAATATCTGCTTGCCTATATCAGTTTTAGGTCCAAAATCAGGAGATGATGACCACGCTTGTCCTTTGGCACTATCACTGCCAGGAAAATCCATTGTGGTCTGGTCATGTGCACCAATTCCACAGGTTCCATCCATTGAAAATTGAGCAAGCAATTGATTAGCTCCTGAGAGATTTTATCAACGACAAAAAATTAGATTCCAGTAGTAATTAGAAATGACTTTGGTACATATAACAATAAAGCAGTGTATTGATGACAGTGAAGTTTTAGACTGGATACAGTAAATATAGATCAAGTTCCTTAACTTTCACCAAATTTGTCCAAAATCTATACAGAAATGTGCATTTACTACCTGGTTTTCTCAACATTGAACATGTAAAAATGATTTCATTGTACCATAAACACCTTCCAGACCACGAACGGGACAATCTGTGGTTCCCTTCGCATTAAAACTGCAACGTGTTAATAATGCAGAGGTATACATTTGTGTTTACACGATACGAGAGGCACAAGGCCTCTGCTCCATCTAGATAGGTTTCAAAATTACAGCATATAAATGCGGATTCTGAATCACGGAACCATTATTGCGCTTTCTAACGATAAAGTAAAACAGATATTTGATCTAACAGCGTAAAAATAAAGCAAAAGAGAAAAAAAAGTAGTAACAGCAATCCCTTCCTTGAACAAGATTCTTGTTCAGCCTTTGTTCAGAATCAGTCAATCAGATTCAGAAATTTTCGTCGGCTACTAAAAACTCAAGCTCTCAATTGAATTATTCCACTAAGTTCACTACTATCAAACATTCCGCCATATTTCACTCCGGAAAATTCAACAACGAACTAAACTTGAACAAATGACTCGCTCAAACGACGAAAACAACTACGATTAATAAAGAGAATGTGAAAGACTTGGAGAACAGAAGAAAACACGAACCTGCGGATACGAAGCGAGACGATGCGAGGAAAGAGAAGATTCCAGAAGCAAAGGGAACGCGAGAAGAGGAAGGAAGAGGAAGAAGAGGAGTAGAGTTAGGGAGAGGAAATGAAACGAAACGGCGTGGAATTGGCATCCTGTTCCTGCATTAAATACGACAAGAAAACAAGATTGGGATTGCTGCAAAACAAGCGTGCGTTGGAAGGAGGTATCGTATTGCAACTCAGCAATGCAGTTTCACAATAGCATTTATTTCTAACCATTTACAACTTTTCGCTTAATTGGAAGGTACCGCGTGCTAGCAAAGGAAATGCCTTATCTCTTCCCTTCCTTTGTGCTTCATAAGTGTTTCCCATTTTTTAAACTAATTAATATAATAGTATTTGTGCTCTACTATTCACAGCAAAAAACTTAATAAAACCATAGTTTGAAATGGATTGGGGAGTCTGTTGGTTTGGTTTGGGTGGGGGGGAATGGAAAATGTGAGTGGAGGGGAAGGGGAAGTGCCACGTGGATAGCGCTCACTCTTCTTCTTATGTCTCCTTTAGCAACAGAAGCTTTGTCTCATACGGCACAGAAGAAAGAAGCATGTGCTAACAATCCTGCGTTTCCCTCAACTCCCGCCACCTTCACTCTCGTTCACCATTTCGTACAGGAATATTATAAAGCTTAAGCGATAACCATCCAATTTGCTATCTGAAAAAATAATATTCTATCCAATTTCATCTTTTCAAATATTAAATAATTCTTTAAAATTATTATGTCAGATATTTTATTTATTTTTATCTGTTTTTAATATCATATTAGTCTCCAAAATCAAGCATATATCAGTTTAATTTCTAAAAAACTATTAATGTGTTTAAATTTATTATAAAAATACTAATTAAATATACAAAATACCAAACTGTTCCATATTTAAAATCTCGATGAACTGTTTATTTATTGATTTTTTTTCTCTCAGAAGGCTAAATTGAGTCAAATAGTTTTTTCAGGAATGGTATTTACTCAAAATTTTAGCTTTTATTTAATATATTCAATGTATTTAATGACATGCTTTTTAAAAAAATATTTAATGATATTAACTAAGCATAATTTTTTAAATATATATAAAAAATTAATTATTAAAATTACATGACAACATATCTATTTGTTAATTGTTATTTGAGAAAAATTACTAAAAATTAAATTTTAATTAAAAAATTATTAAAAGGTGTTTAAGATTTAATTAGAATTAATAAGTTTTATATATATATATATATATATATATATATATTATGTGTAACAGTCAAATTTCAATTTAAAATTGATTATTGAAAACAAAATAAATAAAATCTAACAAAAAAATCTTAGTAATTTATAATATAAAGTACTCAAATTTTAACTTATTCAAGAAACATAATTTCTTTTATTATTGAAATAATATGAATTTAAATTTTTTTGTATGAAATTAAACCTCAACATAGATGAATAGTGTTTTTTTTAAAAAAAATTTAATTAAAAAATATTTTCCAATCCTTAAAAATAATAATTCCAAGACACACTAAATAATTGCAATTTAAAAAATCTATAAATTCTTTAAATTTAACTTTTTTAAAATTTACTGTAACTTACTTTAATTTTTGAATGTTGTAGGTTATTTTTTTCATTGATTTTTACTAACCAGATTAAGAAGCTTTTTTTATCGTATATAAATCAATAAAACAAGAAAAATAAAGTTGCTATCGAGCCTACTAAAACCTATAGTATTCTCTAAAATGTAGGAGCTCAATTGAGTGAGTAAAAATCCTAAATAAAAAATATAAATTCTGAAGAGACACTAAACTTAGCAAGCTAATTAGCATTAAAATTACCTTCTCTAAGAATGTGGACAAAGGTAATAGACCAATCATACGAGATGAATTTTGGATTAGCAATCACTGGTGGCACGTAAGGATGAAGGTCATGGACATCGTTCTAAACAAAAGGGATCACATTTTTATAACTGCAAATTAGCTTTCTAAATCCTGAATTCAATTAGGTGTTATTGCTAAGTAACGTTGTTAAATAAATTAATTTTAACTAATTTAGCTTTAATTTACGTAATTTAAAGCTAAAAAGTATATCATATACAAAATTAACAACAAAAAGTAATAACAACTAAAATATTATTATTATAAAATTTTTATGTTTTATTTATTTATTTTTATATAATTATTTTAAAAATATTATAAATAATAAATACTTTTAAAGTCAAAATAGGGAAAAAAAACTAACATTAAAAAGTAATAGTAACTAAATTTATTAAGCATTTATTATTAAAATGTTCAAAAAAATTTATTTAAATAAAATTTAATATATTAAAAAAATAAATATAATATTATTATTATAAAAATTATAAATATATAATATTTAATATTATAAAATTTATGGAAGTAAAAAAAAACTTATAAACTTAATAAAAATTAATAAGTATTTGTAAATTTAAATTGTATTTCATCTTAATTTCATAAAATTTATTATTTTTTAAGATATTTTTGTATATTTAAAATATTATTTTTAATTAATTTTAAATAATATAATTTAATAAAAATAAACATACGTGTCTTTTATTAAAACAATAACACAATATCTATTAATTATTTTATAAAAAGAAAGTGAGTTAACTCAATTCTAACTATAACCCTAATTTTAAGGTATCACTGCTAACACATTTATGAGATTGAATTAAACATATTGAGCTAACTCAAATCTTTACGGAATGTAACATTAGATCTATAATAAGCTTTGAACACAAAAAATTTAAAATTTTTTATATAATAAACTTGTAATTAAATTTTATATTTAGACACCATATGAATCAATATTTTATCAAAATTTTATTGATAAAAATTTACTATAGATTAATTTATAAGAAGAGAGTATGACCAAAATATTTTGGTTTTTATATTTATTTTTGTAAGCATAATTATAAGTTGTGTATCATAATTCATACATGCTAATTTAAATAGATAAATATTATATTATTTAATCTAAATTATATTTATTATAATTTATTATAATCAATACTATTTATTCAACAAATTTAATTGATTCAACAAATGTTATAGTTAAATTAAGAGTGGGTATGAATTAGATTTGTACAAAATCAAATTAAATTTATTTTAAATTTAATTATATAGATTTGATTTTAAATTAATCTAATTTATTTTTTTCAAAACCAGTTTAAATTTAATTTTAAAATTTGAATTTGATTTAAAATCAGATTTAAATCTAATAAAATATATTATAAATTATTTTTATATTATTATTAAATTATTATATTAAAAATATAAATTTCATAATAATTAATATAAAATTATATATGCATATTTTTTAATAAATTATTAATATAATTTTTTTACATTTATATTGTATTAAAATTAAATTTATATTTTTTACTTTGTATTATCTATTCACTGTATAAAAATTAATTATATAAATTAAATTTTAAACTAATTAATTTTTGTTTCTCTTAAAATTGGTTTTAAATTTTATATTTGATTTAAAATCTGTTTAAAACCTGATTTTAGTTAAAAACCAGTTTTAAATCTAATGGTTTATGTTAAGTTAGTTTTAAATTAAATTTTTAAGGAAAATTAATTTTCAATACATTTATAAATTTAATTTTTAATATAAAACTATTTTGTTGTATTGCACCATTGCATTAAATTAGTGCATTTTAAAAAGATTTTAATAATATTTATTAATTATATTATAAAATATATTATTTTTAATATTTTCATTAAACAAAATTGAAGATGAAAGTTTAATTAAAATTTATAAAAAAATATTAATATTAAATAAAGATAAAATTATTTTTATAATATTTTTAAAATTAAAAACATTAATTTAAATACAAAAATAATAATAGTTATTAATTCAAAATATTTGTTATAATTTTATATCTTTAATATAATAATTATATTTTAAAAAATATTATTTTAAATATTTAATCTTAATTATAAGAATTAAAGTTAAAAATATATTATTTCTAAAATATAGTCATAAACAAATTTTGTAAAATATTAGTCATAAATTTTTGTAAAATGTAAAAAAAATATCAATAAAAAATATATCATGAAGGTCTAATAAGTTAGGACATGAAAAAATATCTCTATGTGCAATATAGATTTGGATAAAAAAAATCTAATTTTAGAAAATAAATTGAAAATATTAAAACGGTTACAAAAATATGATGGATAAAAAAACTAATTTAATATAAATCTAATTTTTTAAAATCAATTTAACATTATTATAGATTGGACTTGCACAATTGGAATTTTTGCCCAATCTTAAGTCCAATAATCGTAGCTGTAACAATTATAACAAAAATTAAAAAAAATATTTCTTTTTAATTGGCAACTATAAAAAAACAAAAAAAAGACTTCTCTTTTATACATATATTATGACTTAGGGTTAAATTAAACTCATTTTTTAAAAAATAAAATAAAATTAAAGCTATGTGAAGTAAGTTGTTGAAGGGGGATAGCCCATATTAACCACCCTTGTATTAAAGATGGTAAAAAAAAAAATACAGAGCAATTGATCTAAGAAACAAAGTAGAAGGGGTGAAAAAAACCAATTTGAGTATCTTGAAGAATAATTGAAATTTTATTCAGAATTGCTCAATCTTCCATACAATATCAGAAAACATTTTCATTTTGTAGATCCTTTAGAAAATCCAAGGAAAGAACACGTCATTAGTACTTTGCAACTAGGAGGAAACCACCGAGTGCTAGTGAGATAGGGTGTCTGGGTCACCAATGAAATGAAAGGTGCTTTCAAACTTGGATGGAATGGAAAAAATCTCAAAGACAATACAGAATGGCCTCCTAAAAAACAAAACACCTACAACAAAAATAATCAAAATTAATGTGTTAAAAAATATTTGATATTTTATAATAGTTGCAATGCCAAGTTGAAAGGACGAACAAGTCACTCTTAATTCAAATAGAAACCTACTACATTTATGTTCGCCTGAATACCAATATATTAGAAAGAATCGTCCAGAAAATAATTTGTAATATTACATTTAACCTCTTTTGGTAAAGAAGTAGAAAGTTGATTAAAGTGTCATGTCAATCATGAAAAAAAAAATGACATCCAAGGGAGATGAGAATCACTAATATGAACATACTTAACAAGATTACAATGACAATCTGTTTAAAGTCATTCTCATACCAAAAAGATAACAGTCCTTTGTGAATTTTGATTTTAAAGTCTTTCTTAAAGAAAGAGAAGTCTTTTTAGATTTTACATTAATACTCTCTTTTAAAAATTAGTTTTAACTAAATTATTGCCTTATCCAACCTTTATCAGTATTTTTTTTATGCAAATAAATAATGACAGAAAATATAAAATTCATTTTTTTTTCATTTTCTCAGCAGCAAAAAGGAGAGAGTTGTTCTTGCACTTATATATATAATTTTTTATTGCACGCTTCATCAATAATATTTATCATATAAAGTTTCCAGTTTTTTAAAGTTAGTCGACTAATAAAAGTGCAAATAAAAAAAAAAGTGAATTCATTTTGAGATAACTTGGTCTCTAAATTTAATACAAGTTAATTTGAAAATTTGTGGACTCATACTATGTTAATCTTTTTCAACCACACAGCCCATACTCAATGATAATTCTATAAATTTGTGCAATACACATGAAGTCAAAGAGATCGAGCCTAGGTCCTCAATCTTAGATTGGGAAGCAATTAACTTGCTGAAATAATAATAAAAATTTAAAATTTGAGCAAGTAAAATATACACTACCAATTTAGGAGTTTGTTCTAAAAGAAAAAAAAAAAAGTATTCATAGTTATTACAGTTGATTAAGTGCTGACTCAAGTAAAACCTACCGTCCCTGCATCTATCCTCAAAAGGATCGAACCTCCGAGGAACATGACCTCTGCCAAACCATGATACCCCAACCGTAGATGCTACTCCAACCCCATTTGTCTCCTTCACTTCTTCTCTCTAACGTAGCCATTCACACCTTTCTTTTTTAAATTTATTTATTTATTAATTTATTTACTTTCCCATTCGTCACTTGGAAATAGACATTTCTCCGATAAAGGCAACAACATCACAACCTAAAGCTGCTTCACTTCTCAGATTTGATTCAACCCAATTCAGAACAAAGTGTTATCATTAATTCCCACTTATTCTTCAGTCTTCACACTTTCTCCTTTTCAGTCTTTAGATCAGATGCGCTTCAAAAAGGTAGTGTTAGTTCAAACTTGAAACCGCTTATAAACATTGATTATTGAATTTCAAAGTGAAATATGGCAATAGCTCGGTTAGTTCGGCAAGCAAAACGACCTTATGGATTGTGGGTGAAGATGACAGCTGTTACTATGTTGGGTCTTTGCTTTATCTTTGTTTGGGCAGTGTTTTCTTCTTCATCATCTTCTGTCACTTCTCAAAGGGAAAGCTTTGAAGACATTGCAGAACCAGTGTCCTCTTCTAGGCACCATAAACCAGAAAAGAGAGAGGGTAGTGGCAACAAGTTGAAAGATGAATTTCATAGTGGCAAAAAGACTAATGGATCTTCTTCTGCCACGCGTCCTCACCCTGAACATAAAGGAAGGGACAAGAAGAACGAGAAGAAAAGGGTGCATAAGGAAGATAAAGAGAAACACAATAAAGGGTCAGATGATTCTCAACTCAATGGTCAAGAAGAGAAAGATAAGGGTGAAGAAGAGGTGGCGGGGGAGGGTGATGAAGAAAGATTGGAATTGGATCGTGAGAGTGAAGTGGATGTGGATGCGGATGTTGATGCAGGCAATGATTTGGCTGAATCTGTGGATCAGGATTCTGAGACGTTGGAAGATGGAAGTGTGGAAGAGGAGTTCAAGAAAACAAGCAAGGGAAAGGTGAAAGGACCCTTGTTTGATCCAAATGCTAGCTATAGGTGGAAATTGTGTAGCACTAGGAGCAAGCATAATTACATTCCTTGCATTGATATTGAAGTTGGTGGTGGAAAGGTGCCCAGCTACCGTCACACGGAGAGGAGTTGTCCAAGGACACCCGTGATGTGCCTGGTTCCTCTTCCTCATGAAGGGTATGAGTCTCCATTGCCTTGGCCTGAGAGCAAACTGAAGGTATATGAAAATGTAGATAAGCTTGAATGAATGTTGGTGTGTTGCTTCTTTGTTTTCTCATGGTGACATCTTGTGTCAGTGCAGATATTGTATAAGAATGTCGCACACCCTAAGCTAGCTGCATATATAAAAAGACATAGTTGGTTGATGGAGTCTGGAGAGTACCTTACTTTTCCCCAAAACCAATCCGAGTTCAAGGGAGGGATTCATCACTATCTTGAGTCCATTGAAGAGGTAAGTTTATTAAAGGGTGTACTATGTTTGGTACTTAAGCATATTGACAAAAAAATTGATGCACCTATGAAAGCAATAGGAGGACTGCTGGAGTTTTATTTCTCAAACATGATAAACTTGGAATTACCTTAATAACATTAGAGATTAACTTGTTAGTAGTTTGATCAATTGATTTTTTTCTCCCATTTTCATTATACCTTGGATACTCTGTGAGTAGAAATTGATGAATTGAGGGAACTTACCACTTATAGTAGGTCTCTTCTTTTAGCACGACATTTTAATTTTGCATCATAAAAATATATGCCAAATACTATGGCAACACCGTGCTGCCATTGTCCCTGACTCACTGTTGCTCTATTTACTTAGGTCTGAACCTCTCCTCAAATGCAAAGCTGGTCATGTTCCTGCATACCTGCATAACTAATACCAATTGTCATGAGTCATGACCTTTTGCTTTGCAATTTTTTTTTATCTAAAACATGGAAATAAAAAAAATTAATTTCATGTATTGCCAGTGTCAGGGACATTGGTTAATAATAGATAAGTTGAGTTTCCCAAACAAAATCTACTTGGATACAATAGGGTAAAATTTCTAGGATTGTCTTGTTATGGTTTGTTCATTAAGTTTTTGAATAGTTTTGGGTTTTCTTTGCTACAACTATTTTCAGTGCTTGGTTTTATTTGTACTATTATACATTTCTTTCATTTTTTCTATAATTGCATTGTGAGCATAATATTGATGTTGATTTATATTAGCTAAAATGATAAGTTTCAACTTCATAGAATAAATCTTTTTTACTATTTATTGCTGTCATATTGGAAGCATTTTGAAACTCGTTCTGAATTTCATAGATGGTACCAGACATTGAATGGGGTAAAAATATTCGTGTTGTCCTGGACATTGGATGTACAGATTCGAGCTTTGCAGCTACTCTCCTTGATAAGGAGGTTTTAACATTATCACTAGGCTTAAAGACTGATCTAGTGGACTTAGCTCAGGTGGCGCTTGAGCGGGGTTTCCCAGCAGTGGTTAGTCCCTTTAGTAGAAGGAGGCTTCCTTTTCCAAGTCAAATTTTTGATGTTATACATTGTGGGGGTTGCAGCATACCTTGGCATTCCAATGGTTTGTGCCCCTGTCTTCAGTTTCTTATGTTTGGAAAAAAATTATCCAAATTGTAATTATCTTGTTAGTAGAATATCTTGAATTTGGCCAATTTTTCAGGTGGTAAGCTTCTATTAGAGATGAATCGGATTCTAAGACCTGGTGGATACTTTCTTATGTCAACTAAACATGACAGCATTGAAGAAGAAGAAGGTTGGTCTCACTTTTGAATAAAAAATGCATTCGCAGATGAAATGAAGAAACTTTGACTATTAACATTCTATCTTTTTTACCCTCGGCTATTTAGTGTGGTTGTTATGAATTTATGATATTGTTGGCTTGATGCTATTTCTATTTACTTACCATCTGTTTGAGCAAAACTGAAACACGATATTCAATCGGGTTTATTAATGTTTTAAAATGGACCATTTCTTATCATGCCATCATGGTTCATTGGTATGATCACGGTTCAACCATGATCAAATTGGTAGTAATTATTTACATATTTCTAATATTGTGTGATATAAAATAAAATTCAGGTAAAATTTCAAATTAGCACATATATATAACTTTGACATTTAACCTTTATTTGGTTAAAAAAATTATTTTGTTTGAATTTAAAAAAAATCATGTTTGAAATTGGTTCTCTGTCGCAAGTTTTTACCAGTTTTGGACTTCTTCACCGATGTTGAAATCCACCACCCCAACCTCCCCGGTCCCCTGCCATTTTTACCATGGGTAAATGGACTGGAGACCAGATCGTTTCACTACTTTTCCAGTCAAACCAGCTGGTGGGGTGTATGTTTACTTATTGAAAGGGATGGTATTAATGCTATTTTATTAAAAAAAAAATGATACTGCAGTCTGTTTGAGATAATAACAGTGTGTAAACTAAGTCACTCTAGCCCAAAATCAAACAACCAAAGTGTGAAGACAAACAACAGGTTGAATTACTTCACTTAGTTTGTCTTGACTTGCTCATGGAAAGATACATAGAAATGATCAAATGAACTTTGAAATATTAAATTAATTGTGATACTTATTCTTCTAAAAAAATTTAACTTTGCCATTTCTGACTGTCTGATAACATTTCCATCTCTCATATTGTGTGTTAACATTTCTACTTCCATTTCATCCCTTCCTCAAATTTATGTTTGAGCAGTTTAGCATCTACTGGCCATGATACTGGATTGTCCATGCTGCTGTTGTAGTGCTGTCCATAGTTTGCAGTGTGTTTCATACAGTTTGTACTTAACCATTGAAGATCATATGTACATTGCCTTTTGGAAAACAATATAGAAATATATTATAAGATCTGGCAATGCTTTCTGTAGATATGAACCTTGCTCTGCAATTGAAATGCCACACATGTGACGATTACATATCTTTTCTTTTCCAGCCATGACCACGTTGACAGCATCTATTTGTTGGAATGTTCTGGCACATAAAAGTGATGATGTTGGTGAAGTTGGAGTTAAAATATATCAAAAGCCTGAAGGGAATGACATATACGAATTGAGGAGGAAGAAGATTCCACCACTTTGCAAAGAAAATGAAAATCCTGATGCAGCCTGGTATCCTGCTGTAATATTATTCTGCAAAATTGATACAACATATGCCAGTTTTAATTTTTAATAGTTGAATGTACATATGTCCTCACCAAATATTCTAATACTTGATTGTTGTTGTTGTAATGTACATGTCTATTTATCCTCAGCATGCAAACCTGATTTATGTTACTTTATGTTTGCATAACTTTTAGATCTGGTAATGATGTAAGTACACATTAGTATGGTAGTGACTTGTGAAGCCTTTGAATAGAATTGGATGACACTATGTATTATCGTTTGAGCTTCCAAACCAAAATGGTAAAAAAGATTATGATTGAAGTGCATTATGTTTAGATGCTTTGGATACTTCCAACTAAACTCATCATTTATGCTATATTATGGCTCTTCTATTATTTTGGGTGTCCGTCTATTTGTTTACTGCATTTAGCAGCTTGAGAATTACATGGTATGATTAATTCTTCTACTCAGCTTAATCTTATTTATTAGTTGGTAATTTTTCAATAATCTTTGAATAGGCATGTTCCAATGAAGACTTGTTTGCACGCCATTCCATCAGGAATCGAACAACATGGGGCAGAGTGGCCTGAGGAATGGCCCAAGAGGCTTGAATGTTATTCTGACTGGATGAACAACAGAGAGAAATTGGTTGCAGACACCAACCACTGGAATTCAATTGTTAATAAGTCATATCTCAATGGAATGGGCATTAACTGGACAAGTATTCGGAATGTAATGGACATGAAAGCCATCTATGGAGGGTATGCCAGCAATACAGCTTAACTTTGTTCTCAATTTCCAAGTCTTAGAGCTTGTAGATATATTATGGATAAGTTTGTTGCATCAATAAATGAGCTTCACTTGATACATATTTAATACACAAGTAATTTATGTTCATTACATTATTTCAAACAAATATTAGACACACAGGTAAAAATAAATTAATAATTCTCCTGTGGAAATACAGATTTGCTGCAGCTCTCTCTCAACAGAAGGTGTGGGTGATGAATGTAGTACCTGTTCATGCACCAGACACACTACCCATAATTTTTGAACGTGGGCTTATTGGTGTCTATCATGATTGGTGTGAGTCATTTGGCACTTATCCAAGAACATATGACCTATTGCATGCAGATCATTTGTTCTCTCGGCTCAAAAACAGGTATTACTGGACAATATATTACATTAGTGTATGCATTTTCTTTCTCTGGATGTTCTTCCATGACCATTATATGGTTAAGTCCTTGTGGATTATAGTGAAGTTAGAATCTCTACTTCCGTTTCTATTTATCTGTCTAGAGAGAAGAAATTACGCAGACCAAAAAATTCAAACATTAGTTAGAATTAATTGCT
This sequence comes from Abrus precatorius, assembly GCF_003935025.1. Classification (NCBI taxonomy): domain Eukaryota; kingdom Viridiplantae; phylum Streptophyta; class Magnoliopsida; order Fabales; family Fabaceae; genus Abrus; species Abrus precatorius. Next base: position 7,113,386 of record NW_020874428.1, on the reverse strand, counting down.
AAGCTTCTTAATTTACCCTTTATTAGTGGGTTTCTTTTAGACTCTTGGACTACTTACATAATATAAATATCAGTGAACGAAAAACAATTGAAGTTTTACATAGACAAATAAATAGACAAAAGTTTCTTCTCTCTCTGAACAGATAAATAGGAACAGAAGTATATATTGCATTTAGAGTGTTAACTACATGTTGAAGATCATTCCATGTTCCATTTAATTTGAGCAGTGTTTAGTTCTGCTTATTTTGAAGAAATAATAGCTTATTTTAGCCAGTTCTATGAGATATCATTTGATCAAAAGGTGATTTTTCTTTAAAAAAAAAATAAATATTTCCAAACATTCATGTTCTTGAAACAATTGTTTGCAGGTGCAAACAGCCAGTGTCCATTGTTGTTGAGATGGACCGTATATTACGGCCAGGAGGGTGGACAATTATACGTGACAAAGTTGAAATTCTAAATCCATTGGAGGAGATATTAAGAAGTATGCAGTGGGAAATTAGAATGACTTTCGCTCAGGATAAGGAGGGTATCATATGTGCACAGAAAACTATGTGGAGGCCTTAAGTCTCTATGATACGCATATTTTTTTCCCTTGTATAATAACATCAACCATAACCACAACCTCAATTGCCACTATGATTTTATTACCATGATCTTCCTTCAACGAGAAATGATATGAAGGAGATTTTAGCAGCATCCTTCATCTAACAAAGGCTTAATTACACTTTTAATCTATATTATAACAAATGTAGACTTTGATCTCTCGTTCAAATTTAATTCTCTAATTCTTTTAATTATTACAATTAATTTCTTACGGAAATTTTGTTTTACCTAAAACTCTTAATTCATCTTTTTTCTCAAATAATTATAAGTTTCTTTGCGATACAAAATTATTTAACTGGTTCAAAATATGAAAATTTGGTGAAATTTTTAAGAAATTTGTAAGTGCAGTTAGGGTTCTGATGAAAAAAAATTTGAAATGTTCTATTTGGTGAAATCTTGAATTTTGAATGGGAGAATAGTATATGGAGATCGAGTAGAGAGAATTTAGATATTTTGGACAGATAAAAATAAAAATTATAAAAAAAATTATATTTAATATTTAAAAAAATAAATTGTAGACAATATTTTTTAGTAAATTTTTCAGTTCTTAGGATTTGAGTTTAAGCATATAAAAACCATATTTTCTTATGGAACAAAAATATTTTATTACATTATATATATAAAAAGAGTGATAAATGTTTTTTCAAAATAAAATTTTATTTTTATTAGTTGTTTAAATTTAATGTTAAAAACTGAGATTAATATATTTTACACTAAATAGGAAATAGGAGCTTTTAATCCGGGATTAGAACTCACCATTTAATAGGTTTCAAATGCATTATACTTTTTTTCTTGTCAACGCATTATACTCAAAAATAAAAAAAATGTTAAAACAAGTATATACGAGACTTTATTTGATAGTTAATGCATTATTTTAATTGGGGAAACCAAACTAAAAGAATTATTAAATTAAAAAGTATCTTAAAAATGAATGTTCTAAATATATTAATTAAAAATTATTTAATATATTCTATTAAATATCTACAATTATTTAAAAAATTCATTATTATATTATTTATTTTTAATTTAACGTGATAAAGAAACTTTTTTTATAATTATTATAACGTTGGTTAGTATTTATTAATTTTTTTCTTACAATATATTTGAAAGTTGAGTTTTGAAATAAAAGAAAGGAAAGAATAAGTAATTTATTTTAAATTTAAAGAGTCATTAATATTTATAAAAAATAAAAATTAACTTATTAAATTTACACTTTTTTATGAGTGTTAAATTTAAACTAATATATTATTTTATAATTATTATTTGAAAAATTGACTTAAATAACATTTTAACTTGTAGAAATATTATGTCTGTTAGGTTTAATTCTTATAAAAATTTTATTTGACTTTAGTCTCTAAGATACTATATATATATATCTTTAACGAGGAACTAAAAATACGTATTTTTTTGTTAATTGAATAAAGTTTTTATATAAACAAAAACTTAAAAACATGATTTTTTAAGAGTTAAAATATTATTTAAACTTTAAAAATTTATAAAATTAACAAAAATCTCCCATTTCTTTTTATCTAAAACCTATCTCTCAAACACCATATTATATACAAAATACTGATTATTATTTTTTCGGAGGAGGAGGTTGATAACCCCCCTGCAATCTTACATATGGCAATCCTTGGTTTTACTGGCATTTTTCATGATACAAAAACAGAAAACAAAATAGTAATATATGAATGATAGTATTTCATGAAACAAAATAGTATAAATAAAGAACAGAAACTCAAATTTATTTCTCAAGAATAGTCACATAATAGATTAATCTCACCAAGCACCAAAATAACTAGTTTTTGCCTCCCAGAAAATTAACTAGAATCAAAATGATCTCACTCAGTTTTCCTAAATCTTGGTTATTTTTGTGGAGTGTGGATGGATCTGTGGGTGCCTTTGAGTCACATTCTTAAACACTGTTTTTTACAGTCTCAACATTAGACTTCATTCCATTGTAATCTCCAGAACTGCAAGAATTCTTAGCCTCTGTGAGATAAAGCAATATGTCAGTATAATCCATAGAACATGATGTATAATGTGATTTCAATTCAGGATTAGTAGTGTTTTGGATTAGATCGCCAATTAGGTTGAGGCTATAAAAAGCATGAGCGTGTGCCAAGTTGATGGTATATTGAGAAAGGCTAATGAGATCTGTGGCTGGTGCAGATTTCAAAACATTGGTACAATAATAAGGATCTCTATATTTTGAGCAAATATCAGCTATTGGCACTATTCTCATTAAATCAAAGGAAAAAACACAAGTAAGAAAAAGTAAAAGCAAAAAAGAAGGGATATGTGAGGCTTTGAGAAAATAATATGCCATGATCTTTTTTCTTAGTTTTCACTTCACCATGAGCTGTCTTAACTATAAATAGAAGAGTTTGTAAGAAATATATATATATAGTCTTTCTATAAGCTATGTTATTCTATGTTATTGGCACAAAAGATTTTTCATTATTAAAAAAATATGGTAAGATTGTACACATGCATGTATTTAAATAAATAAATAAATTTTATGGCATGATGTGCGTATAATCATACTTGAATAAATATTAAATAATTGATACTATATCTATATACATGGTATTATATATAGATTTTTCTTATTTCTCACCGTTTTTTATGAATATGAATTTCAATTTATTAAATTTAAGGATAAAACAAAAAATGATTCACTTTAATTATACTCAAAAAGATTTTTTTAAACAAATTTATTTGCTCATTTAAGTATAGCAATTTCAAAAAACAAAAAATATGTTTAATTTTTCATCTAAATTCGATCTGAGCTGTACATCTAGATACAGTGGATGAGTCAACCACTGGAAATCAAACATACCTAAACATTGCAGATTTATTCATTAAAATAAAATTGGATAAATTTTTTAAATACTCAATATATTTAACTTTTAATATTCAGCGAATATTAATATTTTTTAAAATGAAAATTTATTAATTATTAAATAAATAAATAAAATTATTATACTTTATTCATTTAAGCTTTAAAGTTAATATTTAATTTTAATTTAATATAGCAGTTTAAATTATGTCAGTTAATAAAGAATTAAGAAATAAATTTAATTTTCTCATTTTTATTAAAAATGTCATCTGTTTTTTTTTTATCATACATCTTATCTCTTCTCATTAATCAATTACTTTTTTATTTTAATAAAAATATAACTTATAGACACAGTATTGTATTCAAAAAGGTATAAATGTCAAAAACTATATATATATATATAGTGATAAAACAAAAAGATTAAAAGATACTCTAACATTAAAAATAAAATTCTTGTTATTAACTAAAAGAATTATGAAAGAGTATTTGAAAATAATATGAATTTTGAAAAAAATAATTTATATAAGATTAAAAATATATAATTATTAAAATTTTTGAATAAGTGCTGTAAATAATAAATTAAGTATTATAAATTTTATAAATATAAATATTTATATAAAATTTAAATTTTATACAAAATAATAATGACAATTTTTATAAATAAGAGTATACTTATTTATTAAAAAGTTGAAAGTTTATTTAAGCTAATAAAGAAATTAGTAGAAACATTAAAATAAGTATTCGCATAAAATTTACAAGTTTATATAAAATAATAAAAAATGTTAAAAGTAATAAATTTGATCTTCAAGATTTAAAATCAAATTAAAAAAGTATGTAAACAATGAAATTAGTAATAATTTACAAATCTCAAACAATTTAAATTTTAATATATATATATATATATATATATATATATATATATATATATAACGATGTGTAAAAAAAAATAGCTTTAATAAATGATTCATTCTCATGTAGTAAATTTTTATTTATATTATAAATGTTGATTATAATAAAATAAGTTATTATGAAAAGCAATAAATATTTTTAAGAAAAATAAAAAAGCTAGCAATAAATTTAAAAATAGTATCAATTAATTTTAAAAAAGTAAATGAAAAATTGAATTTATACATACACATAAAAATTGAACTTATAGCAACAAATCTATATAAATAATTCATACATGAACATTAAAATTGAATTTAGTAAGAATACAGCCACCCCAAGAACAAATTTGGAAAAATATTCGAGCGACATTCTTTATCAAAATCATATTGTAGTACTTATTATCTAAATATTTCAAATTCACTTTCATAAAAAATAATTGTACAAAATAATGTTGAATTAAATTTAATTTACAAATGTTGCATCTAAACTTTTGGAGGTGATTGTATCTTCGATATTACCCGTATAGTCTCGTGGTGCCAAATAAAAACATAAAATCAAAGAAGCTGTATATAAAAGACAGTAGTACTAGTATTTCATGAAATAAATAGTGTCTAAAGAATGGTAAGTCAAATTTATTATTCAATAATAGATGTAGAAACAAATTAATCAGTAGGCACCAAAATAACTAGTTTTTCCTTGCTAGAAAATCAGCTAGAATCATAATGATATTGCTCATTTTTTCTGAATCTTGATTATTTTCTGGGAGTGTGGATGGATCTACTGGTGGCTTTGAGTCACACTCTTGAACATCTTTTATCACAGTCGCAGCATTAGACTTCATTCCATTGTAATCTCCAGAACTGCAAGTCTCTTTAGCTTGTGAGAGACAAAGCAAGACATCATTATAATTCATAGAACATGATGTATAATGTGATTTCAACTGAGGATCAGTAGTGTTTTGGATAAGATCGTGAATTGAAGTGAGGCTATCAAAAGCATGAACGTGTGCTGAGTTAATGGTATACTGTGAAAGGCTAATAAGATCTGTGGCTGGTGCAGATTTCAAAATATTGGCACAATAGGAAGGATCACTAAATTTTGAGCAAATGTCATCTATTGGCACGACTCTCGTTGAATCAAAGGAACTAACATAAGAAACAAAAAGAAGAAGAAGAAAAAAGGAAGAGATGTGTGAGGATTTGAGAAAATAATATGCCATGATATTTCTTTTTAGTTTCTCTTTCACCAAGAGTTTTTGAAACTAACAATACAAGTTTATAGCAATATATAGACATATATATAGTGCTTGTACAAGATACAGTCCCAGCACAAAAGGTTTTTTCATCGTACAGTTGATAATGTTTATAATAATTAAAATAAAACAAAATAGGGTTTAGCCAACCAAATTTTTCGTTGGTAAAATTTTGGTAACTAAATAAAAAAGAAAATTTTAGTGAACAATCTTTGATTAGACAGAAAATATTTTTTATTTTTTAAACAGGAAAGAATTTTAAATTTGTAGGGTAAATGTTTATTTATTCAAAAAATATAAGTTTGGAAAGATAAAAAATATTTTTTCAAATTTGTGAAAAATGATTATTAAAAAATTTAAGAAGATATTTTAATTTTCAAAAGATTAATTTTTGAATTTGGAAATGAAACATATTTTAATGATTGACAGAATATATCTTTTTAATTTTTTAAATAAAAATATTCTTTTTGGAAAAATTGTGTTCTAAAAAATGATTATTTGAAAAAAAATATTATTTAATTTTTAGAAGATTTTTTAATTTTTCTATATATTAAAAATGACTAATTTTAGATATGGAAAATAAATATTTTTAGATTATAAATAAAATTTGTTTTGAAAAGAAAATATTTTAAAAATTTTTAAATAGGAAATCTTTATTTCATTTTAGATATTCACTTAAACATTTTTTTATGGGTAGTTAGTAACACACAAAAATTTAATTTTTTCATACGAAAATTATAACATCTTCATGCAATGATAACAGTAAAACTTACAACAATAATACAAACAAATACAAAAAGAGTAACTGATATAAGATGTTAATATTCTTTTCATAATAATAATAATAATAATAATAATATTATTATTATTATTATGAATTATGAATGACCCAAAAAATATGCTCACAAAAACTTCCCAAAATATTAACTTTAAAATTTCTAATTAATCTATCTTAATAGTATAAATTTGAATCTATATTTAATGCTTAATTTTATTAGTGATTTAAATTGTAAATGTTGATACATACATTGCATTAAGTTAAAGATATATTATTTTTTAAGATAAACAAAATTTTCATATCACTATAAATTTAATTAATATTAATTGAAATTCAATTTTTAAATTTTAATATTCAGTATCTTAAAAGATATTGTATTTTAATTTTAATAATTTATTTTAGTATTTTTTTTATTTAATATTAAGAAATTTAGTTTTTAATTTATTATTTTAAATATAATAAGATTTTCATGATTAGTAATATAAATATTTTTTAATTTTAATTATAAAATTAAAATACACAACTTCCTAAATTTATAATTATAAATTATTTTAAAGTAATAATAATCAAAAGCCTCTTTTATACTAATAATAATTAGCAATAATTAAATTTAATTTCAAATTATAAATAATTTTGTGATAATTAAAATCAATCTCAAATTATAAGTAATTTAGTAATAATTAAAATCAATCTCTTATAACTAATTTAGTGATTAATGATTAGAATAAATAAGTAAAGACATAATAAATATATTAATGATGGGATTAATAATATTTAATGTTATTATATAATTTTTATCCATTAAATTTTATGATTTTTATAAAAATTATTATATATAATTTTTTTAAAAAATCTTTGCATGTGTGTTAAAATTGGTTGATGTAATCAATTCTTAGGTTACTAATTTGTTATGATTATATTAAAACTTAAATTATAAAATTTAGAAAATAGTATGTATTTATAATGAAAATTTATTAGTGATGAATTTGTTCTTTAATTGATAAAATCTATTAAATTTAAAATACATGTAGATAGATAGATAGTTTTTGCGTTATGAATTGTATATGTTCAAGTTGAATGTTTAATTTGGAAAAAAAAAAATTACAATTTTCCTGCCCTTTTCTTAGAATTAGTGTGAACGTCATTGTACAATAAGATTGAAAAAGGTTTAAAATTTTGTAAAGGATCAAACAGCCAGAAACATATACGATATATTTTATATTTTAGTTTTAGTCAATCATACATTAATCAAATTTTAGGGGTTAAAATGTGTTTGTTTTAATCACTTTATCATCAAATAGTAAAACAGGATCACAAGCATTTTGTGTGTTATAATAATATATAATTTTTCCCATTACACGTGTAATTTTTATTAATTAAAGTAAAATTTATGATACTTTTCATAATTGAAGAGTTTTAACACTCTCCCTTACACGTAGATTAATCATCGTTGTCATTAATTTTATGTTAATAATAATAAATTAGTGATTTAATTAAAAAAACATTAACACTTCTAATATTTAAGACATTATATGAATCACAAAATTATCTAAAAAAGCCTTTCAAGTAATAAGTAACATAATAAACATTTATTATTAATTGTGTTTTTAAGTCTTTATAAAAAGGTACTGTAAAACTTGAAACTTTGTTGATTTTTAATTTTCTTCTTTAATGTTTTTTTATTTCAATATATTAAATCCTCGTTTTACCATTTAAACTTTAGTTCATCTAATTAAGAGACTAGTGCTAGGCAACAAACCAAAAAGTATTGCATAATATGTTTTCATAGGATTAACTTCAGTAGAAGTCTAGTGCGTTTAAATCTAATAAACCACAAAGTACTCCTATAAGATTTTGCTAAGTTTTTTTTTCATTAAATTAAAATTCCATTCAAATATTATATTAATTATCACATCGAATAATTTAGTGATTATCTTGTCATGATCAATAAAATAATGTCATAATAATTTTTAAGTATAGTCATAATTGAATTTTGCACCCATAAATTATATAACATTTTATTTTTATGATAAAAAGGAAGTAACTTATTTTATTGAATTTGATCAAGTGATTTTTCTCATGATATTACACAGCTTATTTTGTTAATATGTGTTATCTTGATCAGTTAAATTACTTAAATTATTATTATTATTATTATTATTATTATTATATTATTATTATTATTATAAAGAATATATTTACTCTTTTTTTTAGGAGCAAGAAGTCCTAGACTTGGTTAAAAGTTCATCGATGCTTTCTTTCAGAATGTATTTTTCTCATTTTTATATCAATTTCTCCTTTATTTAGAATATGTTAATTTATTTTATAATTGAAATATTTTATCCTTTGTATTTATATGAAATATGTTCATTTGACAGATGGAGTTTTATACTTTTTCATTTTATATTATAATTAATGTAACGATGCCATGAATTATATATTGATTTTAATATATGGAATTATGATAGGACACTATCTTGTATATTGATTTTGCTTCTTTCGATGTATTTTTCCGTCATTTTTATGATTTTGGAGTATTATTTTTAAAATTATATACAAGTTTTGTTAAATTAAAAATAAAAGAAAATAAAAAAATTACACATTTATAGTAATGACCGAAAGCGTAGTTATAATTTAATCAAATTTGTAACCACCAATTGGTTGATACCATTTAGCGACTTAATTTGTGGTGGTCGACGATTTAGTTATAATTTAACTACTGAATTTGCAATTACTTTTATGATTATAATTTAGTGACCGATTTTGTTATCAATTTGCTCATTAAAATTATTGACTTAATTTGTAATCGATTTGGTCATCAATATTTAGTAACTAATTTGGTTATTAATTACAAACGTTCGTCTTGGTCACTTATCTTATTTTGTAACTAAAATTAATGATTAGTATTTTTTAGTAAAATCTACCCTACTTTTTATAATTGAGAAAATTTGGTATCTCTTATTCATGTAAAATAATTTTGACAATTAATTTTATATTAATAAATAATTGAATTAATAATTTAGTTGAAAAAATATTAATACTCTTCTATCTTTAAATAAAATATAAAATGCTCTTATAAGTTTATAGGTATCACAAAAAATATATTTTTTTGTCATTGAATTCAAAATTTAACAACCGATCATGTTTTCAATAGTTAAATTATTTTTTAATAAACTTTTCGGTCACTGCTTCAATTTGGTTGTTAATTTAATTGTTAATTTATTTAATCAGTGAATTTTCACTATTAGTGACTAAATTTATTGGTTGCTAAATATTTTTTTTCTTATCATGATTAAAAAATACGGTAAATCAAGATTAAAAAATTGATAGAATTAAAGAGGGTACCGTATTTTTTAATAAATAATTTTATTATGTAATACTTTATATAATCCTACAAACAATTTTTTATTTTTCACTTTTTTTATACTCATTTCAATTACATTTTAATTAAAGGATATAAAAAAGTACCCTCTTTACCCTCTTTAATTCTATCAAAAATATATTTCAATTAAAAAAATAATTTTCTTATTTAGGTGTACCAATTATGAAAGAAAAATATTTAAATTTAATTTTAAAAAATAAAAAACTAAATTGTATATTGATAGCTCATTTGGTGAAGACTTTTGAACAGTATTCTCTAACAGAATTTATAAATTAATATTGTTTGAGATAGGTAAAATTATTATAAATGACAAAAAAATTTCTTTAAGTATTTATTTAAATCTTGTTTAATTTTATAAAAAAAATATATTCAATAAATTAAGCCATACCAAGATAAGAACAATGATGTTCAAGTAACAACTTTAACAACTATACGTAGAAACATGTAACATCCTTAAATTTTTGTGATGTTCCTAAGTTTTATCATACTTTACATGTTCTGTTTTGGAGATTTTTTTTTTCTCTTTCCCTTTCTTTAATCTTTTCTTGATCCTTTGTTTCTGTTTAATAGGATGGTGTACTTGTAATTTCTTTAGTAATATATTGTTGCGTGTCATTAAATAAGTGTCTAGATGTGTGCTGAATGTATTTCGTATTATACGAATACTAAAAATTATACTCTTCCTTTTAGTCTTCTTAGCCTGCTCTCTTTACTCTTAGAAAGAGTTATACTTTAGGTGTACTATGGATATCATTTGTCCTATCCCAACGACCCTTTAATTTTCTTATGTATATTTTTCTGGCCCACATTTCTTTTATTTGATCTCCATGCCCAACCTAAGAATTTTGATTTATTTATACCCTTAAACTTCCTCTCGAAAATCCACTTACCTCTTCATTTATGTCTAAATTACGTCGAGAATTTCAAAAAGCAAGCACACTTTTATTCCTCCACATTTAAATATGTGCTGTTGGTTAGACTTCATAAAATGCATGTGTAAATAGCACAAATCATTGGTAACTCCCTAAATTCATCCACAGCCAGAACCATTAAATCTGCACAAGGGACTTCACTTAATTCCTTTCTTCGTTAATTGACGATCTTATTGGATGTTTCCCCGAAATTCTAATCCCTACATTTAATACATTAACTTGTGGGTTGAAGCGGTGTAAGAAACTGATGACACGGAGGAGAACCAAAACAGTCACATGGCTTATAGAATGAAAGAGAGAAAGAAGCTTATATTGGTAGGAGATTAGTACTGCTGGAGGAGAAAATATTGCAGTTCACCTTTTATTAGTGAAGTTGGAGTATATTTGGAAGAAAGGACTGGACCGATACCTGCTGTACTAACTCTCGTCACTAAGCCTTATATATAAAGGAAAGCCATCCCATTATCCCATTAGAAAAATTTTAAGACCCCTTTTGCAAGAGAGAGAACAACTGAAAGCCAAATATTACCACTTGAATATGCCTTTTTCCTATCTGCACTGCAGAGTGTAGAAGCTAGAGTCCGAAAGCTGCCTCGTCACAAAGGAACCTTGCCTTTATCTCGTTCATTTCACGTAGCTGAACCAAGGTAAGGGGGAGTCCAAAAAGATAGTTGTAACTGGATAATATGTAATTGCACGTGTAAATTGTGCATTTCCCCACTTCCTGAATGTTGATCAAACCACATGCATGGCTCTTTTCTCACCTCTCCATTTTTCTGCGTGACTTAATAAGTAAAATTTACTTTTGATCGTTTATTTGATGTATAGATAAGTGTGTTCTGTTGCTGCATGTTACTTTTTATTTTAAGAGATTGTTGTCACCGATTTTAGTGAAAATAGACGTGTAGGGAAGGCGATGAAATATTAACCTTTATTTCTACCTTTTGAAATTCTTTTGTTAGCTATAACTGTGTGCAGGCAAATTAACCCCCAAATATTATGTACTGTGGATCGTCTTGATGACTAGGAGAAGTCGTGAATCATTTGTGCACCCCCTCATAAATCTTACGTGAATATTACCTTTAGCTACCCGCCTGAAATTGGCCTAAAGCACATAGGTGTAAGGAATTTGGCGTAAGATTGGAATGCCATATCGTGTTCAAGTTACTCTATTTAATCTATTTATATTGAGTCTCTTGCATGTTATTTCTATAAAGGGATATTTTAATTCTTTTTGGAGGCCTCGGAGTCAATGACACTTCGTGAAGACTATCTTCAACATTAAGTATGCCCCTGTGCATTTATTTGAGCCAAGACCGTATTTTGCATAACACCTTGTATGTCTAATAAATATATGATTAATGATTATTCTCCATTATATTCCTTCTTTTCTTTATAAAAATCTGCACTGAAATCCTTTTGCATATCTGCCGAAATAAAATTTATAATTGTGATTCTTGTACATCTTGCTGGTGGAACCTTAGGAATAATTTAATTTCTTCAATTTTATACTTGGTATGTTCTCTGTTGCACCTCCTTGTTGTAAACACTTAGTGTAAAGTTTTGACGTGGACCGTATGTCTTTAAACCCAACTAAATGTGCAAATATAATAACTTAAATTCAAACACCCTTATAACTTTGCCTTAATTATAAAATTCTGCACTAATGTACCTCTCTTGGCCATTTATTTCCGAGGCTTTATATATCTATCTTCTTGCGAAACTGAACCAAATTACCAACACCTTACAGCATGGCACTGTAACACATTAAATAGCAATATCCTATAAAATGTTCCCCCTTCATTCTTATATTATAAAATTCCTTAATATCCCCTTTCTAATTCATGTTCTATTAATATAATTCTTATGTTTAACTTGTGTTGTTTAATCTTTAGCCAACTACTGCATATGTGCTGATTACCATGTTTTGTGCTATAGGACTTTAGTATACTTCCATATGTAAATCCTGAAAGATGGTAAATTTCCGTTATATTCCTTCATGCTCTCGGTATGTATTTGATATAAGAACTTGGTATCTTCCCAGCAATAGAAATTATGCTGCGACCATTTCCACTTTAATTTCCAAATTAAATTTTATACTTAAGATCATTTACTCTATTATTAGAATATTCATAGAATTTAGCGGATAATGGAAATTATTTATAATTAGGATCTTCCTTACAATTTACATTTTGTTCAATGCAATATATGTTGATGGTGATTTATTTATTATTTTAATAGAAGTATTAAATTATGAAATTTGTGTATTTTCCTGATGTGTTGCAAAAGTGTGAATAAATATTTTACTACACCTATGTACTTTAATTAGAGGGAATAAAACCGCCACTAACTACTAACCTTTAAAATTGAGTATAAGTTGTGGAATATAGATGTTAAATTGTTTGAACAATTCTCATGTATCATGAATATAGAAAGAAAGAAAGGGAGTTAAGGCAACAATATGACACAACTGAGGAATGCATGTGTTCAGGTTCAAGAAATAACTTTGGAGGTAGTGAAGAAAGGGGATGACCCAATGGCATGGAGTAGCTCACCGCGACCGGGTCACGTCGCTGACAAGCCCTTGTTAATCCTGATGTAGACACTCATTACCGAGGATCGTGGTAGGCTCATTCCTGAAGGTTGAATATCGAATCGACAAAGATAATGTGCTTACGATAGTAAAGAATGAGGACCTTCGACCTTCTTGACTGGAGGAATGATGGAAATTGAAGGAAGTATAGATTGCGAGTGGCATGCACCATATCTCATAGTCTCATTGAAATTCTTATGAGCACACTACATATTCTAATAGTGTTTTAATTTGGTGTTGTTTCTTTGATGAAACGAAGTTCTTCTTTAATTGGTCTTTCTATGTTCAATTGTGAATATTGTGTGAATCATTCTTATTGTTTGGGACTAACCCTTTTGTTTGGTCCTTCTTTCTTTCTTGTTTGTTTGTTTCATGCATTTCTAGATGAGCACTGATCGGGCAAAGATCTGGATATTGGACAGTGACGAGGAAATGTTGCTCTACGATCCCCAGACATATCATCGCATATTCAAAGGACTAGTGACGCCCTATTGGAATGATAGCCTCCTTGCTGAGATTTATATGCCACTACGAGAGGCTGAGACTCATTTACCCTTTTCTATTCCTCCTTCATCTTCCCTGCCGCCTTTTGTACATACACAACTTCCAAACCCTCCTAAAGACCCTAGAAAAAGGAAGGCTCCTATGGATTCTTAAGGGGGTGTGGAAGATGGGGGGTAGAAATACTTTAAGAAAGATAGGGTAGTGGTGACACCATAATGGAAATTCTAACCACCTAAACAATAACAAAGTAAACAAAGTTAATATAAAAACATTAAATTATATATAATAATTTATAAAACTACAAAAGTAGTAAAGTTGCATACCTAGCACCATATGGAAGACCATGTCACAAATGTGGAGGATTGAGAGGGGCCAAATATGGGAACCTATCCCACGCCTGCATAACCAGCAATGGAGTCAAACCACTAATGGCAACTTTGTCAATGTTTGTCATGCATAACTCTTTATATAAGAAACTAAGACTGCTAGAGTGATCTGCTAGCATAAATCCTCCAATCAGTCTCATAATATACCTCTAGCAAATCTCATCAGTTGAACCTTGTTCTAATTATGCATAGCAATGTCAGTGAAATGTTGGTCTAACCAACTAAGCTTCAAGCTACTCCCACAAAAGCCTCTGGTACTGGCTTAACACCTAATCTGTCATCAACTATCTGTAGCCAATTACTTTCAGTAACTGCAAATGCTAGAAGCCCATCAACCTGAAGACCTAGTTGTATGGCTATATCTTGAAGCATTATGGTGCACTCACCTGGCGGCATATGAAATGTGTGAGTCTCAGACTTATTTTAATCAATGCGATGATCAAATGCCTATCCAATAGAAAGTTGGCAAGTTGTGCCACTCCAGCAAAGCTAGCCAACTCCAAATGTAGTATTATAAATTGGAACACCATCTAGGCTAGCTAGTATAAATTGACACTTCTTAACCTTTATCATGGGATGCTCACGACCATCTCAAATGTATTTAGACACATGTATAAAAATGCAATAATGATGGATCCTCTGAACCTAGATTAATTACTAGACTTTGTGAAGAAGATGAAGCCATCTAAAAATTAAAAATAAAATTTTAGTATTATTAACATATTAAGCATGACAATAAATCGATAAAATTAATATTAAAATGATTTAAATACACTGTTACAAATTTAGTCAATCAAGTTATATAATTATTGTAAATATGCATAATAAAAAATAATATTACAATTACATATTCATACCCAATATTACTTTAATTTCATATTTCTACAAATTATAAACCTCTAAACATTACAAAACTAGTTACAACAATTTAGCATTTTTGTTCAAGTCTGCATAATAAGCTTCGTATTCATAAATTGTAAAGATAATAATTATTTTTATTATTTGTTATACTTTTAATATTATGTAACAGATATTTAAAACTTATTATATATTTAGTTTATATATATATATATATATATATATATATATATATGCCTGATACATTAATTTACTACATGTAATAATATTTTTGTTTCATTTGATAATAATACAATTGTATAATTTTCACCACAATATTCATATTAAAAAGTTTATTTATTTAATAACATATCATTTTTATTAGAGTCATACTAGTTTAATATTTGGTTATGACAATATATTTATTAACGTACATAAATAATTTTTTTCAATATTTCTATTAATTCTTCTATTTTTAATATACTATAATTTAATTAATCTAACTTACTCACATTCTTGCTTTATTATATTTTTTTATTTAATGTGATATTATAAAGTTATTTCACAACTTTTATTTATATTAATATATTTTACTATAACATTTTATAAATTAATTTGACTATATATTATTATATTATAGAGGTCAAGTTGTTCAAAATTTATTAAAAAAGACATATAACTATAATTTCACGTAATTACATTTTTTTTTAACAAATGTTACCGATGCAAATTTTATTTTACTCTACAAGAACCTAAAAATTGAAAATTAATTTAAAGTAATATCAATATATTTTTAATAATTTTTGTTTTTATCTATCTTTTAATAAATTATTTAAGTAATTATTATTTTTAATGATATTACAATCTTATTATTTCAATTGAATTATATATATTTAATTTTAATTATAATTTAAATTCTCTCTCCATATCAAATTAAGAATGAATGAATTTATAAATTTTATCATTTAAAATTCTATAATTTCTAATTTACTGGTAACAAATTTTAAATTACTAGTTACTATTTTTAAAATTTGTTTGCCTAAAATTTTGTTTTAGTCTACTCAAAATTATTCTACATTTTAAAGTTCTTTTTAATTATTTTTTTTACCTTTAATTCACCCTCCTAATTAATCTTAACAATAATAAGGTTTATTAGAAATTTTAATCAATATTTCAGGTTTTATTATACAATTATATTTTTTTAAATTTAAGTAATTATCCAATTTTTATCTATTGCAACTTAATATATTATTATCCTGTAATTATACACTTTTGTAATTTTAATTTACTATTTTATAAATTAATTAAACCAAAAATAAATTTTATTAACAATTACAAAAAAAAATTCATCTTTTTTTATTGACATTACCGAAAATTTTACAAAAAATTTACTACTTTTTTAATTGTTGTTGCACTTAAACCTAAACATACTAACAATTTTTTTTAATTTAATGCTAAACTTTCAGATTACATATAACAACAATTAATTAAATTCTAAATCTACTTTTTTTAAAAATAATTTAAATATTACAATTTCAACCTTTTTTACATAAAATTATGGACAAAATATAAAAACAATAAAATAAATCATAATATATATAATATACATATATATATATATATATATAATATCCTTTCTTCACTAACATCTATTACCGATGAGAATGAGCTTTCACTTTATCACCTCATTGGCACTTATAACATTTTAAAACAAAATAAAAATGTTAATTTTTTCCAAAAATAAAACAAACAAAACTTATTTATTTCATAATTTTATTTTTACTTTTAAATTTCTCTCACAATAACACTGCAAAGTCAAAAATTTATTGAGAGAAATTTTATAGAAATAATACACAAAATTCTTTTCACTGGTATTAATGGAGGAAGCGAAAGAGGAGATGAAGAAGGGCATTTAAGGTGCCCGTTTCGATGAAGCCACATGTCAAGATCTGATATAATATCACCGCATATCTTTCAAAAGACCTGTCAGTATGTCAGAATCGATACTGTCTACGATTTAAACACGATATGTTTTTTTTCCTAGTCATTTATCTCAAAATACTATCATTACTAGGATAATACAACTAAACATATGACACGTGGCAATTATCGCCTTTATTAGGCTGATACTCATTAAATTATTTATTTATTTTTGCTCTTTTATTTTATGCGTCGAATTTTTAGGTTCCATGTGTTAACTTCTAAATAAGCATTGATTGATGAGAAATAAGAGTTTATTAAAAAATTAATAAAAATATTCTATCGGATATGTAGGTGCGATACTAGTGTTAACCTAGCCAAAAAATGCACCAGATAGAAAATTAATTTTAAAATATTCCTATTATAAGAATTTGTTTTAAAAATTGCATTATTTAAATAAATTTGTCTAGAACTTATATGTAGATATTTAATGATACAATTAAATGAAATGAAATAATAATATAAAAATTACTTTAAAAATATATTGTATAATTTTTTTATAAAATAAAAAATGGCTTTATCCTATACTTTTAAGTAAAAAAAGTTAATAAAATAAAATAAAATATTAACTACAAACTACGTGAATTAATTCATAAATATTATTTTAGTTTATAATTTCGAGTCTGAGTGAGTAAAACTGTGTTAAATACTTAATTGCCTCAAGTGAATGATACATGCAATTTTTTAAAAAATATATTGTCTTTTTAATTTTTCTCCATTTTATTATATGTTATCTTATCTTCTTATAAATAAGTAAAATAATAAGAATAATTAATTTTATATTTATTCATCAGATAAAATTTATGTACAATATTATAAATATAATTGTTATATAAATTATTAAGATAAAATACTAATTTAATTAAAAAATAATCCTAAAAATATAAATATTTTGTTTCCAGTCATTTCACATTTTGGTTTCGATTATAGTCTATCAAAGTCAATAGCTAAAAAACCAGGCCTGCAATTTAAAACCCCGGCCCATAAACCCACACAAACTCTTCGTGCTCTGGTAGTTCCCCTCCGATGGTTTCCGCCACCGCGAGCGACACTGGAAACAGATCAATGAACTGAACTGAACTGAACTGAACTGAACCGAACCGAACAGCACTTCCGCCATCTTCCAATCACACAGAAACCCTAACCATGTCCATATCCATGTCACTGTCCTCAGTCCCTGCTCGTCTCACACTCCTCGCCCTCTTCTCCGCCACCACCTTCTATTGCATCTACAAATCTCGCCGCCTACGACACCTCAAATTCTCGCTCTACCCTAACACTAACACTAAACCTAACCCTAAACCGAAAATCCTTTTTCTCTCCGAAACCGGCACCTCCAAAGCCCTTGCTTGTCGCCTCCACCGTCTCCTCGCTTCAAACGACATCGCATTTGACCTCGTCGATTCGCAACACTACGAGCCCGAAGACCTCCCAAAAGAAACGCTCCTTCTCCTCATCGCTTCCACGTGGCAAGACGGAAAGCCTCCTTCGGCTTCTCGATTCTTCGTCACGTGGCTCGCCGACAGCGCCAACGACTTCCGAGCCGGCTCTTTGCTCCTCTCGCGCTGCAAGTTCGCCGTCTTCGGCGTCGGAAGCCGAGCCTATGGCGACTCATTCAACACCGTCGCCAGGGTTCTCGCGAAGCATATGAGGGCGCTTGGCGCCGCGGAGGTGCTTCCTCTGTGGGAAGGAGACGTTGACGGCGCTGACGTGGATGCCGTTTTTGATCTGTGGTGTGAGAAGGTGGTTGGGGTTTTGAAAGGTGGTGCTGTGGATAACGGCGGTGACGATGCCGGAGAATGTGGCGTTTCGAGTTCCGAAGAGGATTCTGATGTGGAGAGTGAGGTGGAATCGGAGATTGTTGATCTTGAGGACATTGCTGGTAAAGCTCCTTCGAGGAAGTCGGTGGCTACGGGTGAGGAAACTAATGGGAAATTGAATGGAACAAGAGAAATGGTGACTCCGGTGATTCGTGCGAATTTAGAGAAGCAGGTATTGTATAGTGTCACACGTTTCAATTTCTGTAATTCGTGTATGGTTTGCTTGTAAAAATGAGCTATTCCCTTTCATATAGGTTCTAGTTCTAAATTGGCTTTCTTCACGTGTTGCCAATTTGCAGGGATATAAAATTATTGGTTCACATAGTGGTGTCAAGATTTGTAGATGGACCAAATCGCAGCTTCGAGGTCGGGGTGGTTGCTACAAGCATTCGTTCTATGGAATAGAGAGTCACAGGTAATGGCAACAGGGCATGCTGTTTATTTATGTTCCAATTGTGGTTATGTTTTGTGCACAACTTATAAATTACCTTTTAGTTGGAGACTCTAGATGGTTGAATTCATTGCCTTATTTGTGCCCACTGAAGCTAGAGTGGAGCTTATTAGTTATCACCATATGTTTCAATGATGGGGTGAAACTCTCTTACTGATGGTGGGTCTAAATGATTATTACTTTTTAGAAAAAATAATAAATGGGTCAGGAAGAGAAAAGAAACAGGCTGTATGTTTATTTTAAGATACTCTGGGGCTTGGGCTGCTTTCTCATGGTATGGCTTCGGAAGAGTGTGATGGATATATAATTGCCAGTCCACATTATCTAAAGTTTGGTCATCCATACTGTAGGTGGGTTTATCCTGGCCATGGATTTTGTGATGTTTTTTTGTGCTTGTCAAAAAGTGGATTTATCATTTGTTTTATATATGTCAGCTCATATTTCAGCTGCCAATTTCACTGTGTCCATATTTTTGAGTTAAACAGGTGCATGGAGGCAACCCCTAGCTTGGCATGTGCAAATAAATGTGTTTTCTGTTGGAGGCATCACACAAATCCAGTAGGGAAAAGTTGGCAGTGGAAGATTGACGATCCAATAGAGATTGTAAATTCTGCAATAGACCTGCATACAAATATGATTAAACAAATGAAAGGAGTTCCTGGTAAATTTTTCGTTACTATGCTGTGGTCATTTTGATGTATGAGGCTATTGTTCAATTGATGGACCTACATTGGTCAATAATGAAGCAGCTAAAGTAGCTCTTGGTCACTGTGTTCTCATTGAAAGTATTGGGCATACTAAGGCTGTGTTAGAGTGAAGGAGTGTAGAGGGAAGAGAAGGAAGGGTCAGGGACTATTTGGTTTTGGAAATTGTTTTGTATTTGCATTTTGTGTTTCTTTTTCACTTTTGATTACAAAACTGTCACTTGCTTACATTCTAATTCCTACTTTTAATTTGTACTAGAAACAGTAAAAGCAAGAAAATTTGTTTTCACCTTTTCCTGTATAAATCTTTAAAAACAAGAAACAAAATGAAAACAAGGTGTCATTTTTTGTAATTAAAAGTGAAAACAAAAATGAAAATAGTTTTTTTCTGAAACTAAACAGCTCCTAAAGTTGTAATTTTAAGTAAATATTCTCTTGAGATTTTTTTTTTTTTATAAAAAGAGAGATTATCATGTAACCTTCCAATCATCCTTTATGAACACTTTATAACTCTTACACTTCAAAAATGAAAAAAATAATCATACCTTCAAATCCCTCCACTTAAACATGACCAGAAGAAAAACTTCAATTTTGATCTCATTGAAAAACTTACAGTTTTGATGTTTTATTTAGTGATTGTATTGTTATGTGAACACTATTCAATTGGATAGTGCATCCATACTGCCATGCTGTATGTAATTTTACAAATAAAAAAGAAAATGAAAAAATGGGCGCAAGTACTTATACATGGAAGATTAGCTTCATAACAATCCCATCCTTTTGCATGTTATTGTGTAATTAATTCCAAAATTGACTCCTTTAATTCTTTCTGTAGGAGTTACCTTGGAGCGATTAACTGAAGGTCTCTCACCACGGCATTGTGCATTATCCCTTGTTGGTGAACCAATTATGTATCCAGAGATAAATTCACTTGTGGATGAACTGCACAAAAGGAGGATTTCTACTTTTTTAGTCACAAATGCGCAATTTCCAGAGAAAATTCAGTTGCTGAAGCCTGTTACTCAGGTTTTGTGGCTTCCAATGTTTCAAAATCAAACACATGTTGGCTATTCTCATGCAAGCCAAACTTAATATTCTTGTTTCCATCCTGCAGTTATATGTCAGTGTAGATGCTGCAACAAAGGATTCTTTGAAGGCAATTGATAGACCACTCTTTGGAGATTTCTGGGAGCGATTCATTGTAAGTATTTTTCCATTCTGAGTGAAAATTTAGAAGTATCCTGTCTTAGTATATAAGTATAATAAGATTGAGTTTTAGGACCCGTTTGGTGAACATGATAGGAAAGGATATGATAAAGAGATGGATAAAAATAGGATATGATAAGAGAGAGAAACTCTTATCGTATCCTATTTTTTATGTACACTTGGATAGTAAAACAAATAATATTATGTAATTCTTTTTAATGTTTGAAATAAAAAAATAATAGAATAAAATAAAAATTATATTTGAATGACAATATTGCTTTTATCAAAATTGATATAATTTTTTTAAAATAATTTTTATTTCAACTTTTTATTTTCAATATTTTACAATTAAAATTTATTTAAGGTAAGAAATTATAATTAGAAAAAGAAATTATAAAAAATTTAAATTTTATTTTATAAAATGATTCAAATAATTTTTTACAAATGTTTTTTTAATATATTTTTATTAAAAAATTTAAATATGTATTTTTTTGAAATGTTCATACAATTTTTTTTATAATAAATATTCAAATTATATTTTTAAAATAATTATTTTTTATAAAGTATATTAAAAGAGATATAAAGTATGAGAAAAAATATAATAGAAGAAAAGTTATCCTATTCTGATGCTTTCTAATGCATCACCGTTTTACAGTGATAAAACAAGATAATTCAGCAACATAAGGTATTATATGCTGTTAGGCTAAATTATAGTTTTAGTCCCTATAAAAGTGGCGTCTTTTAAAATTAATCTTTAAAAAAGATTTGTTAGGATTTAATTCTTAACATACTCAAAATGTTTGAAATTAGTTCTTACTGTTAATTGTCCTTTGTTAAGTGATGAGCTGGATGATGGAGCTCCAGCTCATCACTGGCACATCATCATTTTTTAGAAAAAGTAAATATTTGCAAAAAAGTTTCTGAAAATATATTTATATTATTTTGGAAAATTAATTAGCAAATAGAGTACTCTTCCTTGTCGTATTTGTTGGTTAACAAAGGATAGTTGATGGTATGGATTAATTCTAAACATTTTGAAAATTATAGAAACTAACAAAAAAATTTTAAAGAGCAATATTAAACGGTGCTACCTTTATAGGGACAGAAAATATACTTAAGCACTGTAATTAGTATTGCAGGTATCGCGATACAATTCTACCGAAACGTAAGGATTTAGTCACGGGACGATACAAATCGTATGGTGTATCATTTTTTGTTGGGGAATCATTGTTGGAGTCGCATGAATCTTAGGATTCGATTCTGAATTGCGATTTTGGGGGCGCACTGCGGTTCAGTTGTGAACTGGGTCACGCACCAGTCGGGTTGGGTCAGCGCGACCCGGTATCCTAAAAACCTTTTTTTTTGGCAAAAACTACTGTTTCCACTTAAAAATGCCTATCCGAGACCCACCCTATCAGACCCGCTATTTTACAGTGAAAGAAATCCTTTTTTTCTCTATTCCCCTATGTTGTGCTCCTCTTCTCCACTCTTCTCTTATTTTATTGCTTTTCACTTCAGATTTCTGGTGGTCCCTTCATTTATTTTTGGTGGTCCTTCAAGTTCTTTCTCATTCCGGTGCTCTGCTCCCCTGCTTTTCAACAGTTCCTATTTTATATTTGTCTTCTAATTTTTTTCTTTGTTGTTTACTGTTGGGGGAGCTAATGGTCCTATTTTATATGGATGATTTATGTAGTTACAACTTTTTTGGTGTCATTGTGGCTGATGTGACTTGAATTTTTGTACTATGTTTCATTTTATTAGTTATACAATGAAGTATTTGATTATAAAATGTCAATATGTATTTAATTTTTATTATAGTTTTAGTAATGGTCATGAATCTTACAATTCACGATACTACCATGTACTTAAGTCTATTATGTTTGAATCAACAAACACTGAAAATAATATAGAATAGGATAAATTATCCTATCTTGTCATTTTATCTTGTCCACCAGATAAACCCTTAAGAAGTGTATTAAGATGAACAAGAAATTGTATATTTTTCTAAAATAAAAATAATTCTTGTAATCACTCTGAGGAGAAGCATAATAGAATTATAGAAAGCCATTTTTTGTTGTCTAAAAGCATTTTATGACCCTAAATTAATGAATCATAGACCCTTTTCCCTCCTAGATCACAAAAAGGAAACAGTGCGTACTACTAGTCCATGAATTGTTATCCACTAGTCCATGAATTGCCAGACTATCATACTATGAAATTTGGACAGATCTTTTCTATTATCATTGGAGCCTCTTAAAAAGATATTTCAAGTTGAACAAATCTACTAAATTCACTGAGTTGTTCCAAAGAATCAAAACAATCACATGTTAATGGAATTGCTTGTTGGTTCATTGTAATTACTTGTTTGGGTAGGGCTTCAAAATACAGTGTAAGCTAAAACCCGTGTTGACAAACCAATTGGCAATGAATCATATGATGATGATATCAATAATCAAGTTTTGAATATTGGTCATCTTATCAACAAAAGAATTTTCACCTTTGGTTCTAGATATGTTGAGCTCCATGTATTCTTGTACATTCAAAGGGGGATTGGTTCCATAAAAGATGGGATTAGTAGGTAGAAATTTACTGAAATGCTATTTGTTAGATCATTAATTTTGTACCACAGGTGTCTTTCAAGTATACCAAATTCTGAATCAATATAGCTAGTTATCCTTCTTCCAATGTAGCAACAAATTACGATACGATTAACTATCCTATATGGTAACAAATGTTGGGTCTTAACTCTTAAAGTAACAGCATGAGAAAAAAATGAGAGTAGTAGACATGATAATGTTAAGGTAGATGAGTGGTTACACGAGAAAGTATATGATAAGAAATGTACGTATACATGATAATATTGAAGTATTAGTACCTTTGGTGAAAAAGATGAGTGAATCTGATAGATGAGTATTTCACCTTTTTAACAAATAAGATGAGTATTTCACCTTTTTAGGTTTGACTAAAAACTAAGGAACAATTGAAATGTGAATCTGATAGATTGGTACTAATAATTCATGAAGGAGATTATCATTCGTATGGAATTCAATTAGCTGCCAAATTTCGAAACATACTTTTTGTGGTCGTGAAACATGTTTTTACTTTGAATCCTTCCTTTTTCCTTTTAAAGAATGGAATTGGTTAGTTCTCCTGTAGCAGGATCAATAAGAGGAGTAATAGCTACTATTTGGTGACAGAAGAACAACTAATCCATTATTTTAATAAAAAATGAATTTTTATGTTGCCATTTGATGTATACTTTGTCCTCTTGATCGGCTGTTCTGTGTTTCCGTAACTATGTGCCAGGGTTCCTTGACTTCTTTAAGAGATAAACACCAGCGAACTGTATACCGCCTGACCCTGGTGAAAGGTTGGAATACTGAAGATGTTGATGCTTATTCTAAGCTCTTCAGTTTAGGAGAACCTGACTTTGTTGAAATCAAGGGAGTTACATATTGTGGCTCGTAAGTCATACCCCTCTTACTCTCTTTCTCCTCTTTACTCCAGCTGGATTTGTCTTAGAACCACTTTTGAATGACATTGAGCTCTTCGCAGGTCTGCTACATCAAAATTGACAATGGAAAATGTCCCTTGGCATACTGATGTGAAAGCTTTCTCAGAAGCTCTTGCTTTGAAAAGTCAAGGGGAGTACGAAGTTGCATGTGAGCATGCTCACTCGTGCTGCGTGCTTTTAGCAAAAACTAAGAAATTC
Organism: Abrus precatorius; assembly: GCF_003935025.1. Classification (NCBI taxonomy): domain Eukaryota; kingdom Viridiplantae; phylum Streptophyta; class Magnoliopsida; order Fabales; family Fabaceae; genus Abrus; species Abrus precatorius. Next base: position 7,088,514 of record NW_020874428.1, on the reverse strand, counting down.
AAAATTGATGGCAAGTGGTATACATGGATAGACTATGAAAAATTCCATGATCTGGTGGGTATTGATGTTCTACTGTTTTTTTTGGCTGATTTTGATTATTGTTTTGTTTATGTAATTTAGCCTCAATTTAATTTCAGGTGGCATCTGGAAGAAATTTTGACAGCAGAGATTATATGACTGCCACACCATCCTGGGCCGTCTATGGATCAGAGGAAGGAGGATTTGATCCAGGACACTTGAGATATAGGAAAGAGAGACATCATAAGTCAAGCCGCCGCAATCAATCAGGTTAGACATTCAAGGACCGTCGGCAGCCAACAGCAGTTTTCCTGTTTATTGTTTTCAGTCGTATAACTCAATAGGTTATACAGCATATTCAATAGGATAGTTTTGTAATACCTGGCTTCATACGTAGGTTAATACCATTTTAGTGTATTTAAGCTTCAAAGTTCTCCCAATCGGCAGTTGAACAGAACATTTTGTTCTTCTTATTTACCACCTTGGATGTCAATGTTGCAGTCCAGAATATATAGTCCCGAAGCAATTTGCTTTTTGAGATTGAGATTGGAAAAATATGCTTGGTTTTCGCAGCACCGAGAATCGCTTAGTATTGGTCTGTTGTACTTTTTTAGCGAATTCTTGCAGGCGAGGAAGATTAGGTGGAAATATGATAATTCAATGCAAACACGACACACGTACAATATGTAATCTCAAAAGTAATGATCTATTTTCTTCTTGGAGTTAAATAGTAGGTCGTGTATAAGTTTTAAAATGTTACTGTCACAAGTTTAATGTACGCCTTTGTTTCCGAATACCAATACCAAGTGATTTCTTGGAGTTTGTTGATTGTGTGTGTGGACTTCTACTCAAGGATACACAATTTCATTAAAAAGTAAGCAACTTTGGTTTTTTGAAAGTCTCTAGTGACATGAATTTGGTCTTTAATATCATACTTTTATGCACTAACACGATTACATTAATGTTATTTTCTGTTATTTAAGAAGCTTAAAGTGATGTCAACTTTCTATGATCGAGAGGGGCTGAGTTAATGCCGATTTTTGTTATTGAGGGACTCGAACAATGGTTTTTTAAAACTGATGTGACGTTTCTTTCAGGATCAAATTGATGTCAACGTGAGAGCAAAGTGATACTTTATTAAAATTCTCCTACCCCCAAATCACCCGGAATATATTATTTAAAGGTCAAAATATTAGTATCTATCTAAAGCGGTTCCCGGATGATGCGTCACTCACTTCACAGTCGTACTCATGTATGTTAGAGTTGCTTCTTTGCCAGCACCACCGTTATAACAGTTAAGTTTTATATCATAAGTGAGGGAGGATATATAGATTACATGATGTCATTAAACATGATTAAAATTTAAACTTTTAAAAATTTATTCTTTTTAATAAATTTATTTAAGATTCTTTTAGTTTTTCTTCTATTATTTTTTATTGTATTAAGAGTATTACAGCTCACTCTCTTTACTTTATTGATACTTTACAACACCAGTGTACTGTTATTAATTCGTATTTCAATTTTTAAAGATGTGATTTTTGTTGTTTTTATGTTATTCATTTACTCTACTTTGGTTACATATGAGAGATGTTGCAACATTTTAGTTTGCTAGTGCTACAAGTCTGATTTCCCTTTTCCCCCTAAACATGCTTTCACACAGCGGCAACTATGTTCTGCCAATTTTCCTTTGTAGTCCCTTTCAATTATAATCCATTTGCCAACTATCTATTTGCTGAAGACAACTTTGGACCACGATAGAATCGTCTGATTTCAGACCTAAATCACATCAATCTAGGTTACTTTCATAATTAGTTGCTAATATTAATAGTTTGTATTTTTTTTATCCTATTTATAAGATCCCTCAACTAAATCAAACTGTTTCAAAAACTTTATTAAAAGTAGTTAATCTATTTGTTTTGAAAAATTAATTAAAATATTAGAGGTTTATCCCTATGTACAGTTAAATTTTATTATCATGCTAATTATTGAGAAGTTAAAACAAAATAATATTTTTGAAGGATAAAAAATAAAAAATAAAAAATAAAAAATAATCTTAAAAGTTTGTAAAATGTTATATATTAAGAATCAGGAAAAGATTTCAAAATAGCCATCTAAACGAATTATGGGAATACTGATTTCCTGCTTCCAATTTGCCTGCTACTGGAAAATTATTTAAATGAAACACAAGAATCGAAGCAGCATGATTTGGCATATGATGATCTGTATTTGATTAATTAGTCATTAATATAATAATATGAACGAGAAAACGACAGAGCAAAGCTCCGTGAAGAAAATATAGTACAATATTCTTGTCTCTCATTGTACATATTGCAAGGAGCACCTTTTCTAATTCTACCCAAAGTTGGTTAAAGTAATAGTTTCTCTCGGACAACACCCCCCCTCTACTCGCTGTCTTAACATATTCTTAAAATCGAAATCTCTTTTTCTAATTGGGGCAAAAATCAAATAAACAATACAAATGGAGGTAAGTTACAAGCTTGACCAAACCAAGCGCAAAACACCACTAAACTTGCTTATAAGACACTAAACAAACTACCATAGTTAGTTATATTTAGAACATAAAAAAAAACTTATAAGTTTAAAACTGGAAAACTAATTTTTGTTTAAAAACTTTTAGTTAGTTATATATTTTGAAGAAAGATCTTCTCACACTAATAAAAAGTTTAAAAATTTGTATACTTGATCTGAATATTTTATTTAACTTATATCTAATAATTAGTAAAATAATAAATTATAATCTATTAAATATAAATAAAATAAAAAGTATAAAATATTTAGACTTACACTAACACTGTACGAGAAGATCCTGTTTCAACGAGATTTTTACGAGATGAAATTCTACTGTTCTAGCAGCTATTTTCACGGCTCTTATAGCTTTAGTTTGCTCCTTTACTGAAAGCATTGTACCAAGTCAGTCTTTTGGAATTCTAGATGACTTCCAAAGATTGAATTTCGGCTTAATGCTGCCATATTTGCTAAGTTAGATTAAAGGTGAAAAATGTTGCACGTCACTTAAAAGATTAAGACAGAAAGCCATGAGAACTAGTTGTAGGCCACGAACGAAAATTGTCATTCGCTATAATGAGAAGAAAAGGCATTTTGCCAACACAACAAATGCCTGCAATCATTCTTAATCATAATAATTGATATCTTCAAAAAATTTAAAAACTTGAATAGAAAAACAACCTTGATGTTGATTAAGTAGTAAGTCCTATCTAAACAACAAATGCTTAAGCAATGAAAAATTAAAATGAAAAAGTTGATTGCTGTCATGTGGTATCCATAAATATGGAGAGGATTTTAAAATAAAAAAATATTAATATCTTTTTTAACTAAACTTAATATGAAATTAATGATTAAAATTATTTCACACATAAGAAAGGATAACAAACTCTTACAATTACATAGGCACCGTAAATTTAAAAAAAAAAACATTTAATTGTCAATGAATTTAATTTTTTATTCTTCAATTTAATAAGTATTTTCAGCAAAACTCACGTAAATTTTTTTTAAATATGTACAAAAAATTTAAACACCAAAAGTTATGAATAGAAAAATGACATTTAATTGTACAAAAAAAATTCTGTCTGTTAATTAACCTCAACTTCTTTATATATGATTCATTATTCTTTCTTTGGTTAAAATCTGTACTATTTTTTTTACCAAACGGCATTGATTTTTGGTCGACAGTTATGAATCATAAACAAATATTAATCTTAACTTAACCCCTTTAAGCCTATAATTATTCTCTGACTTAAAAAAAAAACCGAACATACAGTCTTTAAACAGAACTGGAGGAAGAGAAATACCTTTTGTTCTTTTTTTTTTGTTAATTATAATGACAATGAAAAAGTTATGCAACAACGAGTGGAGACGTGGATTCGTGTGTGTAATACAAAAGTCGGCACAACCAGAGGCCACCCCTCCCAAATCGCAGACGCAGAACGTGGTTTTCACGTCCCACCTAGTGGAACCATCCTTATCATTCATTGGTCCGTTGAGGCGGCTACTACGTTTTTTATTGGAACGTGAGCTCACGCGGTGTTCTCCTTCACCAGGCGCCCAAATTCTCATTTCTCAATCACCCTTTCTGTAATAACACAGTTCTGAGCGGATGAAAAAATTATTGAATACTTTTTAAATATTTTTTATTAATTAAAATTCATGACTAATCATCCTATAATGTTACAATTTTTTAATATTTTTTGTCAATTAGAAATCATGATCACATGTAGCATGATTAACCGAGATCATGCAGACTTTTACCTCAAGTTCCTCTCTAACGTGGAAATTTTTAATTTTATCTTGTTAATTTTTTTCATTCATCAATTTCCTAATAAACAATAAATAAAACTGCTTGATATTTATTAAGAAAAATAAATACAAAATTTTAAAGTGACATATGTACATGACAAAATCATTTCCCTCCTAGCTCATAACGATGCCTCTTCTTAGCTTTGATATTACACACACGTAAGTAAACCTTACCCGTTTCACCTTATTGTATCTATATCATTCCATTTGTTATTCTCTTCTTGGTCCTATCATTGCTTTCTCTTTTCTCCACTCTATCTATCTCATTCGTTTAATCTTTTGCAATCAATGAACCCAAGGTAGATAACAGCTAAGTAGAGGGAGATCAATATAAATTAAGACAATACCTTAGCTTCTCGAACCAGAATCCATCAAAAGACAACATCAGTTGCAATCGAACTTTATAAATCCACGTGATTAATTAATAAGCATCATCAAGCTGATGATGGTATAGTATATAGCAGGCAAAAATAAATAAAAAAAGAGAACTTTGGAATATCAAGAGCATACCCAATATTATAAAACTATATAAATAAACATAATTAATATGCAAACATATAAGTGATGATGATATAGTATATAGAGGGGGAAAACAAGAAAAAAATCTAGCTTTGGGATATCAAGAAAATACCCAGTAGGATAAGTATTATTGTATATGCAAAACAATAGTTTATAGTTGTATGCAATAAACACAACACATCCAAATAAGAACATATTAACTTTCTTTTCTGCGTGTGAATGAAGCAATGCATCATTCAAGTTCAACTAAAGAAACAAGTAATTGAACTCATGAAACCATAACTCAATACAAGGATTAGATAAAATAAACAAAAAGTTACACACCAAAGAACTAGAAAAAGGTAAACCAATAACTTGAGAGAGAAATTGTTTGTTTTGACAGCAACAATATCGGTTATAAATCAAAATCCCGGAAATAAAAACATGGCAAAGGAAGGAAGGAAGAATTGCATGATGAAAAAGAGAAGAGAAAAAGGAGTAATGATTATATATGAGTTATATTAACTACTCTTTCTGGGCTTGCTTTTTCTCCTAGCTCTGCTTCTCGAGGGTTCCCCTTTCGGAAGTTGCATCACTTCTTGCTTTGTAATCCTCATGCATGTTTCTGATGCTCCCTCTTCTTCTTTGGTTGAACCTTTTTCCGTTGAGCTCTCAGTGCCTTGTGCTGCTATAGCTTGTGCCTTTTCTTCTTCGCTTTCCATCTTGACAATAATCTTACGGGGTCTACCTCTTTTTCGAGGAGCTTGAGGTGGTGGTTGTTGTTGTTGCTGCCCCATCTCATCTATTGTTGATGATGCTTCACCTATTGCCACCGAAAGTTCCTTAATTTTTTGTGGCTTCTTCTTTCCCATAAATCAATACAAGTTATAAGCTTCAATCTCTATCACTAAATCACCAATACTCACTATTTCTAATTTTCTAAATCGTCGATTTTAAACTTTGACCATCAAAATCAAATCTTTCATCCCTTAGAATAACCCTTCAATTCATTTACAAGATAGACAAGATAAGAAGAAGAAAGATGATTCTGTTTCTAATGTAAAACCCTCTCTCTTTATTTTTTGCAATATGTTTAAAAAGCAAGAAGACCAATATCTTTGACCAGAATCCAGATTCTGGAAACGCTATAAAAGCAAGACCCTTCTAAACTATAGTGGAATAATAAAACAAATAACTACAGGTCTTCATTCGGCTGCCAATAAAATAAACAATTCATAAAATCATAATTCACTTTCTTTTTTTGTCCATTCATTCATTCCCTCTAGTGTCATTCCAATTTACACTTTAATTTCTTTAATTATTTCTAGTTTCTACCACATCATATAAAATGAAGTAAAATTAAAATAAAAAGAGAAAAAGAAGTAGCTAAGTATGCTATGGCTAGTTGCTACTAGAAGAAAGTAGAGTAGTAGACAGCGCCAGCAGAGATGAGTATGCAAAGAGAAGAACCTTTCTCTTTGACTAGTGAATTAGCTAAACTAAACTAAACTAACCCAAAAACCCATGGTAGGGAAAATGAGAGTGGAAAAGTAATAGTACTAGTAACCATGGTTAGGAGTGTGGACCAAAGAAGTGATGGGAAAAGGGCATGTGGGGTTTTTACAAAGGGGTAAGGTAGCCAGATTTGGTGTGTGTTTGTGTGTATTGTACTACTCACACGCAGTGTTCCAGTCTGACCACTTGTGTTGCTTCCCGGGTTTCGCGTCCTTACTCTTCTCTAGCTTTTAATGTTGGGGTCATCATACAAGTGTGTGTGTGTGTGTAGTGTATACTTGAACTCTCTTTATTTTTTGTTACCATTTTGACCGTGAATTCTATCTTCAATCACCCATCAATTAATGATCTATTCGCGTGTGTTAATTGGAACATTGTCTCAGTAGTTCATCCTACTTGGATTGGATGCAAGTGTTGTGATTGTTAGGAGCATGGCACAAGACACTAGCTCAGTCTAGCCGAAATTGTTGATAAGAGAAATCGTGAGTCTAGAAAATGGTTTTACTAAATCTGTGGATCACTTAGTTACTGATTAAGATTACTTACTTAGAAGCTTGTCTTGTTATTAATCAATTTTAGTGAAACTAAACCAAGGATTGAGTGTGTTATATAAATTCTTATATTGATGGGTTAGTACACATTAAAAGATATACAAGGAAAAAAATATATCAGCTATAAAATTATCTAAAAGACAGAAACTCTTTATCACTACTAGATCAAACACACCTAAATCGTAATAGTGCCCTTAAGTTTGTACATCACATAAGACCTGATCATAAGATGAACTAATTCAATTCCATTCAATAAAATTTTGAATTTAAATGTTAAAACTTGAGTTTAAATTAAAGTTTTACATTTTTCATTTAATCTAATTAAATATGTTGTGGGTTTAAATAAAAATAACAATGATTCCGAAATTTGAACATTATTTTAGAATTAAGTATAAACTTATTTTTGTGTAACCAAGATTAAAACTTACCACCCATGGATGCATTTGAATGGACCAAATAGGCTACTTTACCGGTTGTATGTCACATAGTCTTGTAAGGGTGAGGGAGCACTCCATTATTCTGGCTTTGCACATTAGTCAAATGAAACATTTTATAAGAATAAAATAAGATGTTTTCTGTGGCAATTTGAATCAAATGACAAAACTGACAAGAGAAAAAACATGCAAGGGTGGTTTGTTTCGCGGGACCAAATTAGCAACACATGACGCTAATGTTATTTGGTTTTTGACCCTCTCATTTACATTTATAGATATGTGGAAGAGGTACCTTTCTAATAGCATCTAACGAAGCTTCGTATTTTGTTTTTATATAGTCAGGATTGGTCAAATGAGTCATAAGGAGGCTTAGTGATTTCTCTCATAATCAATTGACGAGTCCTTAAAAGTAAAGTTATTTATATATTATTATCATTATACTATAATTAACTCACTGATTAAGTATAAGCTTTCATGTACATACTCGTATATTATGTAATTAGGTGTGTACCACTTTCTTTTTTAGCAAAGAATAAGAAACATATGTTTTTGTAAAGTAATTTTAAAAAATTAATAAATAACATTTTTAATAAAAATGTATGGTATTGAATTCTATTAATTCATTATATTTTATAATTTTTATAAACATAATTTATTATTATGTGTCATTAAATACACGTTAAAAATTGTTTATTTATTTAAATAAGAAAGTGAAAAAATGTATATATTTATGTGGTTTGAAATGCAAATAACAAATTTTCATAATGTTTAGGAACAGTCTCGTGCAAGAGAGGACCACTGGTTATGTACTTTTTGAAGCTTAAACCCCCCAAATTAATGATCTACAACAACAACAAAACAATATTTTGCTTTATAATCAAAGATTATTATGGAAATAAAAAAGCAGACAAGCTATCTTCTTGTATGCTTCAGAAGGTCCAGTCATATAAACATCTTAGCACCTTTCAATATTATAATTGTCGTGTCACCATGTGGAAATTGAAAAAAACATCAAAACCACAGTAAGGCTTAGATCGATGGTGAAAATTATTGAAAACAAAACCTTTCTTTTTCGATATGATTATGTCACATTGTAATACCAGTACTTCGTGAACACAGAATAATATACGAACTAACAAAATATAGTTGAAAAGTTCATTTTAGTGTTAAAGCGGCAATGGCAAGTTACAACAATGTACCGTGCTGTGTTACATAGTAATAATTAGTATTGGTTTGAAAAATTAAGTTTAAATTGTTTAACACCATCCCTAATATAATTTTTATAAAAAAAAAATCCAATACTAACATGTAGTATAAATTTAATTTAAACGTACTATCTTGTAAAATCATTCAATCATGAGTTATTATGTAAAAATCATTCATTTTTATGATAATTAATATAAAAATCAACATTAATGAAGTGAGACGATTAATTCATGGTGATGTCCATGTTTCCAAGGATTAGATGAAACACTTTGAAATTTGTACATTTTTTTTTTAAAGTAAGTTGATACTCCTGGTTCAAATTAATCACACTCTCCATGTATGTCTAGCCAGAAAATTTAGCTTTAAATAATCTTTGCCCCAAAAGATAAAAATGTACATCATATTATGTGAAATACTAGAGTACAAACTATAATGAGTGATTTTTTAAAAATTAAATTTATATATATTATAATGATATTTGATTTCTGAACGTGTGATTTTACTAAAATAATATATGAATAATTAACAAGGGAAATAATAAAAAAACATGAAAATTTGTTAACCCGTATTGTATAAATTAAATTAAAATATCTGGTACATAATTACATAAAAGATCAATATATAATATTATTGATTAAATATTTTTGCCATAAAAAATTTTGTCAGTTGTTGCCAACGACAAAAAAAAATGCATAATTGGTGTGTAATTGATCAGAAATTGCATTGCCACAAGGTGGAGTGCCAACGTCAAATGATAATTTGGGCAACAAATGGATACCCTCAACTTTTTTTGTGGCACTTTTATTTGAGGTGCTTATATATTTTGTGGGTCCGATTCATCATGACCATTAAAACACGAATCCAAAGAATATCTTGCCCCTTCCATGTGCATTTGGATTTTTTGGCAAAAAGGTGCAACTATTTAGCATAAATTTGGTGTACTATCTAATTAGAGGAATTAGTTCAATGAATAATTGATACTTAATTAATTTATTATAATAGTTATTAATGATAAACTAATAGTCCTCCATTAGTGTAGATTATATATATTCTGCAGTTGGGTTAGGTACTTGAACTTGGGGTGTTTGCTATTAAGCTCTTGCAAAAATATATGATAAGATAATTTTGTAATGAAGTGAAAGAAATGGATAACATTATATTATAAAAACATTGTAAGAAAGAAAACTACTGTATATCCTATGTTGATAGATTATGCATTTATATTGTGTGTGTGTGTACATATATATATATACATAAAAGATAATATATGCTTTTATATCGAAATATTTGCATGATATTAAACACTTAAAGATGGTGTTAAGCTCTTGAAAAAATATCAGCAGCAAGAGTCTACAAGATTCCACATTTCCTTTCTTTTTTTTATGTTTATCATTTGGGCCAATTCAAACAGATTATGCATTGTTGGAATATTGTGGCACAAGCATACATACTACCAGAAGTGGTTGTATCCCACTTTTCTCTCTCACACTTTATTTTTTTATATTTCTTTTTAGTATGCATTGTTGTAAGGTCATGGCACAAGCATTACAAAAACCCTTCTCCTTGCATGTGAAACCCCACCACAAATTCCTTTGATAAACCCCAACCTTTAACAATTTGTCAAACAGCTTCATTATCATAGAGCATGTGGCAAAGTGTTTACTTCTAATAGGAACCACCTTTGTAGAGCTTTGAAATCTAAACTTATATATGACCAATGATGCTTTTACACACACACAAAATTAAAAGAGATGTAATTAAAGAAAAAGAGAGAGAGAAGTAATAGATAAAATAAATATTGTGATGTAGAAAGATTAAAAAAAAACATTATTAAATGTGTATCACCACTCTGTATATTGTTGTAAGTAACAAATGCATAATTCATAGTTGACTAGTGTATGCTTTGGATTTTACATGAATAATAATTGAAATTAGATTATTACCCCTTTTCTTATGCGAGTTCCACTGATAGAGAAGATGATGAGTTCACACATGCAGTAAAAGTAACATAAAATTTTATCAAATAATGAAATGTTAAAATTACGTAGTTAAGTATAATGTAAAAGAAAAAAATTGTGTTAAAATTTCATTCAAGTTAACACTAATAAACATGAAATACATTTTCCAAAATTTATCTTTTTCAAAGTTAGTTTTTTTGAATAGTTGTCTATCAATTAAAGTAACAATTGTGCCAGTTCTGATTTGAAATACTGCCTTTTCTCTTTTCTTATTCTATTCCTTTGGAAGATAAATGTTCAAATATTCCAAAGAAGTCACACCTCTAAGGACTTGGACCATCCATGAATCATGAGGAATCTGATTATTTCTATCATGGACGTGACTACTTAACAGAAATAAAAACTAATCTAATTATATATTTTACTCTTTGTTTAAGAGTATATAAGGAAAGGGAAAAAAATTGAAAGATAAGAAAAAACAGGAGAAAAAAAAAGATTAATACAAAACTTCTGAATTACAGAGATATAAAATTATGTGATTATGAAACTTTTGAAAAGCTTATAAATTTTTTATCTCTCATTTAAAAAATCTCAAATAAATATAATTATTATACAAATTTTTCTTTTTTTTTCTAAAAATTAACTCTTAAATAAAACCTTAAAAAAATGACTAAAATTTTATTTATTGTACTTTTTTTCTCGCCTCCGCTAATTAGTTTATTCATTGTAACAAATAGATATGATAAATAAGCATTTTTTATTTATTATATTCAAATTATGTGAATTGCGGTGATTTATTATATAATTAACTTTGATTTTGAAGTTTTGATTTAATTATGGATTTTAAAATTTTTTAATATTATTATACATTTAGAAATTGAGCAATATTAAATTTATGTTAATTAGTTGATTAATAGGTGACCATCCATGGTTAATCAATAGATCTATAAGACAAATAGGGTTACACGTAAATGAATGAGCAAACCTTAACTCTCACTTAAAACGGGCTATTGGGTTAGCAAATCTCTCTGACCTCAATACTTTTCTTCACAATTTCATTGTAGACTAAATAGGATATTTGACTAAGAATTAGATTTAGAGATGCATGACCATTGATTTTTAATAGAACTAGTAAAGATAACTAATTACTATAGGAGTTTGGATAATTACACGAGAATTGAAATAATTAAAAAAAAGTGAAGTCTACACCCTAAGTTAAATTATAATTGAGTCATTGATTTGATTTTTATCTTTCATGATTTTTGAATTAATTATTGATTTTTCTTAATATAGACACAGACATGAGTCTTAATTTGGTTGTGTAAATAATAAAAGGCTTTGAAACATTGATAATTGCTAATTAATCGCTGTCAAACGATATTTGCCACTCAATGAATATATTAATTAATTAAATAGGGTGCACTTGCCCTTCACATGTATGATGAAGAGAAAGAAAAGGATAAAACTATATTATAAAACATAGTGTAAGAAAGAAAAGTAGTGTATATAATATATCGATAGAAGGTCGACCACTAATTTAGGCGAAATATCCTATAATTCATTGTATTATCAACGGAACTACGTCAGAATCGGATTGCCTCAATTGACTTGAATAATTATGAAGGTTGATAGAGACAAAAAAGTCTCATAGGGAACACAGTCATTCAACTTGAAATTCAAAATGCCCTCAATAATAATATTTTATTATTCCAGTTTAAAATATAATATACTCATATAATATACTCACAGTTTATATTAAATAAAAAATATGTATATATATATATATATATATATATATATATATATATATAATTAGAGAAAAACCAAGTAGGCTTGAAAGCATTTGGCAACAAGGTAGAGTTGAAGCATTCTCATTCCTGATGCACCATTTTTTATATAACTCAGTGTTTCAATACGCCAACTGTACACTGTATGGAAGTTATCGAAAAAATATAACTTTAAATATTCATAAATTTTAGTGCAATATTATGTAAAGGAATGTACGATAACAACCAATTAAAATAGAGTTTTATTAACTTATTTTTTAGGGTTGAATTTAAATATTTATAGCTAAAAAAATTTATAAAAATATATTTATTATATTAAACATAAAAATATAATTAATATATTTTTTTAATAAAATTTTACTATTATCAATTATTTATCTTTAATCTTATAAAATAATGAAATATATTATTATTACAAATATTTCAAAAGCCGTTTTATTGGTCCATCGGAAAACCAAACAGGGGTACACTTGTCTGCATGAACCTCGTTTGGGTCGGTGGGCTATATTGGGCCTTCTTTAGATCAAAAGTGAAAATCCAACGACAACGCAATTTTCAGCTTTTAAATGCTGAAAATTTGGGGGAAAAAGAGAGAGAAGACACGTGGATAATTCTTGTAGAATAATATAGAAAAAGGTTCAAATTTTCAAATCTATACATTTTTAAAAGAATTGCTAACAAGTACCACATAAATAGCCAATTTCTTTCGTGTATTATGAGCTTTGAGAAAAGAAAAAACCGAGTAATGAATGCTTCATCAGGAAAACGAATCTTTAGAATTTTCTATTTTTGGAAGAAAAGACAAACTCGAGGTAACAATTAATTTGTTGTCACTAATTACAAATGAAAGAATTTTTTAGGTGAATAATTTTAAATTTCTCTCTTTTTGTATAGAGCACGCATATATTTTTTTTTTTATTGAAGACAATTTTATCCAAACCAAATAAAATTACTATGAGTGACAAAACTCTCTATCTTTACTATATTTAGTAAAATGAATTAAAAGTTACAAATTTATAATTTTTAAATACAAAGTTACATGAGAACTATTAACTTACCGTTGAAAACCTATAGCTATATAATTAGTTTATAAAATTACTTTTTTTGATAAATTAGTTGACTAATTTATGTTAAATAACTTTAAAAAGTATATAATATTAAGTATTTAATACATCTCATTAATAAAAATAATACTATTAATTTAAACAAAAACTTTTATTTTTAACATAATTAATCTTAACATGTTTTATCAATAAAAATTATATGAATTAATTTAAATAATTTATTTCTTAATTTTAAAAGTATTATTTATATACTTAATTTATTTTTATTTAACAAAATATATTATCAATTATTATAATAAAAAGATAACAAATGAAGAGAAAAAAAAAAGAGACTACCATGAAAAGGAAGAGAACATCACAATAAGATTAACATGTTAGAGTTTTAATCATACAAAAAAAATTGTCTTTTAAAAATAAACAAATAGTAAAAATATAATAAAAATATTAGTAACTCATTTATAAAAACTAAACGTTTTTTTATAAATCATAAAAAGCTAACTTTTATAATATAGTAAAAAAAATTATTAGAACTATATTTAAAAGGATTAAGAAAAATTTTATTTATATTAAGAACTTAAAAATATTTAATAAAAGATATAAACTTCTTAATTAACAACAAAAAAAACGTTTTCAATTGTTCTATAGCCAACAATTAAATAACACAAGCGATGATTTTCCAAGCACACAACGTAATGTTTTAAAAATTAAAATACACTCGTATTCACAACTTATAAAAATAAATAAATATAAAATAACACGTGCCTTTTAGCTTTTTTTTCATTTCTTCTCATTTCTAATTTAATAAATTTTTTATATTTTTAGAATTTTTTAAGAATTTAATTAATAATTAAAATATGTTAAAATGAGTTTATTTATAATAAATGCTATTTAATTTCATCCTAATCTAATACGTTGCTACTCAACAAAAGTCTCTGCCTTATAAAAGCATTCACATCCCATCACTTTCGTTTTAGGCAACACCGACCTCGTAAGATGTAAATGCAAATTCGTTTGTGTCTATCGGATTATCGGATAAGATGAAAGTCTCTGGTCAGAAGGCCCATTTCCTTGCAATCTTATAATCACACCGTTTCGTATTTTGAATAATACCTTCAATTGAATTTATTAATATCAGCTTAAGATAAAGACAAACCCAATATAATATTATTAAAATATGATTTGTTTTTGACGTAAAAATGATCCTACAAGCATATACTTTCATTATCTATTTTTGGGATTGTACTAATATAATTATATAATATATGCTTTCTAAAGAACATAAGGTTGTTATTATTGCAAGCCTGCCACAACCACGGGGCAGGACACTGATGTGTTGTATCTGAAGGTGGATGCTTGTCATGTGCATAGCGATCTGAAAGGTACTTTGGTGTTAGAATTTGATTGCATACAAACTTGGGTGGTTTGTGTTAACGAAATGGTATGCATCATAATCTAAGATTGTGGATGAAAACTTTTCGTGGTTATAGTTTATTTGCGGAAATAAAGGGATTTGAATTTGTTTGTGGTCATGCATCTTCCTGCAACACACCCGAGATTTTGGCTCCAAGTAACAAGTGTGACGTGTCTGTTATTTATTTGCTATAGTTACAAGATCTAAATGCTCTTTAGTTTCATACTTCATCACTTCTGTGTTCCTTTTTCGTTGTAATTCAGGAGTTGCTGTGTTTTTTTCCTCGTGACTTATGATTTCCACCTTCACTCAAGTTCTCTTTCATCTTTCCTTTTTTTTTTCCCATGTTTTTCTCAATTTTGATTTATAGTTTGTGACCTTTGTTTATAAGATTTAATGATTCAATAATCTAAGAATTCCCAGTGTTTTATTGATTTTGGAGCAGGTTTGAGTTGGCAATTTGATGTAGACTTGGGTGGTTGAATTTCTAAAGATGCTCTCAATCTATGCCATAGAGAATTTGAGTGATTGAGTGAGTGGATATGAACATGGAAGGGTCTTATGAGGCATCATGCAATGAAGAAGCTGGTAATAAAAGCCTTCAGATCATTAAATATTCACCTTATAAACCCTGCAGAAAAATATCATCACCATGGTTTGATCTAAGAGTGTTTTATGTGAGAGTGATTGGCATTCAGGTGGATGAATCCACCCCAGAGTTTCTCTCTCTCAATCATATTCCTCTAAGTCCTGATACCCTTTTGGAGGTGAATGGTGTTAGAAGCAGCATTTACTATGATGGAGAGTCTTCAGTGCTTCGAAGGGACAGAGTGGATAAGAAATCTGAGGAAGCAACCTTTGTGAACACTGATAGTATACGTTTGACTGGGAGCATGAAGTTCGAGGTTTATGATAAAGAACATTGCATTCTCTCTGGGGTTCTGGAGATGTCTAATAGCAATGGTTTTGTTGGAGAATCCAGAAGTAATGTGAAGAGATGGAGTATGAGTTGTCAAACAGAAATGGCACCTGGGTGTGGCTTCTTCAAGGGAAAACATGGTTCTGTCCATGAATCACCTTGTCCTGAAATTGAGGTTTATGTTGCTGGTTGCTTCTCAGGAACACCAATTATCTTAACAAAGACACTGCAGCTTAATTGCCGGAAGAAGAATAATAGAAAATGCACATTGGATGCCATTCCAGAATATGAAACAACTGAGTGCCAGAAAGATGTATCTGATCATGGACTTCATTTGCAGGTAAAAAAATGGATGGTTTTTTGGCATGATGTTCTTATGCTCTTGTCTTTTGGATTTGGTTCTTGGACTAAGACTTCATTAAGTGTGGTAAATTTCCTGGATGATACAAATTCTGTGTGAAGTTTTCACTAAACTTTGTTATTGTTATCATTAAACTGTATTAAGTTTTCATTTGACAAACTATGTTCTTGGACTAAAATGTGGCAATATCCCTGGATTATACTGAAATTTCACATAAATGGTTATATTTCCTTTTCTGGATAATACAAATTTATATTAAAGTTGTCTTTGTTTTGGTCCCTCTATGTCTACTACCGTTTCAATTTTCATAAGATTGGTCCCAACTTCTGAATAATATCCTAATCCTATAAGTGTCATTGTAGTATGGGCAGGCACAAGTCACAACACAATATTTTTTTATTATTTACGGGGACCTAGGGATTGACCTTATTTTCTGTTTGGTATTAATCAATGTCCCTTCTTAACAGCTTCTGTCCTAAAGGACAATTGGTAGTGGACCTGCACTTGTAGGTAGAGTCTGTTCATCTGTATGTTAGCTTGGAACTATATGGGCTTGGTTTGTGTATGATATAACTGCATAATCCAAATTTGGTTACTTATATGCAGTTCATTTGGAAAAATACACAAAATGTGAGGCCATGATATGCGTATTTGATAGCCCAAGTTTTATCCCTTTTATTTGTCTCAATCTCTGTTAAATATAATCTTTCTGAAATGTGAAACATAAATAATATCAATTGAAGTTCAAAGTGATTCATGACCTGCGGTTTTAGTGTGGAGGATTACCAAGTGTGAGTTTGGAAAACTAATAAAATCACATCTAACCACGTTTGAACGCGAAAGTTATAACTTGTAGCGTTTGAATATATTCACGTCTGAGTGGATTTGATGCATACTTCAAACATGCCATAAGTTTACTTCCAGATAAGTTGGCTGAATGAACAATGTCATTTTCAAGAATAACTACAATTTAACTTCTATGCCATCCTTTTCTAACCTCAAAAGGCACTGCACAACTAGGCGTGAATTCCTAGATTGGATTTTGACAAAATGACTAGTCAAATTACTCTGGGAACATTCAATCTATCCCTTTTTTTATGAAACAAACGCAATTATTCTGAGTATCTGCTTTAAGAGCTTGATTTTCCATTAGCAAGATTTACTTCCAAGTAATTAGTTATGCATTACTCTATACCTGGTTGAATAGTCAGAGTTCGATTTAAACATATCTTTTGATCAAGACAGACATTTATTTGTGCCATGTGAATCATTTGTCCTTACTTTGTCATAGTCTTGCATATTCAATCTACCCCTTCTTTTATGATACTAACGCATTAATTGAGTATCTACATTAAGAGCTTGATTTTTCATTAATGGGTTCGTCTTTTTTGCTATATATACTTCCAAGTAATTTATGCATTGCTCTATACCTGGATTTTCTTTGGATATATAGTCAGAATTCAATTTAGACAGTTTTTTTTATCACGTAAAACATTTGTCTGTGCCATGTGAATTATTTGCAGCTAATTTGTCCTAGTCTTGCACATTCAATTTCATAACTAATAATAATAAATTATGGCAGTTGAATTTCCTTGCACTTGATAAATTTTCATGTTATGACCATGCTGCTTTATGAAAATGCTGGAGTTTCTATGACTTGGTTTTTTGCTAAACTTCCTGTTACAGTCCCTTTATTAATCCTTTTATTTTGCTTTATAGGTTGCTGACTACAGAAGCTTCAAATCAGAACAAGAAGAGAATTACAACATGTATTGGCAAAGAACAGGATATGTAGATGGGGAAGATGGTGAATTATCATGGTTCAATGCTGGGGTAAGAGTTGGTGTTGGAATTGGACTTGGCATCTGTGTAGGAGTTGGTATAGGGGTTAGCTTGTTAGTACGTTCATACCAAGCAACTACTCGTAATTTTAAAAGGAGGTTCATATAACCCCTTCTGAGTTTGAATTTTATGTGCTCCATAATTTAAAGGCAACTATCAATGGTATGTTTTTTTCTTCTTTAATATACTCTTTTCCCCCTTCATAAGCCTTAAAGAAATGTTCTTGTTTCCAACGATGGTATAGATGCTCAAACCCAAATTGTCATTCTCATCGGATCACATTCATTGTGATTGTGTGGTTGATAACGTAGGTTGTAAGTAGCATACAAAAGTGGACTAAATCCTTAACTTAGTTGTCGAGATTATATGGATCAGATATTTTAAATTTTAAGATTCAATCGTTAATCCTTAACTTTGTACAAAATCATTCATTTAAGTCTCATTTTATATTAACAAAAACAAAAGTGTCCTTTTAAGACTAAAAAAAATTAAAATCTCGAAAGACTATAATATCTAACCTGATTATTGTGATGGTATACTCCGCAAATGCGTTTTCATGGAGATGTTTACATGTAGATGGTCAAATGTTTTGGCATGGTAGTTTTTATATTTGAAGAGGTAATCTTTTGAAAAAACAATATTGCCATTGTCATGTTTTCACTAGCCCCTCTGCTTGAACTACATGTCTGCCAGCTTTGGAACAAGTGTAGCATATCAGGATGGAATTGTGAAGCACTAAATTAAGGATAAATGTATATAATAAACCCCTCTCAGCAGTCATTAACCAAACTGGGGATGCCCTTAGTCCTAGCTTGCCCGGAGCCAAAGGGTATACAACGATTAATATTCATATATTCTACACTATATTAACACGCCTCATGTTGTTGGGGTTTCATTGCAAACTGGCCCTGGAGCTAACTCTACTGCAGAATGCCCATTCCCAATGTGGTTTGAGAGCTTGTCATCAGATCCCCAAAAGGCAGCACATTTCAAATCATCCTGAACCATTAATCGGGAGAACTCCTCATGGTTATAAGTCATTATGCTTTTTCCACCTAGTTCTTTGGGAAGATTCTCCTCATCAAAATAAGACTTCATGAGCTCCACGCTATCTTTATTTTTGGGGTAGACAAACTTCACCTTCTGAAATGTTTTGTTATCCAAGAAGTACTTGACTATCTGCAGAAATTGAAGCATATAAGTTTTAACTTCAGTACTTAAATGGAATCATTATTATATTCCCAACAACGCATGAAATTTAATAAGGATACTGGTTAAGGAATCAATAAATAGTATGTTTTATATTGAGAATCATATTGGGATGCATTAACAATCATAGAAGTGTATTTTTATGTTTTTTCAATAAAATATTTCTATTTTTTATTTCTTGAGCTATTTATCGAAGTCGCTATTGAATACAGTATTGTTAGCATTTTCTATTTAATAAAATCAATAGTAGTGGCTATTGAAGCATGAAAAGATATAATACTATGAATAATTTTATAACGCCAATTCAGAGAACAAGGTCAGCAAACCTTCCAAAAAGCTTCAAATACTCTAGGTGGGTTGTAAAGGAATGCTATGCCAAGCCTCTCAGGATAATGATTCTGCAGAATGTTGATGGTCTCTCTAGCTGATTTAATGGGCACATTATTGGTCAATGACCACCCAGTGAAGTCTATTAACCATGCCATTTGTTCTTGACCCGGTGGAAGGTTAAGCATGGCATTTTCCAAAAGATACACAAGATGCCGAATCTGATTCTCTATTGAAGCAGTGTTCTACAACACATCAAATATTTCAATTTCTATACCCATCAAGCTCTAGAAAATTATAGTTATACCAAACATCTCCAAATCAAACCATTATAATACCTGCATTCCAGGTCTCAAAATAAGAACAGTCCTTCCTTGTCTATCATGAAAACTTGCTCTATACAATTTCCCTGTCTCTCCTTCCATTGCAACCTCATGCTGCCAAATGACATCAACTCACAGTATTTCAGATCATATCTACAATCTATGCCCCAAAAATCATGAACAATGAGAACCAAAAACACTGCATACCCAGCGAATTTCCTCAGGCTTAAAGGTTGATCTCCACCTGAGTGACTCCTCCAACATCTTCTTGGACTTATCTACATTCCAGTTTCGAGCTTCCAAATATCTCCTCAAACAAGCATCAGTGCAATACATCAAGCTACGTCCTGATAAGGGTCCAATTTCACCCTTAAGCTCTTTAATCTGTTGTAGAATTTTCGACATACAGAATCAGCACCAAGATGCATACTTAACAGGTAATAACACACAACATCATCAAACAAAAACAACTTACCTTGGACTCAGCATAAAGCTCGTTGCTTTCATGATCTTGTTTAGGAGAATTGTTCCAGCGATGAAACATGGCAACTGAAGATTCCTGAACTTGTGTTTTTCACAACCACTTTCTATATCTCTAAGAACCAAAACATGAAGAAAAACAGAGAACAATTAACAAAGCAGAAGGCTCATAGAGAGAGGATAAAGTAATATAGAGTCTCAAGAATCACATAAATTACACAAACAAAAAAGAATTATGGAGAAGGAGCTTTCTCTCTTTACTACAACAGATCCATCCATAAAAGGAACCTAACATAAATATAAACACTGATACATCAGAAAAGAACCTTTAAGCCTGAGCTTTGCGTTCATTTCATTGTATGCCAGCGTGTGTTTTGGGAGACATGGAACAACCTCTTCACATTAAGAGTCTAATTCACAGCCACCCAAAAGACCTTGGTGAGAGTGAGGAGAGAAGAGAATGAGTGTGACGTGTGCAACATGTGTGAAACATTTTCAAGTAAAAACAAAAACAAACGACACTTTAACAATAAACCAAATATAAAATGAAAAAAGAATAAGGTAAGAAAATCAGCAACAGTTTAACAATAGAGGAAAAAGCGTCACTGTCCTAACGTGTGAGAACACATGGGGTTCCTATTCAAGTGCTTCCAGAAGCCTTTACTTATCTCTAATTACTTTGGAATGTCCTTCGTAAAATAATTGCTACTGTGGACAATAGATGACTTTGACTTGCCTATGTTACCTTTACATTTCATTATTCTTTACAAGTAATAGCTACAGGTTAAGATATCCTCATCTTCATATAATTTCATAGTTGTGTGTAGTCAGTCTAGTATGAACAATGAATCAAAAACAATAAATATAGGGATCAAATTGAAATATGATGATTGCTAGATATATCATGAATTTATATTTCTTTTATTTTCATCAATGCTTCATAATATCATATCTTTCATAAAATTTCTTTTTTCTTAGTGAACGTAAGCGGTTTTATTTAGGTCGATAATTTGTGATGAAATTTTCCTTAAATATGCAATTTGCGTATTTCTTGATGATATGGCCACGCTATTCTGCCACTATTTAGAGTAGAAAAGTTAGGTGAGATGGACTAAATATCGTGGCACTTCCACTTCCACTTTCAATCTCCATGTGCAAACGTTTTGAGAAAAATTCCAACTGGACCATAAAAAAATCTTCGCTTTTCGTTGGAATTTTCACCACAAAGTAGCATGTTGATGCAACCTCCATAAAGAAAAGGTCAATCTTTTTAACTCCTATGCTGAATGCTTTTGATTGCCCCTTTACTTTTTCGGATCGGGATCTTCTATTTTTTATTTTTTTTAAGCAAATATGATTCTCATGTGCTATTATTTTTATATTTTTGTTTAAGTAAAAAATAATTTATATAAATAAAAATAAAAAAAATACAAAATATGAAGATCATGTTACGGAAGAAGATTTTGATATTACTTTTTTATCTATTTTTCTGCATAATTCTAAAAAAAATAGCACGCATAGAATGTTCATGTTTCAATTATCCTGACATTAGACTTGTTTATTTTTTAATATTTTTTAAAAAAAAAATTTTTAAAATAATTTTTTTTTAAATATATATTTTAGAATTTTTTTGCTACATCTATCTACCATATAAATAAAATTTATTTTTTTAGTTAAATTTTATCTTTAATAAAGACAAAATTATGCAATTATATCCTATGACATCATCTCATGTACAAAACTTAAGATTTCATCAAACAAAAATAAAATTACGTAATTATGTCACGTATAAACAAATCAACAAATATTTAATCACATCAAAAATTTATGTGCAAATATTGTGTACCACTGTAAGTATTTAGGTGATAGTAAAATCAACTATGTCAACCTCAATGTAGCGAACAATTAAATTTATTAAACTAGTTAATTTAATCATAGCAATGAAATTTATTAGTTAAGAAAGTGGTGAACATTGACTAGTTTGTTTATTAGTTTAAGTAAACTAAAAAATAAAATAAAATATCTATTAAAATAAATAATTTAAATTAATTTAATTAAAAATTAAATTTAGTTTAAGTAAACAAAAAAATTAATAAAATTTATTAAACTACTTAATATAAATTAATTACCTGGTCTTGCAATTTTTTAGTCTTGCAACTTTATATAGATGTACTCATTATCATTATTATAATGGTTGAGATTTTCTAGCTCTATAATTTTTTTTTTTATGTTTTATCCTTTCAAATATGAAAAATAAGTCGCATAAAATGTTATTTTTATATTACAAATAAGCACATTAATAGTATAGCACAAGTTGTATTCACCATTAGCACAAGGCAACGCAAGTCGCTAAACCCAGTACAATTTATGTAAAATTTACAAAACGTCCAATTCATGTACAATTTAAGTTGAATTAAAACATTTAAAATTAAAAAAATACATTATTAAAGTTTTTTATTTTAAACAAAAAGCCAACTTTATTAAGTTTTAAATTTTCACTACAGGAAGTGTGAGATTGATTTCCGGCACTTTAATAAAAATAAAATTGTAATTTTTTTTTTTTTAATCTTTTGGGAAAACAAATAGTAGTTCATGAATATTCATATCCCCCTTGATAAGCACATTGAAGAGTTACCCAAGGCTCACCTCCTACTACATAGGTACATATTCCCATTCATTATTGCATTCTTATTTTGTTTATGGCTTAAACAAATGATTTAAAAAAAATAATTGTAAACTTGTTTAAATTCATAGTTTAATTATACATTTTTAAAATAACAATATTTTTTCTATTAAAATACATATTATATTTTAATATAATAAATATTTTTTTATAAAACTTATCACTTTTAAATACTTAAAATTATCTTTTAAGAATTAATGTTATATTTTTGTACATTAAATAATTACATTTTTACGATATTAATCAGAAATGATAATTTAAAAATCTAACACAGTTCAATAAATATTTTTTACTAAATATAATTATTATAGAAGTTTAATTTTGCTGTAAATTTTGTACCATTAGTGTCAAATTTTAACACTATTATTTGTTAAAAAAATAATTTTTATAATATGATAATTCCTAATTAGATGACTTCACAAAACATAATGAATATATTTAAATTAATTTGTTTTATAATTTTAACTAAAGTATTCTAATATAATATTTGTTTGAGTAACTTTAGTATCATATTTAGAACTAATACTACCGCTACTAGCATGCGTGAAAAAAGTTTAGAAGTAAAATTTATTGAAGATTGACACATAACTAGGTTTAGGCATAGGCAAAGTGGAGGCCATTAAACCCATGAACCTAGTCTACCATCCTCAAGCCACTATAGGACATGGATTGCCTATAGTTTCATCCTCAAGCCATTATATGACTTGGATCGCTTGCAGTTTTGGTAAAAACTGTAGGTTACATTTTCTCCCACTTAGCAAAAAGTGATTTTGGCTTAGCAAAAGAGATTTGCTTAAGCCAATTTTGCTTAAGACAGATAAAATTGTTTAAGCGAAAGTAAAAATACACTGCAACATCTTTTTTTTCTGCTTATTTTCGCTTAAGTGAATATTTGTTTAAGCAAAAATACGCATAAAGCAAATGTTTCTTTCTCTTTCATTATTCTGACTCCTTCTCTTCCCCTCTCTTTGACTTACCCATTTTGTAACGTCCCAAATTTTGTGATATTAATTATTGTTATTTATATAAATCTAAATGTATATATATATATATATATATATATATATATATATATATATATACACGTGTGTTGATTTACTTGATAATGATGCTTATATGTATTAAGTATATGGATGTGTATATTGTATGTATGCATGACTGGATAGGGCTGAATGAGCTAAGTGTCTAAGTGCAGGGCGTAATACTGGGTTGTTCTTCGCTGCAGTGAGAGGATTCTCACTGCAGCGAGAGGGCCTTGGGAGGAAGGACCAAAACTGTCGCCTTCTCGTTGTAGCGACAGAGCGATAGTTTGGGGTGCATTCCTGAGTGCCGTCTCGCTGTAGCAAGATTATGCAGAAACCAGGGTGTAATTTTATCTGAGATTTTCGCTGCAGCGTGAGAGCGTGTCACTGCAGTGAGGGGATCTCGCTGCAACGAGAATATCTCGCTGTAGCGAGAATGTCGCGAACAGGAAAAGATTTGAAGGAAGTTAGGGTTTGGGAAGGGTTATTTGTCCCTCCCCTTCGAATTTCCTTCAATCCTCTCATTCCCAAACCCTTTTCTACCGATTATATTGCCTTCAAAGTCGTTCGAAAGCTTGATTAAAGGTTAAATCCGTGTGAGGAACGCTTGGAGGTGAGTTTTAATAGTTAAAGTTTCGTTTCTCATCTCCTTTTCTCTATTTTTTGGGTTTCCTTGGGTTCTCATGGAATTCTTTCATGTGTTTTAGGCCACAATCTGTGTAGGAAGCACGTTCGTGATCGAATCCTAGTATGGGTCTTCAATCCAAAGTAAGGGGGACTCTATCCTACTCTTTTGTGCATAAATTGTTGATATTTTGCTGAATACTTTGTTGTGGCTGAGTTAGTAGGTAGAAAATTACTGAGAAATGTAATGTGGGCCATGTGCTGTGATATGTGAACATTATGTGTGTTGATCCAAAATTGATGGATATGGATTGTATGTAAATGTTGTGTGATAGAATGAGTATGGACACTTGTGCTGTATATTTTGAATGAATATTGTGAAATTATGGGCCCAAGGGCCGTATAATATGAACGATAATTATAGGCTGCATGTCGTGTGCTGTGAATTGAATATAGGTTGTGTGCCGTGTGTAAGCATGAATATTGCGTGCTTGAATGAAATGTATGTGAATGGGACGTGTAGCACCGTTGTAATGTGCTGTGTATGGTTCAGCGATACACTGAGGGTGTGGAAGATGAAGACGGTAGAAATACCTTGGGGAGGAGAAAGTAGTGGTAACACCGATTATGGAATAGGTACACCACGGGCTACACACTCTCTTCCTGACTAAACCTCTGACCACTATCTTTGTTGAGTGACCCATGACTATCCGCGTGGTATCCGTGAGACGGGGATAACCGGCGACCATTCATGGTATAAATCTGTGATCACAATGCCACAAGTGTGACTAGCGTGCATATGCATGAGTTTGTGTATTGTACTTATAGATGTGAAATGCTACTAATGCCATGAGTGCATCGGTGTTAAATTGATATGAGCTGTGTGATAATGCTGCCTGTGGAAGTGTAGAGTACTCACCCTTATATTCATTTTCAGGTAATCAAGACAATCAGCACCAGACTCAGTGAAGAGATGAATGAAACTGCTATAGAACTTAAAATATTATTTTGAAAAATTGTTATATTTGAATAAGTCTTGTAACAACTATTTGATATAATTTGTAACCTCTTTCTCTATTTAAAATGGTGGATGAAACTTGAATTAAAAATAAAAATTTTATTATTTCAAAAATTTATAAAATTTCTTATTTATTGAAATTAAATTTAAGGTGTTACACATTCAGCCCCTCCTCCTCTCCTATCTTTCCTTCCTTCCCACTCAAATCCTCCTCCTCTCCTCACCTAACAGTTCTCAATTCTTCCCCTCTTTCACCCAACACCTCCTATCTCCTTCCAATCTAATCACCCTTTTTCTTCCTCCGTCTCACTAGTTCCTTTCTTTCCTCTCCTTTCTCATTTCTTCTTCCTTCAACCCCACCCAGTCTCCTTTCCCCTCTCTTTTCATCTAGCTCTCCTCCTCTCCCTTTCCCCCACTCATCCCTTCCCCTTGTCTCCTCATCCAGTCTTTTTCCCTTCTCCCTATTAGCCTTCTCCTACTCTCCCTCTCTCTTGTGCTCTTGTCAAATCTCTTTATGAGCTCCCTTTCTCTTTTCTTCTTTTAATTTTTTTGTCATTCTTTTTAAATCCGCTTAAACGAATTTTTCTGATTTAAACAAAATTGGCTTAAGCGAATTTTTTATTTAAGCTAAAATCACTTTTTGCCAAAAATCACTTAAGCGAGAGCAGAAAATTGCAGCCTGTAATTCTTGCCAAAACTACAGGCGATCCGAGTCCACCACTATCAAAACAGCTATCTTCGCTGCTTGCAAAATATTTGGATACCACCCTACTTTTAAGGAAAATGGACCTTCTAGCTTGAATTTAAAAAAAAAAATTAATAAACCACACAATTATGGAACAAAAAGAATAAAACAGAATTAGCAAAAAAAAAACACAAAGAGAATAAAACAGACCACACACAATCGTCCATAACTTTATTCATTAATTTCTCTTAGTATTCCTTGAAGAGAAAAAAAAAGGGGAGGGGGGGTTCACAAAAAAAAAGAACAGGAAAGCAAAAGCAAAAGCAAAAATTTTATTTCTATATTAAGAGGCTATATATTATTTATAAAATTCAAAAAAAGAAATATTTTATTATTAAAAATATTAAAAATCAATAACATATATTATTATTCTTATTTCTACCTCTCACTTGTTTTTTATATAATTTATATGAATACCATCCTATAAATACATATGAAATATATATATATATATACCCAAAGACGTTACTTTTAGTATAATACAAGAAATATTCCTAAAAAACAATTAACAAATTAAATTTATACCAATTTATTACTTTGTTAAAAAATTATTAAAAAGTATTTATTAAAAAAAAAATTCCCTCCCCTCAGTTCTCTACAACCACAGTCCAAAACCTAATTCTTCAAGAATGAAGAATGGTTTCTTAACTTTTTTTACTGTCAACTTTCTTAACTAATATGACATGAGTAGGCGGATCCAGGTGGACTTGAACCACCAACCTCCCATATGCAGCAGCAGTTGGGCGCTCATTCCAATTTGAGCTTGTGGATCCATCATAATCTTGAATTTGCTATATTCAGACATTAAACCCATAATACGAGACTCACTACACTCATGTGAAAACCCCAACCTTTTCTTACCATTAAATGAATTTGTTATATTTAATCATTAAAGCCAGAATACGAAACCAAATAGTAATACACTCCTAAGAGCATATTTCTTTTTATTTGTGAGCTCATTTTTAAAATTTAAGTGATCAAATCCATATTACTACGCAACTAAAGAACGGATTTATGCTTCCATGAAATAATGCACAGAACTGGCATTGAAACGCTATTTTAAAAAAACTAAGTTAATGCTACCCTTTCGGCCCAGAAAGCAGAATCGGAGACACTCTAATCCTCCCACTGGCTATAAATAAGAACTATATCCCGAGGCCGAAACAGAAATATTCGATCCATGTTTAACTCATCGCAAAATCTGATAAGTATGTCACCGAAAATTATATCCAACCAAAATTGAGAACAATAAAATCTGCGCCAACATAATAGAATAAATGTTCGAAAACAAACTAGAAATTAGCAGCTGAATTATAGATGAGATCACTAAGTGTCTGTGCGCCTGCATGCATTAGTCAAATGGAAACAAAAATTCCCCAGCCAAAATATTTACAAAGACACACTTTGGGAAACTGTTGGGAAAATGTTTCAACATTATCAAAATTAAAATAACGGGTGGAAAACAAACCAGAGGGATAAACTGAGTTCTGAACTACAGAACAATGTCACCCAATAATAACGACCAAGGTTATGAAAGCGTCCACCGATGCAGGGAGTGTGTCATTGCATACCGAAAGACACAGACCGTATACACAGGTATTACAGGAGATAATACAACCGTTTAATGTTGAGGGAGAAGACAGTCAAATCTCCTGATAATTCAACACAACCTCCAGCCCTGCATTATCAAAATCTCCCTCAGATGAGTGAGGATTAACATAAGCCTACAAACACAGAATGAATTGCATCAGGAGCAATGCAACTCCAAAATTTCAATCACCAATAGTGAAGAGCCAACTCAATGTAAATAATATACAGTACCTCCAACTAAACATCAAACATTGAAGCAATAAATACAACATTACACACTAAATTTTTCAATTGCGTGCAGGGAAAAAATAAAAGATAAGAAAACCACCAAAGTTGCACATGAAGAAAGCAATTATACTAGACAACAACATATAAATTGGAGTTCAAAAATTCATATGCTAACATCATCTCAATCTAAATTGCACAATCCCAAAAAAAGAGCATAAAAACTCAAAACCAACTGTGGTGAGCTGCTTCGGAACTCCTGAAAGAGCAAAAAGTAAATAGAACAATATAAGTCTATCCATTGCTATGAACAGCAAGAATCCTCCGGGCTCAAAACAAATTACCTCCAGCAAAGTCTGAAAAGTTTCTTGCTTCACACAACAGAATGACAGCAGCTATTTTTATCCACTAGCATGAATCAGACACATGGAAATTTGGGTGTCTACTCAAGAAAGATGTACTGCAATTGCACAATGCTTGAAAACGGTCAAAGCTGATGATGATCCACAGTCGAAGACTGCACATATACATACAAGGAACCTTGACCCTACAGTAGGTTCTTTTGTTTACAGCCATCTGTAATCCCTGCCTCGTAATCTAGCCATAGGGGTTTTTCAAAACATATAATTCGAACTCCCAAGTATCCCAAGAACAGGAGTACAAGTGCAAATAATAGCTCCATGATACAGTGGCAAGAAGACATCAATCAACCCAAAATGTTATCATACCCTTGTAATTCCACATGGAGACAGTGACTATAGTTGTAACATGGAAAAAATGTAAGTATCCAAGATGCACACCAACATATACATATAACTACTGAATAAATGAAAATAAAACTTTGAAACTAAAGATATTGAAACATGAGACTAGATGTTGCATTTGCAAAGTTTTTATTGTAAATTACCCATCAAAGGACAATAGATAGATAAAATTTTTAAGTAATCCAAAGCCATAGAGTCAACAGAACTAGTTGAGATAAATATATCGTTCGTAAAAATTATTAATATGCCTGATATTTAATTAATCCAAATTTTTGTGAGGCGCAAGATAGATCGCTCTCTTCTGTAAGAGATTGTGTACTGACTACTGATACAATTTTAAATGGTTGTCATAGTCATTTAACTGTAAAAGACTTTCAATTCAATCTAATCATGAAAATATAAGATCACGTGTAACAGTCATAGATATGTGAAATAAATCATGTATAAGTATAGTAATTGCAGCGAAAGCATGAAAATATCCAATAGCTTAGTTTTTATATTGATTGCCTTCAATTTCAAAGCGAAATCATAAAACCGCATTACGAATTCAGGACATGCGAGGTATAACGGCAAATATAAATTGTAAAACTACATACAGCAATTCATAAATAACTCAATTAAAATCAACGAAAGTATGCGTTCAGCACCATGTACCTTGCCCAGTTGCCAATCATTTGTCATTCGGGTTGAGTTGAGTTCCAAAACTATAACCGATTTTAAATCATATGGCTGCTATGCGTGGCGCGTTATAGAATATATAAATTCACAGTGCAGAAAAGAGAAAAAGGAAGAAAATAGAAAAGGGAAAGGGGAAAACGCGATACAAAAGGGGGAGAGAGCCGGGGCAAACAGGGAAAATTGAAAAAAACCCCGAAACCATCCCTCCCCCAAACAAAAACAACAATAATTTTATTAAATCTTTCGGACCTGCCATGCAAGCGCACCTGACATGGCAAAGGTCATTTAACAAGGAAGAGATTGAACAAACAATAGCACAAGCACCGTGTGTGTACCCCACACACACCTCTCTCGCAACCATAACCTCCAATCGAAACAATCAGATCCAAAAACGACACAAAATGTAGTCCCTCTTAAAGGATCATACCAATACAACCCAAATTAAAAGACATATCACATGTTAATTACTGCGTTTCGATTTCAACACGGGACCGCGTAGAAAACCACGACCATCCGCGGCGCTACCAGTACCTATATCAACATAATAACCACTACCGATTAAATGAAATCCAAATAAGATTAACTATAAATAATCGGAAAATCGGACATCTAATTTACCTTATGAGATTCACGATGAGCCAAACTCGGTGGCCTCCTACGAGATCGACTCAACTACATCGAGATCGAAACATCGACGAAACCTGCAGTTAACCATCCCTAAAAAGGATCAAGGTTCGATCCGCCATGTAACAATCGAAACATCGCCGTTGACCGAGAGGAAGAAACGGTTAGGGGCAGAGAGAAAGCGTCGAGTACGATTTACGCGGCAACGGTAGCACGGATACGGATGATGCGGGGTGGTCATTTTATATAGAGGAATCTGGATAATCAACGGCTGTGATTTATCAACAATAAATAGATCCAACGGTGTATATTGGCTGATTTAGTTGTGCCAAAACAAATGTCGAATCGGCGTGCGTTGTTGGGCAAGGTATTCGCGGTCGCAAAGCAAAGAAGGTTCTGGATGAGCAGTAGATATTTTCGCCTAACATGAGTTTGTTTTATGTTTAGTTCAAAAATATCTTCAATGGTATAGGCCCAACTCCAGAGCCCAAGGACATTTAATATGTAAAAGACTTTTGATTTGATTTGATTTTTAAAATAAAAATTAAACATACTCTTAATATTTTATTTAATATTTATTTTCATCTTTATTCTACGTGAGAATGTGAATTTGTGCTATTATAGCAAAAAATAAAAGATAGATTTCTGGTATTAAAATTTTTATACAATCTAATTTCTTCTATTATTTTATTTACTTTTAACCTTTCAAAATTTTATTTATTATTTTCTATTTATATTTTTGAATTTTGAATTTTTATTTTAATATATTTTTATTTATTATTTTAGAATAAGGACTCAAATAAAATTCATTATTCACAATTTATTTTTTATAAATCTCTATCAACTCTTTCATCATTTTTTTCTCAATAACCCTTCCATCAGTTTTAACCTATTATCATTTTGTCCACTCATCTGACCTTCAAAAAAAAATTATCCATTATCTTTAATTTTAAAATTTGTTTGTTAGTTTTTTCTACTATCATGTTCACTTTAAAACTTCCAAAAAAATATATCTACTATCATTAATTTATAAATTATTTAATTTTAAAATATTAAAATTTATTTCATTATTATTATTTTTATTTATTATTTTATAACAAATACTTAAATAAAAATCGTTATTTGTAAAAAAAATATTTAAGATATAATTATACCAATATTAAACTTGCACATTTATGTTACTTAATAATTTTTTATAAAATATAATATTAATTAATCTAATCATTTATTTGACACTTCTTACAAGTATATCAACTTTATAAAAATTATTAAATATTTCATTACATCACTTCATTTTAACACACAATGTATTTTAAAATATAAATAAATATCAAATTGTAGATAACATACTTACAAACATTTATATTACAATAAATTCAATATGCACCATAATATAAAATTCAACAAATTGGTTAATAAATTTTACATCCTATAAAAATTTTTAAATTGTTAATTATATAAATTTGTACCAACAGATTTTGAATATATATATATATATATATATAACTAAAAATAATATATACTCTTCTTATATTCCTTTTTTATTATTATTCCTCTTGTTTGAAATTTTTCATTTACATATTGTTTATTATTTTATTTTTTTTAGAGGTTTTTTTAATTTGTTAATATATTTTGAAAATTCAGTTTTAAAAATTAAAATTTAAAAGTAATTTGAGTATGAATTTTAAATTTCAAAAGATATAAAATCAATTACAAACTTTAATATTCACAATTAATTCACCAAAAAATTTTAAAATTTAATTTTTAAAATATATATTCAGAAATTGAATTTCAGACAATTCCAAAGGAAAAAAAAAGGTGTAACTAATAAAAGCAAGTGGTGCAAAAACCGAACTCCCTCGCATGTTTGTTTAGGCCCACGGTCTGTCTTCCATTCGTTGGGCTTTAAACGACTTTTGCGTCCATATAGAAATGAGTATATGACTTGGAAAGTATCCAAAAAGTAAAAGAGATGATAAAACTGGACTGGCCCCAAAAAAACTGAATGTGGGTAGAGGCAATTACCTTCAACTGTTGTTTATAGTTTCCTTCTCCGTTAAAAAGTAAATGGTTCCTTACTTCTCCATTGGTAGGAACGGAATATTTTTATGTTATTTATTTTGCTTTTTAAACTCATAATGTTTCAATTTTTCTCACCTTAAACAACCATCACAACCCCCTTCTTGCCAAATGTCTTCTAAACTTTATCTTAAACCGCTATTAACAAGCCAACGACCAAGGAAAATAGAGTTAGATCTGTCCATAATCACGAAGAAAATTTCAATTAATTGAGGAGGAAATCCTTTTGATGAGTTTGTATTTCAAAGAATGAATTGAAGATGAACTTAGCTTTGGATTTGATTGAAGGGTTCTTAACATGAAGATTGTTTATGTCCAAGGATTTGATCACTTTTGTGATTTATTTTTATTCTCAGTTTTTTAAATTGTGATTTTTTGCAATTGTTTATCATTACGTATATATTTTGGAAATTTTGTTATAAAAGGTAATCACTAAACATCCATTTAGCAAATAATTTTTGAAGTTTAAGTATTACGATGAGATTATTTTTCCAGTAAGGTAATATTATTGTGTATTTTAAGTAAAACTTAAAATGTAACCAAAGCCCATAGCTTACATGACAAAGTATTCACTTTGTCAATTAAACGACGAAAATTATCTCATATAAATTTTTTATTATCTCAAATAGAGATAATTTTATAAATTTTAATATCTCAAATAGAGATAATTTATAAAAATTTATAAATTTTTATTATCTCAAATAGAGATAATTTATAAATTTTTTATTACATGACAAACTATTTTGATATAATAGTTTATTTAACAAAATTATTTGATTAAAATTAAAGATTTATTATTGTAATAAAGATTATAAAAATAAGAATTATGTCTCTTATAAATTAATTTAAATT
This sequence comes from Abrus precatorius, assembly GCF_003935025.1. Classification (NCBI taxonomy): domain Eukaryota; kingdom Viridiplantae; phylum Streptophyta; class Magnoliopsida; order Fabales; family Fabaceae; genus Abrus; species Abrus precatorius. Next base: position 7,055,372 of record NW_020874428.1, on the reverse strand, counting down.
ATTTTTTATCATATAACTATTATAAATAGAATATTAATAACATGGATAGATCAACATATATGTGATAATATTTATTAAGTGAATATTAATATATTTTATTTATTAATTTATATGTATAGACATAAATGTGATTATTGAACTGATTTAAACAGAGATAATATTATCTTATATTATTAATAAAAAAATTAAAATTGTCAATAAGTCATTTATTATATTTTAATTTTGAACCCCTACTATATTAGATACTTGTAGTATTAATAATAATTCAAGAAAGAATCCATAAAACTTTATGTAATAAGTTTAAGTTCGGTTAAAATTAAGATTTGGCCAAATAATTAAATGAAAGAATAAATGAATTTTTTTAAGTCATTCATGATAAATTAATTTGTTAGAATATAAATACCAAGTTAATTTCATACTCTAAAGTTAATAAAGATGAAAGAAAATGTTATATTATTTTCTAATAATGCTTAGAAATAAAATTATATTACTTCATGTTATCTGAATGTTAAAAAGCATTGCTATATGCCAAATAAATTAATGATCATTAATTTATTACATTATTAAACTTACATAATTACATATTAACAAGAGTTTTAATTTTCGTGAAAAAATAATTTTCTTATTTAATAATTAAAATTATAGAATTTATTTTAAAATAAATTATTATTATATTGTTTATTAGCACCAAAAATATTATAATAAAATAGTGACAGAATATGACAATCAACTAAATTTATTTCAAACGTTGAAACTGCATCTATCGAAAACTGACTTGATAAGAGAAAAAATAATAATTGTTTCACAGGGTTGACGGATTAGCCTCAGATACACACATTACCTTCTTATTTTTGAAGAAAAATTTTAAACTTTCAAGATTTTTGATAATTTTCTCACTCAGATTTCATTGTTATTATATTACAAGCTTGCATAATTTAAACACAAATAAAATTTAATATTTCGTACATTTTGGTTTAGAACGTATTTTACTATCAACCTTCTCTTCTTTTACTATCAAATAAAATGACCACATTTAGGATAAAGAGATGAATTCACTTTTAAGAATTATTAAATCATATATTATTACAGTATATTACATAAATTCTTTAAAATGAAAAAAAAAATCCATACAATCGAACAAAATATCTCTCATTTTGTTCTCATATATATTATTCTTTTTTATTTCACAGTAATCTTGTTATATTGCTTCTTTTGAAGTCCTCATCGAGTACCATCCCCAAAAATAACGTTTTCATTCAATCTATATCACTTCAAAGAAAATAAATATAATTGTATTAAATACTCACAAAAGATTACTTCCAATAAAAAATAATTGTGGTTACAAATTATTATAATAATTCATTCTATAAGAATATACTTAACTTAAACACCAATTTTGTCCAAATGTCTATTTAGAAATAAGATTTTTGAGAGAAGAAAAAATATATTTTCTTATATTTAAAATAATAGTGTTATATAATATTTATAAAAAATAACATAATAAAAAATGTAATTTATGTTAATTTATTGTTTTAATTTAAAAATTATTAAATTAAAAAATATTTGTACATGTAAAAATTTTACTTTCTTCCATTTCTCTCCCCACACATATTTTAAAACGACAAATATCTTAAAAATATTGATAATTCACCATACAATAGTATCAGTGAGACTTGACTTGAATGCTCTTGCCTTTCATTACAGCAAAATTACAAACCGGTTGTCTCATTTTTTAAAATATTTTTTTTAATTATATTTATTATTCCATTTTATTTTATTTCTTCTTTTCTTTTAAATTTATACAGAAAAGAGTTTATTTAATATATTTTGTATAAATATTTAAAAACACGAAACAGAATAAGAACATAAAACATTTCTTGAACCAAACAGCTCCTAAACCTTTTTGAAAAATTAACTTTATTACTTGAAGATTGGTCATAAAGCAAACAAAACATAAAGTATCTCTCCCCATGTGTTTTGTTGTCCAAAATTAAATGGTATGAAGTTCTCTCTCTCAAGGGAAAAAAACATATTAGGAAGAATATTAATTCCTAACAAAGAAGATACACAATCAAACGATATTTGAAATGATATTTGTTCTGACGATATAGTCACAGGTTGCCATAACTATAACCAAAGCAATTATTTATAAACTGGATTTATGAAACAAGGATTAGCAATTGAAGAATCAAGTAAAGGGGGTGTTTTTATATGCACGTATAAATAAATTGTAATCCATTATAAAAACATATAAGAAAGGATAGTGATTAAATTTTAAGGAAATATTTCCCTTGGACTGACAATAAAGGAAAGGATATTTTTTACTTGTCAAGCATCAACACTCATTTAGCATAATATTAGTTATGATGTAAATAAAATATGATTCAGCTTGCTCCAATTATACTTTCATCGTTTGATGTTTTAATTGAGACTTTACTATAGTAAAAGGAACTTGTTTAGTTAGAGTGGATGAAAGTGAACAAAAAGATTTTGTTGTTAGCAATTTTGGGTCATATATATATATATATATATATATATGAGCTATTATTTTATCAGCCAAAATATTAAAGTGGTCTAATTAATTTGTAGAGCAAGTTACTACATGTAAAATTTTCAATTCTTTCTCTCTTTATCTCCATCATAAGAGAAAGTATAAAAAAAACCTAAAATACTCTACATTTGGAAGATCAAATACTCACTATCAATTTCATAACCTTTATTATTTCTAATGGTAAATTTAGGTATGCTTCTGCATTCTATTTTTATCATGAATTAGAATGTAGGTTCATAAAAAAAATCTACGATTGTGCAGTAATTTTTATTTTATATAGATAATCAATGTAATTAAGTACAATTATTATTTGATAGAAAATTCTAATAATTGGTACGAGAATCGCCCATATTTAATTCATATATGATTTTGGAAATTTTGAAATTAAAATTACAAAATTGAAATTTAATTTGGGTTGCGCTAGTGTACATATGAATGAACGCTATCACTTTTGTGATGCTTCAATTTTTATACAATTATGCGTATTTGAAATTACGATGTTATTTGAACATGTACGTAATTTTGCTGACCATATTTTTTTTTATTGAATTTGCATCGCTATTTGAACATGTACATTACGTCAATTTGGTTATAAATTAGGCTATTTGAAATTGTATGATGATCTGAAATTGAAATTGCATATAGGATTCCACCGGTCAAATCAGTTTCCTTTATTTTTATTGGAATTATATGAAATTGGGTATCAAATTCTAATATGAAATTATATGCCAATGCATTGAATATGTTCCTGTGCATTGAAATTATACGAAATTTTTTATAATACTTATTATAATATTGAAATTAGATTCCATTGAAATTGTACGACATTTTGATCATGCTTATAATAATACTAGAATTAGGATACATTGAAATCGTACGAAAATTATTTTTTGGGTTTAATATATCAATATTCAAATTTTAGTTATTGTTAATATATTTTATACAAAAGTTTAACATTTTAAATGAGTTAATTGAATCAAGAAAGTGACATCCCTTGTGTAGATTGTTCATAAAAAACGTTAAATATTTGTATGTATGTTTATCCATGCGAACATTAATTGGCCTAAAGGAAGATTAATATTTGTCCGGATTGCATGCACATCTGTGATGGTAAACATGTGATAATTATGAGGTTTTGCTTGTGAATGATAAATCAATCCAAAGAGAGGTTTATTGTTTGACATGTTTTATTATCAATGTTTAATTATTACAACAAGGATACCACTAGCAATTAATATTACTGTCCAAAGACTTGATATTGATGATGCACTGGGTATCTTGAGATGGGTTATGCCATTATTTGAACATATTGATGATTGGATTTTGTTATGATGTGAGCATAATTGTATTATTTGCTTTGTTCTTTTCAGTTGTTGCTTCTATATCTGCTAATCTGAATTTGGTTCCAATTCTTAATGGTACAAATTTTAAGGACTAAAAAAAGAACATAAAAATTATTCTTGGCTGCATGGATCTAGACCGTGCATTAAGGATTGAGAAACTCTCTTCTCTTACGTATTCTAGTACCTCTAAACAGAGAAAACTTCATGAGAAGTGGGATCACTCAAATCACATGAGTCTTATGATCATTAAGCACAACATTCCTGAGGTCTTTAGGGGTACTGTTTCAGATGATATAACAAGTGCCAAAGAATTTCTTGCTGAAATTGAAAAGCACTATGCAAAAAGCGATAGGGCGGAAACAAGTACTCTTTTTCATAAATTGATTTCCATGAAGTATCAAGGCAAAGGAAATATAAGGGAACACATTATGGGAATGTCAAATATTGCTTCAAAATTAAGGGCACTAAAGCTTGAGCTATCAAAAAACTTACTTATTCATTTAGTGCTAATTTCTCTACCTTTAAAGTTTAGTCAGTTTAAGATCTCTTATAATTGTCAGAAGGAGAAATAGTCTCTTAATGATCTCATTTCATACTGTGTGCAAAAAGAGGAAAGAATGAAGCAAGAAAAGACTGAAAGTGCCCATTTTGCGAGTACCTCTAAAGACAAGGGCAAAAGAAAGATGACTCAAGACTTTAAGAATGAAGTTGTTAAGGGTCCAGCATAAAAGAAACAAAATCAGTATGCCAACTATTTCTTTTGCAGTAAATCTGGACATGTAAAGAAGAAATGTACCAAATATCATACCTGGCATGCAAGGAAAGGTATGTTTCTTATTTTGGTCTGTTCTGAAGTCAATTTAGCTTCAGTGCATAGAAACACTTGGTGGTTAGATTTAGGTGCTACTACTAACATCAGTGTTTCAATGCAAGGTTGTCTAAGTTACTGGAATCCAATTGATTCTGAAAGATGGATATATGTTGGAAATGGCAAATCGGTGGAAGTGGAAGCTATAGGGCATTTTAGATTATTATTGTGTACTGGTTTTTATTCAGATTTGTAAGACACTTTTTTTGTACCATCATTTAGACAGAATTTGGTTTCAGTTTCTTATTTGGACCAATCAGGTTATTTCTGTTCATTTAAAAACCATATGGTTAGGTTGTTTTTTAATTCAGATATTGTTAAAACTGGTTCACTTTTAGCTTATGATAATCTATATTTACTTGATATTGTAGCTTCCTATGGTGAATCCTTTAATGCAGAATTACGTGGTACTAAGCGTAAAATTGACAATATTAACTCAGGAACATTATGGCACAAGCGCCTAGGTCACATCTCTAAAAATAGAGTTGAACGACTTGTGTCAAATGGGATCTTTGATTCCATTAACTTCACAGACTTTGATGTTTATGATGAATGCGTTAAAAGTAAACAGACTAAAACAAAGAAATTTGGTGCATATAGAGCTACGAACATCTTAAAGTTGATACATACAGACATTTGTGGGCCATTTCCTACACCTTCTTGGAATGGTCAACAATATTTTATATCATTCATAAACGATTACTCTAGATATATATACATATTTCTTATACATGAAAAGTCACAATCTCTGGATGTGTTCAAAACATTTAAAGTTAAAGTTGAGAATTAACTCAACAAAAGAATCAATAGTGTCAGCTCTGATCGTAATGGTGAATATTATGGCAAATATGACAGTTCAGGTGAACAACGTCTAGAGCTTTTGGCCAAGTACCTAGAGGAATGTCGAATTGTCCCACAGTACACCATGCTGGGGTCACCTAGCATGAATGGTGTGGCTAAAAGACGAAACAGAACTCTTAAGGATATAATAAGAAGCATTATATGTCATTCTACCTTGCTAGTTACTCTGGGGAGAGGCACTAAAGACTGCAGCTTACATTCTAAATATAGTGCCAACAAAGGTAGCTGCCAAAACGCCTTATGAGTTTTGGATTGGGCGAAAGCCTAGTCTGAAACATTTTTATGTGTAGGGTTTAGGGTTTAGGGTTTAGGGTCTAGCTGAGGCAAGGCCTTATAGGCCAAATGAAAAGAAATTGGACTCTTGAACAGTGAGCAACTACTTTATTAGTTATTCTGAAAGATCCAAGGGCTATAAATTTTATGATCTCACACTAAAGACAATTTTTGAGACTGGAATTACCATATTCTTTGAGGATATTGAGTTTGGGGGGAAGAATAAGGTTAGGGACTTTGTCTTAGAGGAAGAATCGGTAACACTTATAGAACCGATTCAAACAGTTGCTTTTGATAAAGCAAGTTCAGAACCTCCACAAGACATTGTTATTGAACCTCTTACTCAAGATGATTTGGTTGTTCATGAAAAACAAACTCAAAATCCTCAAGAACCTGTGCATCATGAGCCAATACCTGTGCGGAGATCCACTAGAGAAAGGAGAAGTGTTATTCTAGATGATTACATAGTATTTCTTTAGGAACATAAGGAAAATAATGGTATGATGGAAGATGACCCAGTCAATTTTCGTCAAGCCATGCAAGATTCCAATTCAGAAAAGTGAATTGAAGCAATGAATGAGGAGTATAAGTCTATGCAAGATAATAAAGTTTGGGAACTTGTCCCATTACCAGAAGGTGTGAAACTCATTTGTTGCAAATGGATATTTAAGACCAAACAGGATTCCAAAGGTAATGTGGAGAGGTATAAGGCTCGTCTTGTGGCGAAGGGCTATACCCAAAAGGAAGGGATTGACTTTAAGGAGGATTTCTCTCCAGTTTCATCGAAAGACTCTTTAAGACAATCATGGCTCTTGTCGCACATTATGATTTAGAGCTCCATCAAATGGATGTCAAGATGGTGTTTCTCAATGGCAACATTAATGAGACAATCTATACGATGCAACCAGAAAACTTTGTGTCAGGAGACCCAAAGAATATGGTTTGCAAACTGACAAAATCCATTTACGGACTAAAACATGCATCTCATCTATGGTACCACAAATTTCATCAAGTTATTCTCTCATTTGGTTTCAAGATGAACCTTGTTGATGATTGTGTGTATCAAAAATTCAGTGGGAGCAAGTATATTTTCTTGGTCTTATATGTTGATGACATACTGCTTGCGACTAATGATATAGGCATGTTGTACAAAACTAAGAGATTTCTGTCCAGAAACTTTGAAATGAAAGATCTTGGTAACGCCTCCTTTGTATTAGGAATTCAGATACACCGAGATCGATTTCGCGGTACTCTTGGATTATCACAAAGAAACAATATCGAAAAAGTACTTCAAAGATTTGGTATGCAGGAATGTAAAGCAAGAGATACCCCTGTTGCTAAGGGAGACAAGTTCAATCTCAAACAGTGCCCAAAAGGAAATTTGAAAATTCAAGAAATCCAGAAGATTCCCTATGCATCAGTTGTAGGGAGTTTGATGTATGTCCAAGTATGTACGCGTCCGGATATAGCATACACAGTTGGGGTATTAGGCAAGTATTTAAGTAATTCAGGAATGGATCATTGGAAAGCAGCTAAAAGGGTTATGAGGTATTTGAAGAGAACAAAGGATTATATGCTTATATACAAGAGGTTAGACCAGTTGGAGATCACTAGGTATTCTGACTCAAATTTTACAGGTTGCCAAGATAGTTTGAGATCCACTCCAGGTTACATTTTCATGTTAGCTGGTGGTGCAGTTTCTTGGCGCAGTGCCAAGCAAACCCTTACTGCTTCATCCACTATGGCAGCAGAATTTGTAGCATGCTATGAGGCATCAAATCATGGAATATGGCTGAGAAATTTTGTCATAGGGCTGCAAATTGTGGAAGGAATTGAAAGAACACTTAAGTTATCTTGTGATAACAAATTAGTTGTATTGTATTCTAACAACAATAGGAGCTCGACCAAATCAAAGCACATTGACATCAAGTTCCTAATTGTTAAGGAAAGGGTACAAAGTGGACAAATTTCCATAGAACACTTAGGGACAAACTCCATGATAGCAGATCCTCTTACTAAGGGACTTCCACCCAAGGTCTTTCATGAGCATGTTGCTCACATGGGTGTTTTATAGTTTGAGGAATCTTTGGTTTAGTGGGAGTTAGTCACTTTTATGTATTTTATGTTTTATGTTTGATTTTATGTATGCATACATTGACTTTTGGATATATTTGATTATATATATATATGTATATATATATATATATATTATATATATATATATATATATATATATATATATGGTTTGTTATTCAGTTATTACACTTTATAGATTAAGGTTATTAAATGATCTCATTAAGGTAAAGTAGGATCAGTTAAAAATAGACGTGTATAAGTCACTTTCACGTAATTTTCATGCTACATATTTCATGATGAGTCTATATCATTTGATTCTGTCAGCAATTATGATCATTGATGTGTTTAGTTGTGATTGATACAATGAAAACTGTTTTGGTTTTATGTGTTGATGTAATCAATGGACAAGATTTTTGGAATATGCTGAAGGCATGCAATGGCAATTTTTGAAGGATTGTAAGGATATATATATATATATATTACATAATTAAATGTGTTAGGGCCATTATTTTATTAGTCAAAATATTAAAGTGGTCTAATCAATATAAAGTTTATGGCTAAGGGCATATATGTCATAAAAGGTAATTGTGTAGATACCATTAGTAATTTATAATTTGATGAGGGGCCAAATTATAATTATCAAATTTGAGGTAATTGATGGCAGTTACAAATACAAGGGTTACAGTCTCCATTTGTAGAGCAACACGTAAAATTTTCAGTTCTTTCTCTCTTTATCCCCATTAGAAGAGAAACCCAAAAGAAAACCTAAGGTGCTCTACATTTGGAAGATCAAATATCCGCTATCAATCTCATAACCTTCATTATTCCCAATGGCGAATTTAGGTACACTTCTACATTCTATTTTCATCATGAATTGGGATACGGGTTCATAAGAAAATCTATGATTGTGCTGTAATTTTTATTCTATATGGATAATAACATATGGTTAGGCACAATTATTGTTTGATAGAAAACTCCACCATTTGTTACTCAATTGCAGAGGGTTCATATCAAAGAAATTTTTGTTAATATTGATAATGGTTTGCTGTAGTTTAAGAAACTAAAGAAGAACCAAACTTATTTAATTGATGAGTAATTACAAAGGAAATAACCCAACTCTAAATCGCAATCCAAAGGTAGCTTTGAAGAAGTCGAGAGGGAACTAATCAACTATTGCAAAATAATAAGTTGACTTAAAAAACTATTTTAAATCAAGTAACAAAATATTCATTTTGTAGGGTGGGTTTACATGATTAACATGAAAATATGTGCCATTAACTATTGAACTTTAATCAAGGAATAAATTTGAATTCTCATACTTTTTATGCCAACAAAATATCGTAATTATTAAATAAAAATTATTAAATATTGTATATATCATAATTTGATAAATATGAGTTTAATATTTATGTTGTAAAATAGTAAAAAAAATATTAAAATTACAATAAAATGTTTGTATAAATTTTGTTTTTAATTAAGTCGCACATATGTAAATATTTATTATTGCAACAAATTTAAAAAAAAAACTATAAAAAGATGTTAATTTTACTACTTTTAGAGATAGTAGAAATGGTTGGATTTTAGACTTTTACAAGAAAAAAGTTTAAGATAAGTAAGTTTATTTTATTTTCTTTATAAAGTGGACATGAGTTTTTAAGATAAAAAGTAAGAAAAAGGTCACTTGAAAGAGAATTTATTTTCACGAGAGAAGAAGAGATAAAATCATCTTTGCACAAACTATGAACAATAATGATAAATTTACATTTGTAAAGTTTTTCACTGTTGGATTAATCTGAAACTTTGGCAACAATTTTATGATATATAGTTTTTTATATTGAATGGTTGAATCATTGAAAAGATATTTGTTATGCGATTAATAATATTCATACAATAACTTGATTTTCTAGATATTGTCATCTTGTTAGTTCTCATTTTGTAAGCTTTTTTACTTAGTTTGATTGACGGGTTGTAATTATAATTTATATACTTAATTGAGAGTTTATTGTACTTTTACTTTAGTATAATAGAGTTACTTTTTTACCATTTAAATAACTCATAATTTTTACCTTTCAATGTGTTTTTCACGTTAAATAACTTAATGCCTTCATTGTATTTTATTATTTTTAATTATTATAAGTTGAAAAATCTAATACATTACAATTTTTTTTTATTACATTTATGTTGACGTGAAAGTAACCTGTATTGTTATTAATTCAATGAGTAGCAATTTTATTAGAAAATATTGTGTATTCTCTCTTCTCAATAAATGATAGTATTAGACTTAATTTATTAATTTTGAAAAATGATAATAATGCAATCTATATCCTCTCCTATTGTAGTAGAAACTGAACATTCAGGCAATTTTATGCAAATTTTATATGTTTTTTATGAGAGAAAGAAGATGAAGGATGGTTATGGAGGAAGAGAGGGCTGAGGATGAGGAGAGGGATGCTACAGGGTGGAGGTGGAGGAAGAAAGGTGAAAGAGTTAAATATGGAGAGAAGAGAAGAGGTAGGTATAAGGGTGGGGGTAAAGGAAAGAGGGAGTTGAGAGAAAAGAAAAATAGTTGAATGTGGAAGGAACAAAAAAGTTGAATATTGAAGCTAGAAAATGAATGTTAGGCATGAAAAAAAATGAAAGCATAAAGTTAGAGGATTGATTGCAGATTATAGAATATAGTTTTATAATATTGATTAATATATAATATATGATATTAAAATGATAATAATTATTTAGAGTTTATTATTAAATAACATAAATTTATTTAGTTAAATTGTAAAGTTAAATAGATTAATTTGTTTTAGCCAAAAAAAATATAAAATAAATAAATATAGATATTGATATCTTTATTTATGATTAAGTAACAGAGTTAGAAAATTAAAAATATAATTTTAGAAGTAAATATAAAATTTATAAAAATTGAACATGTACTATTTTATTATTAGAATAAAAAATAATTATATTGACATAATAAATTCTGCGAGTAAAATTTGAGTTTTTAATTAATAGAAATATAATATTGTTAATTAGATATAGTTAATTACGATGAAATAAGAAATTTAGCTGTCCTATTTAATAAATTTTAGAGTAAGAATAATTAGTTTTGATTAGTTATTGTTAATTATATGTTTATTTATGATGAAATATCATAATTAAGTTCTGTAATTAAAAATTTTATAAGTAAGAATTCAAATTATAAGTAAGTTTATTTAGATTTTTTTATGATTAAATAACAAAAAAGATCTTTAAATTAAAAATTTAAAACAAAAATATTATTAATATAATTATTTTAAAGAAATTATTGTTAATTAGTTCTATTTATGTATGATTTAAATTTTGAATTTTGAATTACTAGATAAAATTTAATTTTCATATCTAGAATTGTAAATAAATTTTAAAAAATAGATGTTAATTAGATATGTTATTTCTATTAAATAACAAATTTAGATTGTTTATTTATTATTTTTAAGAGTAATATACTTTTTTGTAAATTTTTTATGATTAAATTAAAAAATCATAAATTTAAAATATCTAATTTAAAACATAAATATTGTTTATGTAAATATTTTGAATAAATTATTGTTAATTAATTAGATATACTTATGTATGAATAAGGGAAAAAATTAAGATAATTAGATAATCAAATTTAATAGTAAATTTTAAATTTGTAATTAGGTTAATTATGTAATTAGTAATGTTAAGATATTTAGTTATGGTAAAATAATAACATAAAATTCTTTAATCCATATATTCAGGACTAAGAATTGCCTTTGTAATTAGTTAAAATAAAATACAATGAAATTGACATAGTTAAATTATTAATAAATAAGAACATTATTTCTTAAAATTATTAAATTTAAAAGTGAAAGTATTTGTCCATATTTTTTTAAAAATCTGTTAATTAGAATTATTGTGGTTCAATTAAATTTTATATTTATATTCTTATGTGGTATTTAAATTTTGTCAATAGTTTGTGTATTTAAGTTGATAATCTAATTAATATTAATACTTTATGTTTGTTTAAATAATAGAGTTATAGTTAATATTTTACTTACACTTAATTTCTAACACATACATACACACTTTGGTAATTCACCTTAAACTAGAGAATCTTTCATTATTATGATTCCATGGCATTCACGTATACGAGCATATTTGGGATGATTGGAATCATCCTATTTTAAAGGTTAAGAAGAGTTAATTTATTTTAGCTAGTTTAGATGGTGTTTCAGAGGAGATCTTTCCACATTTAAAGCTTACGAGATTTATTGGAATTGTTCACGTATGTCAGTTCTCAATAGACCTCTCGTTGATAACTACACTAGTGGAGAGATGGAAGTCAGAAACACATACATTTCACTTGCCTCTGGGGAGTGTAAGATCACTTTGCAGACATATCTATGCTATTAGGTTTACAGATTGATGGAAGACCTGTGATAACAGCTACTGCAAGTAATTATGCTAATATGGTTAAGGAGAGCCTTGAGATTCGACCATAACGTGATGTTTTTGTTAATAGCTTCTTGAAGATGAGTTGGCTAGATCAACATTTTACCCATGTTATAATGCATGCACAGAGTCCTTTACAGATCACCCAATTTGTCAGGACTTACATGTTGTAGTTGATTGAGGATTTTATGTTGAATGACCACTCCAACAGTAGAGTTTCAGTGAGGTACTTACCTCTACTACAGGATTTTGTTATCACCAGTTAATATAGCTAGGAGTCTACAGTATTAGGAGTTTTGTATCGAGAGTTCTGCATGGCCATTAACATTGATCGGCCTAGTTTAGAAGGGTTAGCTACATTAGTTATTGTGTGTGCATGGGATAGGTTCCCCTTCATAGCTCTTAGTAACCTCCCACACATATGAGCTCATCTTTCATATGCTACAAGGTATTTTATTACATTTTTTTTTACCAGATATTAACGTACATTAAGAATTAGCATTGTTTTACATTTTTTTTATAGGTGGTTACCAAACCAAAGAAAAAAAAGGAAGGAAGAACATTTCTTATTATAGATATAAATTTGACATGCTTAGTCATGAGAAGATAAACATATTTCATATTGTAATATTTAATTATCTTCATATTTAACTTATGTAATTATTTGTAGAAAATGATCTTAAAGTTTGTATATTATCTTCAGATTATTTGGCAATCACATTCTATTCATTTGATTAATTGATTGCCATCTATATGTTGTGAGGGGTGGATTTGTGGAGGGCTATAGTGCTCTTGATATGTTTTCAGGTATGTGAGTGGCACTAACTAGATTGAGTTGTGACACTTTGTATGGTTTAGCACATACCTCATGACCTATACTAGCCAAATGCATTACATAACTTGACACTTCAAGAGAAGATATCAGAGAATTGGCAAGAGAAGCTTATTGGACATTTGGGAGAGAATGAGAGATTAAATAATGACAAATGACCCATAGATTGGTCTTCTAAGTTCCAACTTTGAGTATATGCGGTGGTATAGAGCTCACACAGTCACACTAGACTTTGGATGACGAGGGACGCAGCTGTTTCATCATTACTTGTAAGTGTAATTGATTTAGTTAAATGTTATTGCATGTAATTTGTTTTGCATTGTTAATTCGTATTGAATTTATGTTGAAATTGGATTGAAATTATAGGATGATGATCTTGAGAGAGCCTACTACTTGATGAGTGATGGCTAGGATTCTTACATCTTTGATGAGATGTGAGACTTGTGTTAGTCTATACTAGGTTTGAAGAATGATTTGGACCACATTATGAAGCCTATTTCTTCATCTGAGACTCAATTGCAAAGTGGCAATACTGAGGATCCAGTTACTGATGTAGGTCAACCTAGGGACAGTAAGGAAGGGAGGAGATTACAGTATAGACACACGAGGTGCAAGCAATATACTGGTCGCTTCCTCCTATCCCTGACCATCCTGATGGAGTCTTTTATGTTCCATCACAATTTTCTTTCCACACATAGCATGTGAAGCCATTGACATATTTCCACTCATCTCAGGCCACCCTAATATCCGTCATAAACTCCTCCATCACCATTTATAAGCAAAGATGATTATATCTCACATCTATTTACCATTCATGACCTCGACTCGATATGATGCATTTATTCTCACACCATCACCATCTGCACCAGATTTTGTAAGTGAAACCTTATATGATATATCATTCAATCATGGAATAGATTTGAATGTTGACTTTGAAGCAGCATTAGATGTTCCACAACTAGAGTTGCGTTGTAACCCACATCATGAAGTGAGAGATTTCCTAAGGAAGTACATATTGACCCCCACATTAGCACCATCAAGACGATCTGTTATAGGATTTCTTGCTCAAATTCTTGTCCAATGAGGCATTTATCACTTGGGTGAGTGTCATTCTCGCTCAAGCGAGAAAAACCAGCAAAAAATCTACTATTAATTATGCATTTCTCGCTGCAGTGAGGTAATTCTCACTAGAACAAGACTTTAAAATTTGAGAAACTTCAACAAATCTTCTTCATCTTAAAAAAAATCATAAAAAAATATAAAACAACTCCAAATCCATCAAACCATATATGCATTTTGAAGCCCTTGATGTGTGAAATTCAATGCAACTAAAATCAGGCAAAAGTAATATTTGTTGAAAAAGTTATGACCAAAATAGAAGATAAAGATCAAATTAGTTGAAAATACAAAATTAAAACGTTAATGCAAAATAAGTTCAAATTATTTCTATTAATGAGAAATGGTAAAAACTCTTTAAATAAGGCATGTGAAGAGTGTTTTGAAGACACAATAAAGCTATAAATGTGAACACCTCATCAAGTCTTTTCTCTTAAGAAATTCATACAAGAAAAGTAGATCATATATCTTCTATTATTGGACAAAATTAAGGCTAAAGTTATTGAATTTAAATGACATGAACTTAAATGCATTAAATATAAATTGCATAAAATTTAAGTGTAAACTAAATAAAAGAAATCAAATAAGTGTCAAAATATACATTAAAAACTACTAAAATTTGATACTTATCAACTGCACAAGCTATGATTACATGTGAGTATAGAAATTGATATGCTTGAAATCTCTCACATTCACAATATCTTGTAGACAATATAACAGTCAATTTGTTACCACCCCTCTGTGTGATAGGATTAAAGGCCTCGTCAACCTCAATCTTGTTCTTTGTATACCATATCGACAAACTTGATGTGAAAAAGCTTCCTTTTGATATATTTATTTTTTGCATTTTTACCATGAGTTTAGAACAAAACCTCTTTCTAACATTAAGTTCATTCATTATTTCCTCTCCATGCTTGACAAAATATTCAACCAAATATGTCCATAAGTGCATTCCACCAAAGCAATTATAAGTGGGTTTCCTGTCCTCTTCAAAACCTTGTTAACAACCTCAAACAAATTTGTGGTCACGTGTCCATAACAATATCTTTCATCATTGTAGGTCAAAGTCCATTTTTCCTTTGATATGTTATCGATCCACCTCTATATTTATACTGATTCATCATGAAATCTTCTCAACTTCTCTTCAAATACAATCTTCAAAGGTATATATGACGCAATGTACATTTCTACACTATTAACAAATAAAATAAACATGAGACAGCAAGAAGACAAAAATGTTGCAAATCATATTACCTAATTTTTTTTTAAGTTGCTGTTTCAATTCAATGTTCTTGAATCTATGATTGAAATTACTTACAATATAACGAATGCAATAAACATAATATGCATTAGGAGGTTGCCATTCAATATGTAGGTTTGAAACAATATTTTTAATGCTTTGATGCCTATCAAATATTAAACATAATCTTGTTTTTGTTATTACGTGGACACGGATCATTGCTAGAAACTATTCCGGCGCTGACAGAGTTTCTCCTTTAACAATGGCAAAAGCTAGCAGTAGAACATAATTATTCCCATCTTGTGTTGTTGCAATCAACAATGTGTGACAATACTTACCATACAAAAAAGTTTCATTTACCTAAATAATTGATTTGCAAAAGTTGAAAACTTCCTTACATTAATTAAAACACTAAAACAATCATTCAAAAACTCTAAATCAATTGCCCACTTGATGCCCAACAACAAACAATTTTGTTTCAATCTTATAAATTGACCTAACAACATGAAATTGCATGTACTCTAACCATATTGACAATGTAGCATAAGATTCATCCCAATCACTAAAGATACTTACAATTGCCTTCATTTTGCCTTCCAAGACTTTTTGTATGAAATTTTATATCCAAATTGAGTAGTCATCCTTTCTTGAATTAGACTTATAGGCTATGAAGATTCAAGATTAACCATACTTACAGAAAATACAACAACATAACATATCATATTTATTCTCACAAGGCTTCATCAAAAATATTTATTATTACACACATATTTTATCAAAAAATACTTACTAATAATGCATGAACAAATCAAATTTGAATCAAGTTTGGTATGGTCTTAAGATATTGTTTGGTTGAAACATATATACTTACTCATAAACCTTGTTCATCAAAAATATTTATTATTACACACGTTTTTTTATTAAAAAAATACTTACCAATAATGTATGAACAAATCAAATTTGAATTAAGTTTGACATGTTCTTGAGATATTGTTGGGTTGAGACATATATGCTTACGCACAAACCTCATTATTTTCCACTTTATTAGATTTTTAAGCAATGTTGCTCTTATTCTATATGGACAACCATTACTATGATTCAAACACTTCACATACAATTTTGTTGATTTTGACTTAACAACAAAATAACTCTGATGTATTTTTATTGCATGCTATTTTAAGGTATTTTTAACTTCGTCTTTTGAGTCAAATAATAAACCAACATATAATGGATCTCCAATAACTCATAAAATCCCTTCAATAAATTCTTCTATTTTATTTTCTTGGTCTAGGTGTTCATAATTAATATAATTATAGTGTGGACTTATATTCCAAAAAGGCATTTCACCTACACCTGCATATAACTATCAATATTCATCATCACTGAAAATTATAAATTTAATGAATATAGAAATAAATTAACAATACCTCCAACACTTTGTTGTGATAAATTTAAGTTTAAATCAAAATCGCCATCTACATCTATATTAAATTAGCTGTCTAATTGAATATGCCATCAACTTCATCATCAGTGTTGATGTCTTCATCTTCATCATTTTCATTTTTATAACTACATAAATCTCCAGATCTTTCAAAATACAATGAGTTATTCAATATGTGTGGTCACTATAAATAAACTATAAATTATTATGATAATTAAATTTATATATCCTATAACTTCAATATTCACCATTTCTATATAGGCTAAACCCTCATTTTGGTCCTCCAGAGAGTTTGTGTCTTGCATTTTAGTCCCTAAAAATTTAAAATATCACATTAGTCTCTAACTTTCATCTCCATCATGCATTTAAGTCCCTAAACCCATATATTGTCACCGATAAGTATCGACTCTTTAGTACATCTCCACACTAGTATGATATTGTCCACTTTGGGTCTAAGGCCTCATACTAATGGAGAGAGATCTATCATACTTATATGTCCTTGATCTTCCCCAATTGTAGTTAATGTGGGACTTTGTTTGCACATCCCAATAATCTCCCCCTCAAACGAAATCCTCTTAATACTGGGCCTCTAACACCAGAGCCCACCTGGGTGCCAGGTACATATCTATCATACTTATATGTCCTTGATCTTCCCCAATTGTAGTTAATGTGGGACTTTGTTTGCACATCCCAATAATCTCCCCCTCAAACGAAATCCTCTTAATACTGGGCCTCTAACACCAGAGCTGTTTGCACATCCCAATAATCTCCCCCTCAAACGAAATCCTCTTAATACTGGGCCTCTAACACCAGAGCCCACCTGGGTGCCAGGTACAGATCTATCATACTTATATGTCCTTGATCTTCCCCAATTGTAGTCAATGTGGGACTTTGTTTGCACATCCCAATAATCTCCCCCTCAAACGAAATCCTCTTAATACTGGGCCTCTAACACCAGAGCCCACCTGGGTGCCAGGTACCCTTCGCCCTCGTCGCATTGGGCCCTCCCCTGGCCCTTATACTCACATCCACATGACTACCAACATCCACATCCACTGGTACTACTTGGAGATCCGAGCTTTAATACTACTTGTTAGAACAAGTATAGACTTTTTAGTACATCTCCATACTAGTATGATATTATCCACTTTGGGCCTAAGCCCTCATGATTTTGTTTTTGGATACCATGAAAAAGGCCTCATACTAATAGAGATCTACCATACTTATATGCCCTTGATCTTCCCCAATTTTAGTCAATGTGGGACTTTGTTCGTATATCCTAATACTTGTCATGTTAAGTGACACGTGTTGTTGATTATGTGGCAAAAATAATGTCATATATGGTATAATATATGTTTTCGTTTCGTTTTAGTTCTTGAAATTATAACTTGTTGAACATTTTAGTCTCTGAGATTGTCACCAATAGACATTTTAGTCCTTAATATTGTCACTGACAGACATTTTAGTCCCTAAGAGAGAGAAAGAGAAGAAAGGTGGTAGAGGTTCTATTGAAAAAGGATCTGGTGGAGGAGATAATAGAGAATGTTCATGTGGAGCTGCCATTTGCAAGATGGTTGGTGGCTTTGTAAGAAGGGGAAGAGAAGGGAAGAGGGATTGGAGTTATTTCACTTGTCAAATAATAGAAAAGTCGTGCTAAAACCTTTATCGTTGTCGTAACCCATTATAAACATACAACATCATCAAAACTATTCGTTGCTATTTAGAACCCAATGCATCATCTTCAAGTCACACCCATGTAATAGATTGCGCTCACACCAATAATAGTTTCATAACTTACAACTCAAGATTTTGTGCTCGAGTAAAGCCTAAATACTATATATGAATGCATGCATATATACAACGGAACATTACGAAGAAGAAGAGTGTGTAATCACATTCACACAAGAAGAAGCTAAAGAGGATATGAAGGAAAGATATGAAGATGAAAACAAAACAAAACCAAAAAGCAACGAGTTATAATCTAAGAGACTAAAATGTCTGTCGGTGACAATTTCAAGGACTGAAATAACCGATGAGTTATAATCTCAAAGACTAAAATGAAACAAAAATATATACTATACCACATACGATATCATTTTTGTCACATAATCAATGACACATATCACTTAACATGACACGTCAGCGTCATTTTGACACGTGCCACTCAACGTGACATGTCAGCATTCCATTACTATCTATTAACGATATTTAGGTCTATAGACTTAAATGTCCAACGAAGATGAAAGTCAAGGATGAACGTGATATTTTTAATTTTTCAGAGACTAAAATGTAAGATGCAAACTCTCTCAAGGACCAAAATGACAGTTTAATATTTTTATATAAGGTTAGGCGGTGACATTGATAAGTTTAAGTCCAACATATTTGAATCAGCTCTTGAACTCTTACCAAACGTAATATCCACATATAATTCAATAACAATTATAATACTTTGTTGTTGATACTCACTAATCATGTAATCAATATCTTAATTGTTACATATATTCAATGGAGTATATTGTTTAGCACTTGAATTAACCAACAAACGTGAAATTAATCTAAATATAACATGATTATTATTAAGATTTAACTTTTCATGAATTTTTTTTCAAATTTTGAAAAGTTATCCCTCTTCTAATCTTTTTCATTTTTTTTTTGTTATCTTCAAATGTCACATCTTCGTTTTTAACGAACATTTTTCCATTCAAATATAAAAAAATAACGACATCATTCATCCTGCATTTATAAGAAAATAATAAAAATTACTACTTTATATAAATAAGAAATAATAAATTATATTTACCACATTCAAACACACTACTACATTCACTTGAACTTATATACATTCAAAATCTTTTATATTAGTTATACATATTACACATATTTAAAACAAATTTTTCTAACATATATAATATTATTTTAAAATTAATATTCAACATAATATTAAACTTCTACTAATATAATTTTTATATCTTTTGTAATAACAACTAAAAAATTAAATTTATTATTTCAATTTATACACAAATATATTAATTAATATATCTATCAATTTTAGTAACATCTTTTCATTACACTAATTAAACTATTTAAATTTAAATAAGCTACAAATTATAATAATATTCAAAATTTAATTTAAAAACAAAATAACTAACCTCAAAAATTTCTTCTAACTCTTTTTGCACATTTTATTTCTGCATCCTTGAGATTATATAGAATTTTTTTTGGATAATAAAGTGTAATTGCACTCTTTTAACAAGAGAATGCTTATATATTTTAATACTTCAGCAATTTTGTCCCTTATTAAGATTCAAACACGTGTCAGCATTGCAAAGTTTCATTTTAGCCTTCTCAAACTATGTGTCACCAATGATTGTTTCGTCTGAGACTTGGACGAAACGCCTATTTAATTTTGTCTTTATCTAATAAAAAAATTCAAGACACGTGTCTATTTTTTACATGTTTCATCTCATAATAAAATGAAATTAATAAATTAAAAATAAAAAAATAATTTTGCCTAACTTAAATAGAAATAGGAGCTTATATGACTATAATTTATCTGGACACATTTTTTAAATTTATTATGGTAATTAATATTTTAAAAAAATTAAAAATATAAATAAGTCAAATATTGAATATTTGGACATCCAGTTTCTCCAACAACTAGAGAGTATTCGTTTACATGATAATGTGAAAATCCCTTAACACTTGTAGGTAGTGTTCTTTTTATTTGACACTTTTTGTGATTAATGGTATTTTTAAGCAGCGAAATTCCTGTATTTATATAATTTTATATTCATTTCCAATCAACTTTAATATATTTTATTATTTAGAAAGTTAAACCTTTAATAGAGTTATTATTCTCTATAATTTACCACATGTATATTTTAAATTAAAATTAAATAAAAATAAAGTATAAATTACATATTTTTTTGTAATAATTTTATTTTTACTTGTATATCTATTAATTTTTTTAAAATTTTAAAGATTAAAAGTTTTATTTTTATTATTTTATATAATTTTTTAGATTTTTCTAATATTTATATTTACTTTTATAAAACATATTTTAATTTTTTTTATATTTTTTAGTATTAAAATTTACTTTCAAGAATTTTATCTTTTAAATTTATATTTATTAATATATTAAACATTAATAATTAATTTAAATTTTTTATAATATATGATAAAATAAAATTTTTTAATTATTTAATTTTATTAAATATTTATCATTTTGATATATATTATCTGTAGTTGTAGAATTAAATAAAAAAATCAAAAAATATTTTTTAAATAATTTAGGTTATATATAATTATTTAAAAATATAAAATAATACCTGTGCAGTTAATATTCAAAATCCAGTGACTATTCCCGCAATGTTGGCAATCGAATTAGCACAAAGATAATAATAAAAAAAAAAAAAAAAAAAACAGCGTTAGCATAATGTGAGTATCCAATATAAAAATTAAAAGAATAGAAAAAATAAGTGGATTTCAAATAATTCATAAAAATTAAGATAATTTTAAAAATGAAAAAAAAAACTATAATGAAGTTGTATTGGGTAGAATATAAAAGCATATGATCTAATATCCAATTTAACAATGATAGATTACATGCTTTTGAATTGAACTTTGTCCACACACTTGAGTAAGCTGTATTCTTTTTCACATTGACCACTCCTTCTATATATATAAAAAAAATAAAAAATCTATTTTCAAACACTCACCTACCCTTCAAAGTAAGGGCTTATAATACATGGTAAGTTCGGAGTGAAAAAAAAAATTATTGTATAAAGATAATAGTTACAAAATGGAGAAATTGATTTACAGGGGATATATGAGGAATATACTTTTGAGTCGTTCGAATGGGTTACGTTTCACTTGGTAACTTACGAATTAAGAAACGAAATTGAGAGTCTAGAAGAAGATGGACAATTATTTGGCAGAAGTGGAGGGCGTGGCCCATTCCGTCGTCTCGGAAAAAACTCCAATGCCCTTTAATTTCGTTTCGTTGTTATCTTTAATGTGATGTGGAGCCATGCCAAAAGAGTAAATAGCCACTCTCTCACTTCTTTATACTAGCTTTTCTTTTCCTATTAGCACTATTTGACCTTAAAATATGGGGTTTGTTAAAAGAATATATATAAATATAGTAATTAAAAGATTTTTGAATTCTCTAAACAAATTCATATAAGATATTGGTTAAAAAAATCAATGAATAATTTGCTTACATCATATCATAAGTTTGCTGACTTTTTTCTAAAATTTATAATTTTTTAACTATTGATTTAATATTTATTAGTATTGTTCGTAAAATGTTTACATTTGACTTGTTTCTTATAACTTGGCACCATTAACTTGAGTCATAAAGAATTACAGTGCTAGTGCTTGGTTTTGTTGAACAGTTTGCCAGCAGCACATTGGTTCGAGTTGGAAATCTGTGTGGATGCCATTGTCAATAATGTCTCCTCTTAAAACGAAGAGGTACTTCTTTTAGATACAATAAAATTAGATTTCATCAATTTGATTACTATACAGTCACCGAATAAAAAAACATGGCCTCATTTAAATCGTTTTCTTATTTTTCCTACACTTATTGTGAATATAAAATATTAATTTTTTATAATTATGGTAAGGATAATAATTAGAAAAAAAAATCAATATTTTTTTATATTGGGTGTGAAATTATTTATTGCCAGCAACACCCCTAGTGCTAAAAATCAGAAGCATAGTTGGATTGTGCTAACCTTGTGAGAGTTTACTTGCCCTTTTATACCCCTCGAAGCAAAATAACATTCCACTTCCCACGAGGTCCCAACCAGTTCAATGTTTATTTATGTGCTGCTTTTGAGGATGTGAGCTAAAACAAAATGCTTTACTTTCTGTTTCGTTCAAACAAAACTCTCACTTTTATGTGACTTCGGGTCGACTGAGAGAATGTTCTTTAATTAACACGTAAGGAAAAGCTGTTTGCTGATATACAAGGGGTTGTATTCAACTTCAAGTGATTTTCTTCTAATGTTCACTTTTTTTATTTAAAAGGAGCCACACATATTACTTTATAGATTTATCAATTTTAAAATATTTCAATTAACATTACTTTTAGAATGCGTGTGCAGTTCCGTTGAAGTAAATATAATCATATGCAATTTTTTAAAGTAAGCTAAAATAATACACAATAAAAATTGCAATAATTTATTCAAAATTACAGGATATTACAAAATTATTTCTACTAAAACCAATTTTAATAATCTTGATAAGTAGCAATTCACTTACTTTTTTTTTTCCTACGAGCTAGTGTTAATTAACAGTTGTGATTCGAAATGCATCATACAACATGTCATAGTTAGAAATTGACAGTTTTACCCTCAACCGTTGCGCTTTATATATTTCCGGTTCCCATCCCTTGGGTGTCCAACAAGAAATGCAGTCTTGCAAGTTCCATTCAAACATGGCAATCTTCGTTTCTCGCTCTGCTCTTCTTCTACCGTTTCTTCCCATCTTTCTCATGTTTAACACTGCAAGTGAGTCTTTTCTACCTCTCTCTCTCTCTCTCTCTCTCTCTCTCTCTCTCTCTCTCTATATATATATATATATATATATGTATTACTCGAATCAAAACCAATTTCCATCGGTTTCCCCTATCTATTTTCACATCCTCCCATGAAAGAACTTTCCCGTTTTTCACATTATTTTAATTCTATAAAAAATCTTTACATCAAAGCTTCAGTTTGCCATAATAACAATACAATACAGTTTATCCTTTCTTTGGAATTGCAGCTTCAGGATTCTTTTAAAAGATATATTTTTTTTTATGTCTACTTTCTTTTACATCTTTTATCCGATTTTTATTTTTTTAATTGTTCATTCATTTAACACTTCCAAATAAAATATTAAAAAAATATTTTTCTTTTAATTTAACAACATGTTTACCTATTGAATAAATTTTATTATAAATTATAAAATTACGTGAATTTTATTGTTGGATGGATTTTACGTATATTTTTTTAATTTTTAATTAATAGATAAGAGGATTTTAAAAAGTGAACGTTACTACATTACTACCTTCCGATTCACCTTTTTTAACGTTATTTTTTTTTTTTTTTTACTTTATCTTTGAATTTTTTACCGTGCTCAGAGAAAGTTATTATCACTCTGCAGATTCTGAATCATTCATTGGCGTGAACTATGGACAAGTCGCTGACAACCTACCACCGCCGTCGCTGACGGCGAAGCTACTCCAATCGACGTCGATCGGAAAGGTCCGGTTATACGGGTCCGACCCGGCCATAATCAAAGCTTTGGCAAACACCGGAATAGGAATCGTGATCGGAGCCGCGAACGGTGACATTCCAGCACTTGCCTCCGACCCCAACTTCGCCAAAAGCTGGATCAACTCCAACGTTGTTCCCTACTACCCCGCCAGCAACATCATTCTCATCACTGTCGGCAACGAGGTGATAACCTCGAACGACCCGAACCTGATGAACCAGATGTTGCCGGCGATTCAGAACGTTCAAAACGCCCTCGATGCTGCTTCTTTGGGAGGCAAGATTAAGGTCTCTACGGTACATTCGATGGCGGTCCTGAAGGACTCTGAACCTCCTTCCGCTGGAAGATTCCACCCTGGTTTCACCACCGTTTTGCAGGGCTTGTTGTCGTTTAACAATGCCACTGGTTCACCCTTTGCCATCAACCCTTACCCTTACTTTGCCTACAGAAGCGACCCTGGTAGAGCAGATAACCTTGCCTTCTGCCTTTTCCAGCCTAACTCGGGCCGACTTGACTCAAACACCAATATCAAGTACATGAACATGTTCGATGCTCAGGTGAGTTCTAATATGATTGTAAAGAAAATGTTCATTTTATTTCATGAGAAGGGTTGCTCAATTCTTATAAAGAGTATTTTTGCTTTATTCGTGGGACATCTTAAAAGCTTGCATGATGTTGTTCATTTGAACGTGGGTCTAATATAAGAATGTGTGAGAGTAAGATATAAACAGGAATGACATGTTTGCTTGGACTCATCGTCTTTTTTCTTATATATCCTTTAACTTGTTACTAAAGTATTAAGTAAATGACATTTTTAATTGAATAAGTGAAAATTTTGTAGAATTAGGAGTGATGGTGGTGCTTATTACTAGAGAGATTCAAGTAGGAGTTTAACATGACCTATGTTTTCCTGGGAGTTTTCGCGATGATGGGTAAAAGAGAATAAAGGTCTTTTGTTTAAAATTTGACTGCAATTTATTTGAATAAAATTTATTTTGAATCATTAAATATAAGTAATACAAATGTCATTAATTAATCTTAACTGAACGGGCACTAAGTTGATGTTGATCTTGTTGTTGGGTATGTGTGTGTAGGTGGATGCTGTTCGATCTGCGTTGGATTCGATGGGGTTTAAGAATATTGAGATTGTGGTTGCGGAGACAGGGTGGCCCTACAAAGGAGACAACGATGAGGTTGGTCCAAGTCTTGAGAATGCCAAGGCTTACAACGGTAATTTGATTGCACACTTGCGATCTATGGTTGGGACCCCACTGATGCCAGGGAAATCAGTAGACACATACCTCTTTGCATTGTATGATGAAGACTTGAAGCCTGGACCTGCTTCTGAGAGAGCCTTTGGGCTTTTCAACCCTGACCAATCCATGATCTATGATGCTGGCCTCTCCAAGCAGCAAACTAGTAGCCCTGTGCCACCCGTTGTTGCACCGGTATGAATCAATTCTATGACTCAAACATAATAACAATACCCTATTATGTTCTATCCAATGTTACCGTTAGTTAAATATTGTCATTAATTAGGTGATAAATGGACATGAAGCATCACTTTCATAGTTCTCATGTTGAAGTTGTTCTAGACTTGTAGTGTTTAACAATGTATTTCTTAATTTGATTTGAAGACTCCGGATGTTTCAAAATCTCCCGTGACTCCAGTAACTCCAGTGACTCCAGTGCCAACAGGCCCTTTGGCTAGTCCAACACCAAATAAAGCGGAATTCTTATATGGATCACATGAAGCCACCATTTTGCAATCTTTAATCATGTTCACAGTTCTCATCTTAATGTTGTTCTAGCTAGTAGTATTTAATAATTTATGTTTCTTAATTTGATTGAAGACTACTCCGGATGTGTCAAATTCTACCATGACTCCAACGCTGACAGTTCCAAGTCCAACCAAAACAAATAAAAGTGCAACATGGTGTGTGCCAAAAGGCGGATTAACAGATGTGCAGTTACAAGCAAATCTGGATTATGCATGTGGGCAGGGAATTGATTGTAGCGCAATCCAACAAGGCGGAGCTTGTTTTGAACCAAACACATTAGTAAACCATGCCGCATATGCAATGAATCTCTTGTATCAATCTGCTGGACGGAATCCATTGACTTGTGATTTCTCGCAAACAGCGTTACTATCAACATATAATCCAAGTAAGTTATCCATGTGATTTATGCATAGTTTATGCGAAGCCAAGAAACTGAATAATTATAATATAGATTATTTAGGAGTTTTACACACTACCACGTTATACATGCACAACATAAAAGTTTGAAGTTTTAAGTCATTCATCAAAAAGATCATTTGCTCTGACTTCTTATAGTTCTTTAATGTTTATGCAGTGGCAATGAATTACTTTTTAAGACTGCGTGTATTGTTTAGATCTAGTTTATGTTATACCAGGTTTTCGGAAGGGATAGTGTGAAGATGATTTACGCGTGTGGTTCTATTTACTAACGATTATTGCAATGTATGTTCAAAGGCATACAATAATATTTTTTTTAAAATCACAAGATATCATATAATTCAATGTGTGCAATGATAACATTAATTCTACATTTTTTAATAAAAACTATTATTTGTTGAATTCTTATTATGTATCCAACAACATACGTTAAAAAAATAGTTCTACTGCATTGATTTATTGTAGTGAGATGTTTTGCTTTGATTATTCCATATTGACATGCACCCACTTTGTTTATTTTGTAGGTTACAATAATTGTGTTTATGTTGGAGGAAATGCCTAACCTAAAAGTCATGAAAGTTCTTAGGAGGGCGCTTTTTGTTATTTTATTTATTCTCTCTTAATCGCTAAGAAATGTTCTGGTCCTGAGTGCTCTGTAATAAGAAGAGTGTGCATGAATGGAGGGGGATCTTCCTCCATTTCTGGTGTCACATTTTTAATGTCTTTGTCAGAAGCAAACTGCTTTGTTAACAATGTGTGTGAAGCGTGGTTTAGATATGTGTGCTGAGTTATCATTTGAAATCCCGGGGTCCATGATGTATATATACTAATTCAGTAATATATATGAAGTTTTCCTCTCTTAAATTTTGGCCATGCATTTATTGATCGATTAAATTATTTGTGCTACAAATTTACTTTTGGCTTATAAAAATGCAATCAATTAAGCACGAAATATGGTTCGGTTCATAAATTAGATCACACAGGACTATAATTACAAAGGATGGTTTAATATTCATTATAAAGCGCCTTAATTTATCAAAATTGCAGATATATTGGCTAAGTTAGCAGAAGTTGTAAAAATTATTCTTTTTTTCTTATCCGGTTTAATCCGGATCTGATCTTAGTTGTGCATTTGGATATGGTAGGTAAGTCTATCATTAAAAAAAATTTTGTATATAACAATTTTGAATCAAAAATTTTATTTAAGCGATATCGAATCGTTTATCATCTATTGTACAAAAATTATATTTTTACACGACGCAAACACATTTATCCATTCTTATTTAAATAACTTGAGTTAAATAACTTGTATAAAGTAAGTTAAGAATTTATTTTTTTTTCTTCATTTTAAATCTTCATTGAGTAAAAGGTAAATATGTCTAATTGATTTTTTGTTGGAACATGGGTTAGCCTACGGTGATTAACTTTTTCTTTAGAAAAACTTCCATTTACATACTTAAGGAACTTGAGCCACCAAGCCTAAAATCCATTTCGTTTTGTATCCAAGGCTGAATATTTGTTTTGGTGTGTAATGCCTTCAAAGTTGCGTTTTTTCTTCAGGGATTGAAACGTAACATAGAAACAAACATGTCTTATGTTAAAGTAGTTCCTCGCATATGAAGTTATACGTATCGTATTATTCTTAAGAAATGTTTTTCGCTGCTAACTACAACTTGTTTTGTCTTTGAAATGTTGCTTACATCACCACTTCTTGGTAAATATTTTTCCTATTTGAGATTATAAAACTAAGTAGCCGAGATGAACCAGTACTCCATCCCATTGGTGAAATGGCAAAAAGATGTTTTCGTTAAAAGAAAAATATTAGCGATGTATGTTTTTATTATTGGTTAAAATTTATTAAAAGAATATAAAAATTACGTAAATTTGACTGTTAATTTAATATTTCTCACTTCCAATTTAATTTTTTTTTTACATTTTTATAGTTTTTAATAAATCTTAATAAAATCTAATGGGATTGCCTTAGCTTGCATGAAGTGCGCAATATCAAAAGGCGCAATACGCAAAAGCATAAAGTCTTGCAAAACCCAAAACGTGGATAGCATGGACAAAGGAAACACAATAATAAAAGTGACCATGCCAAAGCGGGATAAAAATGAACCACTTCCAAATCCATGTACCAAAAAATAAATAAAAAAGAAAAAGAAAATAATTGAATTTCTATCTTCAAACTACAGTGTAGACGTGGCTTCACTCGTTACAAGTCACGTGATTAAAAAGTAAAAGCACAAACAGAACGTAACGAGGTTGATACAACGATTTCAACGCATGGCCAAATGGAACTTATTGGTTGAATTTAACGTTCTGTTACGTGGTTCCGACTATCCCTGAGTCCTAAAGTGATCTCTTGGGAGAGAGAGAAAACTTACAGGAAAAAGGAAAAGATGGCATCAAGAGATTTGGAGCTTCTGATTCCAGTGTCAAGCATCTCAGAAAATGGATGTTCTAAATCATCTTCTCCTTCATCTCCTACCATTATCTCCACCCAACATCACTCTGGCCAGGAGGTTCATTTTTTACTCCATTTATATCCTGTGCTTTGATGTGAACAACGCTGAAAAAGAATGTCTTAAACGCATGAATAACACAACCCTTTTTCTTTCCTCAATTTTTTTTCTAATTTGATGAAATTGGAATTTTCTTTTTAGGCGTTTTCAAAAGTGATTCGTAGCTGGGCCTCAAAGAAGTTTATGTCAGGATGGTATGTACAATTTGTAATTGTTTCGATGATCACTTTTTTTTTTCGGTTTAATGCTATCTATAATATACATAGATGACGTAGTCAACTTTGATATTTGTGTGCATACCATGAATGTATTAGTGGGTATTTGCATGGTTATGGATTCGCTTATTTGAGCCACATGAAATGTTTGGAACCACCTATTTTTGAAGTAATGATAGCCTTTTTGTTAAAAGAAAAGATGTGAAAGACTGTTTAGAAATTTCCCAAGATAATTTTTGTAAAGTAAGTGAGCATTTCTTATATCATTCTTTTGTGGTGATTTGCTTTTTAATATTCTTATCATTAATATAATGTAATATGCAGTGTCATCCTTCTTCCCATCGCCATAACATTCTATGTCACCTGGGGATTTATCCGCTTTGTTGATGGTTTCTTTTCCCCAATATATAATCATCTAGGGATCAATATTTTTGGTAAGTTATCTTTACTTTCTTGTATTCTATAATCTAGAGTTCATTTCTCAGAACATTAATGGCTAGAGATTTAAGAGGGCGCCGATATATAAGACTCTGATAGTCTGATATATAAATTAAGTTGAATAATAGGCTCGCTCAGAAGGATTATAGCGCTAGACAATAAATTGTTACAATTTAGCTCATACATTTTTGTAAGAGATATTATCATGTTTTTTAATCAATTGATTTGGACAATTGGCAGGTCTCGGATTTATTACTTCCATCACTTTCATCTTTTTGGTTGGAATTTTCATGTCATCGTGGTTAGGAGCTTCGGTTCTCACCCTTGGCGAGTGGTTCATCAAGAAAATGCCTCTAGTAAGCTATATATATGCTGCCTCCAAGCAGATAAGTACAGCAATATCACCAGGTATATTTGAATCTCTATGATATTTTATATTTGAATATCACCAGCAATATTCATTTTCATACTTTATAATATATGATACACCTTTTAATCAAAAAATTATGATTAAGAATAATTTTGGCATATTACCCAATTACATCTAATGTTTTAAAATTAATTTTACTCAATGTTAAATCAAAAATATGTTATGGTTGTTTGTCTTTTCTTTTATGCATTCAGCTCAACAACGCATTAATGAATTTGGAAAAAACTAAGCTTTCCACTTAATTCACAGATCAAAACTCTAATGCTTTCAAGGAAGTGGCCATCATAAGGCATCCTCGTCTTGGTGAATATGCACTTGGGTTCATCACTTCTTCAGTAATACTGCAGAGGAACAGAGATGAAGAAGAGCTTTTTTGTGTTTATGTTCCCACCAATCACTTGTACCTTGGAGATATTTTTCTCATTAGTCCAAATGACATTTTGAGGCCTAATTTGTCCGTTAGAGAAGGGATAGGTATGAGAATTCTTGACCAAGTAATTTTAGAACCATTTTTTTTGTTTAATTATTATGTCACGCTTAAGGATATATCTAACTTGTTTGCATGTGACACAGAAATTGTTATATCCGGTGGCATGTCAATACCTCAAATATTGACTACAATGAATGCTCATGTCAAATTAGCCCCAAGAATGGCAAGCTTTGCATCATCAAAGGTATAATAAGGAGACGGTATAGTTTATGAGCAAAGTGTATGTTCATTCCAAGTATAGTTTCTTTTAGGCCTAAGTAAATATAATTTTAAATTTCTCTTTTACGTTATCCTTTATCTTTATTCTATTACTCAACCATGGGTTCAATGAATGGTTAGCTCCTAAAACTCTCTTTTTTGGGATCAATCAAAAGAGAAAGCAACATTTTTTATGTCAATTAAAGAGTACTCAACTTTTACTTAGCATAGCATGCTGTTCATATGTGGTTATTTGGGCTAGAATTGGATCCCACCCATCCTTCCCATTCCGAAGCCCATAAAATATTGAGAAAAGGTGAAAGGCCGTGATGGGGTTGCTTCTTTTTTCATATTCACGCTATGTCACTAATTGTTGACAGAATAAAATTCACTTTGTCACTAATTTAACAAAAAAAAAAAAAAAAACACTGTGTCATCAATTTCTTTTGTGAACAAAATGAAGAATGGTTTGTAACTTTCTAACCTTCATCCTATGAATCTAAATTACGAATTAACGATAACATCGAAATTTCATTTCCACATTTTGTTTGTTACGTGGTATTTATATTTAATTATTATTTAATGCATATTATAATAGTTAAAGGTGCAAATTGCAAAACAATTGTGATAATATTTTTCATATTTCATAAAATTTTTAACTCATATATACAAAAAAAAACTTTCTCACATTAATGTAAGGATAAAAATTCTTACACTTAATTTAAGTTTTTTATTTAACTTACATCTAATGATCAATGAAATAATAATTTATAATTTTATAGATGTAAGTTAAATAAATGAATTAGATTAAATGTATATATTTTTAATTTTATATAGTTTAAAAAAATTATGTCTCATTATATATATATATATATATATATATATATATATATATATACATGCTTATACCATTCGAAATAATATTAATTATCCCTGGCAAGAAGATGTTATTAGTACCTCCTCTGCTAATGTTATAACCTGGCAAATCAAAGATGGACAAATAGTCCAAAGTGATTTACCGCCCACATCTCAATACCAATTGCCTAATTTGAAAGACAAAGGCGGTAACCCTGTTACTGCCACTCCTTTCAAGTCTAAAAGTGCTGATGAGTCTATTACTCCTCATGACATCCAAGGACTTATGGAACAGGCCAATTATACCAATAAATACCTTCAGGTTTTAGGACAAATATTGCTTTTGTTTCCTTGATCCACTAACTATAATCTGGTATCAGAGCCTGATGGGGAAGTAGGAATATAACTGTTAATTGTCTGTAACTATGTTCTTCTGGATCTGGACTTTAAATTCCTTTATGAAATTTCTGTAATCATGGTTTATAGGCTGGACAGCTGACAGGCCCTTCGGGTGAGATCAGTAATGATCGTCCCTGTCTGTAACAACGCCACGAACTAATGGTACCGAAATATTGCTTTTGTACAGTTCTTTGTTTTTAGAAAATCCTTTACTGGAAGTACAGCAGTTCTTCGTTCTTTTGAATAGGGCTGTAGCAGTAAGTCCCGTATGGTTGAAAGGGCAGTAAGGCTAATTTGACGATGCTGTATTCAAAAGAAACAAAAGAACATAAGAAGCTGGTGGCTATAGTAAAAGAATTTTCAGAATTTTGTAAAAAAAAAAAAAAAAAAAAAAAAAAAAAAAAAGTCCACAAATAACCAGATCCAGTTGAATAAGTTATAAATAATTAACAGATGTATTGTTACGGAACCAAATGAGGGTGATGAGCCAGATGTTTTTATATAATGTCTAGACTCTTACGCTCTTTCTCTCGCATTTCCTTTTGTTCTGGCTCCAGTTCCTCCTCCTCCTCTCCAACTAAAACCAATCTCTTTAATGACCAGGAGAATCATTCTCCTGAAATTACACCCAAACACAACCTCTTCGACGAAGAAGTTCGTTTTGAAGAGATCAACCAAAGTATGGATGACTGGACCATCCCAGTCATTCCTCAGGATACTTTATATGTTCCTGAAGACCAACCTAAGAAAAACAGTTCTGATTATATTATCAAGACTGTTGAAAATAATATCCCTTTAGGGAAAGGTATAGGGGAAGAATTTCATCTCCTGTCTAAATCCTCCCTCAATGACCATAAAAGAAAGTACAAGTACCTTCACATAGGATGTGTTCAGGTAGCAATTAAACCTTTGATAGACATAGACATAGATGCTGCTGTCTTAATTTGTCTCAGAGACATTCGTCATAATAAATTTGATGATTCTCTCATAGGAACAGTTGAAACCAGTCTCGGTCAAGGTCCGATTTATTTTAACTGTTTTCCCAACAAAACTGTGAGTCTTATGGATGAACACATCCTAGACTCCTTATTTCTTAATATTTGCTTTCATGGGTTAGACATGAAAGAGGGATCTATTCCCGCCGCATTAATCTATAGGATTCAGTATAAGGTCATGAATTCTTGTGCCTCTAGAGTCCTTCTCAAGCCTCAAAAGGGAGAAACTACTTTGTTTATCACTGATATGACAAAGGCTAATGTTTCTCTACCTAGAATTATTAAATGGGATGAGGTTACTCTCCCAGAAAAATGGGTGATGGATAAAGCCTCACCTAGTGTTCCTCGTCCTGCTCCTCAAATACAGGACATCTCACAGGACAATTCTGGAAAGGTTGAAATAACCTTTGATAGGAGAAACTCTTTCTCCTCTAGGATCGATGCTTATAGTAATCGATCTGATTTTGTCTCTGCTAGGAGATCTTTTTCTTCTAGATCTTATGTTAGACCTGATATTCCTAGGTCTGTTAATCATGACCCCTCTCTAAATCTTCAAGGTTTAGACACTTCTTCTAGGATTCCTAGAAATGTTTATCAGACTTCTGAAAAAGAAGACGAAAATCAGAGTATCCAATCTCCAACTTACTCTTCCCTTAATGAGTCTTATGATGTTATTTCATAAATTCATTATAGATAAGGAAACCCTTAGGAAAGACTTTTACTCTGAGGATTGGAAACCTCAAAGAGAGTGGTTCTTTCAAAATTATAGGGGAAAAGACAGGTCTGCTATCCAAGAGAAATTCTATCAATTTCTCGAAAAAATCAAACAAAATATTCCATTCTTTGATTGGTATCATGCTTATACCATTCGAAATAATATTAATTATCCCTGGCAAGAAGATGTTATTAGTACCTCCTCTGCTAATGTTATAACCTGGCAAATCAAAGATGGACAAATAGTCCAAAGTGATTTACCGCCCACATCTCAATACCAATTGCCTAATTTGAAAGACAAAGGCGGTAACCCTGTTACTGCCACTCCTTTCAAGTCTAAAAGTGCTGATGAGTCTATCACTCCTCATGACATCCAAGGCCTTATGGAACAGGCCAATTATACCAATAAATACCTTCAGGTTTTAGGAGAGAAAATCTTTGTTAATCCTGTAAAAACGAAAATTGAAGAAGCTGCTTCTTCATCCTCCCAACCACAACTAGAAAAACCTCTTTTTAAACCTTTTAAGATTAGCGCCAAAGCTAAGCAGAAAATCTTAGAACTTAGGCAAAAAGAGAAAACCAAAATAAATGAGGAAAACCAAAACGAGTTGCTTAGTAAAATTACTAGTCTCCTCACTACCATTCCCGACACTCCTCAACCTTCTGAAGAATCCAGTGCTAAACCCAGGACTAGGTCTCTTGCCAAAACTATCAATGCCATCTCTAAAGCTGATTCAGAACATTGTTCTGAAACAGACTCTGTTTTAGCCATTAATCCTATCAATAATTGGAAAAATTCTTCCAAGCTTTATTATAATAGAGCTACTGCTCCTGATCTTATTTTAGAAGAAAAACAAGATTTTATTCAAAGTTTTAATTCTAATGATATTTATATTTGGAATATCGATGGATTATCTGAATATAATATCATTGCCAAACTTCAAAATATGTCGGTTGTCGCTATGGGCTATTTTACTAACCAAAATATGCCTGAAGACACCATTGTCTATATTCTTGTTGCCGGTTTTACTGGCCAACTCAAAGGTTGGTGGGATAATTATCTCACTGAAGCTGACAGAGATAACATTCTCTCTGCAGTTAAAATTAATGATAAAGGGAAAACCATTGTCAGTGACAATGAGCATCTCCCTGATGCTGTGTATACGTTATTATACACAATATCCCAACATTTCCTAGGTGATCCTTCTCTTTGGAGGGAAAGATCTGGTGAGTTACTTTCAAAACTCAAATGTGATTCCTTAGAACATTTCAAGTGGTATAAAGATACCTTTATGTCTAGGGTCCTTACTAGGGAAGATTGCAACCAAGCCTATTGGAAAGAAAAATATCTTGATGGTCTTCCTAAAGCATTCGGAGATCTTATTAGAAGTAAACTCCGAAGTCGTTCTCCTACTGGAGAAATCAATTATGATAATTATGATTATGGTCAACTTACTGCTATCATTATCCATAGCGGTATTAAAGTTTGCCAGAAAGATAAACTCCAAAAACAACTTGCTAAAGAAAAAGCTTTGAGCAAGAAAGAATTAGGGTCATTCTGCGAACAGTTTGGTCTTCCATCCTGCTCTCCCAAAAGGAAGAAACATGCCCCTAAGAAAGAGGCTGTAGAACCTTACAAAAAGCCCTATAAGCGCAGGTACAATAGAAAACCCAGTCCTAAGAAACAAGGGGATAATGTCATCCCCACCAATATTCCCAAAAAACCCAGAACAGGCGTAACCTGTTACAATTGCGGTAAACCTGGCCATATTAGTAAGTATTGCAGGCTAAAGAAAAAGATTAGTAGCCTCAATCTAGAGCCTTCTTTAGAGGACCAAATCAATAATCTCCTGGCTAATACCTCTGATGAAGAGGAAGATTCTAATAAAGAATCTGAAGAAGAGGTCAACCAAATTCAAAATGATGACCAAGCTTCTTCTTCTGACAGTGATGAAACTCCAGAAATCAATGTTTTGACAAAAGAACAAGATCTTCTTTTTGAAGCTATAAGCTCTATTTCGGATTTTCAAGAAAGAAAAGAATTTTTAAACAAATTCAAAGAGGTTTTAGAAAATAAACCTAAACCTAAAGAATATTTTACTTCAAATAAATTCGATATTACAGATATTTTCAAAAGGTTAGAAAAGAATTCTAATATTAAACCAACCACTATTCAAGATCTCCAGATTGAGATAAATAATCTCAAGAAAGAAATCAGAGAAATCAAAGATCAACAACAAATTCACCAAGTTATTCTTTCTCAGTTAGATGATGATTCTGACATTGAGAAAGTAGAACTTCCTGAGGATAATGATTCTGTAAAGGTTGACTCTGGTAATCCAGAAGAAACTTTTATGTGTTTGATCAACAAGGTCAAAATACAAAAATTTTACATTAATATCAGAATTGTTATTGATGATTTTGTTCTTGACACTTTGGCCCTTTTTGATACAGGTGCTGATTCAAATTGTATTTTAGAAGGTTTAATTCCTACAAAATATTTTGAAAAAACCTCTGAAAAACTCATCACTGCTAGTGGTTCAAAACTGAAAATTAATTATAAGCTTTCTAAAGCTGTAATTGAAAATCAAGAACTTAAGATTGAAACAAACTTCCTTCTTGTTAAAAATTTAAAAAATGAAGTGATTTTGGGAACACCTTTCATAAAAGCTCTTTTCCCTTTGCAAATTTCGAAAGATGGTATATCCACTCGACATTTAGGGAAACAAATAACCTTCAAATTTTCTAATAAGCCCTTTACAAAAAATATTAATTTTATTCAAAACAAAGTTAATCAGATTAACTTTTTAAAAGAAGAAGTTTCTTTTGCTAATATTGAAAAACAATTAGGTAGTTTTTCACTTCAAAAGAAAATCCAGTCACTTTTAAACAAAATCCAAACTTCTATATGTTCTGACCTACCCAGCGCTTTCTGGAATAGGAAAAAACATATTGTCAGTCTCCCTTATGAATCTGGATTCAAAGATACCCAAATTCCCACTAAAGCCAGACCAATTCAGATGAATGAAGAACTCCTCCATTACTGTCAGAAAGAGATTACAGATCTCTTAGACAAAAATCTTATCAGGAAAAGCAAGAGTCCTTGGTCTTGCTCTGCTTTTTATGTTAATAAACCTGCTGAGATTGAAAGAGGTACTCCCAGACTTGTTATCAATTACAAACCCCTCAATCAAGCCCTTCAATGGATTAGGCATCCTATCCCCAATAAAAAAGATCTTCTTAACAGACTCAATTCTGCTAAGATCTTTTCAAAATTCGATATGAAATCGGGATTTTGG
Organism: Abrus precatorius; assembly: GCF_003935025.1. Classification (NCBI taxonomy): domain Eukaryota; kingdom Viridiplantae; phylum Streptophyta; class Magnoliopsida; order Fabales; family Fabaceae; genus Abrus; species Abrus precatorius. The sequence continues at coordinate 7,018,303 of NW_020874428.1, read as the reverse complement.
CAAATCCAAATTTGCGAAAATGATAGGTACAAGACTGCCTTTACTGTTCCCTTTGGGCATTACGAATGGAATGTTATGCCCTTTGGTCTAAAAAATGCTCCTTCTGAATTTCAAAAAATCATGAATGACATTTTCAATCCTTATTCAAAATTTGTCATTGTCTACATTGACGATGTTTTAATTTTTTCTCAATCCATTGATCAACATTTTAAACATATAAATGTTTTTATCAATGTTATTAAACAAAACGGTCTTGCCGTTTCAAAATCAAAAATTAGTCTCTTTCAAACCAATATCAGATTCCTTGGACATAATATCCACCAAGGTACCATTATCCCTATCAGTAGGTCCATTGAATTTGCTGATAAATTTCCTGACAGGATCCTTGATAAAACCCAATTACAGAGATTTTTGGGATGTCTCAATTACGTTGGGGATTTCATCCCCCACCTAAATAACATCATCAAGCCTTTACATGATAGGCTTAGGAAAAATCCTCCCCCTTGGACTGATGTCCATACTAATGTCGTTAAAGAAATCAAAAACAAAGTCAGGAAGATAAATTGCCTATATCTTCCCATCCCCCAAGCCTTCAAAATCGTTGAAACTGATGCCTCAGACATAGGTTATGGAGGTATTCTTAAACAAAAAATCAAGTCTCATGAGCATATCATTGCATACACTTCAAAACATTGGAATTCTGCACAACAGAATTATTCTACTGTTAAAAAAGAAGTTTTGGCAATTGTTTTATGCGTTTCAAAATTCCAATCTGATTTATTAAACCAAAAATTTTTAATTAGGGTAGACTGCAAGTCTGCCAAAGAAATTTTACAAAAGGATGTTAAAAATCTTGCCTCAAAACAAATTTTTGCGAGATGGCAAGCAATTTTAAGTGTTTTTGATTTTGACATAGAATATCTCAAAGGCACTTCAAACTCCCTTCCTGATTATCTTACCCGTGAATATTTACAGGATAAGTAAGATGCCTAGAAAGGCAGTTACCCCTTCTAGGGGAGGAACCACCAGAGGCGGCAAAGTCAGATTAGCTCTGACTCTAAATAAACCAAGACCACAATCTGCTTCAGCAGATTCAAAAACCTCTTCTTCTGGGTCATCGACCCCCATCGAGTCATCGACTCAAAAGGCAATCCAAGTTGTTGAGTCATCAACTCAGCAATCTGGAACTCCAAAAGAATCCTCCAAAAAGACTGATTCTGTTGTCAAAACCACCAAACAAACCAAAACAGACTATGCTCTCCCAATTAGTACGCTTTTAGCTATCCAACAAGGAAGCTTAAGTAGCCTACCAAATAAATCTTGGGCAGACATTGCCTCTGAAGAAGATATGGAATTAGATTTAGCAAGCCTAAACACTATACTCCAGACCTTCAACCAAACCCAAAAAACAATAACCAATAAAACAGAAGGGACCCTTGACCTTCAAAAGGGAAAACAAAAAACTTCAAACCCAAGCCATTATGTAGCCAAAGGAAAATTCTCCTCAGTCATACAAATGGAACCTGAATTTTGGGACAAAAACCCATACAAGGCAATTACTAAAGTCTTCCCACCAGGATTTCATTTCAGACCATATCAGGCTAATAAAACCAGACAGTTTTATGAGTTTATCTTAGTGGATTCAGATTCTGTTTCCATTAAGCATTACAAGGACCACAAGGATCCGTCAGTTACAACCCATTCAACAATACAAATCCTGAAAGTCTTAACTCCAAAGGCTTTTGGAAAAAATTTAAATTCTTATAAAAAGTTTTCCCAACCATTTGATCCAGTAGGATATAATTATTGGGACTACATTGATGCATGGACAAGAACTTTCTGGTTCCAAAATAAACTTAACCGACATTCTTGGTTAATATATTTTAAAAAGAATCAGAATTATAACTTTCCAAATTGGTTCCTCCAATGGTGGGATTATTTTGGACCAATTGAAGAAATCCTTCCCACTCCTGTCAAAAAAGGATACAAAATTTACAAGGGCAGATATCTGCGAGAATCAAGAATTCCAGCAGATCTTAAATACTTCTCTGATTTTGCCCTGGCATGGGTATTCTCATGGCAATACAGGTATGGCAAAACAGAAAATGAAGACACTCTCCCATTGTTACACAGGTACTCCTTTGTAAAATGGTGGAATCAATTCAATGCGGAACATGCCGGACCAGAAGGAGTTGCTGAATATTTTGGGAAAAATCCCAAATTATTAAATCTTGCTGACCCAGCAACATTCCAATTCCTTAATCAGAAATCCAAAATTGCAGCATTCTTATCAGGATGCGATACCAAAGAGAAAATGAAGAAAAATCTTCAAGATGTTCTCCTGTTATTGCAAAGCCAAGAAGAAGGAGAATCTTCTAACCAAAATGCCAATATTGAAGAAAATCAAAATGAAGATGATTGTTTCGGTATTGACATTCAGGATCTTTAGAAACAGGTACTATAGTTAATAGTTCCAGTCACCAACCGGAACTGTAGAAATAGTACTTTAAGATTTTCTATATAAGGAGGCCTCGACTATATTGTGAGGTACCCTTTCATTTCAGCAAGATAAGAGAGATTTAAGAGAGAGAAGCTCTGAGAGAAAAACTTCTTGTAAGCCTTCTTCTTCTTTGGGATCTTTCAATAAAATTTGCTGTTTCAAATTATTTTCCTCTCTTCTCCCTCTTAGCCGGTCCTGTTCGGACTACCGTCGCTCCGGCTTTCTTCTCTTCTCCCTTCACTAGATCTGTGTTGGTTATACCACCGTTCTAGTTTCTTTATGAGCTAACTGTTTTACATATTGCACTTTTAATTTCTGCATATCATTTAGTAGTCCTGCTACTGCCTACTTTCCTTTCAGTCTTTTTATTTACATATTTTTGTTTCCTTGATCCACTAAATATAATCCACTAAATATATATATATATATATATATATATATATATATAATCATTATTCCTCTTATAGACAATTTTTTTTTATGCAAGTTATAAATATTTAGATGTAACTAAGAATGAATTAAGGACTTCAAGTGCTCTCATTGAAGTTATCTGACTAATACAAATAAATATCAACCATTTTCATCAACAATGCGGATGGTATATAAGAACCCAATAATATTTTCCTTTTCTCGTAAACTTGATATCGAAGTAGCTTTAAAAAACAGTCCAAATTAGCTTATTCAACAGATGACGAGTTGAATAATCAGAAAATTAATCAAAATGATCCAAATCCTACAATTGGCAAGAGACTTGGAAAAACATGCCACACGCAGGAGCAGGATGCAACGAAGTTTGCCTATTACCTGTACAGTTTTGATTCAATTAGCGTTGATGATTGACAGGAACTTTAGATAACTCTTATATTCAATTTAAATTTTTTATTTAATTTAACTTACATCTAATAGTTAATAAAATAATAAATTATAATATATTAAATATAAGTTAAATAAAAAGTTTAAATTTACTGTAAAATTTTTTAGACTTATATATATATATATATATATATACATATATATATATTATTTAAGTTGTCAGATTTAACTTTTTTTTTTTAAGTTATTTTTAATTTACCAATAAAATTTTATTTTTTATATTAATTTATTTTTTTAAAAAAATATACCTAAACTATACCATGATTGATACACCACATGCAATAGTTGAAGCTGTGGAGTATCGAAACCTGATAATTTTGTATTTTTTTTTAAAGAAGTTTTTACTTTTGGATCATATCTTTAATAATTTTTTTGGATAGAAAAACTTCAATTAAATTTTGTGAGACATTTATTTTGGTTACGGTATATTGACATTCCTACGTTAATTTGAAAATGAATCCAATATATACTTGCATATATAACCAAAATGCTCAATATTTAAATTTGATTTTATAGATTTTTGTTATTACTAATCTTTAGAGTTTATTTTAAACATACCAAAGTACAATTTTTTCGTAAAAAATATGATATTTACACTTTATATTTGTATATAATAAAAAATTTATTTGATACAAATTTATCACTTTTAGTTGTTCAAATAATTTTTAAAAATTTAATATTTTTGTTATAATCATATCAGTAGCTTGACTTTTAGTTCAGTTATAATTATAGAAATTAAATAGACTATGAACTAGCATATTATTGATTTGATGACTGGTTTAATCAATGGAGGACAAAAAAAACTAGTGTTTTTATTGATTTAATGTCTTGTTTTAACTAACGAAGGAAAAAAAAGAAAAAAGAAATGTTACATTGGTAATTTTCAAACTCAATCTTGAAATAAAACTTTCGAATCAAGTAAATGTATTATTTGTAAGGTTTTGTTATTTTAAAAATTTGCTTATTTTTAGCGTTATCTTATGATAAAAATAAACATTGTTTTAAAAATAAGTAGAATTAAATACGCATTAAGTATTTCTATGATAAATTCGTTAATTTGTTATCATAAATTTTTAGATTAATTTTAAATAACTAAAAGTATACATAATTTATCAAAAAAACAAAATCATCTTTTTTGTTTTTAATCTAATAAGTGTATTTTTATTGTTAAAATTTTTAGTGACAAAACTATAAATATTGAAGTTTTAATATAATATTATATCTGCTGTTAGTGTTAAACTTTACTTTTACGATTAAGGAAATTCTAACTAAATATAGATTAAGATAATTTATGAGTATATTATATTATATAGAAATGTTTACGTTGTACTTTTCTTTTACTTTAAAATATACAATTTCTTCCTTTGAAAGATAAATGTGTATTGTAATAAAATTTATTTTAGTATAAATAAGTTTTAATTTTTTTTTATCATGGTGAATTTTGATATAATTAACAACTAATTTTCAATACTTATATAACTTTATAAGATAAATTTTTAAAGTTGATCACAAATATATTTAAAAAGGCATCATATATTTTAAAATACTAAAATTAATAATAAAATATTTAAAATTAGTTATGTTGCAAATTTATAATTTTTAGTTAGCAAGTTAGTTGAAAGATGTTGATTTATAATATAAAGTGACTTGTAGCTTATAGGTTATTGACTTGATTAATAAATTAATAGAGCTATTTGGTAAATATAAAATGAAATAAGTTTTTCTAAAAGTTAACTTTTTTAAAAATTATTTAAAGAAGTTTTTAATTTTAAAAATTTAATTACTAATAATTTTATTATATTTTTATCTTTTATCTTTTTTAAAAAGACAATTTACTATTCACACAATTAAAATTTAGTATATTTTTATTATTTTTTATTCTTTTTATCTTTAATGCAGTCTTTTTTTGTATCTTTTTATCATTAATAGCTAATAATATATTTTATTATAAAAAATAAATTAATTAGATAAATAATACTTTAAAAATTAAAAAATAAATTATTTAAATTAATTTATGGGGTTCTAGGATGTGGTATCCAGACATTGTCTACAATCCACATTTAACTAGATATGCTTATATGGCATGTTCTTTTATTTTTTAGCAGAGTCCCAATTTGTTTTTAGATATTAATTATTCTATTAATTGCATATATTCTTAAACATTTGGTATAGATTCAAGGTCTTCAAATCAGAAAAATCTTCTAATACTTCAATCGAGAAACAATTAAAAACATAATTCAAATAACCAAAATAATTGCATATGATTTTTTTTCAACAAAACATTTTATTTATGTAACTATCCTGGAATATCATCTCTGATGCAAAAGTAAAACTGACTCAATATTTACTCGAGAACAAAACAAAAATTTTGTTTATACATTTATAAGTATCCATCCCATACTGTAAGATTTGCACTGTTCTCAATAAAATATAAGAATTAAAGTGCAAACTGAAACTTCCCTAAAAAGCAATAGAAATAAGCAAAGAGTGGTGGGAGTCACAGCTAATTTGATATTCAAATGAAGACGAAACTTGATTAAAATGAATTTATAGGAAAATTCAACTCAGTTCAAAATGACAAAAGGAAAGAAATAATCAAAATAACACAATAAAGAAACAAAGGCAATAAAGAAACAAGAGCAATTTAAATTCGAAAAATAACATAGGTAAAAGAAATTCTACAACTAAGACTATCCTAATTGCAGACTAAATTGTTGCACTATCATCATCTGAATCTTCATCGTCCGTACTGAGAAAGTGGTTAGAAGGAGATGGGGTAGGATGGAGGACTATCGGTGATGATATACCACAATGACTAGACAAAAGAGCAAAGTTGGCTTCGACTGTGGGCTCTAGCCTATCCAAACGGTGAATGTAGTCTCTATGGTTGCTCCTTAAAGATCGCTGGGACGCGATGATCTATTGTAGCTGATGGTGAATGATATTAGGATCCTCAGTAGGTGCAGGAGGACTATCTACCCTAGGTGGGGGAGAAGAGAGCTCGTCAAGAGGGTCATCCTAGGCATTAATGTGGGTACTGGCAGGGGTTGGTTCAAAGTGCCAGGCAGATACCAAGGTGAATAGGGATTTTATCAATCATGTTGCTCAAGAATTCTAGGTCCTTTGTACCCACAACCCCAAAACTGTGACATCTCCCAGTTAGAGTGTGGGCTAATAGAGTATGCATATACCTCTAAGCTGGTTTCTTCAATGTGGAGGCCTTGGATTGAGTAGGATTCCAATTCTTATCTACAACAGTAATCCTCTTCCAAAAATCTTTATTAAAGCAACCCAAAAAGGGGATGTGAGCTAGTTGTCAGTACTCGTCAGTGAGTACAAAATCAGAGGTATAAAGTCTCATTTGAACAGAAAAGTCAGAATAACTCATCTGATACATGTTTTGCATCATCTGAAACTAAATAGAGCCTTCAGAATCCCAAACAAAAAGTTTCTTCTCAACAACCAAAGTAATGAGAAATTCTAATATAAGCTCTCTATATGTTGGCTCAATAATAAAAAACAAATTTTCTTGATGCCCCACTCCTACCAATTCCTTCACTTCCTCAAATAAATTATAGTGATGTAGAACGTCCCAATCAATAAATTAGCTCTGGCCCTAAACCCGGTTTTTCAATTTGTCATACCTGGTGCAGTGAGTAAGGGCATTGAAGGTGAGCAGCAATGACGTGACCAGTAAGATAGACGCTCATATACACGAGCGTGTACTTGCTCGTGTATATGTCTGGCTCTGATTATGTCCTTGATTGATGCAACCAGTGAGATACACACTCATGTACACGACCATGTACTTGACCATGTATATCTTTGATTCTTTTCTTGCTTCAATTCCTAGTATCCTTTAAGCTCTCACTTCTTGATCTTTTTTCCTAAAATATGAATAAAACGGACTTAATAATAAATTCTCTCAATGAATAGCTCAAAAATTTCAATTATCATTGATGAATTACATTATAAGACCAAGTATAGAAGACATTTGTCAGCTAATAGGATGCTTCTATTATACTCTCTAACGGTTTTCACAGAAAGGACTAACGTGGGGGAAAACCAAAATTTAGAGGACTAAATTGAACAAAAAAAACTTAAAGGACTAAAGTAAATTTTACCCTAGAGTTAAGGGACGAAAAATATAATTTTGCCTTTCTTTTTTTCTTTAAATTTTCTGGTCCAATTGCATTTTTTTTCGTGGAAGCAAGATTCGGTGTCTCAAGTTGCTCTTGGATCAATTCATAATTCAAATAAATCACATCATTCCTATATTAATGTCCCTAGCAGATTAAAGGATCTTCGTCTGATTAGTTTGCAATATGGCATTTAATGTCATCACTAAGGTAATTGTCAATAGATTATGACCATTCCTCAGTGATATGATTTGCCCATTCTAGGGTAGTTTTGTTCCTTGTAGAAGAACTAAGTAGAATGAGACAATTGTTCAAGAAATTATGCATCATATGCCTAATGGTAAAGCCAAGAAGGGAGTGGTAGCTTTTAAGATCAATTTAGAGAAGGCTTATGATAATATTTGGTGGGACTTCCTGGAGGAGACTCTTGGAGATTTTGCATTTCTAGATAACATTATCACTCTTATAATGTGGTATGTATGTTCTACTTCCTTTTCACTTATTTGGAATGGTTCTAAGCAAGATAATTTTATTGCTCAGAAGGGTTTACGACAAGGGGATTCCCTATCGTCCCACCTATTTGTTCTGTGTATGAAAAAGCTCTCATTACTGATAACTCATAAAGTGACATTGGGTGAGTGGAAGCCGGCAAGAGGAGGACCTCAAATATCTCATCTTCTTTTCGCGTATGATGTACTTCTGTTTTGTAAGGCCGGGAGCTCACAGGTAGAGTTAGTGATGAGAGTTCTTCAAAAAATTTCTCAGGCCTCTAGGCTGAATGTTAATACTACAAAGTCTCAAGCAATGGGTTCTAAAGGAGTGCCTAGAGTCAAGAGGGATACGTTTTATGAAATATCATTCATTCAATTTGCTTCGAACCTAGGTGTGTACTTGGGCTTTTTCTTGGTTCAAGGTCATTTGAAAAAAGAGATATTTAACCCCTTGCTAAACAAAGTCAGAAAGCAATTGGTCACTTGGAAGGCAAGGCTTTTGAATGAGCATGATGTTTATGCTTGGCAAAATTAGTGATCACATCCTTATCGGTGTACCCCATGTAAATTTGGCATCTCCTTAGTGAAATTTGTAATGAGTTGAATAAGGCTAAGTGGAGATTTCTATAGTCATCCAGATTTGGGACATGATTACTCACACAAAAAGTTTCTGGGTCCAAGTGTTGACAAAGAAGTACTTAATTGGAATATATTTTTTGGGATGCAAAAGCCAATGTTAAATGTTCCTCAATCTAGAGAAGTATATTGAAGGTTGCTAGTACTTTAAGGGATAGGTTTCAATTTGTGCTTAGAAGTGACAATTCTTTTGTTTGGTTTCAAGATTGGATGAAAGTTGGAGCATTGGCCAACAAGGTAGATTTTGTCCACATTTCGGACATAATGATGACAGTGAAAGATTTGTGGGATAAAGCCAATTAAGACTTCACAAGAATGGCTATACTAATACTCGAACAAGTGCACCTCACCATATCAAATTTGTCAAGGCCTGTAAGAGGTGACGATAATGATACATGGACTTGGGCGAGTAGCACAAACAAAGCTTATATAGCTAGTGGAGGCTATACATGGTTGAGATGACAACAGGGTTCCAAACTTAATAGCAAAATGGAAAGCTTTTTGGAAGTTGCAATTGAGAAAATGGTGAAATACTTTTTGTGGTTGGTTCATTGGAAAGCTCTTCCAACTATTTATCTATGTTGGATTAGAGGGCTGGTTGTCCTAGTTTTTCTCATTTGGAGAAAGACATCAATTATTACCTTAGCGATATTGACAAGGAAAGTTTGGTTAAATATTAGAGTTCAGAGCTTTATTTCATTCTTTCAAGATAACTTTATTGGTTGGATTTAAGCTCTTATTCAAAGTAGGGATGTTATCCACTACTGTGCTATTTTGTGGAATTTGTGGTTGTGGTGTAACAATCATATCTTTGGGAATGAAATTTGGAGTGTCTAGCATGTACGTGATTGCATTCACCTTGTTTCTAATAATATGCATGGGCATTTCACCTTGTTTCCTATGATCAAATGGAAGCCCAGATGATGGCTATGTTAAGGTGAATGTGGATAGGACTTGTCGTAATTTATTTATTAGTTATAGATAGGTTATTCAAGATAAGCAAGGAGATTGGTTAGTTAGTTTTTTTGTCTTAGGAGGGGCATAAAGAGCCACACTTAATAGAGTTATATGTCATTTGGAGATGAATCTAACTAGCTCTTCAGGAGGGATATTAGTGTGTTATCCTTGAATCAGACTGCCAAAACATGATCAATTATGTTGTGGAAATTATAATCAAACCACACACTAGATGAGAGCATTAAGAAGAACATTCACAATCTTTTACCTTTGTTCAACCATGGACTTCTTTGTTATACTAACAGAGAATCTAATATTGTTGTGGACAGGCTTGTTGTCCATGCATTACCAGAAGTTCATGTTATACAAATCAAAAGATTTTGTCCTTCTGAGGCACAACGTTTGTTCCTAATTGATAAGTTAGCTAGTAGTTAATTTTTTTTTATTTTATTTTCTTTGCAAAAAAAAAATAAAAAATATTACTTCAGATAATTTTTGAAAAATTAACTTTCAAAAGTTACAATTTTTTTTATTTAACCTTTACAAACTTGTTGATTAAGTCAATAAATTTTTAAATTATTAAAATATCATTCTCAGACTTATTTATAATTATTTACTCTTGTAAAGAATTTTATTATTTAAAAAATTAAAATATAACTTTTATTATTATTTTAAAATGAGAAGGTTGTAATTTCAAAATAAAAAAATATAGTAAAAAACATGGTGTGAAATTGTGAGAATTAATGTAAATAAATTAAATTATTTAAATGTTAAGTTAAAGATAAAATAAAAGTTGAAAGTTTGAAAGAAATTATGTAATACAATTTTTGTAGTATTTCATCTTAATTATTTTTTGTATTATAGAAATGATTTTTTTAAAATAAAAAGAAAATAGGTATAATATAAACATCTGTCAAATAAGGAAGAAGTAATTTTCTATTAATAAAATCATTTTTAAAATAAGATTATTTTTATCTTTTGAACAGTCGTAACTATTTCTTATGTGACATGGAAGATTTTACAAAATTGTTTATAATATATAAAAAATTTATTTGTCATTAAAATAAATATAGTTAAAACTATTATTTAAATATTAATTTTGTATAAACCCTTTTCAGATAATTTAAAAAATCTAAAGAGAAACCCAATTCCCCTGTATTTAGCATGGAACTAAGCTTGCAAGGTAAAGCCAAAAGTACAAAATCAGAATATCGTGAATTATTTGTCTAGAAGCCAAACTAAGCGGCAGAAAAAAATGAAAAAGCAATGGGAAAATGAATTAAAAACAGAGAAAGAACAACACCCAGATTTTACCCTACATGCCATGTGCCATGCTTCAAAATCCAAATCACAAAAAAATATCTATAACTCAAAATTATCACAAAAAATAAAAATAAAAAATTGACGATCACACCATGTTTCACGAAACGGCACTATCAGCAGTCGTTTTGTAAAATCGGGTTGTGACGTGTGGGGAAGTGCGCACCAATGATGGAAATCGAAAAAATACGAGGGAAAATCTAACATCCCTAAATTCCTTCATAATCCCCACTAAGAAAGGCGCGTGAGAAACACGAAGCTAAAAGACTGGGCACGGTGAACTTCACAGCGCGTGGTTATTTCATTTCCAAGAATCCAAAAGGCTTGCACTAACGTGCGCTACGGGGTTGCAGAGTTTTAACGTGCACCCTAGCACATTATAATGTGTGTTGAAAGGGTTAACCTATATTCCCCCTTTAGCCTTAAGGTTTGGTTTGTGTCTTCAACAAAGCGCAAAAAAGGGTTTTCGCTCAGTACTCACTCGGTTCCTTCACACTCTCGCTGATCATCAATGGCTGAACGCGCCACTTCCGATACTCGCCTCAACCTCTCTGCTGCATCTCCATTGCAGATCTCCAAAGGTTTTTTATATATATATATTTATATATATATTTGTCTTGTTATTATTATTTCTTCTTCTTCTTCTGTTACGGTTTATTACTTACGCTACTATCCCCTAGCTTCTGTTCAGACGTTTTCGGTTGTTATTTTTGTTTCGGATTTTGAAAACGACGGAAATGCACTTCGTTTATCTGTTCGAGTTTAGGGTTTTGTTTTGCTCTGTGTACGGAACTCGTTTTGATTAGTTTGGGAACGGAAATGACATTGACGAATTCGTTGCTACTAAGGGATTTGCGTACCGCATTCTGCTGTTTTCTCAACTATTTTGTAATGATTGTTAAGTTTTAAGGCATCATTCTAATTTTCCGTTTGTGCTGTTGTTCTTTGTAAACTTGAGTTTTCCAAGATTATAGCTTTACACTGCAGTGAACGACGCCGTTTTATGGAATCTGGGTTTTTTATTTTTCTGAGATGCTTGGTAGATTTCACTGTACTGGAATCGAAAAAAATTAGCCCTTTGAGATTTTGTCAGTTTTTTTTTACTAAAATAAGTAAAATAATTAACACAATTTCAAATTAGGCTGCTGCCATGTGATTCTGTTTGTTGTTGCTTGATACACAGACTGATATTTTGGTTCCTCTCAGTTTTTTTGGGACAATTGACTGTGATTTTTTAGCCTTCCTTACATGTAATTTTGCTTATCTTTGATGAGAGGTCTATACACGTTAAATTCAGGTTCATGCATGCCCACATTTTTTATGTTGTATTAGTGTTTTCTTTATAAATTCAGCGACTGTTTTGTTAATCTTGTACTCAACTTAGTGAAATATCTATTGGCCTGATCCCGTGTTGATTTCAGTTTCTTGTTGTGAGAGGTTGTCAATAAAAATCTCTCTTTTCCTCCTTAAAATTATTTTTTTATTAACTTCTCCTGTGTATTATTCTTTTCTGCTGAATATGATTTTTTTTGCCCTTGGTGAAGTGTTCTGACAAACTCTGTTCCTAGTTTTTGTAGTGGCCCAATGGGGATATATTATTAGTTCCTTCTCTGTATATCTTTTCTGTGCTCTGGATTTTTAGGAACGGATGTTGACGGCTTTGGTTGCACAACTTTTTGAGATTGGATACAATCTTTAATTCCTTTTTAACTGAAGTTTCTTGTGCAGATGTCCAAGGATCTGACAATGCTATTCCACTCTCACCACAGTGGCTTCTGCCAAAGCCAGCTGAGAGTAAACCTGGAATAGGATCTGTGGTTTGTTCTCACTACTACTGGATTTTATTTGTTTATAAATTTTTTAGATCACTTTTCTTTTACTATAACATTCCAGAAATAGTTTATGACATTCTTATCTATTTCTCATGACTTAGGAGAACCATTTGGTCTCAAATAGACCATTTGGCAATCGCTCAGAGACTGTTAAGACATCTGGAAATGGAGAGGATGTGCTTGATGCCCATAAGAGAAAGGATGTCTTTAGGCCGTCCATGTTTGACACAGAAAGTGGACGTCGTGATAGGTGGCGTGATGAAGAAAGAGACACTAAGTCCTCCATACGCAAGGATTGTTGGAGGGATGGGGACAAAGACCTGGGTGATTCTCGCAGAGTGGATCGATGGACAGAAAATTTGCCAGTGAGGAACTTTGGAGAAGCACGTCGAGGTCCATCTGATAATCATAAACGGAATGATTCAGGAAACCGAGAAACTAACTTTGATCAGCGGCGTGAGAGTAAGTGGAACACACGCTGGGGTCCTGATGATAAGGAGCCAGAAGGCACTCGTGAGAGATGGAGTGACCCTGGAAAAGATGGTGATATACACTTGGACAAAGGCTTGTCTCACATTTCCAATCATGGAAAGGATGAGAAGGAGGGAGACCATTATCGGCCTTGGAGACCTAACTATTCACAAAGCCGTGGAAGGGTAGAGCCTCCCCATTCCCAAAATGCAACTCCAAACAAGCTAGTTTCAACATTTTCCTATGGGCGTGGGCGTGGGGAGAATACACCCCCAGTCTCTAGTCTTGGACATGGTCGGGCTGGTTCTGGTGGTAGCTTTTTAAATAGCCCATACTCTGGAACTGCAATGGAACAAATTGAAAGTGGGCATGAAGATCCTTGTCCCTTCAGATATAATCGGACAAAATTGCTTGATGTGTACAGAGTGACTAATATGGGTACAAATAGAAAACTACTTGATGATTTTGTGCAGGTTCCTAATCTTACTCAGGATGAACTGTTGGAGCCTCTAGCTCTTCTGGCACCACATTCTGAGGAACTGGTAAATCATGTCTTTGTTTTGTTTTCTTTATTAGCGGATGTCATTGTCTTTTCTAATGGTTAAGTGTTTTGCTTTTCTATTTTAAAAGTCTGTCTTAAAGGGTATTGACAAAGGCGACATAACTAGCAGCAGTGCACCTCAGGTGCCAAAAGATGGAAGGGGCTCTACAGATTTTACACATACAAGACGAATAAAGCCTGGAAGTGCACCTTTCCAAGGTACATTCAGGATATAGACTCACAGTTACATTTGACTGCAGGATAACTTTTGGAACTGGATCGTTTTCACAGGCTCTGATAATAATTATAGTGATCAAGGTTTTGACATTTTGAAAGTTGGTTATATTAATTGTTTGGTGCTAAACATGAAATGAAAATACTCAGCTTTAGCACCCAAATTAACATGAAAAATACTGGATTTTAAGGTATCCTCCAACATGTTAAAAATAAAGGTATGGCTAAATACAGAAGTGAATGAAACCCTTGGAATATGGTATGTTTAGATATCTTCACATGATAAACATACGTTTGTTTCTATTTTGGTTTTCTAAATGGTACTCTACTCATATTACCATAACACATTGTTAGAAAGCCTATGATTTTGATGATTTACAGGTCAGATGATTATGCTAATATGGACACAGACAAAGGCAGCTCTTAATTGTTGATTCTCCCTTGCTTTATTAGTTGCCTCTTTCAACTTCAATAATTTTCTACATTGCTTAAATGCACTATTCTTTCTGCCATTCCACAAGTAGAATTTCCTCTGTCTCTGTTTTCCAGGAGTTTTTTTTTAATATATTTTATGTACAGATAAAGTTGAAGATGGAGGCTCTTACAAAATGTCTGATGAGGTATCCCGTAATAGAGATACATCTCTTGATGCAATTAGTGCTGCTCATCCTGGTGCATGGCGAACATTGCCGTCGGGTGAACATGCTAGCACCCCATTTCATGATAGCAGAGATGTACCAAGTGATGTTAGATTAAGAAAATCTGATTTGAGCTCACACCAGCTAAAAGATCCTCATAATCAGTGGGAAAATAATTTGGGTTATTTATCTGACACCAAAGAAGTAGGTAAGTGGCAAGCTAGTGAAGATCCTGTTATTAAGAGGCAGCTTTCTGGCATTTTGGACAGTGAACTTGAAATCAGGAGAGTTCTGCAGACTGCCCCCGAGGAGTTATCCCTTTTCTATAAAGATCCTAAGGGTCAAATTCAAGGTCCATTTAAAGGAATTGATATTATTGGATGGTTTGAGGCAGGATATTTTGGTATTGATTTACCTGTTCGTCAGGAAAATTCATCAGCAGACTCACCATGGTTGTCTCTTGGTGATGTCATGCCCCATTTACGAGCCAAAGCCCGACCACCACCAGGGTTTTCTGCACCAAAACCAAATGACATTACAGATATACCTGGCCGGCAAATTACCAGTACATTTGGGAATGCCCTTACTGGTTTGAGTGAGGTTGACATATTAACAAGTGATTCCAGGCATAGACAGAGTTCTGATACTGAAGCTGAAAATAGGTTTTTGGAGTCACTTATGTCCGGTAACAAGAGTGGTCCTCCTGTTGATAGCCTGGGATTATCAGAAGGTTCTTACCTGTTATTGTTTAATTATTTCTTTTTCTATAATTTAGATATAAATGTATTTCCATGCATTGATAGTTCCCTAATTTTTCATTTTCTGTATACTGAACTGACCAATCTTTGAGATGACTCTATTGACATTGATCATGATATATTAATTTCAGGATTACAAGGGTTTGTTGGAAGTAATCCTGGTAGTATTGGCCCATCAGGAGTAGATAGTGGAAACAACCTATACATGCTTGCAAAGAGGATGGCACTTGAACGACAAAGGTCCTTACCAAATCCTTACCCATTTTGGTCGGGGCGTGACACAGCTTCATTTGCTCCGAAATCAGATATCCCAGATGCATCATTGCATGCAAAACTCTTGTCTTCAGTGAGTGATAACTCCCGTCAACCTCAGTCCCAAACTTCGGAGTTGATGTCAATCATCCATGGATTATCTGATAGGACATCTGCAGGCTTAAATAATGGTGCTGCTGGATGGCCAAATTATCCCTTGCAAGGTGGATTGGACCCCCTGCAGAGTAAAATTGATGTAATTCATGATCAGAATTTTCCTCAAGTGCCGTTTGGAATTCAACAACAAAGGTTGCCTATACAAAACCAATTGTCTTTAAGCAATTTACTATCTCAAGCTGCTGATAACCCATCTAACACTATAACAGCAGAGAAGCTACTTTCATCTGGTTTGTCACAAGATCCACAAATATTAAATATGTTGCAACAGCAATATTTGTTGCAGTTGCATTCTCAAGCAGCTGCTCAAGCACAGCAGATTCCCTTGTTAGATAAACTCCTGCTGCTGAAGCAGCAGCAGCAGAAGCAGGAGGAGGAGCAGCAGCAGCAGTTACTTCGACAACAACATCAACAACTTCTATCCCAAGTGTTGCAAGACCAACAATCTAGCCAGCTTTTTGGCAATTCTTTTGGGCAGTTGCAAGGTGTATTACCAATGGGGAATTTGCGAGTGGATCCTTCTCAACTTCAACCACCACAAGAGATCTTTTCCACTACCTCTCAGACTCCAATTCCCAATGTGCATGAGCATAATTCCAATTCTTTGAATTTACCTCTGAAAGCTAGCCAAGACACAAGTTATAATGTAAGCAGTGATGCTGCTTCTATACATCTTCCACATCAATTATTTGGGGATACTAGTCCTCAGAATAATTGGGGCCCTAATCTTACTGAACAGAATAATGAAATGTATCAGAAGGAAATATTCCCAATACCAACTCTTGTTGAGAGTTCTCCATTGCTTGATCAGAACCGATCCAGAGAGGAACCCCATGTTGTGCAGGAACCTGTTTCTGACCACATTGCTAAGCCAATGGAGCAGGTGCCAGATGGGCATTCTGGGCCTAATGGTATTGTTGTAAGTGCAACTTCTAAGCAGGGTGAGAATACGGGACATCTACAGTCAGTTGTACCTGCCATAGGTATATCTTCAGCTGGATCTATTGAAATACCACAGGCAAGTGATCTTGGTGTGGAGGTAAAGATCAAATCAAATATTGTGCGTCAAGGGCAGCATGCTGGAAGAGACAGTTCTGTATCTGAACCCTCTCTGGGAGATGTGCGAAATGTTGAAGGAGGTGAACCCAAAAAGGTTACTGAAAAGAAATCTAAGAAGCATAAATCTACTAAATCTCAGTCTGCTGATCAATCCAAGGGAGTGACAAAAACTGTCACTGTGCAGCCGTCAAAGCTGTCAGAGGTTGAAGTGCCAAATTTGATCAAGTTGGGGAAAGCCAACAAGGATGAACCAGTACATGAAACAAATCTGCAACAAAGAGGTCAGGGAAATCAGACTGGAATTGTGGTCCCAGAGGCAGCTGATCATCAAGAAGCTAGTGGCCTGCATGCTACTGTTACTGGAAGCATCACTGAAACTGTTGATGTGGGTGAGGCTAAGGCAGCTGGCTCTGTTCTGACACATAAAACTGATTTACCTACAGGACGTGCATGGAAACCTGCTCCAGGTGTAAAGCCAAAATCTTTCTTAGAAATTCAACAGGAAGAACAGAGAAAGGCTGAGACAGAAATGCTTGTACCAGATATCACTGCTTCTGTCAATTCAGTGAGTCTGATTACTCCCACTGCCTGGGCTGGGGTTGTGGCAAATCCAGACTCTGTGAAGGTATCCAGTGAAACTCACAAAGGAGGCAATACAGAATATCCTGTTAAATCTGAGACTTCTCAAAATCTCAAGAACAAGAAAAGTCCACTACATGATCTATTAGCAGAAGAAGTTTTGAAGAAATCTAATGAACTAGATGTTAAGGTTCCAGATGATATATTGCCTTCTCATAATTTAACTGTGCAATCAGAATCGCTAGATGATAGCAACTTTATTGAGGCAAAAGATTCTAAAAGAAGCCGTAAAAAGTCATCAAAATCAAAGGGATCAGGGACAAAAACTTCAGTGCCTGTTGCATCTACTGAGGTAACTATAGTTTCAAGCCCCATTGAAAAGGGTAAAAGCTCTCGTGCTGCACAGCAGGAGAAAGAAGAATTGCCTGCCATCCCTGCAGGACCCTCTCTGGGAGACTTTGTTCTTTGGAAAGGAGAGCGAGAACCACCAAGCCCATCTCCTCCTCCAGCATGGTCTACTGATTCTGGTAGGGTTCCTAAACCAACATCATTAAGGGATATTCTGAAGGAGCAGGAGAAAAAGGCCCCATCTGCAGTGCCCTCAAACCCAATGCCTACCCCTCAGAAATTTCAGCCTAACCAGGCTACATGGAGTAGCACTTCTTCACGGTCAATTTCAGCTTCCTCTCCCTCCAAAGCTGCTTCTCCGATTCAGATAAATTCCCAAGCTTCTCAATCAAAATACAAAGGGGATGATGACTTGTTCTGGGGTCCAATGGAGCATTCTAAGCAAGAAACTAAGCAGTATGACTTCTGTCTCGTTGCATTTTAGTTTTAGTATATGCATATTTAGCTTTTACTTTTTTACACAAACTTTTCTTCTGAATATTTTATAAGTTTTTTTTTTTTTGGAAGCAAAATAAGCTAATCTAAACACATCTATGTTTTGGAAATTGTTATATTTTGCATCATAGTTGTAAATATTTAAAATGAACTGAATGTTACTTTCAGAAGAATGGGAAAATCATCCTCAGGTGACCCTATAGTTAGATTTCCCGAGTTGCACTATATAGCCTGGTCCAGCATGAGAATTCACCAGTAGTATAGCATTGTAGGATTTCTTACTTTTCTTAAATTGTTGAAGTTTGACATTTGTTAACTATGGATGTATCATGGAAGCGGTCATATTCTGTTCTATATGATGTTCAACAAGCAAGAATAGTAGGGTTTATTGGCTAAACAATAGGTTATAGTTAGGATTTTCTTTTTATTTATAAAAAAGTGTGTATGACTGCTTGTGAAGTGCAGAGAAATTTAAATTAATCATCTTAACTTGTATGTCTGGGATTTTTACATTTGTTGTTGAGTCTTTCCCCCCATTCCTCTGTCCTCTTGCTTTGGGGGATTGGAGAATTGTGAGCCCCCACCCCCCCTCCAAACAAAACCCCAAAGTCTACTTTGATGACTGACCCTATAAAGCATGGTTTCATTATAAAACTTGAATATTTTAAAGCTACATATCCAACAGTAGTTGTTGATTCAAAAAGTTTCCAGGTTTGATGAAAAAAGTTTGTGAACTGTGGCTGATTTATTTTGTTTTCCTCATATGCAGGTCAGATTTCCCCCAGCTTGTAAGCCAGGGGAGCTGGGGGTCAAAAAATGTGGCGTTGAAAGCTAATTCGCCTGGATTATCGCGACAAAAATCAGTGAGTGGCAAACCAACTGAACGGTCTCTATCATCATCACCTGCCTCTTCTCAATCAGTGCTGAAACTGAAGAAAGATGCCATGACGAAGCATTCTGGTTGGGAAAATATAGTTTATTGTTTCTTTATTTCAAATTTAGTGTTCTTTTCACTTGCTCAGTAGCTCTATCTAATGGATTCTTTTATATACTCAAGTGGATCTTCTGATGTTCTAATGTACTGACAAATTTTTAACTTTCCAGAGGCCACGGACTTCAGGGATTGGTGTGAGAATGAGTGTGTTAGGCTTATTGGGACAAAAGGTACATATATCATTCAGATTTTGGTTGTGATTCTTTAAATTTTGTAATGTTAACTAGATATTGGTTTTGAATTGAGCAGTTAAAATATGACATCATGGATTTGGCCGAGTCTATGATGTTTGCTTATTATTATCACCTTGCTTGAACTTGCTGCTTTTAGGTTGTTAAGTAATTTATTCTCGAGGCACAATAATATGTTTTTTTAACTCTTATTTTCTTTTGGGCATTGCTGCAGATACAAGTTTCCTTGAATTTTGCTTGAAGCAATCAAGATCAGAAGCTGAGATGCTTCTCATAGAAAACCTTGGATCATATGATCCTGACCATGAATTCATTGATAAATTCCTCAATTATAAGGAGTTGTTACCATCAGATGTTTTGGACATAGCTTTTCAGAGTAGGAATGATAAGAAAGTTACTGGACTTGGTGCTGCAAATGCAGATATACAGGATGTGGACCACACTGAAGGATCCTCTAAAGGAATTGGAAAGAAGAAGGGTAAAAAGGGGAAAAAGGTCAGCCCTTCAGTTTTGGGATTTAACGTTGTGAGTAACCGGATCATGATGGGTGAGATCCAGAGTGTAGAAGATTAAGATTTATGGTTGTTACGGTAGATGTAAATACATTTTGGTCGTACTTTGTACATGTTTTTCCCCCGTTGTAGGAGTTTTATGTTCTTTTTTATACAGAAATAGCAGCAGCATTTATTGGATCTGCTTAACCAATTTTGTGATCTAATTTAGGAGTTGTTTTGACGTTTGATCGAACTGGGAATGATATGATCTTCTGTCAACCTTAACGTTATTCAATTCATTTTTCAGTTTTCAACTGCCTTGTGGTGTGAATACTGTTTTGTGATTTCAATGTTGGTTTTTCACCTCTAGAGTAAATCCTAAATTACTCCATAAGAAATGTATGGATGATGTGTATTGGTCCTTGAAGTTGAACCATGATATTTAAAAAACATTATTTATTTGTTTTTGTAAGAAATCATCTTATAGACTTTTTGCATTTTACTGTTTGTTATTTTGTATTAAAATAATTTAAATAAAATCAGTTTTATAAAGTCAGATTAGAGAATGGTTTTTATAATTGGAGATTAACATATGTTTTATATACAATTTTTTAGGACCGAGGATTAATTTGAGGGTGGACTTCACTCAACTCGGTTTTGTAATATTATTAGTTTTATTAGCAGTTGGAGTTATTATTTTAGAATAATAAACTTGAGAAGTAATGCCAAACGCGTTGAATTGCTCTACTCAAGTGTAGAAACAGAATGAGAACTTAAAAAAATGTTAGAATCATGAAATTGATTCGAAATATCATGGTTGATGTGACTTCTAATGTTTAAAAATATTGCAAAAGGAATCCTTTAATTTTAATTTCAGTGACTGAAGATTAAACAGGGAAATCAAAAAATTGAAGAGAGTCTACTAAAGAAGATACATAATTTCAGGAACTTAGGAAGCGGAATCCTGGTTTTGTTTCATTTCAGTTTTGATCAATTAATCCCTGGAAAAAGTAACGTGACACATGCAACTATTTCCCGGAGAACGAGTACGCAAGAGGTGAGAATGAATTTCTCTCGCACTTATTTTCTTCGTACCATTCCTTATTGTCTTATAGCAGAGTTATTGACACCGTCTAAGAAGGCAATTCTTCTTTGGTACATTCAATGACTTTATTAGCATAAATATGTAATGTACAATTTTTACTCAAATATTTTACTATACAACCTAATACTAAAGGCTATACAAAATAATTACTTGTTCGTTTGGAAATAATACGCAAACGGGCAAGGGAGTATTTTGAAATGCGTATTATTCATAAACGATCCACTTCAGTCTGTCGAGTACTACACATCAGTGTCGTGTTTTGAAGTTCAATAGCAGAAGTAAGGTTTTTTGTTATTGATTACTGCCAAATGTAGTGTCCACGCTATTCTCTGCTTGCTTCATTTTTCTTGAACCCCTCATATTCTGCCCAAGCTGATCATGAAAACAAAATTGTTATTTTAATAAGAAAATGCTAACAAGTGTCCTTAAAGCACTGGTTAACAAATAAAAATACAAATATTTTATTAAAAAATGTAAAAATACACTTACGTTCATTATTTTCAATGCATTCCAATATGTTTTTCAATAAAAGCTTACTATTTATTGATTTCTTAACTAATACCCTTAAGACACTAATTAACAAGACCTTTTAATAAATAATCAAGCGTGAAATTCACAGCCATAACAAGAGATAAGATTGATTGCTAAGTGAGGGAAAAACAGTAACATGTAGATTGAGAGAAATGCATGCTACACATGGTTGTTACCAAACAAATTTCTTGATAAAGAATTAGCACCATTGAAATGCCAATGGTGAACCTTTTCACAGATAATACAAGTCGTATGTCAACTTAAACAAATGAGATGGTTTCACATAATATATAACTTGGTGCAGACCTGAAGGCTGAATGCCGGAAACAAAGGGTTGTTTAAGAGCATTCCAAACTGTAAGAGGAATGACTTGAGAAGCATCCTATCTATTGGAAATTCTTGATTCAAAATTCAATTGCGCAAAATCTGAAATTCTAATTGGTTTGTGTAACCCATCATTGCCTTCAAAGTTCGCAAGTATGTTTAGCAAACCTGGTTTGTCATCTAGCTGAGATGTATCCCTTAAATGACACTCAAATAGCTCTAATTGTTTACAGCTAAAAAAAACATAGGATTGTTTTCTGAAAGTCCCAAGTAGTACAACATAGATAACAGGAAAAGTACCAAAATTTGAGCCAATGGGCCTTCTGGCGCAGGAAGTTTTACAAAGAACAAACAACTTTAGATACACAAAATAATAAAATATAAAAGTGAAGTTATATACCAACAATCAAAGCAAAACAAAACTACTTTGCCAGGCAGCCGAAGACTCAAATACAAAGCTGCAAGACTATTGTCTATAAATCAGACAACAATAAATTCACACAATAAAGACTCAAATTTTACATTACATTGCACATGAGATGACATAATCAAGTATGATCAATTTTCATCACAAACAATATCTTAACTTACCAAGTCTGATTTCAAGTGAAAAGAAAGGGGATGCAAATTGAGAGAGTGGAGGGACATCTTGGCAATTTCTGAAACAGCAGCATCTCGCACGCCCGGAACATCACTCACCAAGTGCTCATAAGCAGCATGAAAAGCATCATACCAAAAACGAGGTAACCGAGTGGAGATGCTATGTGTGTACACATCCCACATGCGCCTCACCACCTTCTCCCTCTCCTCCACTTCCTATTTCCCAATTCACATTAAAAAAATCAAATCCAAGTCAGCATATGATGTCAGAATAACTCAACATACATAGACACGACTAAGATTCATAGTACCCAAAAAGGATTTGGTCACACCTTTGAGTAACATGACGTGGTTTAAGAGAGAATAATATAATTTTTATTAAATTTAATTACTGGGTCTTGCAATAACTCCTTGTTTTTATAAAAAAATGTATCATTTTTTCTTTAGTATGATCATATGATGTTACTTACCAACATAAGAAAATACAAATTCAACAACAAAAAAAAAAAAAAACAACAACATAATAATAATACAAATAATTGTGCAGTAGCATGTAAATGTATGTATGTATATACCAGCACATCGAGATCATCAACAGTGGTAGGGTCAAAGTGGCGAGTGAGGTTTGTAGCTGACCATTTGAGAGTGAGGGAACCAGTGAACATTGACCAAAGAGCGAGAAGGATAATAGCAGCTAACACCCAGAACATGTAGTGTCCCTTTGGCACAACACCATTAGAATTATCTCTCTTTGTCTTTGGGTTTGTGGTTAGAGAAGGTGTGACGGTGGGATCTTCCTCCTTCATCTTATTATCTTCCCTTCAATAATGGAATCAATGTCTTTGCTTTGCTTTGGTGAGTGGACAATGACTACACCAAAAGCACTTTCACTTAACAAGAAGCTGAGGGAAGAGGATGAGTGAATCCTCACAAATATCAATGGTCTTGCTGGGTGGGTGTGGGTTGTGTTGTGGGCCCGCTTTCCAATTATTTATTGACACTATTTTCAAATCCTGTTGTGGCTGTGCCAATATCCATTATTAATTAATAATTATTTGGGTAACTTTTTTTATAATTATTTTATTTTATAAGTCTTATTAAATTAAAAAATTACTCTAATTCTTAACTTATAATTTTGAGTTTTAATAAATGTAGTTTTATTAAATATTAAAAATAAAATTACATATACTTACATGTAATATGTTATTTTAAAAAAATAAATTAATATATTCTTATGTAAAATAGATTAGACTATTCACTAATTTAAAAGACATAGGAAAGTATGACTTCTTCTTTTTTTTTGTCTTAGGTGTGGTGATGATTCTGAATTAATCATCTATGTCTTATGTGATTATTTTTATACAAAATAAATTTGAGATCATTTTATCCTTTCTAAACATTGGACTATTTTTTTAGTAATAATCTGTATAATTAGGTTAGTAGCAATTTATCTAATCAGCATCATAATAATTTTTCTAATTGGACTTGACTATTTGGGCATGTAATTTGGTATCTATGGCTTGAGAGGGATACCTTATTTTTCAGCAATCTTCCATCTTACCCAATAATCCAATTCAAAAAATAATTTATGATTGAGCTATTTTAATTGTATTTTCAGGACTAATAGCAAACATGGTCCTGGTTTGATTGATCAGCAGATTTGTGTCAAGTAGATTCTTCTAGTTTTGACCATTTCAAACTCAACGTGGATGGCTCGGTCCCTTCTTATAATAGAGCAGTTGGCTATGGCAGTCATATGAGGGATAATCGAGGTAAGTTCATTACTGGTTTTCAAGGAAGCACTACCCTCTGTTCTCCTTTTAGTGATAAACTTTGGACCTTATTTTGGAGAATCAAATTGGTTATCCAAAAGAAATTTCAGTGTATTTGGATTGAAGGGGACTCCTCTTATAATCTATTAGAATCTTGTAAATATAGTAACGGTATATTTTGTAATTATGTACTCTTCTCTATAAATTGAAATAACTCCGCAGTGCCCTAAAACACACGAATTCAATGTTTTTTTTTTTTTTTCTCAACATGGTATCTAGAGCCTAAGGAGAGGCAACCCTAATCCGTTTTTTTTTCTTGGTGGACCCACTATTCATTGGTGCCATTTTTTTTGGAAACTATATTTCATCTTTGGTTTTTGACATTTCACCCTCCTATTCCTGCACCGGCGCCACTGTTCCACGCCGCCATTTGACCTCTGATCACTACGGCAGCCCCACTGCTGTGGTAGCCTTTGTCAGATCGGCCAAACCCCGCTGACCGTGCCTTCATCGAAGTCCTCACGTGCCGCTTTCTCTCTTCGCGCGTGATGGCGTGTCTGTCGTCCTTTCTTGATGCCGTTGACTGGGGTTTGCTCGCCCCTTTCCCTTCTACTTGTATCCGGTTTCAGTTGGTTGTTTGGACATCTATTCAACCTTGTTTTGCCCTTTTGCGCTGCTGTTGGGGCATTTTTTTTCTCTCTTCTCGTTGACCAATGGCCTCCAGCACTCCAAAAGCTGACCCTCAAATTTTTACCAACCATGTCACTGTACCTCTCTCTTTTGAGCAGTTGGATGGTAAGTACTACTCCTCTTGGGCTTCTCACATTGAACTTTGACTTGTTGGACAGGGATATGAGACTCATCTCACCCAAACAGCAGACGATGTCCCGGAAGTCGATCGTCCTCTGTGGAAAAAGGTTGAAGCTTAGTTGTGCTGTATCATCCGAGCCACCATTCACTCATCTCTTCGTGATGTCTTTCGCATTCATCAAACCTACAAAGCTTTCTGCACACAAGCCCAACAACTCTTTACAAACATTTCTTGGCGACTCTACCAAGTTTGTGAAGACCTCATGACTATCCTTAGTGCCCATCAGATTAAGGATTCTATGTCGACCTACCTTGACTCGGTATTTAGCCTTCTCTATGAGTTCAATGAATTGCTTTCTCCCGCTGCCACTCCAGATGTGGAACTTGACAATTGCAAGAAGTTTTTCATGTCCTTGGCTCTATACGCTCTGCCCCTAGAATATTCTCGTTGATGAATCCATATTTTTACTGATATTTTAGCATAATTCTAGCTCATTTAATAAGGAAAATATATGAAGAAAGCAGAAAAACTCAGAAAAAGAGAATGATTGAAAGTTTTATTTCAATTTGTAGTTATTTTCGCATTTGTAGAATTTATGCTTAGTTCTTAAGGAATTTATCTTGTTTTGAAGGAATAAGCTGAGCAAAAGTCATGGAAATGGAGAATCAATGGGAAGGAAGAGGAAGAATGGAAATGTTGGACTCCAAAATACA
The DNA here is from genome assembly GCF_003935025.1 of Abrus precatorius. Taxonomy (NCBI): domain Eukaryota; kingdom Viridiplantae; phylum Streptophyta; class Magnoliopsida; order Fabales; family Fabaceae; genus Abrus; species Abrus precatorius. Next base: position 6,992,468 of record NW_020874428.1, on the reverse strand, counting down.
AGAATTATGGGTTGCAGCCTGGGCGTGATCACTATTGTTAGTGAAAGTGATCATTCCAGAGCCTAAAAGAGAAGAAGAGCCTGTGCGTAATCACTTTTATTTACAAGAGTGAACGTTGCCAGTGTGCGTTATCACTTTCGCCAACGAAAGTGAGCGTTCCAGAGAAGACTCCATTCCTGAGGAGCTGCGCGTTGTCACTTTCGCTAACGAAAGTGAGCATTCCAGAGGCACTTGTATCAGGACAGCTTGCGCGTGGTTACTATTACTCACGAAAGTGATCACGCGTAGCCCTTGACCTCCTGCGTTGCCACTATTATGAATAAAAGTGAATGTTCCAGAGAAGCCTTCAACTCTGCAAGTTGCGCGTGGTTACTCTTGCTCTTGAAAGTGAACACGCGCACTACATAAAGCTTCTGCGTGGTTATTCTTGTGAAGAAAAGTGACAACGCGCAGAACTGAGGTTTCTATATATACATGATTGAAGCGCGAAAACGGGGGTTCTGTTCATTTTTTCAGTTTTTTTAGTTAGTTTCTGGTTAGAGGAAGTGAGAGAGAGGAGTGGGGATTCAGATCTTGGAGCTTCACGAAGAGGAATTGGAGTAGAGCAAGCTTCCATGACGTTTCTAAGTTTCTTCTTTTCTTTCTTTTTTCTTCTTCTGCTGCCATGGCTGTGTAATTCGTTCATAGTTAGGGATTGTAGATCTGAAATGAACATGTTGAATTGATTTGGATCTGGATTTCAAGCTTTGGAATAGATTGAGTGATTGATTCTGAACTTCACGTGTGAATTGAATGGAAATTTGATTAACTAAATCCAGAGGAACCTTTGTCAATGGAAATTGAATTTGTTCTTCAGATCTGAACCAATCACCGAGATTTTAGTTTTCTTAGGAATAAGGAACTTTGATCTTGCAATCTTTTGGTTTCTTACACTTAAAGCAACATTGAATTGAATTAGATCTAAGGAATTAGAATGGTTTAATTGAATGTTAGGTTCACTGAGTTAAGGAATTAACCTCTGAATAGTATAAAGTGAAACTGATTGTCATTCTTTCCAATTGCTTGTTAATTCAGAACTTTATTGATTAAACATTGGAGTTTTGGTGAAGCAATTCCCTAGCTATGGTTTCTCCCTCTGTTATCACATAACTGTGTGTTCATTGTCTTGTTTTCTGCAAGTTCATTTTACTTTTAATTGTTCCAGTTTGCTGCTGTTATATGTTACAAATCTCATTCCAAAATTCGTATGGCTCAAATGGTTATAATTCTGTGAAGTGGTACTTGAAACCTAAATTCCCTGTGGAGACGATATTTGGATCTTAAATTTACTCATCACTTGCTGCAATCCTAGTGCACTTGCTAGTGTTAGATTGTGAACAACACTCGTGTTCGTGATCAGATCCTGGGGAGCCTCACAGAAGCTACAATGGACAATACCTGGGCGACCTTCCTTCGTGTCCCCCCCAAAACCTCCTTGGAGCCTTTGCTCCCTACTCTTGTTGACTCTTCTGCTTTGGTTTCTTACAACACCAACCGACCTCCACAGCGAAAGGGCGACAAAGGACGTCCTTGGTGCGATCATTGCCACCGACCAGGACACACAATTGATAAGTGCTAGACTCTATATGGTCGACCTCCTCGCACTGTTCCCGAGGCTCCTTTTTATTTATTGTCCATTAGTCAACTTACCCAGTCTCTTGATTGTGTTATCTTTTTTATCAAAAATTCTGTTTCCTTGCAGGACCGGAGTATGGGGAGGACGATTGGCTCCAGATGTGAGTCCCATGGCCTCTATCAGCTCAACAAACCCTCTCTTGTTGGTTCAACAGCAACGTATCCACTTCTGATTCATGTTTGATTAGGACATCCAGGTCTTGATAAGTTGAAACAACTATACCCTAGTCTTTCTAAGTTAGAGTCTTTGTCTTGTGAGTCATGTCAATTAGGCAATCATGTTTGTAATTCTTTTTCTAGTCGCACTATGAGTCGGGCTTCGTCCTTTTTTATTTTAGTTCATTCAAATGTTTGGGGTCCAAGTCGTATTTCCTTTACATTAGAGTCTAGATATTTTGTTACTTTTATAAACGATTTTTCCCGTTGTACTTGGTTATACTTAATGAAAGAACGTTTAGAAATTTTTTCAATTTTTTAGTCTTTTTTTATGAAATAAAAAATCAATTTGGTATCTCTAGTCGCACTTTATAAAGTGATAATGCATGTGAATATCTGTTTACTCAGTTTCAGAGCTTTATGGCATTACATGGTGTGTTACATCAAACATTTTGTCCTTATACCCTCTAACAGAATGGAATTATAAAACGCAAAAATAGGCATCTACTTGAGACCACTCGTACTCTTCTTCTCCACTTTCATGTTCCTCATCAATTTTGGGGTGATGCGTACTTACTGCATGTTATCTCATTAACCGCATGTCTTCCTCTGTTTTACAAGGTAAAATCCCTCATCTAGTTCTACACCTTACCACTTTCTTCATTCTTTAACACCTCGGGTCTTTGGTTCTATATGTTTTGCTCATGCTCTTGGTCCTAGCATTGACAAGCTCTCTCCTCGGTCTCATAAGTGTGTTTTCCTCGGGTACCCACAATCTCAAAAAGGATACAAGTGTTATTCCCTTACTCTTCACAAGTATTTCATCTCTGCTGATGTTACTTTCTTCAAGTCCATTCCATTCTTTGAGCTTAGAACATCTACATTTGAGTCTTCCCCATCCACGATTGCCCCTAGTTCAATCCTTTTATGTCCTCCAAAGGAGTCTTCATCCCCTCCACACCCATCTCCTCCACCTTTACAGGTATATTAGCGTCGTACTCGTCTTATATTAGAGCCACCAAGCACCAACAACACCATGGACTCATCTTTGGAGCCACCTCTTTCGCTTCATCTTCCAATCCCACCCTTTGAACCTGACATTCCCATTACCCTTCGAAAAGGTATACGTTTTACTCGTAGTCCTTCTCCTCATTATATTTCTTTAAGTTATCATCTTCTTTCTCCTTCCTATTATTCTTGTCTTTCTTCATTGTCCTCTGTTTCTATTCCTGAGAGTGCAGGTGATGCATTTGCCCATCCAGGATGGCAACAAGCTATGTTAGACGAGATGTGTGCAATACAGAACAATGAGACTTGGGATTTCGTTCCTCCACCACCAAGGAAGTCAGTTGTTGGTTGTTAGTAGGTGTATACAGTCAAGGTTGATCCAGACAGTAAGGTTGATTGGCTTAAGGCCCGTCTCGTTGCCAAAGGCTATACTAAAATCTTCGGGTTAGATTATAACGACACTTTCTCTCCTGTGGCCAAATTACCCTCTGTGCGACTATTCCTATCTATTGCTGCCATACGTCATTGGCCTCTTTATCAGTTGGATATCAAGAATGTTTTCTTACATAGTGATCTGCTCGAGAAAGTATACATGGAGCAACCTCCTTGCTATGTTGCTCAGGAGGAGTCCTCTGGTCTTGTATGTTGATTACAAAAATCTTTATATGGCCTCAAGCAGTCACCTAGAGCATGGTTCAACAAATTCAATACTGTGATTCAACATTTTGGCATAACTCAGAGTGAGGCTGACCATTTTGTCTTCTATCGTCACTCACCTATCGGTTGCATGCACCTAGTTGTTTATGTTAATGACATTGTCATCATAGGTAGTGACCATCATGGCATCACACAGGTGAAGCAACATATCTTCAAACATTTTCAGACAAAAGATCTTGGCAAACTCAAATATTTTTTGGGAATAAAAGTAGCATAGTCCAAAAATGAGATCATCATTTCCCAAAGGAAGTATGCAATGGATATTTTGGAAGAAACAAGAATGTTAACTTTCAAGCCAATTGACACTCCCATGGATCCCAATGTGAAGCTCCTGCCAAATCAGGGGGAGCCTATTCTAGATCCTGAAAGGTACAGATGATTAACAGGAAAGTTGAACTACCTCACTGTTACCCGTCCAGATATCTCATTTACAGTGACTGTAGTAAGTTAATCCATCAACTCTTCATGTAAGGAACATTGGGATGCAATGACTCGCATTGTTCGATACATCAAAGAAGCTCCAGGAAAAGAGTATTTTGTATGAAGACAAAGGACACACTCGAGTTATGGGGTATTCTGATGCAGATTGGGCAGGATCTCCTGTAGATAGAAGGTCCATTTCTGGATTCTGTATATTTGTCAGAGATAACCTTGTCTCTTGGAAAAGTAAGAAGCAGAATGTTGTAGTCCAATCCAATGCAGAAGCGGAGTATCGAGTTATGGCTATAGCGAGTCATGAGCTTATATGGCTCAAACAGTTGTTTCAAGAACTAAAATTCGGAGAGGTCACACATATGTCACTTATATGTGATAATCAAGTCGCTATGCATATTGCCTCAAATCCAGTATTCCATTAGAGGACAAAACACATTGAAATTGATTGTCACTTTGTTAGAGAGAAAGTCATATATGAAGAAATATCTACTAGTTTTGTCAATTCCTATGACCAACTAGAAGACATAATTACTAAGTCACAAAGAGGTCCTCAGATTAACTACATATGTAACAAGCTTGGTGCATATGACCTATATGCTTCAGATTAAGGGGAAGTGTTAGAATCTATTAGAATCTTGTAAATATAATAACTGTATATTTTGTAATTATGTACTATTCTCTATAAATTGTAATAACTCTGTTGTGTCCTAAAACACACAGATTCAATTTTTTTTCTCTTAACAACTCCAAAGAAATTTTATCTCTTGTTCTGAATATTTAATCTTGCTCACATCCTTTTGCTTCTCTTCTATATGATATTAGAGCCCTGCTGAAAAAAATTAAATTTGTTAGATTTAACTACATTTGTGAAGAAGCAAATCAATATGTTGATTGACTTGCTAAGCTTAATGTAGATGATTGTATTCCCTTGATTTGTTTTGATAATCCCCCTTCTTTGTATCATTTTCGTTGTCTAGATGCATGTGTCATTTGATCAACTAAATATAAATCTTAATGCTTTTTGTTTGGGCTTTAGCTCCTCTACTTAGTAAATAAATAAATAAATTTTTTAATTATTTATTATTTATCTTTAAAAAATGAAAAATTCAATTTTTAATGTTAAATAAATTAATATATTTAACAATAAGAGTAATAAGTTTATGGCTCATTAATATAAATCTCATGATAAATAAATATATAAAATAATTAATGCATATAAAAGTGAATTTTTATTTTTTTTATAATTAAGACAAAAAATAAAGATATTTTTTTATATAAAAATTGAACAATGTATTAACGTAATTTTAGTATAAATTTAATGTAAAAAATAATATTACATTGAACTTAAAGTAAAAATTATGTACATATATATTTAATCCTTATCTTGGCGTAAAAATAGAGGTTCCAAATGGATTTGGATCCTCTACAATTTAAGTGTGAACTACAACCTGTAGTCTAAATTCGCTTAAATGAATTTGGCAAAAAAATGATTTTTACTTAAGCTAAAAATATTTGTTTAAGCGAATTTGACATAAAGTGATTTTCGCTTTGCTTAAGCTAAAATTGTGAAAAATTTCAAAATTTCATCTTCCTCTCTAAACTACACAAAATTTGAGAAACTTTGTAGTAGATCATGTGGTCAATTATTTTTCAACAAATTTCTCAAAGTCATCATTCTTATAATTCTTATTATCATTTTTAACAATTTAACTCAATTCCAAATAGTTCTACCTCACTCATGCTTAACATAAGTAAAACACTAGATAATATATTTAGAAAATTTAGTGGGATGACATATGTAAAAGTCTTTGGTAACTAAGTAGTTATTGATAAGAAACAAAAATTTCTCTAAATTTCTATAGTTTAGAGAAGGAGATACAGTTTTAAATTTTTTCACAATTTTGGCTTAAGTGAAACAAAATTTGCTTAAGCGAATTTACACTGCAGGCTGCAGTTACCGCTAAAATTGTAGAGGATCTGGATTGGTTCTGAACCCATAGATAATTGTGACCGAAGTAGGTGGAATTATATGGGCGTGGAGAGGTGTGTCCATAATTTGGTCATTACTACCTATTGGGTGGCACTTTGATGGTTTCGTGTTCCAAACCTTGTCATGCTAAGAGCTACGTCATGTTTACGTTGTCTAATGCTTGCTCATTTATAAATGCTACAAGTTGGTTTAATTCCACATTTAAATCCAAAAAAAAAAAATTAAAAGAAAGAAAGAAAGGTTAATTTCATTAAATAATACATAAGGCAAGAAAAGAAGCTTTTTTTTTTCTTTTGAAGAAGCCTGTTTTGAAACTAAATTTTGATAAGAGAAATGTTCATAAACTTATAAAGTACACAATAATAAATGAGAGCTTATAGACGCTTAACTTGTATGGGTGAACTAGGCGAGTGTAGGTATTTTTCTGGTGGAACGAGTTTATCCCAACTCTCAACATGTCTTATTCTTGTAATAGGTTGTTTAATGCTGCGAGATGTAACCTACACCCAAAAGTGACCGCTACCTCCTTTTCAAGGCGTAAAACACCCTTACTAGAGAAATTACGCTTGAAAGCCCTCCAAGCAAAATATTGTTTATGGATTTTTATTTAGTAGAGTGCTCTCTCAGTTTCGTCTGAGTGTTATTTTTTCACTCAAGCATACCAAGAAATTATTATCCAAATATGCTCCCTTGTGCTTTGCAGTGTCCATACTTCATAATTTATCTTTATGTTGCACTTTGTGTATGTGAACTTAGGGAGTACACTTGTGAGAATGTCTTTTGAGAAGAAATCCTTCATTCTTCTTTTCTACTCTCTAGGGAAGATTATCCAACTTCTAAAGTATCAAAACATGAAAGAGAGAAAAAGTTTTTGCTTCATCTCTATAGCTCCTCCCTTAATACAATGCTCGTTAATTATATAATAAGAGTTTTTGTCATTCCCATTGTTCAACTTTTATGAACATTATTATTCTCGTGGGTCAACTTCTGCATTTTCTTTTTAGGTATCCTTTTGATACACAAAAAGGTCAAAGTGATGCTCAGTAAAAAAACCTTTATCCTTAATTGACTTGACAAGACTCTATTTCGCTGCATATTCCCATAGTCCAAAATCTTTCAAACTTTGTGAATGTGCTACCCAGAACACATGTTGCTGACTTCATAGGGTTTTTTCTCTTCCCATTTTGCTTCAATTATTTTCAATGCATGCACAATGTCCTTTTGTCGTACCTAGTCTTTAGATATGTACAAGTTCTTAATATTAGCCTTTGCCATCATTCTTCAATCGCAAACTCTTGTCCTACTTTTTCACTTTTACCCTTATTATTAACAGTATTTCAACCGTTCCCAATAAAGCCTAATAACATTATATCATTAAGGTTTTCAACGTTAAACATTTTAAGTGAAAATTCAAATTTATAAGCATTATGTTTAAACGCTAAAAAAGCTTGAAATACTTCTATCCCTACGTTGTTTTTTGGTAAATTATATTTTTTGGTTAAATAAAAATCACTCCATTTTTTTTTCTCCTTATTTATTTTTTTATTAACTCAAAAGAAAGATTGGCTTTTTATTTTAAAATACATTTTAAAAGATTGACCTTTTTTTCATGGACGACATAATTTTTATAATTTTTAAATAAAAATAAAATATTTTAAAATAATATTTACTTCAACAATAACACATGACACATAGTTAAAAGATAAGACATGTATATCTAGATTAGAGACAAACTTTTGAAATGTTAGATACGTGACATGAATTTAAAAATTATTTAAGATTATAAATTTTTAAAATATTTAATATTAATTTTAGTAATAATTAATACAAAAATTAAAATAAATATTTTACAGTTTCTAATATTATTTTTAAAATTCCTAATTTTAATAAGTCAAATAATTATATTTAATTTCACTTTTTAAGTCTATTATATCTACTAAACTTATTACAATTATTTTTTTTAACTTAATCTTATTTTAAAAATTTAATTTGTATTTTATAAAAATTTCAATTAAACTTATTATAAATATTTTTTTGCTAACAATTAATAGTACAATTAAAATTTAATTCTTATAATTCTTTATCTTAATTTAAAAAAAATTCAGAATCTTAATTTTTTTTTAAATTCATAATTTTAAATATTCAAAGTAATTACCTAATGGATAAAGGAGTGCTTCATAGCATATGTTCACAAAGTGGAGATACTAGTCTCTCTTTATATACCAAGTATCGTTGCCCGAGCAAGTATTATTATAAAATATTACTGCTGTATATTTTGTGATGTGACAAAAAATATTAAAACAGAACAATAGTTTTAAGGATATTGTTATTATAGAAATAACTTTAAAAATGCTTTTTTTTTCTCTGCATGAGCCTCTTTTATCTCCTCTACAACTTTTTTTCTTTAATGTTATTGCCTTTATAAAACATGATTAACAAAGAAATTGTTTGGGTTGATGCCACTGTAAGAGATTTATACACTAATCATTAGCAAGTATTGTTTCCATGGTTCAGTTCCATTGAGTGAATAATAATAAAGACTATCGTGTTTTGTACAAACCTGGAGCCTCTTTGTCATTGGACAAGGGCCAACATAATAATCCTTAAAGAAGTATGTGGAGCGTTTCTTTAAAAGATACTGGTGCAATTCCAGTCCAACATTGCACCATTTTGTTCAAAGTAATGGTTATTCAAATACTATGAGAACCACGAAGGAGACAACAAATTTGCGAGATAAAACAACCAGCTTGACAGGAAACTGTAGATTATAAGCCAATCTCCACATATATTAAATCCGGCACAAGGTGATTTAATCAAGTAGAAGCCTTTCATGTGTTGTGCATTCAACATCCACAATAGTATTTTCACCTTCACGTTTCTGGGTCCAAATAGACATTTCACTTGTACATTCACAGAAAGGGATATACCATCGATCAAGGTCATGATTAGAAAGTCCGAAGCTGAGACAACGCAGATGGCCTTTGGTGTATGCTATGTTTTTCTGGAATAAAGTTGTTTATGCCTATGAGGTTTTTAAAACCAATTTGCCGTTAAGGATTAATGTAATAGTGAGAAATCTGTGATGTGTTGTTAACACATCAGTAAAAAAATACATACCTGCAAAAACCCATAAGAAATGAAATTAGTTTCTGAAAATGTTAGAGCATTTTTTATTTTATTTTTAAAAAGTTACCTTTATAAAATAAAAAATAAGTATATTTTTTGTTTTTAAAAGGAAAAGTCTTTATAGAAACAAACATTCTCTTAATTTTGAATTTTTGTTTTTATTTTAAATTATATATGCGTTCCCTTATTTTTATTATTGTTTCCTGTTTTCTAAATTTTGAATAAAAAACAGTAAATACTGACACACAAACTTTTGAAAACAAGAATCATAATGAAAACAAATCATTTCCTAGCACCAAACAGTCATTGATATCGCCCATATATGAAATGAAAATACACAATCTATTTCACAAAGACAAACGTATGCTCTTGTTTGGTGGATGGTAAAATGAACAGACAACATGATCATATCGTAGAAATAAACACAAAAAATAGCAATATGCAATTGCAGGTTTCCAAGCCAATCTTGGAAAAACATTGCAATAAACATGAAATTCTGTCCAAGGGAGAAATCCCATTAAGTAAAATTAGATCCAGTAAACAGCAATTATCTAACACCCAGATGTCAAAATAACTTCAGAACAAGCGATTGATAATTCTGCTCAGAAGAAGCAAATGATATCATTAGAAAATTTCATATGTCCAGACATATATTTATGCAACTTCATCATTGCAGAACTATTACACCTTACAACACCCAACAAACCCAAGAATGCCAGTTGCCAGAAAAAAAAACTAATAAACTACAACAATCAATCGTATATGGGGAATGCAATTGAAAAGAAAACATAATGTAATTGCATCTCAGAGACATTCCAAATTTGGAAATGGCAGACAATCAACATGGCATCAGTTCAGTCCGCCCGTCTGCTTTTCTTCATCATTGATGAGTTAAACAATAGCTATGGCAAATCAGCAACAGTTTTTCAACGCAAACACAAGATACAATCAAAAGTAACATTAATTTGCAAAGTTAAAACAGGGAAGGCATCAGATAATAAGCGGAGTTTTTGATCTTCACAGAATTATTCAGTGTGTAGGATAAGAAATTTTAACATCATTTGCCAACCCTAAATCATAATAGTAAGAGACACAACATAGAAGAAACATTGAAAAAAAATACAAGTAAAATGGCATCAGATAAGTGGAGTTTGTGTTCAGCACAGCTTATCAGTATATCAATAAGCGGTTTCAAATGTAATCATCAGCTGCCAATTTTCTATTTGCAAAACGAATTTTTCTTATCCTTTTTGTTGTTTTGTATTTCGGTCGATCCATTTGACCCATGGCAATTTGAAAATTGGTGCAATGGGTTGGTAAGCCAACCATTTTCAATCTCTGCATCAGTTATATCTCCACTGGCATTAAAGTTCAACACAGTTGGAGAGGGTAAACAGATGCACTACATCAAGCACGAACAAATCACGAAAAAAAGAAAAATAGAATTTCATGAAATCAAACAATGGCCTCGATGGATTCAAAAATAAAATGTCGTGGATATGAATCTTCTTCATCAACGCTTTTCAATATCTATTAAAAAAGCGTTGATCAATAGGAGCGAAATTGGAAATCGAAAACGAAGAGAGTGAGGGAAGTCTGAGCCAACAGTGCTGTGAGAGCCGCCAATTTGAGGCTTAACTAAAACAACTTAAATAAGGGCTGCAAGGAAATTAGGGTTTGCGCTTCGTAGAGTAGTCTCTGCCGTTTTATCGACTACGGGTCGTTCTACCCAAACCAAGACGGTGTCGTATTCCATTTTCTCTCTTACAATTATTTCATTTTTCTTTTCAAAGGAATAAAATTAGTGCAGTCTTTTATTATTATTATTATTATTGAATTAAACCAGCCAGCTCGACTAGTTGAATAAAAAATCGATCAATATTTCAATCCGATTAACTTAAAAATTAACCAATTTCTAAATTGATGAAAATTTGTAAAACAAACAAGTGAAAAGCGATAGAAAAATCAGTTTGAACGGGTCAAATTTTAAATTTTCTATAAAAATTATTATTTTGATTTTTTAGAATCTTTTACTTTTGAAATATTTTTTTATTAAACACAAAATAATAACAAATTATAAAAACTCACATACATATTATTATTAATTTTTTGCTTACGGGTTGAGAGCTTGATTTTAATAGCATTTATTTAAAATGAAATGCTAATGATGCAATTTGTGATTTAGATCGTGATTTATTGTTCAACGGAAGAGATCATCAATAATAATTTTTCAATTTTATTTCATTTATAAAAAACATCTACAATCAATTTTTTTTAAATTTTAACTAAATTAAATTTGAAGTTAAATTAAAAAAATGATTTTGAAAAGAAGAAACAATTATAAGTAAACAATAAATTAATAGACACTCATTAAAGAAGAAAGATACATGACTTAATAAAAGAAAAACTCGTAAAAATTCTCTTATTAAAATATAAAAAAATATATTTATATTTACCATATAAAGATGAATTAAAAAGTCTCTTGACATATATAACAAAACAAGAATGAGTGACTTTATCTTAAAAAAAGTATATAAATATAATATTTCATTTAAAAAAAATAATGAATCAAATTATAATATGAAATTGGATTATTAGATAATATTTTTTAAAAATTAGTTATATTTCTTTAAAAGAGTTTGTAATAAGTCTACAAAGTAACTCAAGTAACATTTTGCCTAAATCATCAATAATTTATTATTAAATTATGAATGGAAAAAAGTGAGATTTATATTATTTTTATAGTTTTTAATAAATTTTAATTAATAAAAAGAATGTGTTAAAAGGAGTACATTAGATAATGTTGTTTGTAATTTTCATAGTTCAGTGTATTCCACTCATTAACAGCGTAGTTTGAGCTAAAATTTTATTTCGTCTTATATGAAACGAGTCCAGCTCGAACTTCTACGCTAATTAAAGATTAATGATCCTAAATGCATTTTATCATTTTAATGTCACTCCCTGCTAAATATTTAATTAAGTACCTTCAGAAATAGGATAAACTATAACTATTCTTCTTTCATTCGGCTATGCTTGTCTATGTAATATGTACACCGACAAATTTTCTTGCTGTTGACAAGTTGAGAGGGTGAAAATGAGGGTAAAAGAGATAAGGAAAATGCTAATTCTTACTGCACTACTTTCTCTACTCCATCCTGTTCCTTCTTAAGATCAGAGGGAGGCAAAAAGCAATCCATGGACAAGCCACAAATGTTAAAATCAACCTCTTCTATCCTCCACGTCTCCTCAATTCTCCGCTGGTGATTATGTGCCATACCGTACCTATATAAGATGTTCACTGTCTTGCCACCATGTGCTATGTTAATGCCACCAACATACCTATAGTCTTCAATCACAGACTCCATGCTTGTTTCCCAGAAGACAGAGTCATTTCCATTAACAGATTTCATCCTTACCAACTTGGTATCCTCGAATTTGACTAGTAGCCCCGTGCGTTGGCTAAAGTACCCCCACACAGTGTGTCTTATAATTTCTGTATGGGACGTGTTTTGTGCTTGGAGTATGTCATGTGCTGTCTCTAACTTGAGTAGAAAACAATCTTCGTTGTTAATGGTTTTCTCTCCTACACATACAGCGTCTATGAACAAGTTAGCTGTACACCTTGGGTCCAGCCCCTGATAACAACAATCACAAAATGAACAAATGAAGAGAGTGAAAAAGAATACTTGATCAAATCCCTTCACAGCTTTAACCATACTAAGTAAAATTGGAATACGATTCATTTAGTGTAGCACCTTGTTACTCTTTATATCATAACCAAAAAGGCTGAACTTTTTATTTAAATGTGAATTTGATAGGCATAACTATGGCCTAAATGATAAATCAAAACTTTCACTTGCACATCAAATGGATGACAACTCAATTGTTGATTAACGAGCATATAAAGAGTTAAGCACCAACTTAATTTAAAAAATGGGTATTCAATTTGATCATTGTTATGATAAATTGATTGACAGATAATCAAAAGGTTAAGAATAAATTTACCATTGTGCAATATCGGGTTAACTAATAACACCAATTCTATGTGCTAAATTCGATGCTTTTATGTTGTAACCTGAAAGAAGCGGCGAAGGGGTCTAGGGGGGCCTTTGTTGGCATGACAAGTTTGAGAAGTAGATTGATTCCACGCTACCTTGCCATCACTACCTGCACTAACCTTGAAACCAGAAACAACCAATTCAAAGTGCCACAAATCAGGGTTCTTTTGCCACAGCACGAAACCCCCTACTTCAGCCCTCCCTCTTGGTTTCACCCCACCATCCCCTTGACGCATCTCTGACCCAAACATTCTCACTTGTCCCACTGCATACATGCTTTTCAACGAATCCAACGCTCCCACTCCTCCAATCGCAGCTATGTACTGCTGCACTATATATTTGGCACTTGAAGCTTCCTACACATCCAATAACAAATATGCGTCATTCCTTATATATAATTGAAAAATCAATTCTCCCTCCTTTTAGTTTGGATCTGTTTCTACCCCTCGTCTATATCAACACAATACAGTGTCACTTTTAGAAATTATATCAACATTTATTCATTTTGACACACATACTAATAAAAAATTATTTTAGTCCATATATCATAGCAATCGAATCAAAATTTTAACTAATTAAAAAATAAACAAATCTTAAGTCTAGAATCATAAGTATTTTTTATGTTGTTATTTAATCAAAATTACAATTTTCCTTTAGTAATTGACGTTGAGTTCAATATTAAATGTTAGCATATATTATCGAAATAAAATTCTAAATTTATTCATAGAATAATATCAAAATCACTTCGAGTGTAACGATTAAGTTTACCCATAGAAAATAACTAAAGGTTTTAATTGATGCATATAATAAATCAGAAGTTTAATGTTAATAGTAATTGTGAAGTCTAATTAAGATTGAGATTGGAAGCTTACGATGGAAGAATCTTTGAGGGGGCGAATTAAGGTGTGATCGGATTGAACCTGAAGAGGGATGAGAGGACAACCAACAAGCTTAAGCAATGCGAGGAATTCGTGGTTGGAGGAAGCAGAGAGATGCGATGATTTATCAGCGGAAATTTGAGCTTTCATGAGAGCTCGAAGATTCTGCCATCGATTGGAACCACTGTTCCCAATGCTGGTCCACATGTCCTCTGGAATAGGCACCTCCAACACCGTTTCCAATCCATCTACTTTGTCAAAATTAGGACACAGTTTCCTCATCGAACAAGAATCAATCAATCGATTTTGATTGATTCTGAATTTCTAAGATAGCAATTCCTACCTAATTGATACGATAGACCAGAAATTGAAGGAATCGTGGATTCGATTTTTTGCTTAATTTGTGTGTGAATGGTGAAACGAAGAAAGAAGCGTTAAGCGTTTTTCCTTTTGGAAGGCGTGCCTTGGGCGTCGGTGCAGGGGTGACGCGCGTGTGGCCACGGCTTTACCGGCATGTCGTTATCCCTTCGCGTTAGGGATCACCAACCTTCGTAACGGAAATCTAGCATGCATGAACCAAATACGTCCTTGCCATTTCTTTTTAGTCTTTTTCACAAATTAGGAATGTGTGTGCACTGTGCTCCATACACTCGCAACCATTTTAGTTCGAACGGATTCTTTATTTTCTTTCCAGTTGAAGCTTAACATAATAATTACTCAACAGCCTCTCTGATTATTATTAGCCAATGACTTGCTATTTATTTATAGAAAAATAATCATACAAATTAAGTTCACTTGAAAAAGGGACTCCATATTATACGCCACTATAGATAAAATTATTTATCTATGCTTTTATAAATTTAATTTAATTTAGTATTAAATATATTTTTAATCTTTATATTTTAGTAAATTTTTTATTTTGATCCCTCCAAATTAATTTTTTATTTTAATTATTATATTTTAATAAATTATTTTAAATCTTAGTTGACATAGTCCAATCAAAAAAGACATTTGACAATGTCTTAGTAGACCAAAACAAAAATAATTGATTAAAACAAAAATTTATAAGCTTTTAATTTAAGATTTTGTCATACTCAGCCTTTAAGATTAAGGATAAGCAGTTAATAATAGTAAAATTTTATTAAAAAAAAAATATTTATTGTATTTTTATAACTTCAATACAATAACTGTGTACTTTTTTTTATAGAATTTTTTTATTTATGGATGTTTAAACTCAATTTTGAAAGCTGAGGTTAACAAAACTCTTTAACTTATTTACACTACCCTAATGAGATTGATCAACATTGACACCTTGAGGTACTTCCATGAAAACCTTTTCATATATCTAACTATGGAAGAATATGTTATTAACATCAAGTTATTGTAAGCACCATTTTTATAAAGTTGCAAATGTCAATAGAAGTCTCACATTAGATATTTTAGCAATGAGAGCAAATGTATAAGAATAATTTATGCTTTTATTTGGCTTATAACCACGAGCAACCATCTTAGCTTTATACCTTTATGTCAAACTATTTGATTTATACTTAATTTTATAAATTCATTTAGATTTAATGGATTGCTTACTTAGAAGAAAATTGAAAATAGACAAAGTGCTATTGTCGTCATGGCTTTTAAACTCAATTTGCATAGCATCAATCTAATGAAGAAATTTAATAGCTTCATTATAAGACTTTGGTTTATAATTGATAGAGATAACATTGATGAAATTGAGAAAGAGAAATAATTTGATAAGATAGAATTAATAATATATCTCATAGTCAAATATAAATTAAAAGTTAAGGCATTGCAATGAAAATCATATAGATAAAAAGTCATTATATCTGACTAGATTTTCTTATTTGGAATGTTGACAAGATCAAAATTGCTGTTAGAAAATAGATGAGGAGATGTTGAATTATGATTATTATATGATAAAAAAAAGAGCAATATCATTCATGTCAGAATAGATATTATTATGTTTAGATAATTTTTTTTATAGAAATATATATTTGTAAAACACTGCATTACATTAAATGAAGAGTTTACTAAATTTCAAATCCAATATGATAAATCCCTTTGTTCTTGATTGTACTCCAAAAATATGCATTTATAACCCTAGGATCAAGTTTTCTCTTGTTATGAGAAATTGTAGATGTATAATTAAGATAGTAGTGTTTAAATTAAGAAAAATAGGTTTCCTATGTAACATTTTAAAAGAATTTTTGTTGTTTAAAATAAGTGATAATAATCTATTTATGAGATAGATTGCTTGATTGAAAATATAATACCAATAAAATTTTTCTAGGTTGCATTGAAATAAAATTGATCAAGTTACATTTAAAAGATGTCTATGTTTTCTTTCTAACAATGACTTTTGTTGGGGCATCTTATGCATGAGTAATACATTTATTAAATTGTGTCCTAACTAAATTAATAAAATTTTAAGCCAAACCTCTTACTTCAAATTTAGATTTAATAAAAAATAACCAAGTGTGTCTATTGAAATCATCCATGATAGTTACAACAACTCTATGCCTATGTATTGAAGTTATGCTTATTGGTCCACACGTATTAATATGAATCAATTCAAAGATATTATTTCTTCTAATATTATTATTAAGAAAAGGTAACTTTGCTTGCTTAGCTAAATGACAATTGTCACAAAATAAGCTTTGGATCATATTTCACGTAAGGAAAAATTTTACAAATGGCTTAATATGTAGTGCTAAAGATCAAAATTAGAATTCAATCCATTATAGTCATCATTTGAAATTGAGTTTACAGTATTTGATTGTAGTTTGATAATACTCCTATGTCCAAACACTATGTACACATTATTTTGAATCTTAGCACACCTAATCATCTTCAATAAATATACATATGTCCTGTATGATACAAGAATCTTGATTAAAAATCAATTTGCAACTGAGCATATTAGTCAATTTGAAAAAATATATTATATTTAAAATATGGTATGTAAAAAACATTATCCAACTCTTTTAAAAATTTAATCATTCCCATGATTCTTTTAATTGTAATTGCCTGGTAAAGGTTGATAGGGTTGCACACATGATCATTAACACCACTACTAAATCCAAGTATGAAAATTAAGTTTTTTACCTATTTTGTTGCTTAAGTACGAAGGGTGCAATATAATGACCAAAACCTAGTTGATTAATTGAATGGTATGAGTCAAAATTCATCTTTTGTAACGTACATGGCAAGCACACATGCATAATGCTTAAAAGTTAGTCTCTTGTTTACATTTTTTATTTCTATCTTTATCTTGGACTAATACGTCATCAACAATTTTTGCATTATCAACCATTGCTTCTCCTCCCTTTGATTTGAACTTGAAATTGAGGAAAAAACTCATGCTTAAAATAACATATCTCAATTGTATGCCTCTCTTTGTTACAAAATATGAAAATTTTGATTGTACCATTCTTTCCTTTGTCAAGGGTTCCTTTTTGTCTGAATTCTAAGTATCTCTACAATTTGATCCTTTTCGATTTAGATTTTGCTCATTTAATGATATTTTGGCTCTTCTAGAATTGTACTTTCTAATTGTCTTTTTTATTGTAATATCATTGAGTATACTTTATTTATTGAGGAAAAAGGCTCCATGAATAGTACTTGACTTTAGATATTGTGTATTTTAAACTCTTTAAAAAAATATCAACCAACGAGCATGTGTACCTATCAATTGTAATAAACATGGAGCATTTTAGACCCTCCCAATGTCGTCCCATGAACTATAATCACAATTGCCTATCACTAATGTTCCTTAAATATTAAGTAATATAATTGATGAGGTTATTTGGATTGAAAAATAATTAAAAGAAGTTAAAAAGAAAATAAAAAAAACAAAGAAATCACAAAGTTGATTTATGTAGATGAAAGCCTGAAACTTTGGTTTCTTCTTGTGATTACCTATATGTTCTTCAATTAAATTTTATTCAATTTTGATAAAATTGTTATCAATTATCTAATTCATTGTTACTATTATCCAATAATCATGCAATGATGACATTCTTCTTATTTATATGTTACCATAATGAGCATAGAAAGCAACAAGATAAATAAGTGCATTAAGAAATATTAGATTTGTTAAACTCAATTAACTGATTAGAAGTTTAGGCAATAAATTAATCATCTTAATTCTTAAACTCAAATATCTCTTAGTTCCATTAATCTATTAATGATACAATTGCCTGTTAATTGATTAACTAATATATATCCTCAAGTGACCAATTTAAGAATAATAATAACATAAAAAATATAATTACAATTGACAAATAACATCAACATCATAAGATCAAATAAAGATTCAAAAGATGTTACATCATAAAAATCCACCTTACCCCCATGACAAGAGATATTTAGCTACACATAGTCATAAAGATGAAAACAAAGGTAACTAAACAAAAACATTCATAATAACAAATAATAAGGAAAGAAAAAAATCATGTAGTTGATTTGGTTTGATGGAAGCACAACTCTGTAATGAGAAAAAAGATAAGAGAAAGGAGAGAGGGATTGGTTGAGTATCTAGTATTAAGTGTGTAAGATCCTTTATATAGTGTATAGAAATCCAAAAATATAATAATTTAACTTTAAAAAAATATGATTTATCATCTAAAAATTATGATTTATTCATAAAAAAGATATGACTTATTTATAGAAAAATATATGATATTCTATTTTTAAATTCAAATTCAAATTTTGAATTCAAATTCTAAATGTAAAATTTGAAATTTAATTTCATAATTCACTTATTCTATACTCATTTCAATAACTTTTTTTTTATGATTTGATCTTTTTCAACAAAACTATATTGTTACCACTTCATACAATAAAATTAAGAGAAACTTAGCCAATTTAAAGGGTAAAGTAACAATTCAATAGAAAATTAAGTTAAAATCTCATAAATAAAGTAAAAAATTATAATTTATTAAACTCCTCATACTTAAGCATTGCTTGTCTCCTAACAATAGAAGAAGAAAAATAGGAATTCATTAAATCTCATTTCAAGAAATCCAAGAAATACACACATGTAACCAACGAACATATTACTAGAAAAAAACTTTCATATTGATAATCTAATAAGACTTAACTTTTTACGTACAAAGTATTTGCTAGATAGTTAATGTAAATATTTAATGAGGTAAAGAGAAAATTCACTAAATATTCTCTGAAACATATTCTATCATAACTTACTCATAAACATGCAAATCTCCAGTAATTTAACTAATTATTTCAAGAATCAAAAGGTCTTTAATTGGTTTTAGCTTGTCTAAGAGTTTTAATACAAAATTATGTAAGGTATAAGAAAGGAAGAATACACAAAATACTCAATTAACCTTTAAATCTAATATAATAAAAATAGACCAGTAATACAATGTGTTTTATTTCTAAAAATTTTCTTTTGAGTTTGCTAACAACTTTAATTGTAAGATTTTGTTTCTTTCTTTCCATTTCCTTATCTTTACTTTCTTTTCCATTTTTTTCCTCTGTTTCCCCCCTTTTTAAAGGCTTTCTACTTTTATTTTTATTTTGTTACCCTTATTGTCTTTATTGATTTTTCAATGGTATCTATTAAACATATTACAGTCAAAATAAGAGCGCCAAAGGAATATCTTTAACATTATTAGGCTCAAAGGGAAGGAATTAATGATAGTAAAAAAATGAGGTTTTCAAATAAAATTTTAATTGACTTAATCATTTTCGTAGATTAATTAGTTCTGTTTTGCCTCAATGAGGTTGCAGAGCAAGTTCTAGAGTCTATGCAAATAAAGAAGTCACTCATAACAAATAGAGAAGTCAAAAAGGATTGTTTATTTTTAGTTATCATTAACATAAATTAATTTTTATGTTTCTAATTCGGATTAATTAATGTTGCTGCAAAAAGAATGATGTTCCTAAAGATTTAAATTTATGCACTCCAACAATAATCATATCACAAAGAGACATTATACTGTATAAGTACATAAAGGAGTATATTGTAGAGATTCTATTTTTTTTCAAAGTATTTTAAGATTAGTGAAATAGGAATAAATATTCCTTTTTCCTTCCTTTATTGAATAAATATCTTGCAGAAGATCAGACATTCTCAAGTAATCTTCTTTCAAAAACTAATTTTTCAGTGTCTCATGATACAACCACAATATACATTGTTTCCAATAATCATATTTATTATTTTAATTATCAAGGGTAATGATAGACCCATCTGATAAGTCTATAATTAGGCTATCTTTTACAGCCCATATATTCATATTTGACCTTTATTTTATTTGAATTTTACACTAATTTATATATTAATTGTGTAGTTTGATATAAAGAAGCCACAAATGGATTTTGGGTGCATTCTGTACCCAAATTGATGGAAGATTAGAGCTTCGCAGCAGTCAGCACGCCCAGACCCATTCAATAAGCACGGGGGTGCTTCGAGTCCGTGCATAGTCGTGCTTAAGGCTTTGCACGACCGTGCTTATTTGCGGGAAGCTCAATTATGACGAGTCTTTAGGGTTTTCAAACCCTATTAAAAAGGAGACCTCAGGCATCATAGTGGAGACCGTTTTTATCTTGGCTTTTGCTCTGGGATACATCTCATCTCGTCTCTCTTGCACGGGATCTTTGACACATTCTTGGCAGGACTTGGAGCTTCAAGTGATCGTACTTGAAGACCGGGAACACATTTCACATTCTAGTTTGTTATTTCTTTTAATTATGACTTTGTTTATGATTATTTTAGTTCTTTTCTTTAACTAGGTCTCCATAGCTAGGGTTATGAGAACTATTGTTCATGAATTTATGGGGTTTTGACGTTTGAATCTAAATTTGATTTCCGTTTCGTGATTAGATTTTATCCTATTGCACTTATCTCTTAATCTTAATTAATTATATCGTCAGGCTATCGTACCTCAGTTAATTAATATATCTATAAGGTAAAACGAGACAAAGGATTAGGTGAACTAAACCAATCTTTCTCTTCTAATCGTTATTAAATTAACAAGTACATATGTTGCTTAAGCTTTCTTAAATTGATGTCTTGCATAACCATTGGGGATGTTAATTTAGAGAAAAGAATATTAATATTGCATGACCATTGTGTATTAATAATATTCGTATGAATAATTGGTAATCACAAAGAAATCGAATTTAGAGTTAAACAGAAAAATAACATAAAGGATTGAATGAGAAAACTCATATGCCCTAGGTTCCTCTCCGATAAGTTTAACCAAGACGTGCATTGTATTCCTTGCTCTTAGTTTTATAATTGATTTTATAAATTCTTGTTTTAATTAATTTTATATCTTTGAAGCTTAAACAATTGAATTAAAAAATTCTTAGTAATTGAAAATCAATCCTTGTGGGACGATATTTCGGAAACTTAATTTAAGAATTATTTATTATTTCTCGATGGGTACATTTGCCCTCTGAACACCATCTACACAATTGAACTTAGTAAAGCTTTACCATATTAGATTTTTTATATGTGGGTCTAATCCAAGATCATGGGAGAAAACTTAGGTTCTAGCTTGAGTGACCTTCTTATTTAAAATATCTTAGGTAATTTTAGAATAAAATTTTCTAGCTTATATACCTTTTGATATATTATTAACCTACCAATGTAAACCTTATATCTTAACACTTCCTTTTAAGTCAACTAACTTTGGGGCTATTGTTTAGAGGATCCTCACCCTTCACTGTTACCAGAATGAGGGGGAGAGACATCACTCTCCTCCATGGGATCAATATGGGTTCTTGGGTCTAAATGATATTTATACATTGCTCCTATCTATGGCTATACTTCCCATAAGAGAAACAGATAAAGTGCAGTCCCTCATACTCTACCTTAAACTCTTGACCTAACACCTTGAAGGAAGAAATAAGCTTTTTCCTTAAGTCTAATTCTACACATATCCTAACAAATTTAACCCTAGAGAGTAATGAGGTGTGGGGATCTATCTTCAACGTAGAACCTAGGCAAGTTCTCACCTGTCACAAAAATTTTTCATTGTATAGTTTGAGGAGAGGTCAGAGACTCTCACCCATGCGGCAATTTTCCTAAAATCTTAATCTCTTGGCTTGAATAAAGGCCTCCATCTTTGAACTAATAGGTAGTGATCAAGGATGAGCCAAGGTCCATTAAACAGAGCCAACTTATATTCTTCACTATTATCAAATTTAACAAGGAAGAAGTCATTATTCAGGTCCAAAATTTTTAAGGACTCATTTTTGTCCCATATGCTTGTTAGCTTTTGATTAAGGTAGTTGAAATTCACTAATCTACGTAACAGTTTGACTATTAAGGTCAGTTTCCATAGGGAACACCATTATTCATAGTCGTCTAAAGGAACCTTAAACTCTGGACAAATTTTTTGGGTATCATTAGGGTTTATTTCTTAATCATCATTTTCAGAAAGGGGAATATTAAGCTCTTCTATAATAATTTTCACAATATCGTTATTACTAAGAGACATGTTAAAATCCTAAGATTCTAGCACTTTATCCCTTTTATTATATGAGAGGAAGATGGTTATAGGAAGAAGACACATTTTTTGCAAGATCATCAGAGCACTCCTCTTCTTGTCTATTAGCTTGGATATCCTTAGATGCAACCTTACCTCGATCTTAACTCTCTTCTTGCTTCGATCCACCAGATCTTGCTCATCGCTGGACCTTTTCTTTGCTTCTGAATGCTCCATTTCTGTCACACTCCTGATACAATGGGCTTCCTGAGTTGAGAAGTCTTTCTCTGTAGCTTGGTTGAAGTATGTCGTGTTCGTCGTCACCCTTCAAGCCAGAGCTTGAGGGTGAAGAAACCCTAGTAGAGTTGAGCGGTGCCTCTTTCTCCAAGAATAAGTTTTTAAAGGAACCCTAGCAGAGCTATCTTTTAGTCCTTTTAACATGCAACAATGTCTTCAAACATCTTTAGTTCATCAATCATATTAAGTTCCTTAAACTGGGTTACTATCGGCCTTAACCAATTTTGTGTATAAATATGAGTCTCAGTCATATCCAAATTTAGAGAACTCTTATATGTGTCTAAGACTATCCCAATGATGAAAACATATTCTAACATCATTATTGAAATCGAAGTGGCTAAGACATCCTTCACTGCAAGACAATATAGGGAACCTTAATGTATTATGTTTCCACCATAATAATAGGTCAAATTTGTAGTCTCCATTAACACAAGTTTCAATTAAGTAAGTTTTTAGTTCTTTTTTTTTTTTATCAATTAACATTTTTCCTTTAAATATTTCTTAAATAAACCTGCCTTGCCATATAGGTAGGAATTTCAACATTATTAATAGTTTCAATAACTACAGTAGTTACTAAAGGAACATTAGCAATTTGTGATTTTTTTTCATATGATGTGGAATACCAATTTACACTTATGGCTAGTTTAGTAGAATATAGTGATTCTGTGGATGTATGCCATAAAAAAACACTCATATATTTAAATTTTATATCGAGGATCAAATATTACACTAAAGTATAACAAGTGATTGATTTGGATAGTTGCTCCAATATTTTTCATATTTTTTTTTTATATATATCTAAGCCCATACAACTTAAGATGAGGTACATATTCATAATTACAAAGCTAATTTCACAATAAACTAAGGCTAATTGATGAAATGCAACATAGACACTAACAATGTTGAAAGCAAAAAAAAAATCATTTATAGCATCATAAAATGTTTTTAGAAATTTGACAAACACTCTAGAATCTACCTAGTCAATGCATGTAGATGCTACAATTGATCCATAATAGCCTAAAAAGTGAGGGTTCTCAAACTTGAGTCTCTCAAAAGTTGCTTCAAACTTTTTTGCATTATCCTACAAGGTGTATCTAGAATTCCCCTTAGTAGAACATCTAGGCGTAATAGTTTTTTACTCTAAATATCAGTAAACTCTACACAGTTTTTAAACTTGCACAGTCTTTGATGAGATGACCAAACAAATATAATTGTATTGCATAAGCTAGAAATTAAGGTATTTAGATCTTTTAGGCCATCATTCACCACCAAATTTATTATATGAGCACAATACCTCATGTGAAAAAATTCTCTATCTAAAGTAGTCTAATTATGTTTTTCAATTTACTTTTTACATATGTCACAGTCACATACGTAAAACTTCTTCTACATATTTTTCTAATGTCTCACCCTTATGATTTTCCACTACAAAAAAACCTATTACCCTTTTATGGTACTTCCCATCATTGTTAATATAGTGAACTATGAGAGTTAAATAGTTAATACAATCCTACTACTATTTGACTTAAAGAAATCTTTTAACTTGGCTTTTTGATGTTGGTATAATTCAAAACAATCTATGCTAATGAACATAGCAACAATTACATTCTTGTCAAATCTATGACTAGTTGATGTTAATTGAATATTACTAGGAGCAAAAAGGGGTACAAATTGATTTGGATAACTTGCAACAACATATGAAAAATCTGTTCATGCCTTTATATGTCCAAGCATATTAGATTTGTCATGTAACTTTGAATCAAAATAATAAGTTTTATTGCAATATTTGAAAGCAACTTGAGGATCTTTTCCCTCTACAACTGGAAGTTTGATAAAATAATCTCATGCAGAGGAAGATTTACTGTACCACTAGCATTAAAGGATGCAATTTCAAGTTGATTAGTGGGTTGACTTTTGTTGGGTAAGGGAGTTTAGGAAAAGGGAGCCTAACAACAAGTAGGACATCATAATGCAATCCATAAAACATTTTAAGGCAATGTATGCATGGGTCCATCTCTTTATAAACTCTTAACTTGCTCATATCCCACTTCAAGTGAGACTAATTCACACTTGATTCCAACTCAATCCAAGTGTGATGAGCCCTAGCATAAAAATATAAAAATCTAGTGGTATCAGAGTTAGGTCAATCTAGGTGACCAACTCATACGAGTAGATGAGCCGCAACAGAGATAGTTGATGGTGTGGCACCCATGGTCAATGTGAGAGTGTACTATAAAGGAAACATTGACAGTAGATGAGCCCTAGCAGAGAGCTGGTGACACCCACGTATAGAGGGTGTAGAGCCCAAAAAGAGTCGTTGAGTAGACGATAGCCCATGTGGTGTAGACCATAGATACTCGTGATGAAAAAAAAATTTTGCTACAGAAGGAGCCAATATGAAATAGATAAATTCATATTTAAGGGAGAGTGTTGAAATTAAGTGTGAATTGAGTCCCACACAGAGTAGAATATGGACAAGTTAAAGGCCCATAAGAAGATGGACCAATGCACCCATTGCCTTAAGTTTTATGGGTTGAATTGTGGTATGCTACTTGTTGTGAGACTCTATCTAAAACCCCCCTACCTAACAACTTTACATAAAAATAATACTTATTTGAGACAACTTTCTTTGTTTTTCACTAAATTTTTAATTTTAATAAAATAAAAGTATATGATATATGTTGTTCGTCAAAATCTTCTATTTTAGCTAGAAAGGTGACAAAAATCATAATCAAAGCTTGTTTTTGTCATAATACATTCATTTTAGGTTTACTATATTTAGTATTAGAAAAATGTTTAACATAAAAAAGCAGCAACAAAAATAGAAGAGAAGAATAAAAATGCAGAACATCAAATTTATACAAACATCTCGCCCCACACTTTCAAAAAAATTTAATTTTTTATAAGGGTTATCAATAACCAAGTTTAATGCAACTCACCTATGAGTAGAAATGTTAACAGCTTAACATTGAGCTTGAAAGAAAAGCTGGATGGGAGAATAGAGATTAGGAGACCCAAGAGTGGAAAGCCTACGTACTAGAATAATAGTTTGTAGGAGAAATGAAGTTCAATCATACAGCCACTATTCTTGGAATAAGAAAACGTGTGGAAGAAGCTTATTTTTGGAGAGAGAATGAAATTTGACTTTCAAACTTTCTTACAAGTAATAATATAATAACATAAATATAATTTAAAAATATGTAAAAGTAGGCTCCCCCTATCATACGTAAGATCCTAGTGAAAGGAACTGATGATCTTGACTTAGATAGCTTTGCTCCTGGGGAACATCATTTATCGATAGTCAAGGTACCCAAAGTTTCATGAGCAGACCATTATAAACATTCGCCGGAAAGATCCGAGTATAAGAAAAAAATTCCCGCCCCTATTCTAATATTAATATAAAATTTCAATTTTATTAACATTTTTAAATATTTTAATATAAGATTAAGATTTATTAATAACATTCATATTTTATTTATTTGAATAACTTTAAAAAAATTTATGATAATAAGATAAAAGAAAGATAATGTGAAGTTAATTTAAATAAGATTGTCAACATAAAGACCATAATTAAATTTAATATATTTGTAAAAATCCTAAATATATTTAATCATACCTAAAATAACAAATTATAATATAATTTAAAGGTAAACTTATTTGTGTATTTAAATAAGATTATTTTTTAAATTTAAAACCTAATTAATAAGATAAAAAAAAGGACATTATCAATGTTACTGCTCATAATTTATAATAAATATTACAAAAAAATTGATATATGGAAATCATATTCTTAATTACAATATAAAAAATTTAATAAATTAGAACCTTAGTCTTTGTCTATACTAATTTATATGTCAACTAATATTCAACTCTTTTTTTTTTCTTAAATGCTTCTTCTTTTGCTAGTTGCTTGTTCATTATAACATCAACCACTAACCATATAATAAAATTCAGAATACAGAACTATTAATTATAAGAAAGCAATATTGTTGCAATATTTATATGCAGAATCATACTCCAAAAGTACGAAAAAAACAAAAAAAAGAAGAAGAAGCATATAAAGCCATTGTAAATTAAATGCTATATTTTGACCCCAAAAAGATATAAAATATTGTGCAATTTTATTCATGTTGGTCCTCTATTCAAAGATTATCGAAAAATATTAATCACTTCCATGAGATAGGTAAGGTCATATCACAATTGAACATAATAAACTTACCAAATAATAAAAATAACCCAATTAAACAAAAGATGAAAATGGAATATATACCAAATTAAAGACATAATAAAAACTGAGTTTGTATTCTTAGAGACTAGACTATCAAGAGTTCACCACAAAAACACACCAAAGATTATGTGAAAGATAAAGGATAAACTAATAAATCATTAATTAAAAAATAAAGAGAAGACATAAAAGAAGTTGCAGTAAATCAACAAACTTGAGGTATTAAAATAATTAAATAAAATAATACAAGCAAAATAAAATTATAAATGATAAAAGTTTTAATTACTAAAAGTGCTTGAGTTACTATTTATTTGGTAAACTAGGTTATGTGCAACTACATGATATTGGCAACACAATAAGAAGAAACTAGTACATTTTTACTATTCCATTGATGATGTTTGAATTACATTGATCACCTTTCTTATTTTAAAAAATACACTTTCAAACATTAACTTGAAAATGAATTGCTATGTTAAAATACAAATCATGTAATCTGACCAAAAAGTCAATTAAGGGGTCTATTGGAGAACAGGTATAAATGAACTACAAGCATATATCATCTAATACAGAAAGTTGTGAATAAAAGCAAAATTTTAAATACTATAATCTACATTATAATACAAAAATGAAAGAGAACTTAAAACTTAGAAAAAAGATAACTAGTATCAAATTTGATAATATTAAAAATGTATGTTATGGATCATTAGTAATGTATATAAAGTAAGTTTCTGTTTTTTTTTTAGTAACTCTGATACTAGATTTTAGATTCAAACCATGCTTTAGAAAAATGATAGTTTGTGGGTCTGATAGATTGCTTCAATGTTCATATCCCATTACAAGGCATTCATAAGTTTGGTGTTGTCACTTCAAATCTTATAATTATCATATTAATGAGTGTAAAAAATTCAGCATTCTAACTAACCCTAAAATGTTATAATATATATATATATATATATATATATATATATATATATATATGCAAGTGTATATTGCCTAGTCTACTAGTTTCTTAGACGATCCTTAAATGAATTATCTAGTAAATAGAAACTTTGAAACATAATATTTTACTAAGTTATAAGTAAATAAAAATTCATAAATTTTTAAGCTATTCATATTTTTTAATTTTTTATTTCTTTATGTGATATAAATTTTTATGTTGAGATATCTATTATGATGAAGTTCTCTCTAAAAAAACTAAAATCTTTATGCAGATTAATCAATTTATTTTATGATAACTTGATAGAAAATTATGTCCATTGGTTATGGTACAAAAAAACTATGTGTGAATTAATAATTGATATTTATAAAATTAACTATTAACTTGTTGGCATCTTTTTTAGTAATTTCGGTTATACTAATGCATGGTACAAAATCTTACTACATGACTGCAAATATTAAGTTTATAATAATGTTATACCCATAGTAAAGAGTGATATGGTGACATTAAAAAAGTATGTCATAAATGATAATGTATATAAAAGAAGTTTTCTTTTCTTTGTGTATAAGAATTGACAAAAAAAAAAAGAGTAGGCACATTTAGAAAATTATATTCATGTATAAGAACAACATCCTCCCACTCATAGAAAAATAAAGAAAAAAGAAAAAAAATATTGTCAAGATTGGTCATTCAATAAACTCATAACCTCAAATGTAATATAATCACAATTACAAAATGACAAATCCTAATAAAGATCAACCCAAGTCCTAACCCTAACAAAGGATGAGGAATAAAGGATTTTAGAGGAAAGGAAACAAAAATACAATTACACAATTAGTCACAAGCATAGAGAGCATTAGTTACAATGTACGCAGTTGCACAAGTCAAAGAGAAGATGACGACTAGCATAAGAGAAGGTGTTTAGAATTGAAGCAAAAGGAAAAATAATTCTAATTAGAGTTCCTTTCCTTTTCTACAATGGTAACATAAGTCGAGTTAGGGTATTTGGATTGGGCCATAAACATATTTTGTCATAAACTAGACAGTTCTAGTAAAAATAAAAAGATATAGTGTTGTTATTTGGTTGATTAAGAAAAATATCAACCATAACTGTTTGACCTAACTCATATATAATTGAAAGCCAAAATCGAATTAACTTGCATCTATGTTGCCACACTTGACACCTAATTTTGAATCTTCAATTTCATCGATTTCAATTAGATAGTTAAATCATGAGCAATTCTATTAGTTGAAATGTGTATTTTTAATATTTTTTTTGGTTTATTTAAACTTGTAACTTTAAGTTTTTTTGTAAAGCCTTTACTTCAAATTTTTATTTTCTTTTTATTGCTTGAATTGTATCTTTTTTTCTTAAATATTCTTTTAATGCCATAGGTCTAATTTTTTTTTATCTTTTTTTATTTGAAATTTTTATTTTTGTGCATTTGAATCTAAATTTTGATAAATTTTGTATATTAATTAATAGTGCATACTGTAACGCCCTGAATTTTGATAATATTAATTATTATTATTATTATTATTATTATTATTCTTATATATATATATATATATATATATATATATATTCATATGTGTGTTGATTTATTTGAAAATGATGTTTTATGTGTATTAAGTACATGGATGTGTGTATATATGTGTATGTATGACTGGATAGGCTGAAAATGAGCGAAGTGCCTAAATGCAGGGCGAGATACTGGGCTGTTCTCCTCTCGCTGCAGCGAGAGGACCCTGGGAATTGTTGCCTTCTCGCTGTAGCGACAGAACGACAGTTTGAGGTGCATTTCAGGGTACAACGAGCCTCGCTGTAGCGAGATTCTGTAGAAACCAGAGTGCAGTTTTCTCTGACTTTTTCGCTGTAGCGAAAGGGCGTGTTGCTGCAGCGAGGTCTCACTGTAGCGAGAGTGTCGCGACCAGAAAAGGATTTAAAGGGGATTAGGGTTCGGGGAGAGTTATTTCTCCCTCTCCCTTCGATCCTCTCATGCCCAAAGCCCTTTTCACCGATTAAATTGCCTCCAAAGCTGTCCAGGAGCTTGATTGAAGGTTGAATCCATGTGGAGAACGCTTTGAGGTGAGTTTTAATGGTTAGGGTTTCAGTTTTACATCCCCTTTCTCTATTTCCGTGGTTTCCCTGGGTTCTCATGGAGTTTCTCCATGTGTTTATGATGAAATCTGTGAGGAGAAGTACTTCTTGGTAGATTTAGTGTGTGGGATGTCAATCTGAGGTAAGGGGAGACTCTATCCTACTCTTTTGTGCATGAATTGTTGATATCCTGCTAAATATTGTATTGTGGCTGAGTTAGTGGGTAGAAAATTGCTGAGAAATGTAATGTGGGCCATGTGTTGTGATATGTGAATATGATGTGTGTTGATCCGAAATTAATGGATGTGGATTGTATGTAAATGTTGTGTGATAGAATGAGTATGGACACTTGTGCCGTATATTTGAATGAATATTATGAAAATGTGGGCTCAAGGGCTATGTAATATAAACGATATTTGTGAGTTGTGTGCCGTGTGTAAGCGTGATTACTGCATGCGTGAATGGAATATGTGTGAATGGGCATGTTAGCGCCATTGTAATATGTTGTGAATGGTTCAATGATACACTGGGGATGTGGGAGATGAGGACGGTAGAAATACTTTAGAGAAGAGGGAGTGGTGGTGACACCGACTGCGGAACGGGTGCACCACGGGTCACACACTCTCTTCCTGACTAGACCTCTGACCACTATCTTTGCTGAGCGACCCGTGACTGCCCACGTGATATCCGTGAGGCAGGGGTAACCGACGACCATTCATGGTGTAAATCTGTACCTATGGATATAGAATGTTGCCTGTGATTGTGTTTGTTTAACGTATTGGAAATGTGCTGGAGGTAAGACTTTACGTTGATTGTGTGTTTTTAGGTAGTGTAGAGTACTCACCCTTACATTCATTTTTCAGGTAATCAAGACGATCAGCACCGGACTCAGTGAAAGGGTGGATGGAACTGCTATAGGACTTAGGATATTATTTTGGAAAACTGTTGTATTTAAATAAGTCTTATAGCAACTGTTTGATATAAATTGTAACCCCTTCCTTTATTTGAAATGATTAATGAAACTTGAATTAAAAATGAAAATTTTATTATCTCAAAAATTTGCGAAATTTCTTATTTGTTAAAAATTAAAATTTAAGGTGTTACACATACAAAAATTATTCAGACACACATAACTTAAAATAAAAGAGGTAAATAATGATCTTAATAAAAATTTACTAACTACAATAATAACAATAAAAAAAAATTGATATAACAATTAACTGACTAATTAGTTAATATTATCTTATATTATCTTTATAATTTTATTTATATAAAAAATTAATTTAGTTTTTTAGATAAAATTATTTTTAAAAAATATTAAAATTAACTAATTTGAGTTGAGTATTAGGTTTTTCATCCTCTAACTAATTTGACAATTCTTTAAAAATTTTTAATCATTATACACAAACAATAAATAATGATTATGCATTTTTTAGCTTAATTATATATACTAATTCAATCAATTCTTAATCTGCTGGTTGAGTGTAAGTTAGAAGCTAAAAAAATAACTAAATTTAACTCAATAGGTTATTTTGATCAATTTAAAATTTTTTTCCTTACAATCAAAATTTAAACGATCCTATGTACAAGTAACATTATTCTTAATGTAAGTGCATGTTTAACATTAATTTTTAATTTTATTTAATTATTTACCACACTTAATGTTAGTAACTGAGAACTAGAAACAAATAGTTTTAATTTTTTTTAAAAAAAACTCTCAATAAATTAAAAATTTGACTTAAAATAAGATAAATTCAAATATGCATATACTTCACTTAATTTAAAAATTCATAGGTGTATTTTTTTCATTATACAAAAAAATTTATTTGATAAAGTTTCAAAGTAAAAGTATATAACAAAGGCATACTTAATTTTAAGGATAGAATAAAAGATAAACATTGTTATTTATATTCCATAAGATTTTAGCGTTGTTTTTTTTTTTTTTTAGTTTAGATCATAGACATTCTCTCTTAAAGGCAATACTTTAACTCGAAATAAATTATAGGTTAAGTTAAAATAATTCATTCTAGTTGATTCAATGTTTGTAGGTTAGTGTTATTCATCTTGAAAAATAAAAAATGTTAAAAAGTTTACTTATTATTAGAGAATTTGTAAATTTATGATAAAAGACACACTAAAAATAATAAACAATGATAAATAATTAGACGAAATACTGCAGCGATCAGTAAAACAATTGAATCGTAAAAGGATTAATTAATTATGTCAATTTAAATGAAAAAAAAATGCAATAATATATCTTAAGAAGTTTAATTTTACTTTTTTAAATGTAAATCTTATCAACAGTTATACTCTCTAGTTGTTTTAAACTGATATAATCATTGGGCCTATATCTATTGGCTAAGAGCAACAAGCCCATCTCTGAGGCCCGATACATTGCTTTGAAACGTGAGTTTGAAAAAAATATATGGGTATTATTAATATATATAGAGTAAAGACTCAAAAGTGATTCAATGTATAAAAATATTATTTTAATTATTGCTTTATAAAATAATATTAATTTTAGTTTTTTTAGAAAATAATACTAAAAATAAAATAAAATAAATAGATTAAAATAATTTTTATAAAATTAATGATTAAAATGGTTTTCATTTACAAATTTCAGAGTTTATAAATATTTTTCATAATTTATTCCGCATTTGAAGGCCTTTGGCACGCTACCAACTCTTGTCGTGTCTCTTGGCAACTGCATCCTGTTTCGTTGTCTACAATGAAGGCTACTTTGAAGGGCAAATACGACGTCGATAAAAACGGCGCTGCGGCAGCCACTTTCGCCGTCAACGCCGGCGACATCAAACTCAAAGCTTCCGTTACAGAAGCCACCTTCATTAACGGTCCCAGCCTAACCGGCTTGGCTTTAGCCGTGGAGAAACCCGGCTCCTTCATTGTCGATTACAATGTTCCCAAAAAGGTACGCTCCCAAATTCCCTAAACTGGTGAGTTGTAGTTAGTTTGGTACTAAAACCGTTTTAGGGTTTGTTGCGTGTAGGACTTTCGGTTTCAGTTTATGAACACCGTTAGGGTTGCGGAGAAACCGTTGAATTTGACATACTCACACAGCAGGGGCGACAACAGGACCGTTTTGGACGGAACGTTTGTGTTGGATCCTGCGAACAAGGTTTCTGCTAATTACGCATTTGACTCGGGAAATTGCAAGTTGAAGTACACTTATGTTCATAAGGGGTTGACCACGTTTGAACCCTCCTATGATGTTGCTAAGAATTGTTGGGACTTTGCTGTTTCGAGGAGGGTTTATGATGATGATTCCTTGAAGGCCGTGTACCAGACATCGAACAAGGTTTTGGCACTTGAGTGGTCACGGAATTCCAAACACACTGGTTGCTTCAAGGTGAATATTTGTGGCAGATTGATTAACTTGTATTTTTTATTTATTTTTGGATGATTTTTGTGTTTCACCTGTGTGGTAGAGTTTATTTATAGATGTATGCTTTTGTGTGTTTCTTGAATTGATGAATTGTGCATGTTGGCTTGTCGTTTAAATTTAGTCTCGTTCCTGCATGAGTTGAATGAAATTTTGGACATTTGAGGGACGAATCTTTGATTATTTTTAAGTAATAATAGCAATATATATTGAATTATCTTATTTTAGGATTTGATTTTTGAATTTAGGATTATCTTTAATTTTGTTATTTTTATATTTGTTATTTATTTTTAGGATTTTATCTAACATATAATTAGGCTCTCAAACTAAATGATTATTAATTTTTATTATTATTATTTTGTATGAGTTGGGGGGTACCTGCCCTAGAGGAGTAGGGGAGTATCCTCCCAAAGGGAGTAGCTTTGGGGTTATGATTCTGCATCATCTAGTATGCTTAGAAATTCTGTTGCTTTATCGAAGATTGCTAGAAGGTTCATGATTGATTGATTATGAGTTGACTGATAATTCAACTTATGAGTAGAGACTTTTTGAGGGAGGATGTAGGATGTAGTCATTCATCTTTGGAAGGTAATTCTATATGAAAATACAAAGGCAGTAGTTTTTGTGAAGTTGGTTATGTGGCAGGAGGCACAAATTACTGCATGAAGATGGGGGAAAGAATTGGAAACAAGATTTCTCCTTTCTTGGGTGATAAGAATCAAAGTCAAGGCTCTATCAAAATATTTATGTAGCTCACGTGATTCATTTTTATTGCTGAATGGAAAAGGATTTGTTGAAGGGTTGAAATAGGTAGTGATATCTATATTCATTCTCATTTGACCTTACAACAAAGTTGCCTATACATCATTTAGTCTTTGATCAAAGAAGCGTGGATACTCTTGAATGGTAGTTTTGTGAAGTGGTAGTTGTGTTGGATATATATTGATATTACATGGATAGCTCAAGTATTTTTAGTTTCATTTTATAATTCTTATTTTTGAAATTTTTATAGCAATACAAATTAATATATCATAATAAGTAAAAAGAAAATAAAATTTAACTTCATTCGGCCTTGATCAAAGAAGCATGGATATTCTTGAATGGTAGTTGGGTCAAGTGGTAGTAAGTGTGTTGGATATATATTGATATTACATGGATAGTTCAAGTATGCATTTTTATAATTCTTATTTTTGAAACTTTTATACTGACAAATTGATATATCATAATAATTAAAAAATAAATAAATTTTATTATGTCCATAACAACTTATTTCATTTTTACAACATGAATACTCTCTTGTGATTACAAATTTGATATTATTATAAATTTATTTTGTATGTTGTATTATAATTGGGTCATGTCTTATGAATTTTAAAATATGTTGTATTCCTATCCATGTCTGTGCTCTGTAAGTCTTATTTTTTTCTCACATCTTCATTGCTTGCATTTATTACCCATATTTATTTACATGTTTGGGGTGTAGTGGTGTACTTTGTTACTCGTCATTTTTGTGGTCTCTCTCTCTCTCTCTCTCTCTCTTTCTGACATATATTTGACAGACTTGGATGTTTCTTAGAAGAATAAAAAATGCCTTTTCTGTTCTATTAGAAACTTGATCAATGGAGGTTTCACTTTGCTAAAACTTTTCCTGTATGAAATTTGGTTAATCGGTTGACTTCCCTCCTCCCATGTACTACATTGTTCTTGAGTAGCATGTATTTGTTCCTCAGACAGAATGTCTAACTTTGAGCTTTTTCTTCCAGATTGTGGCATCTGTTAACTTGGCTGAGGAAACGAAAGTTCCCAAACTTATTGCTGAGACCGCATGGAATCTTGAGATGTAGTTGGCCTCCAATATATTGTCTCAATCTCAATTGCTTGATAGGTTTACTGTCAAGTTTTGATGGTTTTATCCGTCACCATTGGGCATATTTTGCCTTTGAATTCTTTATCTTTGAAAGTGATTTGATCATGTTATTGTTATGAGCATCTCTGTGGCCTTATTTGTCCACCTACAACTTCCCATTTTTGAATTATTCCAATTCCAATATTTACCTCACTTTGCAGAAATCTGTAATTTGCCTGCCTATAATACGGGCTCGTTTATTCTCATAAGGTTATTCAATACACCTTTTCTTTTGTACCTTTCCTTTTTCTATACCTGCGAGAATGGTTCGAAGGATAATCTTGCTCTGTTTGGAGCTTATGATTATGATTTCATTGCAAGTTTGAATTCGTTTATTTTGCATATTCAAACTATATGTTAGCATTTTGAAAAAAAAGAAAAGAAAAGAAAAGCTTTTGTAGTATCAAAATAAAATAACCTCTTGAGCTATAGTTTGTGTGATTTATGCGCACCTAAAATTGTGTTTTTCTAGAGTTTTTGCCATTTTTAATGTAAAAAACCATGGTATAAATCAAGTTTTTTCAAAGGAAAAATGAGTTGAGGTTGGTTGACTCACATGTCAAACACGTGTGGCAAAAGCATAATTTTGAAGGTAGTCATGACCATGGATCTGGATTTTTTCCTATTGTGGTAGGAATTGGATCTTTCGCGTAAGCAAAAATAGATTTGTTTTAGCGAGAATGGACTCGCTCCAATGATAATGGAGAGAATAGCAAATTTTTTTTATGTAAAATTAGTTTAAGTAAATTTTGCATATTTATTTAAGCAAATTTTGTACATTTGAAAAGATGAGAATTGAGTGTAGGAGAAGAAGGGAGTAAGGATGAGTGGAGAAACTGAAGATGAAGAGAGCGAGTGATACAGGAGTGATGGTGGAATGAGAGGAGGGTGGAAGAGTTAAGTATAGAGAAAAGAGGGAGAGGTGAGTATACAGGTGGGATGAAGTGAGGGTGAGAAGAGGAAAAGAAGAGTTGGATACGAGGTAGAGGGAAGAGAGAAGTTGGATATAAGAGGAGGAAGAAGGTTAAATATGAAAGTTAGAGAAAGAGTGTTAAGTATAGGTGAGAATGAGAGGAGAAGACTTGAGCAAAATTTGTTTAAGCTAATAAAATTCGCTTAAGTTAATTTCATGTAAAACAATTTCGTCATTTTTTTCCTTTTTGTTTAAGTCAGTCTATTTTTGTTTAAGTAAAAAATGGAACTTAATGTCCAATTTTTGCCACAATAGGAGATAATGTGGATTCCTTGATCATCTCTTCCCTTCTTTTTGTCTGAATGTTTATATCTTAATTTCATTGTCACAAGATGCCATTAAACATCATTGAACTAGTGCCTTTTTTTCAAAAGCTGCTATATAATCTAGTAGTGTGCTAGGATTTAATAATTTTTTTTTGCATATAACTAAGGGGAAAAGAACCAATATTTGCACTTAGTAACTCAACGTCTAATTTCTACCACAACATGAGATTATTTGGATTCCTTGATCATCTCTTCTCCTCTTTTTGTGCAAATATTTATATCTTAATTTCATTGTCACAAGATATCATTAAATATCATTGAACCAATGTTTTTTTTTACAAAAGTTGCTATATAATCTAGTAATGTAATGGGATTCAATAAAAAAAATTGTATATAACAAAGGGTAAAAAATCAATGTTTACAATCAGTAACTCAACGTCTAATTTCTGCTACGACAGGAGATAATTTGGATTTCTTGATCATCTCTTTCCTTCTTTTTATGCGAATGTTTATATCTTAATTTTATTGTCACAAGATGCTATTAAACATCATTAAACTAATGCTTTTTTTTTCCTTCCAAAAGCTGCTATGTAATCTAGTAGTGTGCTAGATTTAATAAATTTTTTTTGTATATAATCAAATAAAAAGAACCAATATTTATTCAGTAACTCAACGTCCAATTTCCGCCACAACAGGAGATAATTTAGAAAATAACTTTATTTTTATTATTTAATATTTACAGATTGAGAAAAAAAAAATTTAGACAATATATATATATATATATATATATATGAAAATAAAAGAAGATGCCTTGTGAGAACACAAAATTTATCAAAAGAAAAGAAAAAATTAATGTATGATTTATAAATTTATAATGTACTGTTAAAATTTTTTTAAATTATACAGTAATTTATATTTGATATTTTGTTTTAGGTTGTAACTCGATAAAAATGAATCAATGCTGAATAAAAGATAACAATGAAAAATTTAGAAGATTGAACAATTTTATTGTATTATTGTATAAATACTTTTAAAATTTTATAGAATTTGAAAAGTAGAATATCATTTGACATTTTCGTCTTTTGTAAAATAATTTTGTTATCTTTTTATATATGTCTTTCTTACTTTATTATATATATATATTTGTATATAAAAAATATTTATCTTATTTTTAATGTAATTATATTTGATATTATTTTATATAATAAAATTTTATATTATATATTTTTATATTTAAATTATAATTTTTTGTTTATTTTAAAATAAAATAATTTAATAAAAATATAAATAAATTTGTATAACACATAAATATATTTACTAATTTATAGTTAAATTATTATTATTATTAAAATTTATAATATTTAAAGTCGCATATAAATTAATTTTAATTGTTATATTTATTTATATATAAATAATTTATTTTAAAAAATAATCAAAATTTTTATTTAATATTTTTTATTTTTTATCATATTAAAAATAATTATTTTTATATTTAAATTATAAATATTTTAAAAATAAATTAAATAATAAAAATATGAATATATTTATATAAATTTATGCAACGGCACAGATATATTTTCTAATTAAAGAGTAAAAAAAATATTAATGATGGATTCGTATAATATGACATACATTTGATTATGTAGCACTAATAATTTTATATGCATGTATGTAAAATAAATTTCAACTTTCAAATTGAATTTTAATTTTATAAAACTTATTCTGCTAGAAAATATTTTCTAATAAACATAAGAAATTATTCTGCACATAATTTTTTGCTATATGATTTATATAGCACTAATTGATGTGCAACACTCATGTGCTTTTGGAGATTATACAAAAATTATAATCAATGGTTCGATCCGTCAATAAATAAAATCAACAATTCAAAAAATATACCCATCAGAGACAAATTAGAAAATATGGCAAAATATTTTTAATATTTGTATAAAAATAATTTAATTATATATATATTAATTTTAAATTATTATTTCAGCAAAAATTATTAATTTTTAAAATATTTAATTTAAATTTATGTTACGGTACAATTTAATTAATTATTCTAATAATATAAAAAATATTTAATTTAAAATTTATATTACGGTACAATTTAATTAATTATTCTAATAATATAATTTTTTTAAAACAAATAATACAACAAAATTAAACTCATTAAGAAAAAGTAAAAATCACGACTAAAGATATTTATGTTAAAAAGTTATAAATTCTTCCTTAAAAAAAGTGGGAACAGAAAATTTTTCTAGGAACATGAATGTAGGACCTCAAGTGGTCAATGTCCAAAGGATTATCTGATGTAGATATAGCCCAAGCAAACCGATCGGAGCAGATCATATATACTTTGTTACAGTACAATTGAACTGAGGTTACCTGGTTTTGTGTCTGCTTCTGTTAATCCCCATGTTTGCCCTAATTCAGCGCAAGTCAATACACTGTCCTAACTCCCTCCTCAGATTCCCCAAATCTTACATAGATTTCTGCTAAATTCTCTATTTGCAGATCCATCAACTTCCGACACACTGAGAGCAACACCCTCCAATTTTCTTCTTCAAATTCAATGGCGTCCTCGCAAAAAGGCAAGTTTTTTATGTTCTCTTTGCTCTTCTTTTTCTCTTCTCTTCATGTTTTTAGTGCCTCCATAGACCCTAAATCATGTTCTATACAATCCAAGCTGGACCATGATTCATGTCAAGAACCTGTTCCTGAACCCGAAGCATCAAATCATTTGAATCAGCAAGTTTTGTTGAATAAACTGGAGGAGTTAGTGAGAAATCTTAGTGAAATCGTTGCAAGATTAGAATCAAAGCTACCAGACCCACCAAAGGAAAAGGGTGGGTTTAGTCCAAAAAAGGTTGATGATAAAAGATCAAGTAGGAAAGGGGTTGAAGATGAGGAATTTGAGCGGGAAATCCGAGATGGGGAGAGAGCTAGAGGAATGTCTGTAACAAAGTACACACCTTTTTGGTCAGAGAGGTTCCAATTTGCATCTGCTGTGAAGTTAGATTCTGATGCCACTTGTTTAAATGTTTTGCCTTTTAGGGATCATGAAGGGTTGAGTAAGTATGTGGCAGTTAGTGATGAGAGGGGGAGAGTGTATGTGTTTTTGAGGAATGGAGATGTCTTGGTTGAGTTTGATACATCATTAGAGTCCCCCATTACAGCAATGGCTTCTTATACTTCTGTTTACAAGAATGAGAGTTTTGTGGTAACTGGTCATGAAAATGGTGAAATCTTGATAAATCGAATTTGGGAGGGAGGGTCCAGTGGAGATGATTATAGTTCTCTTTTCATGGAAAACGTTGATAAGTTTGTGTCGCCTGAAAACCTTGAAGATGGGTTGCCAGTTACTCTCTTGGAAGTTCATTATGTAAGGAGGATGAAGTACATTCTGTCTGCTGATACTAGTGGGAAGATCAAGGTTTTTAAGGAAAACGGTTTATTGTATGGTTCTGCCAAGCCTTCTAGTAAGCCCCTAGTTTTCTTGAAGCAACGGCTTATGTTTTTGACTGAAACTGGTGCAGGCTCATTGGATTTAAGGGGCATGAAAATCAGAGAAACTGAATGTGAAGGGTTAAACCATTCTGTTGCTCGAACTTATGTTTTTGATGCCACGGAGCGTTCCAAAGCGTACGGTTTTACCTCGGATGGAGATCTGATTTATGTCTTGTTGCTTGGGGATGTAATGAACTTCAAATGCAGGGTTAGATACAAGAGAAAGTTTGATATGGATGAGCCCCTTGCTTTGCAGGCCATCAAGGGGTATTTGCTGATTGTTAACCCGGAAAAGGTTTTTGTGTATAATGTTTCGTCACCGCATTATGTGAGAGTTGGCGTGCCTCGGCTTGTTTTCTCCTCGAGTCTTGAAGAGCTTAGATCATCATTTGTGAATCATCAAAACCCAAGTTTGGATGCAGAAACACGAGTAATACCCTTGATAGCTAGTGACCGCGAAAAGCTTGTTATTGTTGGGCTTGGAGGTGGGTATGTTGGAATGTATCATTCTAATCTACCTATCTTCAAAGGGGAATTCAATACCATGCTCTGGACTAGCCCTGTATTGTTCTTCATACTTTTCCTATTTGGGGCTTGGCACTTTTTTGCCAAGAAGAAGGAAGCACTTACATCTTGGGGACCAGATGATCCTTTTAGCTCCACATCAGCTACCAGCAGTGCACCGTTGGGATCTGGCTCTGGAGACAGAGACAGATCCTTTGTAGACTCTTCTTCAAGAAATTCTGAAGTTATGGATCTTAGAGGTGGAGCTCTTAGACCTCCACCAAGAAGGTATGGTTCTCCTTCACGATATCCTGGTGGGGCTGCGAATTCCTATAGACTTGGTGGTTCTTCGGATCACAATGCTCGGCCAGCTTCCATTGATCCAGATTTTCGCGCAACCTCAGAGCTAAAATATAGGGCCACCACCATGGACCCCCCTGGTTTCCCTAAAAGAAGATCAGATGGTCTATTTGTAGGAAATCAAGCTGTAAATGATCGCAGTTGAGTGGCAGAGTTAATTGCATGAGCTTTTCTCTAACTAGTTTCAAATTTCCCTAGCTTTTAATCTTATGATGATGATAATCATTTGGCATCTCTTTGCTATTTGGTCTCACAGTACTTTAGCTTTCAAGTTGTTGCATACAAGAGGGAAATAAATTATAATGAGAAACTTCCAGGTTTTTTTTTATCCCATATATTTTATTGTCCACGTGATTGATAAGAAGTTCATACATGAGAAATATATAGTCCCAAGGAGTGGTTTAAGATAGGATTTTATAACATCAACTTGTTCTTGAGTTTATTCAACTTTGTGTTGGTACGAATGGTGGAAGTGACTTGTATTTTTCATGCATGCATTCTTAGATTCGATCGATGATTCATTTTCATGAAAAACTAATACTTTGTAGAGATCCCTACTTTTTAGTGCATGATCATATTTGGGAAGTAAAAAATTGTAGGAAAGAAGTGTTCACAGTTATACTCGTTTAAGCAACTATACTTAAAAAATGCGATGCCCAGCTGTGTGGTTTGTCAACTTCTAATACAGAAATTATGTTCCTTGATGACAGAAATTTTATATATATATATGTATGTATGTGCCGTGGTTTTTTATTCTTTATTGTCACGTATGAAAATGAAAACATAATTGTGAAAGAAACTTATACAACTTTGTGAACCAGTGGAAATAGCATGTGTCCTTGTGAACTGCAAAATCTGAAATTCTAAATTGGCTTATAAGCCTATGCCGATCAATGGTGATGCGCATATTTCACTACAAACATTAAGTCATTTCCTAAGAGAAATTTACCTGCTGCCAATCCCATTATTTTTAGTGTTACACCATGTTTTAACCAAGCACTGAAATTGTCTCAAATTGTGACCTTGTTTAGGAAAAAATAATTCTTGGGTCCAATCCAAGAATTAAAAGACAGTGAATCTAAGTCTAAAAGATTGAGTTGACAAAAACAATCTCAAAGATAAGTATTATAGACAATTTAGACTCACTGTCACTTTTCTTATTTATTGTGAGAGTTTGTATTATCTTAAGGCATTTCAGAGTCAATTTTTTTCTTATATATCTTTTGATTTGTGTTAATTTATCAATGTAAATTTTATTGTCTTAAGTTTTATTATTTGAACTAGTGCTCTTCTGTTTTTAAAAAAAATATGTTATAGGTCTAATTTTTGTTTATTTTGACTTTTTTTTAAT
Source organism: Abrus precatorius (assembly GCF_003935025.1). Classification (NCBI taxonomy): domain Eukaryota; kingdom Viridiplantae; phylum Streptophyta; class Magnoliopsida; order Fabales; family Fabaceae; genus Abrus; species Abrus precatorius. The sequence goes on along the minus strand of NW_020874428.1, from coordinate 6,950,119 downwards.
GTTTAGCCTTACATGTTTTTAGACTTAAGATTTGAAAATATATTACGATTTTGAATGCAGATTCAGAGATGATTGGGTCTAAACTTAAGTAGTTTGTTTGTTAATTTTTTTAATTTAAAAATTAAATTGAATTATTAGCTCTTGAACTTTAACTTATGTGTCATTTTTTTATTTTAATTATTTATGTTTAATTTTTTTTACTATTCAAATTAAAAATTTTATTTTAAAATTTCATCTATTAATGAACATAAGCATAACAAAAATGTGATATATAATTAATTTGTAGATATGTGTAAGGAAAAAAATTTTAGAATATAATTTAATAAAAAACTTGAATAATATTTTATATATTTTTCTTTATTATAAATTAATAATATATGTCACACTTTTTTTTATATTTTTTTTAATTATTACATAGGTTTTAAAGTAAAAAATAATTTAAACAATTAAATACAAGTAATTAAAAATAAAAAGATCAAAAGTATATATAAATTGAAATATAAATATCAAAACTATAATTAAACTAAAATAAAATTAGATACCTAATATAAAAGAGTTTGTGTAACTTAATAAAAAAAATTAAACCTAAAAAACTATTTCATTTAAAATTAAATTCAAATTTATAATATAAAAATAATATCTACATCACATTTTTTTAACTATGTGAAATATTTACAAATTTGAATTAGAAATTTCATTGGAAAGTAAAATGAGTTATTATCGTAACATCGTAAAACTAAAACAAATCATAAATTAGATGATGATTTTTACTTGAAGATGGGATTGCTATGGGAATTGCCCCATTGGGGACAGGTCAGCAGTCTGAGAATGTGAAGAAGGGAGGCACTCCTCTATGCCATTGTCATTCTCATGTCTTCTGTACTGAATAGGGATGAAAATAGATCAGGTCAGATTAGACTTTATTTTAAACAAGCTTGACCTATAACATAATTATTAGACTTGAGCCTGTAACATAATTATTCGGCCTGAGTCTAACCTGTTATCTATTAAATATTTTATTTTCAGCCTAATCTGACATATTTAAGTGGTCTGTTCTGACTTAAAGCCTATTACAAAAAATTATTTTAATATTAATAAAAATATAAATATTTTATTATCAAATTAGTTTACATATTTTTTTAATTTCTATCTATGTTATTAATAATTATTAAATAATTATAATAATATTTATGTAATTTTATAAATAATTTTTAAAATATTATTTAAGCATTAATTATAAATATTTTATATTAATAAAATTTTTATTTATATTTTTCTTGATTTATTTTTTAAAAATTATTTAAATATTAAAGATTTTAGTTTTATTTTATAAATATATTCTGTTTGTTTAAAAACATCTTATATTTAACAAATAAAGTTATAGTGAACACATAAAATTGATCACAAAAAATAATATTCACACAATTTGTTGAATCAATTAAAAGAAAATTATTATGTTTTAAAAAATAAATAAATTTAAACTTAATGTAATATATATATATATATATATATATAATGACAATAATAATAATAATTAAATTGAAAAATAATTACAAAATAATTAATTTTATTTGTTTGATTAATTTATTATTTTAAATTAATAAATAAATATAAAATTACCTACACTATAACATTAATGTAATATAAAAAATATTACTGATATAATAAATTAAAATACATACTTATATATTACATATAAATTAATAAATTAACTAATAATTTAATTAAAACACATGCAAGTTACAAAAATATATTATTATATAATTTATTTATAATTATATTATTTATTACATGGTTTGATTATATATATATATATATATATATATATATATATTATAAGTTTTTTATTTTATTTTTTATCATTTTTCTATAAATTTTTACTTTCAAATAAAATATAATTCATATTTAAGTAATTTCTATTTATTATAAATAAAAAGAATTATAACATAATTTATTAATATAATAATTGAATATTAATAATAATAAAATTAAAATATAAAAAATATATTAATAGAATATTAATATTTACTTTTAAATTTTAATTTGTTTAATTTTAACTGTGTCTTATTTCTAGTCAAAAACTCAGCTTATTTAAATGTAATAAATACAATAATTTATAATTAAATAAATTTATTTTTTAAACATGTGTAATCACGTATAAATATTTTTAGTTTGAAATATAATATAAAATAATTATTTAAAATTTGATATATTTATATTTAGTTATGTAACTGTATGCTATGGACCTGGTATCTAAATTTTTTTTATAGGTATTTTAGTCAAAAAATTTATACTAATAAAGATAAAATACATAGTAAGTTATAAAAAGTATATATTATCATACATAATTTATTTAAAATGATATTATTTACTATATGGTCATATTATATATATATATATATATATATATATATATATATATATTGTATATTAAATTTTTATTTTATTTTTTTATCATTTTTTTATATAAAATTTTAGTTTTAAATAAAATATAATTCATATTTAAATAATTTTTATTTATTATAGAAAAATAATTAAATATAATATATTAATATAATAATTAAATAATTAAATTAATAATAATAAAGTTAAGAGTATAAAAAATATATTAATATAATTTATTATTTTATTTTTAAATTTTATTTCGTTTAATTTTGATTGCATCTTATTATTGTTCAAATACTTAACTATTCTTTAACTTGTTTAAATATAACAAATATAATAATTTATTATTTAAAAAGTGTAATCGTGTAAAATATTTTTAATTTTTAATAGAATATAATTTTTATTTATTATAATTATAAATAAAAAATTATAATATAATATATTAATTTAATAATAACAGAATTAAGAATATAAAAAATATATTATTAAATAACTTTATTATTTAATTATATTTTCACAGTTTTATTTTTAAATATATATATATATATATATATAAACAAACTCCTGAAATCACCCTCAAACATAATCTCTTTGACGAAGAAGTTCGCTTCAAAGAGATAAATCAAAGTATGGATGACTGAATTATCCCAGAAATATATATTTCTGTCAGGCTTAACAAACTTTATAAACAGTTTAAGCCCAACTTGTTTACTTAAAAAAGCTTTAAAAAAATTTTAATTTTTTTTTATTTATTAAAAAGGTCAGGTTAGGCCGTAAGCCTCTGTCAAGCGGCCTGACCTATTCCTTCCATACTTGTGAAGCTGTTATAAGCCTTAAAAGCTTTTTCATTATTATTATTTTATCTACCTCTGCAATGTATATATATATATATATATATATATATATATAAATAAATTTTTTTAAAATATTTTAACTTTTCTATAATTGTTAATATTATATATTTATTTTAAAATAATATTTTTTTGTATAATACTAAAATATATTTTAATTAAATGTCAATAATCGCGCGCACACATATATATATATATATATATATATATATATATTAAATGACACATCTATATTAATAATTATAATTTTAAGTTTAAGAAATATGATTCTTAAAAATAAAATAATTTTTTTAAAAAAATAATATTACATACTTAAGTACAATAAAAAGTTAACTTATTTAAAAAAATTGTGAAAAAGTATTTCACAACAATGCAAATTTTATAAATATAAAAATATAAGTATTTACAAAAAATTTAAAAGTTTGTATAAGATAATAAAAGAAATTTTATAATCATAAACATATGTAAATTTACAAAAAATTAAAAATTTATATAAAATAATAAAATATTTTAAAAATGTAAACATAAGTATTTATAAGAAATTTATACAAGACAATACAACAACTTTTATTTTTAAAATTTAGAATGAAATTAACAAAAATATAGATAAAAAATAAAATTATTGTAATGCAAGAACATATTAAGTTACATATAATTACTTGTTAATTTTAATTTTAAAAAAATACGCATGACTAATATTGAAAGAGAATATCTTTACAAAATATTTCAATTTTAAATAATGTACTCTCGTTTATACTCTAAATATTAGTTATAAAATGAGATTTCTTTATATCATGTATTTGTATTTTTTTCCCTAAAATTTTATTATACTATTATATATTATATGACTATTTGAGTTATTGAAAATAACTTTAAAATTTGGAAAGATTACTTATCATTTTGTGGGTAAGCTTATAACAAGTGTTTGTTCTTTTACATATATATATTGAAATGGTTTGTGATTTTATTCTATTAAGCTCTATGAACTTTTACCATTACATGTAAACGAAAGAGCTAGTCTTGATAGAAAAAAAAAAAAAAAAGTTAAAAATGGTAACAAAATTTCTTGAACATGTTCAGCATCAAATTGAAAATATTGAAAATATTAATGAAATATATGCATATCAAGCTAATAAAGAAAAAGAAAAAAAAGGTGCTTTCTTTAAACAAGGTGTTTAAGAGTGAGTGCATAGAAGAAAAGATAAATTTCCAACTCAATAGAATACATATACCGTTGATCCTTTTAACGGGTATTGTTAAAAATTCTATGCATAATAATGACTTCAAAACATTAATTATTATCAAATGCACACAAAATTAACATTTCAAAGTATATAAATACATACTATAATGTTAGTTTTAGGGTTAAACGGTCATGGCAAGTGAAACGCACAAAATTCACATTTTAAAGCATATAAACACATATTATAATGTTAGTTTTAGGGTTAAATGGTCATGGCAAATGAAGAAGTACAATAACCACATAGAAAGTTCATTAAAAATCTTTTGTTGTCATTATGTACTGAGCAACGAAAGCGATAATATGATCAATATACTTACGATTTCACATTTAATGCTCCTTTTAAAAAGTTAAAAAAATTTGCATTGTAATATAAATGTTGCATTAAACTCATTTCATATAAATTTGACTCAAATAAGATAATAATTATAGTATAGTTAGAAATTTACCATTTTAGCAAGTTTATCTTTTATAAAATTTATTCTATGTCTAATTTTTAATTTAATGATCACCTTATTACATGTAACATTTTATAATATTAAAATATAAATTTTTTTAATTGAAATCATAATGACTTAAGTTTAAATGATCATATATACCGGTGTGTTGTATATGAAACTCGCATAGTAATTTTTATGTAATATTTTTTATGAAAGATTAGTCTAATACATTATTATTTTTAATGTATATTTGTTTAAAGACTTGATATATCATATTTATGATATGCAAAATTTAGTCATTAGTTATTTAATTATATTGTCTTTAATATTAATACATAATTAAAGATATTTTAAAAATAATACTAAGTAAGATCTTAATATTAATATTATTTTAAAAATATTATTATATTATTTTAAACAAAAATAACTCTAAAATATCTCAGTATTGCTGATTAATCTCCTTATGATAAATGTGAAGATTCAATTCTTCCGAGGAAGGAGGATATTATGCAAATAAGGGCCAGAATAATTCAAGCTTTTTAAGACACTGCAAATCTCAAGTAGACCCGTTACAATAGCATATATTTAAGTTCAAAATTGCTTTAAATGAATTAACTTAAGACACTTGAATTAAACAAATCTTTCTCTAACCTCAAAATGATATTAATTATGTTGTTACTCTCGTTTAGACTAAATATTTAGATGTTGAAAGAGTTCTGAGTCAAATGTAACAGAAAAAAAAGTTTAGCCTTAATCTTGCTATTTTAGTTTAAATATAACATTTTCTAACTTTAAACATAAATAACATTACCTTAAACTAACTTTTAATTCATACTCAAATTCATAAACACACATTAAATATGTTTCAAATTGAATTTACTATGAACATATTTAGTTGTTAAGGCTATGTTTAAGAGTTTGAAAGAGAAAAAAATGAAATGATTTAAAAAGAAAGAAAGAAAGAAAGAAAGAAAGAAAATTAAACATCATATAAATAAAAAAATGATACAAATATATAAATATCTTTATTACAGGGACAATGGTGCTCGCCAGTGAAGCTAAATTATGCATCTGTATCTGGAAAGTTTGTAATGTCCTTGAACTTTATCATCGTGATTCATGACACCCTTAAAAAGAAAGAAAGTGTTAATACAAAAAGTAAGTAAAAAAAGAAAAACTCGACCTTTACCTCTCCATCCATTATCTTGCTTTTTTCCTTAATAATATAAATTTTCTGTGTATAAATCGCAACTCAAATTAAAAAACATACTTTAATATACGTTAATGACCATTCCCATATCTAAATTCGCATTTTGGGTTTATCGAAAGTAAATCTACATTCTAGCCACGCGCCTGTAGCAAATCTTAAATTCCGTTTTATAAATAAGCATTTTTTTTTTAATGTAAATCGAGAGACTTCTTCTCATGTTTTTCACAATATTATTATCTGCATATAATTTTATAATATTTTCTTTAATTTTTTAAATTGAAAATTTCATATTCTAACATTATTTTTATATTTATTTTCTTAGTAAAATTAATTATAAAGATGAAAGTGTAAAGATGATCTATAAAAACTAAAACGTAACTAAAAAATTGTGCATTTAAATTAAATTTTACAAAGTTAATTTTGCTTTAATGAAATTTTACCAAATTTTATTTTTGAAAATAAAAAAAATCTCTTCCTGATATAGAAAACTAATTATAGTTTATTTTAAGAACTTTTAATTTATTTTGAAAATTTAATAAAACTATTTAATAAAAATAAAATAAATTTTTTAATAACTTTTAAAAATTAACTTTTCAAAAGTATGTGAAGATCTGCATGTGATAACAACCAATAAGTTTATCTCATTTTTATTTTTATTATTTTAAAAAAATTACGTAAATACAAATTTTAAATTATTCTTTTCTTTCAATTATAATATATATTAGTATAATACTATATTTTTTTAAAGTAATTTTATTAATTAATTCTAATTCAATGAGTTATTTATATGTCGTAAGCTTTTTCACTTACAAACTATAAGCTTTTAACTATTTTAAGATATAAGTTATAAACTTTCATATAATTTTATAAAATAAAGCGTAAAGGTAAAATTATAAAATTATCCTTATTTTATTTATATTTAAATAAAAGATATTAAAAATAATGATTTTTATTTTAAAATTTAAAATAATGTAATATTTCTTTGGTTACAATTAAAAATAAAATAAAAAATAAATTTGAAAAAATATTGGTAAAATAATGCAAGTTATTAAATAAATAAAAAAGTTAATTGAAGAGCTTATCATTCTATATTTCCAACCAAATACGACAATACCCTCGTTATCTCTTCACTCAAGTTGTTTGAAGAAAGAAAAAGCTAATAAAATATTTTTAATATATTCTTTATTTTAAATTAAAAATTAAAAAAATATGAGTGACTATTATTAAATTAAGAGTAAAAGTTATTGCGTTAAAAATATGATCCACGTTTTATTTTTTCATTTTCTAATAAATTTTAGTTAATGATTAAATATATTTCATAAACATTTCTAACATTTAACTTAAGTTTTATTTTAGAGTTAATTTAAAAAATGAAAGAAGAGAAAAATTTATTTAATTATGACCATTATTTATGAATTTTTAAATGTGCAAAAGGGGAGTCTTCATAAATATTTTAAAATTTATATAAGTTCATATTTTTAAGTTTTAAATTAAAAAACTTGTTTTGTTGTTGTTTTTTCTTTACTACAGCACCTTCTCTCTGCGTCGTCGCACTGCCCATTACCGAGAATGTTGGTGGTTCTATGTTTGGGGTCAACCCGATAATGTTGTGAAACACAACTTCTTTTGTCCTAACGTTCAAAATTTCAAATCATTCATTTCTCTAATAGTAATGTTATTTTAACGCTCCCTGATGTTGATACTCTGTACAAACTAAAAAAATTGTCACGTTATAGTTCTACAAAGTACATCAAATAGGATATTAAAATAGTATTTAGTCTTTCTCTAAAGTCATAAAATATTTCAGCACAAGTACTTCATTTTTTTTAAAGTTATTAATATATATTATTTATTGATTTATACTATAATTTTTAACGCATTCTCGAATAAATTTTGATGTATTTATACTATTTAATTAGGAAAAAAAAATAACGAAAAAGTTTTTCACACGGTCGCAGTTGTGTGGTTAACAAGAGCGTAGGTGAGCTTTCAGTTTCCTAGTAAAAGAGGGAACAAATGATTGTCACTGAATTGATTGAGCAGCTAGTTAGGCCAATTATTATAGCCTCTTCAAACCAACACATTGCATACATTCCATGCCCAAATCTCATGAGAATCAATATTCACCAATGCCACTTTCTAAAGCTACCTTCTTATCATCCTCAACCCCACCCAAAAGAAGCGAAACCTTCCTGGAAGACCAGGTATGTTCAACGATAGTTTCTAATTAAGTTTAATCAAATTCATTTTGATAAGTTAATCTATGTCATATTTTTATTGGAATGTATTTTTCACTAAAAAGAGCAAGATTGATTATACACACACTTTAATTGTTGTTGCTTTTAAGCTAAAATTTTCAGTTTAATTGCGGTTTGGTTTTTCAGATCCAGATGCTGAGGTGATTGCTTTGTCGCCAAAAACACTGTTGGCAACGAATCGTTTCGTGTGTGAGATCTGCAATAAAGGGTTCCAACGTGATCAGAATCTGCAACTTCATCGGCGAGGGCACAACTTGCCATGGAAGCTTCGGCAAGGAAAGGGGAAGGAAGCACGGAAGAAAGTGTATGTGTGCCCTGAGCCTTCTTGCGTTCACAACAAGCCTTGCAGGGCGCTCGGTGACCTCACCGGTATAAAGAAGCACTTTTGCAGAAAGCACGGTGAGAAGAAGTGGTCTTGCCAACGTTGCGCCAAGAAATACGCTGTTCAATCCGATTGGAAGGCTCATATGAAGACCTGTGGAATCAGAGAGTATAGATGTCACTGTGGCAACTTTTTCTCTAGGTTTTCATTCAATATCATAATTCTTTTCTTTTAGCATCAAATTTTTTGAGATTGAGGTATCAGTTCGATGTAGGAAAGCTTCTCAATTCAAAAAGTATATTAAAAAACTTGCATTACCTGTTATAGGATGAGGAAAGACTTGAATCTATATTAAGAAACTTAACATCTATATCCTACAAGATGATGATAATGAAGACGAAAATCTATAATTATATGAAAAAAAGGTTTTCATAGATCTAAATTGAAATATTTTTTAATTTTAAAGAGTATTTTTAAAAAAATATAATATTATATTTATATGTAATATTATATATGATACCAATTGCTAAAGGTTAAAATAACATATTGTAATTATATATTGCTTCATTCAACTAATTTCTTGTTATTATCTTGGCATAACATCTACGTAAATGCATTCAAAGAAAAATATTAGTAACGTATTTTTTTTAAAGAATGACTAAAACTCACAAAATTGGGTCAATTTCACTTTACATTTGATGACTCTATATTATAATTAATAAATTTCAATGAATTTTAAATAATAATAATAATAATAATAATAATAATAACAATAATAATTAGTATATTAGGAAATATAAGTTATGTTAAATATTCCTAGCATTTTTTTTCTTCTTTTTTCACATTTGTTTTAAGTTGAAGGTGTTGGCCAATGCAATTTTAGATTCGATGTAATGCTAATTATTTTTTGACTTATTGACTGTTGTAAAGGAGGGACAAATTCATCATGCACAAAGCATTTTGCGATGCCTTAGCGAATGAGGGTGCCCTACCCACTATTGGTGGTGGTGATGAGTCGGAGGAGAGGAATTCTAATAGTAAGAGGAATGTTCCTTTGGCTTCTTCGCCGCCACTTACTCCGTCAATGTCTTTGGTGTCTGCAGCCATGTCCGTTCAGAGCTCAGGTATAGTGTTTTAAAGTACGCTTACTTCATTGTCCATTGATCCTTCCTCTTATATAAGTCAAACTCAATGCTCTGTGAATATTTTTGGAAATTTTCGTCAATATTCAACTGCTAGATTTTTAAATGAATGTTGTAGTTGTAGTCTTTACTTTAATTAGAGGCACGTGACAAGGACACAACTTGAATGAAATGTTTTTCTTTGTCTCCTACCCATGTCGTGTTTTGCGTTTCATTTTGTTTTTATTCTTGCACGTGCAGAAGTTGGCCTAGTAGTACTGATGTAGCAGAAAGTAGTAACGATCATATATATAATAAACATTAATCAATTATTCCATAATATTCTTCCACTCTCTCTCTTATGCATATAAAATGTTGCACACAATCATTTAATATACGACTAAAATTTCTGTTAGCTGAATGTATACGACTTATATTTTGGACTTGAAACATGCATATATGGATAATATACATATATACATATTTATCTTATTTTATATTGAATTTTAGTAACTTTTATTTAGACAAAAAAAAAATCTGGGCTAAAATTTAGACATGATGATACTATACAAACTTTAATATCACCATTAACCATTTTTCATCACAAAACTTAACATGTAATCTAGATTTCTTATTTTTACCATGTTAATTCTTATAATCGAAAGTTTAAGTTTCAGGATAAGGTAGGATGAACTTGTGTATTGTATAGACAGTCCAAATAACTCGTGTGCGTGGGAATATGTTAGATATAAAAACATGAAGGAACGTGCTAGACATAAAAGTTGATGAACTATCATTAACGTTACACTTTTAAAAAAGTTCATTATGACAGGCTAAGCCACCTCTGTATATATAAGAGGTGTTCACTTTTAATATAACAATTATTTATTTTCCAATCAAATTAATTAAATTATTTTTCAAAATAAAAAACATATATAGAGTCCAATAAATATTTTCTTTAAACCAAAATAGGCACTTGAGTACACTAGATATATAGCCTACACACCCAAGATAGGAAATTATGTCTATAATTGATATTTTTTTGTTCTTCTCACAGTCAAAGTTTGGTAATGATAAATGTTGATGATATATTTTTTTATATTTTTAATTATTAGTTAAAATTTATGTAAAATTTGCTATTAATTTAACAACTTTATTTATTTTTAATAAATTTTAGTTAATAATTAAGAGTATGATAAAAAGAATATGTTCTTAACACTCTTCCTTGTTAGGTTCTTAATCTAGATTATTTGACTTGGTTTTTTAATATAAAGGTTATTCTTTAAAAAAATAATATTTTAAAATTAAGGTTATTCAATAATCTATAATTTTCAGCTTTGAATAATTGAACTTGTTTTAATTTAGAAATGTTTAGAAAATAATATATTCTTAGATCTTAAGATTTGAAGTAGAGAGAAAAAAGAAAATTGTCTTAAAATTATTTTTATTTTATTTATTCCTTAAAGATTCCTTTTACTTACAACTTTCATATAATCGTATTTGAGACATTTTTTCTTTTAAAAATAACAAATGCTCAAAATAAATTAGGTCAAACACTATCTTATTTAGTATTTATCTATATAACTTGTTTTTGGAATTAACTTCTCTTTTCTTTAAATATAAAATCATGTCATACATAATTTTAAAAAGTCTTAGAGAAAATGAAACTAATTTAGTTTTAATGCAAACTAAAAGATAATTCTTTTATCGAATATAATTTATAAAATTATAAGCCAACAATCGGACTAAATAGTAGGTACCTTAGCCAATGTATATATAAAAGGACAATGATAATCCCCATTGTTAGAATATAATTTCAATTTATTTATAGTGTAAATAGTTTTTAATATTCATCAGGCTATTAACATTGTTATATATTAATGGCTTGACAATGATTAGTCTCTTATTTATCAAACGAAATTTAAATTATTAATATATAAATATGATATGTCTATATTAATAATATAATTTTTATTAAACCAATATTATATTGACAAAGACAATTTTAAGGTTTAACATGTTTTATTTATTAGTTAACGAGATTTTTTTACAGCGTCAGTTATACAAAGTTAATCTTTGAACACTATTTTTGTTAAAAACATTTTAATATATCTTTCAAAATAAAGACTACAGTATTCACAATATAGTGTATCACTATTTAAATTTTTCATTATAAGAATATATATATATTAACCACAATGGATTGAGATTAAGTACTTAAAAGTGATAAATTTTTATTAAAAGTAATATATTTATTATATTGAGAATATAAAAATATAATAAACATGTTTGATAAAAAAATATTATCTTTATATACTTAAATCGGTTCGAATTGAAATTTACAAAATTATAAACATAAATAGCACATTTTTTAAGTGTCTCTACTTAAAATAAATAAATAAATCTTCCTTGCATATTTCGATCCAATTATGCTTTTCGAACGTAAACATTGGTATTACAGGAATTTTGGAAAATCCAATGAACAAGGGTGCAACGGGCACCTCTTCCACTTCAACCAGTATCAGAGTTTTTGCAAGCATATTTGCATCCTCAACACTGTGTTGCTCCAAATCATCATCAATAACATTCTCCAATCACATGACAGCCTCATCAACGGCTACACCTATCCCAACATGCCTTTCTCTCTCCAAGAGTGAATCTTCCCACTACACTTCATCTTCACAAGCACCTGCGTTGTCTGCTACTGCGTTGCTCCAAAAAGCAGCTCAAATGGGTGCTGCAGCATCAAATGCATCGTTGCGGCTTCAGAGTTTAGGCTTAGCAACAACATCATCTTCCTCTCCTGAAGATGAGACTATTAGTGCAATGTTACATTGGAATATTAAACATGCAAAGCAACATGCAAAGCAAGATAATAATCATTCGGTGCCAAATTTAATGGTTGACTCTCAGACTCAACCATTGACTCGTGATCTTCTTGGTCTAAGCGTCGGTGGCAACGCTAGTCTTTCTGCTTTGTTCCCTTCTTTTGGAGAGAGCTTCGATGCATCAGCAAAGCACTGCTGAACATGTTGTATCGTCTTTTTTGTAATACAGTTTGTTTAAGTTATTTTATGCATTAAATATTTTATCTTAAATGAATTAATAAAGTTAAAATATTATATTGAAAATATGTTTAGAGTTAAAACTGTATTAATTTACCTACATTAAGATTATTTACCCTATAAATCAAACAGCTTAATTAAGCAAACCCTCGAGGTAGTGATCATGCTCCTCTCTTCTTTGTTCAAGTGGAGATTAGTTGTACAATACGAGAATGTGACCAAGGTGTGCGTTGTTGTTATTAGTATATAAGATTTGTTGAACACAAGACCTGAACAGAAAGTTGTCATTTCCTTAATTATGTAATATATTTTTTAAATGTATGTACGAACAAAGATGAAAGTTAATGAAGTATATATAATTATGTATAATATTTATATGTAAAATCTCCTGTATTAGAGAATTTGAAACTCTCTTATACGTAAAATAATCATTACAATTAATATTATGTTAGATAGTAAATTTAGTAATTTAATTAAAAATATTAATATTTTTTCTATAAAATAAATCATAATTATTAATTCAAAAATAATATAGAATACTCTCTTAAAGTTTAATAAACACCAATATTTATATATAGTGTCAATTTTGTCTTACATTTTAAATAATATATTTATTTATTATTATGAGAATATATTTCTTATAAATTTAGTTTCTCTTATTATTACATGAGTGAAAGATACAAAATTAATAATTATAATAAAATTTGTTATTATTTGAGAAAAAATTACTTATTTGTTTTTTTTTCTCTTTTATAACACGATAGTTTATCATGTTTCTTAATATTAGGAGAGAATATATCATCCAGATCCTCTGCCCCTAATTCTTTTTGTTTTTCACATTATATCTTTTATTTATATCTGATCATGATAACTCATTTGTATCGTAAATAAAAGAACGCAACAATCACTTTTTTCTGAACAATTTTATCATTTAAACATCAAATTTAATATAAATCATATTTGTTATCGTATAACTATTTTTATCTCACATTTTTTTTATTTTTGTATATAAATATTTCAAAAATACTTCTTAAAATTAAGAGTCAACAAAAATTATTTCATAAGAACTGTAATTTGAAAAAGAATAAAATAAATTAAATAGACAAAATATGTCATTTATTATTATTCACGTGAGTTATAATAGTATAAGATAAGGTATTTATGACATGTAAGTGGCCAAATATTTAAACAATTAGTTATAATTAAGTTTGATATATATATATATATATATATATATTGTCTCTTAATTCTTTATTTTATTTTAGTTTAGTTAGTTAATTTTTTTCTCATTTTTGTCTCTTAAATTAGAAAAATACTTCAAATAAATTTTTCATTGAAATTATTAACTTTGTTAAAATATTATTATTCATTTTCTTCCTTTTTATTATTCCCATGAAAATGTGATATACTTTAACATCTTCTTTTCTTTTCTTTTCTTTCTTGTTTATTTTTTTCTTCCCTTCTTTTAACCCTTATTCACACACTCAACGATTCTATTTCTTTCTCCCTTGAAAATTTTAAGGAAAGCACAATATATTTAGACTCTTTTTTTTTTCTTTTTGCATAAGTTCACAGGAAGGGAGAAGATGCATAATTTTTTTAATAAAATTGATGTTTTATATATAAAAAAAAACCTTATTTAAGATACTTTGTAGGTTAAGGAATTAAAATAAAAAATAATTAGAAGATTTAAATAAAACAAAACAAAACAAAAAATTAAGGGACCAATTTACTAATTTTGCTCCACATATATATATATATATAATACATAATATATATATATATATAATAAGTTTTATTTATAATCATATAATATTGCAAAATTTAATATATTGATAATGTTAAATATTACAATTTTAAATAAAAATTATTATTTATAATTTTTAATAATTATATGTTACTAAACATACATTAAAAAACATAATACTAATTAGTGCTTGTTTTTCTCAACAGGTGGAATTGATAATTGAAGTTGAAGTTAAACTTAGACTCCATCCTAACCCATGACATTAGTGAGCCCAACAAATCAACGAGTTAAGCTTTACATTGATATTCCTGCTGATACACATGCAGCTAATGTTTTGTATAACACTATTTCATCATAATAGTAAGTTATGGAAAGGAAATGCTCTTGAATTCAATCCTGTGAGATTTGTCGACACTCGAAAACATTTAGCTCCATTTTTTCCCTTTGGATGATGCCCCAACTATTGTGTGGGTCAAAAATTTGCTTTCGTTGAAATCAATATTTACTTGCCATTATCGTACAGAGGTACTCTTTTGTAGTTTGCCAATATATGCTATCAAGAACCAATGTTTTTTATGGGTGTTTCACCTCAAAAGTTGCCATTGGTGTTTGAAATATAATGATAAAATATAGTCTTTTTTTTTTAAATTTGAAAAAATAATTATTTTTAATTTATAAAAAATTGTTTTTTATACTTTTTTGTTCATTTAAAATGACTTCTTAAGAAGTTTGTCTAAACAATTAAACATGGTGAACAGTGTAACTCTGTGTACTCGTTTAGTATGAGCTGCTATATGTTTGATACATTGGACCTGCAGAGTAAGACAATTACATATTTTATTAGAATTTTTGTAAGTTTTTGCGCTTTTTATTGGTTTGATCGGTGATGTTATATTTTAGCTTGTAACTGTGTTAAATAGGTAAGTTAACATTTTCTATTGAAGTCGTGTAGTATGATTCATTGTAAGTGTTTGTGACTTGTTCTCTCCTCTTATTTATAAAAAGATAATTATCATTATCTTTTTTTTTTAAAATAAATAAATATTATTTTTAAATACATTAATTATTAAAGTAAAATTTATATTAATAAGATACTCATTTATTACTATCCTCTTACACCAGTGTAAGTATAAAAACTCTTACACTCAACCTTTTATTTAATTTATATCTAACAAGTTATAATTTATTATTTTATTGACTTTTAGATGTAAGTTAAATAAAAAGCTCATATTAAGTATAAGAATTTTTAAATTTAAATCTGTATAATTTAGATTTTTTAAGATAAAAATTTCTGTTATAATTTTATATTTTTTATTTCACTGTGTAATTTTTCATAACCTTATAAATCTCTCATACATTTTTTTTATCACTAAATCCCTCCTTATCTCTTATTTTTACTTCATTTAACATTTAACATTTAACATTTTTCATTTTTCATTTGAAATTTTACGAAAGTTTACTGATATGAAAAAAACATATAAGGTAAGTTAATTAAGACTGAATGTATTATCATAAGGAGATAAGGTGTAATTATCCGTAAATATTTTTTACCTTTATTTTTAAGGTTATAATTACAATAATAGTGGTAAACAATACAATTTATCCTTAAAACTAAAATAAAAAACTAAGATACTAATATCAATATATCTTCGTTATAAGATAAAATTTGAGGTAAAACATGTTTTATCATACACATTTTAAGCATTAACTTTTAGATTTTTGTACATGTTTTTTTATTAAAAACATTTTAAAAAATCCTAACAAAGTCTGTAAATTGATTTTAAATATGTAAGAATGGAAACTTATTTGTTAAAATACGTATACATAAAAAATATAAAGTATAAAAACTTTATTTTCAACAAAAAGTTAAAAATTAATATTAACATTTTTATATAAAAACTTACAAAAATATAAACTTCTATATTTATTATTACTAAAATAATTTTAAATAAAAATAGTCCATGTTTAATAATAAATAAATTATTAATTGAAATATTTTTTTTAAATTTAATTTTAATATATTGTTTGTGTCTTGTATTTCAATTGATTAAAATCTAAAATACATATGATTTTAAAATTAATTATTATAAAAATAGTAATTTATTAATATGATGACAATTTATAATTAAATGACAGTATTAAAATTGTAATATTATTAATATATTTTAAGATATTATTTATTATGTAGTTTGAATTAATTCTATATTTAAAAAGCAAAACAAACCGAATTACAAAAATAGTATTCTAGATAATATTAGTAAACTAAAGATAAATATAAAAAAGATAAATCAAATCGTTCAAGCTAATCTAAATCACTGCACTTATATTGAATCAAATAAGATTTGATATTATTTTCAAAACATTTCAAACTGAAGATTTAAATCAGAATTGTTTTTTTATATAGGATATTTTTTTAGTTAAATATCAGTTCAAATTAAATTATGAATTTTCTAAATTTACGATAATATCAATTTTATTTATTTATTTAACTTGACAACAGTTATAAGAAGTTATATATAATTAATTTTTAATAAAAATTACAAAAATAAACGCAATTGAAAGCATTAATATTTGATACAATAAGTACTACAATATTATATATATATATATATATATATATATATATATTAAAAAATTATTTTTTAGGAGTTTAATTGTCCTTTAAATCTAATCTCAAATGAGATTTTAATATCAAAATGCTTAATTTAAAAAGATAAAAATAAATTACTTTATTTTAAGTAATAAATAACTTTTAATGTATGTTTAAAGATATATGTTAAGAAAATAAAGAATAATATATCTTTATTAAAAAGTATAAGTTTTAATATTATTGATATATCGAATTTAATAATATATTGTTAGTTTTAATAAAAAAAATATTATACATTAAGTTTTATTTTATACTATTAAACGCATATTAAAAAATTATTTAATGAATTAAAAATATTATTAATTAAGGTTAAAATTACACCCATTTATACTTGGATAAGATATGAAAATTAAATAAAAATAAAAAATTATAAAAGAAAGATCTATTCTTATCTTATTTTAATTTAAATATGTATAAAAATAATAAATTAAATATATTATATTTATTTTTAAATTAAATTATTCATAATATAAAATTTATACTTAAAAAGATATAATAAACCTATAAAGTAAACTTACCATATCTTAGGCAATAAACAAAAAATATAATATCCATTTAATAGGGTAAGTTGGTTGATAATACAATAAAAAATAACAAAATCTTATCTCACAAAATCCACAAAATTAATAAAAAAATCCTGTCCAAAAGATAAGTATAAATTTAAATAAAAAAGGATTAGTAACGCTTTATATTAGCATCCCATACCTGCATTAAATTTAATATAACAGTATATTGATTTAGCTTCCATAGAAATTTTCGAGATTCCTAAAATTGTAAGAAATTTATATACTCATACTGTCATACACATATTCTCCCTGAGACCGGTCATTGAGTTGTGGCTGTGGCAGGTCCTTCTCCGAAACTGGAAAGTTAGCAGAGAAAGAACCTTGCCTTCCTCGTGCCCCCTCTCTCTCACCTACCTCACTTTCATCTTTCATTCTTCACAATCACTTTCCCCTAATTCCTCTTTACTCCAATATTTAAGCCCCCAACCCTTCCTGTTACGTTCCACGCTTTTCTCGTTAGGGTTTGTATTCTCCATAACAGTAAGATTCTTCCCTTCTCTTTCTCTTTTATTTTCATAATTTCCTTTTCGAAACTTGTTTTTATTTTAATTATTTGCTCAATTTTTTAAATCATTTATTTATTTTTATTTTCCGCTTGTTGACCTTTACTGTGGAATATCTCAGGTATCTGAATAATTGAACCTGTCGAAGGGATTTGTGATTTAAGCATTGATGTATTGGGAGTTATGAGAATCTATTTAGCTTGTAGTTGTGGTGATCGTTTCCTCGTTGTGTTTGGTAAACCTAGATTATTGTGTTGGTAAAAATAAAATGCCATCTAATTACTTTTCGAGATTTGGAACTTC
This sequence comes from Abrus precatorius, assembly GCF_003935025.1. Classification (NCBI taxonomy): domain Eukaryota; kingdom Viridiplantae; phylum Streptophyta; class Magnoliopsida; order Fabales; family Fabaceae; genus Abrus; species Abrus precatorius. The sequence continues at coordinate 6,931,458 of NW_020874428.1, read as the reverse complement.
GATTCGTAGATCAGTTGTGGGGAAAGAAGGTGGAATCGGGGACTCTGCTGAAGTTCTGATTGGACAGGGGAAGTTTTGGTTTGGTCGCTCAAAGTTTTTTCATTCTGTGAATAACTTAAGTTCTGTGGATCTGCGGCTAATTGTGCGCTCTGGTGTTGCCTTAGCTTCAAGCTCGGAATCGGTTGGCAGGAGAAGAACCTTGTCTGTAGTTGACACGCTATCTCGTACATTTTCTGTTCCGTCTGTATCAGGGCCTTCGTTTCAGGTCTGTGGATATCATATTGGCTGTGCGCTTGCCGGACCTGACCAGTTTTCGACTGGCACCAAAGTTCGGATTAAAACAATGGCCGCTCACATGTCCAGAGTTGTGGTTGGTGAATACTATTTAGATAACTCACATTTGAAGTGTAATCACCATTTATTGTCAACAAAGAATTGCAGTAATATCTGTTTAAGCACGAGTTTGAGGAATGGTGGGAAAGTGAGCATGAGTTTGAAAAACCATTGGCAGCCAGATAACCGCGCATTTCATGGCTATTTTATTTACAATGTTGCCAAGACGTGGTGCAGTTCTCACCCTTACATGCAGTCAGGATGTGGAGATTTCCATAGTTCTTCGACATCATGTTACTCTGTTGGGCCTGCTCATGATGTGCCTTTTGATACTTCTGCCCGAGATGAGCAGCTAACGAAATCTGCAGATTCAGCTGAACAGTATGTTGTTTCCCTTTGATATTGATCATTGTAAGCATAACATGGATGTGAAGCAATATCAATTCTCTGCAGTTAGATCGATATTTATTTATTTTGGTGCTACTGCTGCTTGTTGTTTACATTTTTCTCATTGGTTAGAATTATTATTTTGTCACTTATAGATGACACAGGTTATGGCTGTAATAAACATCTATTTATGATCTAAAGAGAATTTCAAAAGGATTTGAGAAGTGAAAAATGAAAATAGTTTTGCGTCCAGGATTTCAACCTTGAGGACAAGGATGATTTGAAAGGGGTAGAATTGTTTGTAGATAGGACAATAATCAGGACAGCTATTTATTAGTTAGTTAGTTAAATAAGTAGGAGAATGTGAGGGGAAAGGGTTCATGCTATCTTGGTATCATTTTGCAGTGTGAGCTTTGCTTTTTGGGAAAGGAGAAATGCTTTGCCAAGGGAAAATCCTTGGATGAGAGATCTCTCTAGTCTCACCTATTTTATGTTCAACCTTGTTCTATCTATAATATCTTTCTTTTCTTTTTCTCAATTCTGTTCTTGGTTTATATCAGGCTGGAGGATGAGTTCATTAGTAAAAAGGTAGGTTAAAATGGTTCTTGAAACCCTTTTTGAAAATTGAAAGGTTTAATTGCCAAAATTGAAACTCAAGAAGTCAATTTGACCGTATCAAAGACCCAAAATTAAAGGGTGTTCTACGTTTCACATAAAGTAAGAAAGCTGGATGACTTTCATAATTTATTCACCTTGATGTTTTAGACAAGTATTTTTGTATTGTGAATAATGATGCATGATATTGTGAATTATGAGTCTTTTTCTTAAAATTTTGTGTGTCACCGTGCTTCTGCTTGTTATTTTGGACCAGCGATTTTGATACAGTAAAACCCAAAAAAAAAAAAAAAACACCTCAGGAATTTTTTGTTATCTTGACTGTTGGATCAACAAATAACATGTATATGCTATATAACTAAAAATGTCTGCAGGCTATATATGGTGATTAAATGTATATTTTGAATTTGCAATCTTAATGGCTGATATAACCTGATTGGAGATGTTGTCTGCAGGAAAACTCCTTCAGGAAAAGCCCTTAAGTTAATATCAGGATCATGCTACTTGCCTCATCCTGATAAAGAAGAAACTGGTGGAGAAGATGCTCATTTTATATGCTCTGAGGAACAAGCAATAGGGGTGGCAGATGGTGTTGGTGGCTGGGCAGATCTTGGTGTTAATGCTGGATATTACTCTCGGGAGCTCATGTCCAAATCAGTGGACGCTATTCAGGAGGAGCCCAAAGGTTCAATTGACCCTGCTAGGGTGCTGGAAAAAGCACACTCAAGCACAAAAGCTAAAGGTTCTTCTACAGCATGCATCATTGCACTTACTGATCAGGTTATCTTCACTTTTAAGCTGTCTCTTTGGTATATTGCAAGTGCTTCACACTGACTTATAGTGCTTTATGCTTCTCAAAATGCTGATAGGCTAGTTTACCATTCAAAGTTATTGTATCCATTTTCTTCATATTTTCAGTATCATTTTTGTATTATCCAATGGTCTTCTGGTGACTACTTTCAGCCCTTTTTCATCACCCCGAATATTCATTTGTGGTAGTAAATTTGAAAGTCCTAGAAAACAAGTCAGTGATATATAGGCCTTTCAAAGTCATTTTCACTGTTTCTAGTAACATAGCTTTGTTCTAAGAACTTTGTAGATCTTGCACCCTTGTGAATTTTAACTGATTGGATTGAATGGTGATGTGAAGAAAATCAGTTTACAAAACATAATGTGGTATTGAATAATATAGGGTAAAAAGTGGCCCATGATATGCTTGTGAGTTAGTTAAAATCACCAGAGCTTTATGATGCCTTTTTTAATTAATCTTCTGAAATATTAGTTTTTCGGCATTGGACTGGTCAAAGCATAAGATTATGTAATATGAAGCTCCATTGAATAATGACGGTGGTGATGATTGGGTGCTTTTTAACTTCCAAAAGGACTAAGGGGTAATATTTGGTAGATAGCTTCAAATGGGACGGGATTAATATATTAGTTCTGTTGTAGTTTGATATTTTTCAGAAATGTAACAGAACAATACATAAGGTTGTAAAAGTGGTACATTTACAATAAATTAAGCCTATTTTGGTCTTCAAACAAAAATAGAGAAAATAAATTACAACTGATTATCATATTTAACATTAATTTCTAAAATTGTTAGTTAGAAATTCGAGATACAAGAATTATGACATAATACAGATATAATACAATTTTTTAATTTTAAAAGATTAAAAAAAAAACTGAAAAAAGCGAAAAATAGGTAATAAAAAATGACAATAAATATTCCTAAGTTTTCATAGAATCAAAGTATAGAAGCCTAGACGTACAGATAATGCATTGTTTGTATTATTCATCCCAAATGCATCTAATAACATCTCAACGTAAGTGCTGGCAAAGCTGTAACTATAAATGACCAAAAGATATATGTTAAACTTCTGGGTGAACGGCAACACAACTTCGTTTCCCTTTATTTTGGTCAGGTGAATGAAATGCAGAAGGGCCCAGGCATAAAAGGCCCAAGCCCACGAGACTCGTGTCCCTTCATTTAGATATGAAGAAAAGCTTCTTAAAGTTGCAACAGTCGAACTTGGAAGTACTCTTGTGATTGTGAACAAGACTACTTTTTTTTTTACCCCTTTATTTATTCAATTGTGAAAAATAAAGTAGGCAAAACCCATGGATCTCACAATCCTTATTGAAACAGGAAAAACAAATTGATTTCATTCTGTTTGCATGCCTAAAGCAACGTAATAGTTCTAAACTTTGTCTTAGAACTTCTTTTTTTCCAGATGTTCTCGATATTATATATTTTAGGGCATAGTGACTTGTATAGGTCACAAGTATTCTGCCATTGTGAATAATCGGTTTTGCTGTGTTATTTCGTAATCCTGAAGGAGATCTCTATTTTGTGGCATTCTTTTTGTCAACATTATTCATTTTGTGTTTCTTTCACAGGGACTTCATGCTATCAATTTGGGAGACAGTGGGTTTATGGTGGTACGTGATGGGTGCACCATATTCCGGTCCCCAGTGCAGCAACATGATTTCAACTTCACATACCAGCTGGAATGTGGTAGCAATGGTGATTTACCCAGTTCTGGTCAGGTATTTTCCTATTGTAGACTTCTTGGCTAGGAGAATTTGATTAAATTGGTTAATGAAGTATCATTTCATTTACTCTTAATGATAATTTGCTTAATACTGATTCCAGAAGAAATGTTTGCTGATGGATATTCTGCTTGTTGATCACTTCTAATGTTCATGTGTTTGTGTGTATAATACAATAAATGCGTACAAAAGGGCATGGCAACTTTTCCTTATATTTGCTTTCTAATCCGCAGAAACCTACTGTTTCCTTCTGTGTATCTACTAAGATTTAAACCTAGTCGTAGAATAGTTCTTGGAAATATATTTATTTTATTTTGTTCAATTAAGTTAATAAACATTGAGTTTTTAGGATGTGTTCAATCTAATCCATTGTTTTTAAATTTTTGCAGTTTAGTTTCTTAATGTACCATTTGTACTCAAGTAATCCATACAAACTAGACTGTTAAATGCTTTGCATGTGATTTACAAACGTCTGTAATCACCAAGTCAGGCTGAACATATAATCCGACATTAGTAATAGTCTAATTTAGGTGACAGCCAACTCCAGAAACTGCATTAATACAGATAATAACATTTTTCAGTTTCATTTAATTGTTGCCATGTTAAGCAGTAAGCATATTATGTACGTGGTATATGATCCATTAAGATATGGACACTCTATCCATCTAAGAGTCAATAAGCATGCCGATTCATTGTGTAAAAAATTCCATATATCTAACATTTTCATTTGCTTGATTAGTCGACTATATTATGTACACAGTTTGTGATCAATTAAGATCTGGTGCCTGATACTAATTGTTATCAGGCAGGTTTGTATTTGAGGTCTTAGTTCTGCAATGTTTCTGGGGAGATTGCTTGTTTGCTACAAGACACACACACACAAAACAAAATTTTCTATTAAACATGTTTTTGTGATTATTACTGGATTCAGGTTTGGTTATAGGTTATTCTTTTCAGTGATAAAGTTCTGAGGATGAACTCATTCAGTTTGTTGGACATCTGGTTCTATGCATTAAGGTCTTTACTTGTATAGGATGCTTAGATTATCTACCTTGTTTATATCAGGTTTTTACCATTCCTGTTGCACCTGGCGATGTGATAGTTGCTGGCACGGATGGGCTGTTTGATAACTTGTACAATAACGAGATTACAGCTGTGGTGGTTCATGCCATAAGAGCCGGCTTAAGCCCTCAGGTGACAGCCCAGAAGATAGCTGCATTGGCTCGTCAACGGGCACTGGATAAGGACAGGCAGACTCCTTTCTCAACTGCTGCTCAAGATGCTGGATTCCGTTACTACGGTGGCAAGCTTGATGATACTACAGTTGTAGTTTCATATATTGGCTCTGGAGATGCTTAATTTCATTTTGCTGAAGTCCCCCTGTATATACCATTTTGTCTCGGTGGTGTTGTGTGATTAAAAGTAAAAAATTATGGTCACATGATAGCTCCATTGAATTTAAATTTCCGTAGTCCATGTTATCCTTGGTTTGTTTGTCCAAACCGAATAGTTACTACACTGAGAATAGTATGTCCAGTTAGATTTAAATGTAAAAGGATATTTGTTGAGGTTGAGAAATGAGTACCTTGTCTTATTTACTTTCAATGGGTGGAGATAAATTCTTGCTGTCAATGCTGTAAGCATAAGAAATAATAGATTATTGTCTTCATACTTCTCTATTTATTACTGACTAGTGTTGTTTTGTTTATTTTGATGCCGTAGTCACTTAATATTTGCTATTTTTATTTATTTTTCATCCGCTTCTTTTGAGGACCAGTCCAATTATCTCGGAGGTGGATGGAAGCGGGAGGACAAGCAAGGTGTCGTTAATATTATAATGTTTTTACTGTATATTTTGGCATTGTTGCGATATTGGAACTTCATTGCACAATCTGTAACCTTCATTTCAATTAAATTAGAAGAAAAATTGTATAATGTATATGTTTTTAACTCACCTTCATTTTAGCTGTACATAAATGACAAGGATAGTTATATTGAAAGTGATTAAATCATTACCGGTCGATGCAAATAAAGGAAAGGAAGAATATGAATAAAAAAAAGTTGATGAGAAGTATAAAGTTATTGTATTTTAATAGTAAAGATAGACATAAAATACGGGTAAAAAAAAAAAACAATTTACTCCCTCCTTTCTATCAATTTCTCATTACTTAAGGCGAGAAAATAATATATGCTCGTTCTAATTAAATATAATTTTTTCCTTTTTGTTTTATTTTCATTCCAAACCAAAAGGAAAATATTAAAAATTATAAATTCATTCTCGGCCTCTCTCTTACATCATGTCTCCTATTCTAGAAAATAAGCTTAAACAAATAAAAGATTTCTATAAAAGGAAACAACCATTTATTAATCAACCTTCTTCCTATATCGAAAATAAGTAATACTTGGATCATTGTGCCATTATTATCTTTAAAGGGATTTTTTTTTTCTCGTTTTTGAAACGAGGGATTCTTATAATATGCAGATATAACTATACAATATTTTACAAAACAATAGAAGCTACAAATAGTTGAATAATATTTACTTTGGTTTTTTCACCGAAAGAAAAAATTTACTTAGGTTTAAATATATTTTTAAATTTTATAAATGTGATTAAATTAAATTTAATATTTTTAAAAAATTGTTAATTTTAATTTCTATATATTTAAATTTTTTTGAAAATAATCTATGTTATTTCTTTGTGATAAAGTAACATAGATTTAGTGCATTAATAATTATTATGAGATACTAAATAACACGTCATTTAACTTACGTCATTAATAAATGTTAGAAGATAAAAATTAAATTTAACCATATTTAGACATTAAAAATATATTTTATTTCATTTACTTAAAAGGAATATTAAGTAAATGGCTAAATGCTTTTATTTTCTTTCTAAATGTGCCTTGGCCAATTGACAAGTTGGCAAAACCGTAATTTATCTGTTATATAACTTATGGTATAAAATCTTATATTTATTGAATAATTGTTTTTATATTTTGGTCAACTAGAGTGTGTAGTTGAGAACTACTGGTAAGAATAATGGAACTGGCATTGGGTGTTCCTGAGAGTATATAATGGTCCGTCTAGAAAGTGGATCCCATTACCATTCATTTGGCAAACAATGAGTTGACAAAAGGCAAACGAAGAAGACTCACTACGCAGATAGTTCTTTAGCTGTGAATGAGTGAGTTGAAATCTGAATCTGAATATCCTTCAAATTTGATCTGATACTGATAAGCAGCATGGCGGGTCGTAGAGACGCATTGCTCACCAGAGAAAAAGGCCAATCATCACTTGGATCTCGAATCGTCGTCGCCGTCGTCATCGGCGTTCTCCTCGGCTGCCTCTTCGCCTTCTTCTCTCCCAACGGCTTCTTCACTTCCACTCCTCACATCCACAACCCTAAGGTTCCATGCGTTTAATACTTGCAGCAGTAATCTTATATCCTCTTATTAATTCTTCTAATATTAATTACATATTTATTAGCTCTAATATCTTCAAAACATAAGTGAAAGAAAAATTAATAGGATGTAGGTGCAAGTGGGATTTACAATTTCTTAGATTCAGTAAGATAAGTTTTTTCTGTGTTGTTTTCATATTAAAATTGGAGTTTCACTTCAGTGATACGCACAATAATTTAAAGCTCAGCACACATTACCGATTAGAAAATCTAATATTGATCAGAGAACCACACAAAAACAATTACTTAGGACAAAATTTAGATACAGTACGATAAGGCTTTTTAGTGTTGTTCTCAAAAGTTGAAGTTTTAGTTTGGTAATCCATGCAATAAATTAAAGTTTTTGGCACACATTAGTGATGAGAAACTCTAATATTAATTAGAGAACAGCACCAAAAATACCTATAATAATGTATTTAAAGTTTTATCGTTGGAATTATCGGTTATATTGATTGTTTATATTAATTGATAGATGGGTTTATCTGCGTGTGAATCGCCGGAACAAATTGATGCACTGAAAGTTGATATTCTATCGGCGAAGGAGAAGAATATGGAGCTGAAAAAGGAGGTGAAGGGTCTTATGGAAAGGCTGCGTATGGCTGAGCAAGGAAAGGGTCATGCACAGGAACAGTTTGTTGTGCTTGGTGAGAACCACAAGGCTGGTCCGTTTGGCACTGTCAAGGCTCTCAGAACCAATCCACCTGTTATTCCTGATGGATCTGTGAACCCTAGATTGGCCAAGATCTTGGAGGAAGTTGCTATTTATAAGGAACTCATTGTTGTACTTGCTAACTCTAATGTGAAAGAGATGTTGCAGCTATGGTTCACTAGCATTAAGAAGGTTGGGATACCAAATTATTTGGTTGTTGCTTTGGATGACAACATTGAAGAATTCTGCAAATTGAATGATGTTCCAGTATATAGAAGAGCTCCTGATCAAGACGTTGATGTGGTTGGTAAGATTGGCGGTAACCATGCTGTTTCAGGATTGAAATTTCGTATTTTGAGAGAATTTCTGCTACTGGGTTACAGTGTTCTTCTCTCGGATGTTGATATTGTGTACCTGCAGAACCCCTTTGATTATATTTATAGGGACTCGGATGTGGAGTCTATGTCTGATGGTCACAATAATATGACAGCTTATGGGTATAATGATGTCTTTGATGAACCTTCGATGGGTTGGGCTCGGTATGCTCATACCATGAGAATATGGGCTTATAACTCTGGTTTCTTTTACATTAGGCCTACTCTTCCTTCGATTGAGCTCTTAGATCGAGTAGCTGCCCGGATTTCTAAAGAAGACCCTAAACCGTGGGATCAGGCAGTTTTTAATGAAGAGCTCTTTTTCCCTTCGCATCCAGGTTATGATGGGCTTCATGCTGCCAAAAGAACAATGGATATGTACCTTTTTATGAACAGTAAGGTTCTATTTAAGACAGTCAGAAAAGATGCAAAACTTAAGAAGTTGAAGCCAGTGATTGTACATGTTAACTACCATCCTGATAAATTTCCAAGGATGAAGGCAATAGTTGATTTTTATCTCAATGGGAAACACGATGCATTGGATCGTTTCCCAGATGGTTCTGATTAATAGGAACATTAGAATAAATATTGTTCTAACACGGGAAGGATTTATATGCTGCTCCAATTGATGTGATACAGAGGCAATCATTTTAGTTCACCTCCCAGGATCAGTTTTTATCTCAATGCACTTTCTGTATTCTGTTTTCCCACTTGTGTGTTGTACGATTATCAAACAAATATTCTGTACCCTTTGTATGCTCTCAACATTGTATATGTTTTTCTACTTTGTAACGAGTTGAAATTCAATATCTCTGCAATGAATTTTGGTGTTTCCTTGGTGAGATTTTTAACTCTTTAGCATAAAGTAAAGAAATTAACTGTTTTATTACAGTTTTGGGATATGAAATAGCATGGAGGCTATGACTGCTCAGAGATTGTTGTGGGGGTCTTCAAACTGGTTGCCTACATATTGGTTTCAACATTGACCTGGAAAAGGTGCAACCAGTTGAATGTTGCGGTTTTCCATTAAATATCTATTGGTCTGATTTGGCTCTCTTCTCTTGCCACATGGTCTCAAGTCTCCCTACACTTAGTCACTTACAGTATATTTGCTCCTTTCCGTCATTATTTTCCTCGCTTCACATGGAAGGTTTCTTATTTTTTATCCCAGCCAACATGAATGAATGATACATCACATGACAGCCATATAGGAGAATTGAGTTTTGGTGGCATGCAGAAAATGTGAAGTGTTCAATTGAAGTTTGGGTAAGTCAACGCATCTATAATAATGCCCATGAAATCAACAACATAACATGTTATCTAGGCCGAAGATTTTGGTTTTTTTTTCTTTTCCTGTGTTTTATTTTGGCATGTTATGGAAAGCAATTGCATAACCAAGGAAATATTTGAGAGAGACATGAAAGGATATCGTCTGAGTTTGCAGAATAGCTTCTCTTGACAGTGGATTTATTTATCACATTATTCTGCTCAGTCGTGGCTGCGTAGAGTATGAGTCATCATTATTACTTTTCTTTATTTCCTTTTTGGAATTTTCTACTTCTTTGGCTCATTCATTCACATGTTTTCCAGGCTTCGTCCCATACCTGTCCTCTTCTGTAGTACTTCCCCCTTCGTGTCCATGATGTCGTGAAGAAACAAGTCTTTCTGGAAGAGAAAATGTTTTCTTGACACCTAAAGGTATCCTTTTGATTTAGGAGGGTATTTTTCTTATATGGGTATATATATATTAAAAAAATGAGAAAGATTAAATTAATTATATATAAATCACATTTGGTGTTAATTTTTCGTTTTTCAAATAACATAATTTCGGTCAATTGATTCCTTCACGTAACCGTAGCTATTTTTATTCTAGTAGAATATCTATAAATATCTTTTTCTGTTTATTTCGTATATAAACAAACAAGAGTGTTTTTTCTCCTTCATATTTTGTGGTCATAACACTTTTTTTATAACTTTTTTACTACGCAACTTTATTTCTTTATGTGATTAAACTAATGCATTGATACATCCATCAATTTTACATTAATTATTGACAAATTTGTTAAGTTATTTTCTTGACTAGAGTTATTTTATTTATTTTAGTTGATTAAAATATAAATTTAATCTTTACATTTGTTTTACAATTTAATTTGATGATTTTTATAGGTAAAAATGTTTTATTCACTTTTTAAATATTTTTTATATGAGAGTTATCACGAAAATTTAATTTGATTGTTATATATTTTAAACAATTTTAATTTAGTTTATGCATCTATAATTTTAAAAAAAAAATTAGTCCCTAATCTTTGTAAAAAATATTTGTGATTAGGGATTATTAAAAAAATATATATGTATATGAGCCAAATTAAAAATACACGACACTTATAAAGATTAATGTATAATTTGACAGAAAAATATAATTAGCATATTAATAAGAAGAGAATGACATTGTGATAGACGTCAAGACTAAGATAATTTTAAAATATTTTGTACAAAGATTAAATTTAAAAAAATATACTTATAAAAATTAAATTAAAATAATATAACATATATTAGGACAAAATTCATATTTTAACATTTTAGTTTTTTATGCTAAGCTTGGATAAATTTTTTAATAAGTATTTATAGAAGTCAAACATTAAATAGTAAAATGAATTAAACTTATTTATAAATTAAAATTAACTTATTTGACTCTATTTTTTTAAAAATTTCTCTAATTTAATTTTTTTAAAATTTAAAAAAAAATATTTTTAATTTATATATATATTATATTAACTTTTTTCCCTAAAAAAATCTATCCAAACTTATATAAAACTTAATACTTTCCTTTTTATCCTTATAGACATTTTCTTGATTCTCCTTATATGAATACCAATTTTTTTTTGCTTGGCTCATGAAAATGGAGATCCTGCACTATATAGGTTTATACACAATATCAAGAAGTAGTTTTATACATGAAAAGAGAAAAAACTCATTTGATATTTTGTTAAACTCTAACAGCAAAAAAGGACTAGTATAAATACATAAAGAAGAGATTTGGAAAGGGCTACATTGAGAGAAGGGCATGAAGTTTTCATAAAAAAAAGAGAGCAAAAATTTGAAGTAGCAACAAAATTTCAAAACATATTTTAGAAGGAGCAAAAGTTTTTAGAAGAAGACAACCTATTTTCAGAAAGAAAGCAAAATTTTTAGGACACAAACATTTTTTAAAGGAGATATGAGAAAAGAATAGAGAAAGAAATCGTCCCGTTCTAGCCATCTATCATCCTCCAGTGTTGCTCACGTTCAAAAAACTTCTTAATTTTCTTAGGTATGGTCATTGTTCATAAACTCATATTCATATAAATGTATCTCGAGCCTTTTCAAAATGAGAGAAATAGAATAGAAATTAAATAATAAAAATAGAGTCACGGACATTTGAGTAATTTTTCATTTTTCATTTTTATATTATTATTACTTTCAAATGAAAAGAATAGAAAAGCAAGATATGACGTTGGTTGATTGACATGCGCTAGAAGCATTTATGAAATGCAATAGATTTTACGCAACATATTTGATAAAGTTGGTTTTTGTGTGGCATTATTTTATTCCTTGAAACATTTGATAGCATTTGATGAGATTCATAGGGAGCAGCAAGTAGGTATTTAGAATTGTAGCTTGCAACAATGATTGAATCATAGTCACTTTCTTTTTTCTTTTCTTCTTTTTCCTTTTTCTTTTTGTTGTTTTTTCTTTTTTAATTTATTATTATTTTTTATCTTGTGGTGCAACCAAATGTAATAGGACTCCGAAAAGAAAAATTTAAGCTAATGTTAGTGTTGATTTAGTTTGGAACTTTTCTTATTTTTACTTTATTTATTATTATTATTTTAAAAATATTAGGTTTAACCAACTAAATCTAAACAATAGGTAAATAAATAAATAATTTATGTCAAAATAAATAAAAATAAAAATTCTCATAATAATTATCATGTTATTGTTTATATTCAGCATATTTATGTATTTGTGAGTTATTTGTTTTTGGTATTATTATTTTTTATTTTATTATATTAATTTTTAGAAAGATTGAGGTAATTTGATTTTATATTCATGTTTTGATCTTTTTATTTTATGACTAATAAATAGTTTTAAACGTATAAATAGTACAACATTTGCATCAATTTATAATACAAACGTATAGTTTTTCTATTGTCATGTATTATAAATTGATAAAATTCACGTATACCAACATTATCTTAGGTTTTATATACTATCAATATATATATAAAAATTAAATTTAACTTTTAAAATTAATTGATTGTTATTATTTTTACTATTATTAAAATTTATTATATAAAATATTTTCATCATATTAATGCGGCGTTTTATAATGTTATTGTGTAGCGTCTTTACCTTTACACACTTTAAATCATTAAGATTTTTGTGTAGTAACGATATCTTAGGTCCTATGCAATATAAATTTATCAAATGAAGTTATATTCTTTTTATTAAGTAATTAATTTCTTCAATCAATTTAAACGTATTTATTCTTTTCATTAAAAGGAATTAATTTCATATTTTAATTTTTTAAAGTCAAATTTAAGATTTTGATAAATTAAATAACCAATCATTTCTTTATTTTTTATACAAATTTTTACAACATCGATGTGTGATTTACATTACTTTCAATTTTTTAAAATTATAAGATATTTATATATTGTTTCTCGTAGGATATATGTATAACCACATTATCTTATATCATGAATATTATAATTTTATAAAAATAATTTTAATTTTAAAATAAACTTTCTTTTACTAAATTTATTTTTAATAAACTAATTTAAAAAATTTTATAACAGAATTACGTTACTTTGAGTTCTTCATTACACCCAGAGATATGTAGGCATGAGAACTAGAATTGTCGAGCAAAATAATTTTTAAAATAATTTTTTTCCTTTTAAGATACCAATTAACATTTCAATGAATAATTTTTCTTCTTCTAAAATAAAATAAAAATATTTATTATTTAGGAGTTAAATAAATATTTTTTAAAATTAAAATAAATTTGCACAATTAATTTAAGGTAATCATTTTTAAACAGATGTTGTAGGATGTTAATACCTTCCTTACACGTAAATGACTCTGACTCTGGAACTCATTTTTTGTTTCAAAGATCATATTATTTTAAAAGTTTTTTCAAGATTTTATTTAAATAAACTTTGGTAACAACTCCTCTGATTTTTTAGAAAATATTTTTTATTCTTAAAAGATATTTTTCTTAAACACATTTTTGTCATATCATTGTGACTATCCGATTACGACACCCTAGTATGTAATTCTTTACCATAGATTATTCAGTGCAAGACTACAAGACGCCAACTCTATTGTTAATGTAAACAAACATAAAAGTCACAATAAAAGTTAGGTATATTTGTCACGAATTAATACACTCCCACTAGTAATAATATAATAAAATCAATAATAACAACAACAATAATAATTAAAAATATATTTAAATATGTTTTTAGTCTTTATAAAATATGCAAATTGTTAAGATTTAGCCACTGATAATTTTTTAAATAATAAATATTTAACTTATCACTATCGTATCATTATTATTTATCATATTTTATTATAAAATTTAATATTTATAAAATATTCTTTAAAAAAATAATATTTTTCTTCTTAGTCTTTTTCTCTTTCCTTTTTTCAACTTGTGAAATTTTTAATTAAAATTCCTAATTTTTGAAAATCTTCTCTTTTATGCCTCCCCTTAGGAGGTGATTCTAAGGACTCTAAAATAGATAACACAATTTTAGTCTTCACTTTTATCTTTACTTTAACCCTTTCTAAGTCCATCTACTCAATCCAACATGTTGTGGGCTTCAACCTTGCCAATGACTAGCTTTGGGCCCCATCTAGAGCCCAAGTCCCTACGCCAAGGACAACATTGTTCAAGGTACTGATAAGAACTAAGTTTTAGCTAATTGTTGCATAAATTTATGCACTTATTTAATTCAATATATTGAATTTAGATTTTAATTTTCTTTAATATAGAAGAATTTGATTTAAAAAATTTATTTGGCCTAGAGATTAAGATGAAAATTCTTAATTCCTTTTTTTTTTAATTTCTTGATTTACAAGAGTTCAATGAAAGTGGAAGGCAAAGGTAAAAGAAAATTGATTCTGATCCTTTTTCACTTAAGTAAGAATCTCTCGCTTTAGTGAGAATGTGTGAAGCAAACTTGAGGTTTCTGCCTTATTTTTGCTCAAATGAGAATGCCTTTCTAACTTGAGTGAAACTTCTTAACTTGAGCGAAAATTCATTTACTTCATTTTAAAAGAAAGAAGAATAAAAAAAAAGGAAGGATAAAAAAAGGAGAAAACAAAGCAAAGAACAGAGAGTCAAGGTAAGGAGCATTGGACATAAATCGTCACCTTTTTTTTCTTGTGTTGTAATGGTTATTATGAGTAGCTAAAATCTTTTTAGAATTAGATGTAATCTTTTACTTTGAAATATTTTGATAATTTATATATAGTTAACCATTTCTTTAAATGTTGGTGATTTCATTTATTCTTAATGCTTGATTCTACTTTAAATAATAATATTTTGATTTACAATTCAAAGTTTAACTGCAAAGAAAATCTTAGAACCGAATTAAATGAAGCAAGATAAGTTTTAATATATTAATTATTTATTAATTCTTATTTATAATGTTAGAGGATTCATTAAACAATTGAGGAATCATTATTCGTTGAATACTCTTAAAAATTTTATATTTGAAGAATCAATATAAGAAAACATGAAGAGAGTGTATCCACGTTTAAACAATAATTTCTAAATATTTATTCATCAAAATATGAAAAAAAAAATAATGATAGAAATGTATTCTCAGCTTAAACTCTCATTTTTTTTTTCATATCTTAGTCAATTTTAATTCTTAAATTTCTAAATTTATTAACTCAAACAAATTATGCAACATCGATATATTTGTTAAAAGATTTAATTAGAATAATAGAAATTATGAATATATTTACCGATAACTGTAAATACGACCACTTTTACCTTTTTACTAAAATGAAAACTTCTACACTTGCCAAAATCTCAACAGGCATATGCAACCACAAGCTTGTCTTCACCGAAGATATTGCAATCCAATCCTTCCTTTTCAACAAACAATACAACACCTTCCATTATGCTGGCGACCTCGGTGCCTTTCTGGCCGATTCCCCAATCTTCAACTACATCGATTTGGTTATCGCATCTTTCAAAGGAATTATTCAATGGAGGAAGAAAAGGGTTCACATGGCTTTTTGCTGACCTTCTCCATGGGAAGCCTTTGTTCCTTAATCCAATGAATTAGGGTTTCTCTTAGAGTTTCTTGTACACAAATTTTACGATAAGAATCTCACAAAATAGGAAAAACACAAACACAATAAGAAAATATGATATTGGCTTGCTTGCAAACTTCGCAAAGAGAGATGCGAGGGTGGGGAGGAGTTTTAGAGCGAGAGAAGGGAGATAGTGGGGTGACGACAGGCTTTGAGGGTAGGGTAAGAGAGAGAGTTGGAAATTCAAAGGAAACTACGTTGGTATTAAGAGGAGCTGTATTATTGAAATATCAAAATTGAAGTTTTGAAGCTCCTCAAGCAAACCTAAGAAGTGTAGCTTCCATCATATTGGCTAGAGATGCAGGAACTCATCTCTTTCCTCTTACTAGCAAAGAGCCAAGCTTGCGACGTGTATCATTTTTCTTTAGAGGTAAACATGGAGGAAGAGGTGAGGTTGAAGTAAGAGAGCTTAGGGAAGGTGAGGAAAAAAGAAAAGGAAGAAGTAAATAAATAAATAAATTAAATTCAAAAGCTTTTTTTTTACAAATTTTGATATTTTAATAATAAATATTAAAAATAATTATATGTGATAGTAATAAGCTAAATTTTTTTATTTAGTTGATCACTTAATAGAACATTGACAATAAATTCTTATATTTAAAAATATTAGAGAATAAATTCTAACAAAATTATTCTTAATGACTTATTCTAAAAAGTGTTTTAATATAAACCAAACATATAATTAAGTCTTAAAAATATTATTTTAATAATTAGTAAAATTCAAATAAGAACTTTAAAAATATTAACTTAATGCGTAAAAATGTTTGAACGAAAATGGATCATTTAAACTTTTTATGTGAAAGAAAAATAATGATGAAATCATTTTGTTTAATTTTTAAAAATAATCAATTAAAAAACTTAAAAGAATCAAAACTGCACGTTTTTCTATTACAAAGACCAAAACTGCGATTAAACATAAAAAAAATGTCAAGTATTTTAGTTAAGGAATTAATAAGTTAGAGATTAAGAACAAATACTTAAAACACATCAATTGATGAATTAATAAATAAAAGACATTTATTGAAAATCACGTTGAAGGTATATTAATAATATTAGATGTTTCGCATTTTTATGAAAAACAAAGGGTAAATTTTACGGGGTTTTCAAAATTCAATGGATTAGAGTACCTTTTATGAGATGGATTAACAAGCGATTGGACGTGTAAACCAAACAAATATAGTTATTTTGTTAAATTCTTTAAAAATAATTTTAATTTATAAAATAACCACAAGGCAGTTTGAGAAGTTGATAAAAAGATAAACCCTAAACCCTTATCTGAAAAGTTGCTAAAAGACTGCTTGATATCATAGCATTCCAATCCTTGTGACAGTACGACACCCCACTCTAAAATCAACTGTGGACTGAACTTCACGTAATTGGATTCCCTATAGTCATTAAGCATTGCAATCATGAGATTGTGCATTGTTGGATCCATTCTAGGGTTCTTGTCATGCTACATCAAATCTTACACGTTTGCCAAAAAATTGAAACAACTCCAATAGATTATTATTTGCTATATTCAAGCAGTGGTTATGATATTTGCTATTGTCAAATTGTGCATTCTTGATCTGTACATGAATTTTTCTTTGGAATATCATACAAAGGAGGAGAACTTTGCTTTGTAAACTTAATAATCAATTTATGGAATATGTTAAGCTTCAATTCAAGGCAATGGTTTATAAAGTTTTTCATGGCATTCACCTCTTTTAGCTTCACTCAATCAAAGTGTGTACATTTCCTTTTGCCATTGGCTCGACGGCACCTTTGTGGTATTATTAGTATATGCAGATAAAATCATCATAGTGAATCTAATATCCACTCATTAATGAAGTGTAACAAAAAACTATAAAAATTGCTTAAATTTAAAGTTTTAGTTAATTTAAAGTATTTTTTAAAAAAACTTGAGCTTGCTTATTTCTATAAAGAAACTTTTTCTTTTTCAAAATTTTCAACAAAAGTACTTAAATCTTTTACTAAAGGAGGCTTCCCTGAGTGTAACCCACCTTCCTTCCTGATGGATTCCCAACCTCAAGCTATGCAAGGACGACTTATGTTATTAGGAGCATAAGTAAGCTTGAGTCAATCATAATCCCATTTAAACTAACATAAACGTATTATTTTATGGTTTACTTTGGTTCAATTTAAGTAGTATCAAACTTGATTAGAGTCAATTTAATTGCACAACATAACTAACCCAATTCGACCTAACACACACACACACACACACAGAGAAACTATATGTGTGCGTGTTTCTCAAGTAATGCTAATTGATTTTATATTTCTCAAATTTGTTATCCAGAATTCTAATTATGTTGATGTGGGTCACGGAGGAAGATTTTACAGGGCACAACATTCGAAAATGTTGTGTGGTAGAGTAACCCCGAAAGCACAGTATTAGAAGGAAGAGGTGCACATAAAATGGAAGGACAATAATAGGAATGGGGTTGCAGAGACAACGTTGAAACGCAATGCAAAATGCAAAGCAAAGAAAGAAGCTAACTACGTACCCATCACCTTTTCACTCTTTGTTTGGGAACTGTTGTCGTTGGTTGCAGAAGCAGCGGACCCTACCATTTGTGTTGTTTAACTTTTCATCTTCAACAATGTCATGTCCCCAATCACCCCACGTGCCATTTCTGCCACCCGTAGCTTCCAATCAGATTTCATACCCTTTTTCTCCAGCGCGTGTGCATTTCTGTTAATATATTTATAATCTTCAGTTTCAACTCAAGGACAACATTTATGTACTAATTTTTATTTTTAAGTATGCTGAGTGTTATTTATTAATTAAAACTAATTTTTTATTTTAATTAAAAATTATATTTAATATTACTTTAGATTATTGGATAAAACTCTAATCAATACTTCAAATATTGTGCTTAAGTTTATTAAATTTTTAATAGAATAAAATTTAAGTACAATACAATACATGTTTTTGTTTTTATTTTTAATTAAAATCAAGTTTTACTTTAGGAACATGTATCAATTTTTATTTTTTTATTATGTTAAAATATCTAGATTGAACTTTAAGTTTAATTAAAGAATAAAAAAAATACTTAAGTTACAAATTTAAGTTTTTTCTTTTCTAATTTCTTCAACGATATATGTTAAGAAACATTAAATATAAATTACTATAAAAATATACATATTCTTATTAATTTGAGATGATATATATTTTATTTTTAATAAATTTTTAACTTTCTAACATGTGTTGGTCAACACACATTATAAATATTGAAATGTCCTTTGTCAGTCATATGTGTTTATTGCTATGCTATTTAAGTTGTTTTTATTTAAAACACGTTAATCATCAATAATTATAAGGGAAAAAAATGTCATTTTAAATAAAAATTACTTCAATAGAATTGATAACAGATGCATTCATTTAATTTTGTAAAATTTATGAGGTAAAAGTAAATTTGTAATGAAATTTAATATAACTTTTTTTAACTTAACAACAATTAATAATTTATCCTGTTTATTTAAATGTTAGTTTAAGGACAAAAAATAATTTGCGTTAGGAAGATTCGAACACCAAAATTTGATGTAAATTTATGTTATAAATGCAATCCTGTAACATTTTAACACGATCGAAACTTGCATTCAGTTTGTTATTTTCTTTTCTTTTGTTTTTGAATGATGCGATTACTAGCAATAATGTGATTCCTGTGAAGTGAAGAGGTCTGGTCAAGTGGTCCATTTGCATTATTATTATGTTCAACATAAAATATAAATGAAGAGTGGACTGTGACGAGATTGTTAATTTTTTGCTGAATATTTAGCCATAAGTTTATTTCATCATTAATGCTACCGACGAATTTAGTTACTGGTGAGCTGTTAGATGCTTACATACACACACTCAACGCAATATTTTTATGAATAGATTTTGTAGAATTATGAACTTTAATATGCATCGCATTTGCATTGATGGGTTGTTTTAATGTATTTTCAGGTTTGAAATAAAAGTGAAGGATAAATTTTGACAAATGATAATACTAAAATTGATAATCTCAAGTCTAAAATAGGTAAATAATAACACTACAATTTTAGTAAATTATTAGAAAAGAAAAACAAAAGAAGAAGACTTGTAGGTATAGTCCTGTTGATAAGACTTTGTTGAAACCTCAGTTAAATATAAAATCAACCAATTTAATATGATAATAACAAGTTGAGAACTTTCGCTCTAAATAATAAATAAAATTTGGTAATTTCAATTATCAAACTTTTAAGATTGACATTTGACGGGAAACCTATAGCATACACCTTAAATTTTGAGTTAGACTTAAATAGCTATTTACACATAAAAATAAATTTAAAAAATATTAAACATGAATTAAATTGTCAAATTTAAGTTAAGGGTATGTCATACCATATTTACATAACACATTTATAAATACGTAATACTATTTCTACAATTTTTTATAATAATAAATTTCTTTTTATCTTTCTCAATCGCATTTTTCGTTTTATTATCTCATTCTCTCTTAACTGAGTACTTCAGAAATAATATGGTAAGTAATGTTTAAGAAAAACAAAATTTTAGTTATTTTTAAAAACAACTAACAAATATTTTTTAGATTTTTATTGTAATATCTTTAATTATGTCTAAAAAAGAAATGACAATTCCTCCGTAGCACTGCTGTCATTCGGAGTTACTCGTGTCCGTACAAACATTAGCTAAAATAACAACAATAATATTCATTTATTTCAGTATACGGTACTCTTTTTTATTTCATTCTTTAATTCACATTACATTACCGTTTATATTTTTTTATATTTCTCTTTTTTACTCTTATTTTTACTGTGTAGACTTACAATGAGTGTACAATGATTCTATTTTTTATAATATGATATATATTTCCCCCCCTTCCATACACATCTGAAAAATATTTCTTATTCTTAATATGATATATATTTGCACTTTCACATTAATAAATAATTTTTAAAATTATATTAAAAATATTTAGTTATTATCCTAAAGGTTATTAAAATTATATCCTCCTTTCTTTTACTCTGTTTTAGCCTAATGTTGGGTATTTGTTGCTGGCAATGATTTGGAGTTTCTAAGTGCTAACTCTAACTAAACATTTTTTAGTTCAGAACTGAGAACCCTCTCTCACTCCTCTCCACGTCTCAATCTTAGTTTTCACTTCATCGTTTTCAGCAAAGTTGTGATTCTCTCTCTCTCTCTGTAATGGCCGCATTCTTTCAATCTGTAGCAGTAAGTTGTTCATTTTTTCATTCTGGGTTGCTCTTTTGTTTGGGTTTAAGTAGTAACATTGTTAAGGATTTTGTAATATTCAGTTCTTGTTTTTGAGGTCACTGTTCTGCTGCTATTCTTACATTTTACTTCCTCTTTTGGACCATTCTTTTCTTTCTGATACCATTGTTGTGTTATGCTCTTCCTTGTGCTAGATCTGAACTGAACTTACAATTTCTGTGCTGTGAGGCCAATTTCTCTCTTTCCATTCCATGCCCTTGTTTTCTCGTGCTTAAATTGGGACTTGGGAGTTGATGCCCTTCTTAATTTGGTTGCTTTTGAGATATCAAAACGCTAGAAAGTTCTAATTTTTGTCAGTTTTATTGCATCATATATTCGTGGCCAAGATGCTAGTTGAACTGAAAATTAAGAATCTTTTAGGGGTTTTTACCTTCTGGGAAGTATTTATAAGATCTTATAAACTATGGTGTGGAGTGCATTTCAGGTTATCATATTGTTCTTAAGTTTGTTGGATTTTCTTTTTAATACAATTTAACAACCAAATAGTTGAAATTTTGGTTTGATTTGCAGCCTTTTTTTTCCCCATTGAAGTGAATGAGTGAGTGAAGAGAGAGAGATTATTTTCACTGATTACTAAGATTGATAATTGATGTTAAATTAAGAATTAAATTTGTATAAAATGCTCGCTAGCCTATGGATTCTATGTCAATTTGTAATGCTTTTGTTTTTCCCCTCTTAAAAGTAGTGAATTCTTCAAAATTTGAAGCTACTTTTAATTGTATTTCCCATATCTTCTCATAAGAAGGAAGTTGTTGTTGATAAATTTATCCCAAAAAATTACATTGCTAAAATTTTAAAATGAGTGAACCGAGTTGATTGTATTCAGAAAAGGAAGGAATGGCTTAATCTTTTCTCACAGTTTTCTATTCTTATTAATTGAAGACGTGAACATAAACAGATGATGCTCGTTCTTAAATGTTTGCTGGACACAGGTACTATGCTGGTGTTCCCTATAGGGAAAGATGAAATTGAAGTCTAAGAAATGGAAATCTATTGTACCTCTTCATTTGAAAGGAAAATCAGCAACCCGATTTTCTCTATTCCGCAAAGTCAATTCAGCTAGCTATGGACCTGGCAAAACACCAGTTTATCTGAATGTGTATGATTTGACACCCATGAATGGTTATGTGCATTGGGCTGGTCTTGGTATCTACCACTCTGGTGTAGAAGGTACAGCTTTAAGCTTCAATGTTGAATTCTGATCTTTCTTTGTCCCTTAATCCAGGCATAACATCTGGCCTTTTCTCAAATGTGTTAGCACTAGACCTTGTGCTAGCGTAATATAAAATACTTCCATTATAAAATTTTTTCTTCCAGCAAAATGTGCCAACCGGGCAGCAGAGGACACCTAAATTTTAATCCTTGAGTTATGTGATACTCTTATTTTGTCCTCACAAAGTTGCTATGCCATACATACTGTTTAAAACTTTCTGGAGTTTATGATGAATGATGATCTATTGAATGATAAATTGGCCTAATCCTTATTGTCAGTGAAAATATGATAAAAATATTTCTAATCACATGGTAATTTACCTAATAATGTATTTGCAATTACATACATATACATATATATATATATATATATATATATATATATATATATATATATATATATATCCCTACATGAATTTTTTAATAGTTTATCTGGATGATGTATTAATATTCTCAAAAGGAATTAATCAACATATACAACATTTAAATAAATTTATAGAGTTAATTAAACAAAATGGGTTATGTGTATCAGCTAAGAAAATAAAAAAATTTCACGATAAAATTAGATTCTTAGGATTTAATATTTATCAAGGTACAATAACACCAATACAAAGGTCTATAGAATTTGCTGATAAATTTCCAGACCTGTAAAATGTAATAATATTGTATATATGAGTGTTACAACAGCATCTTGTTCATTATTTTATATATATATATTCAAGTTATTTCCAAAATCACTACTATTTACATGACTACTACTCATAATTTTTATTTCATAAATATGTGGAATTAATATAGCATTTTGTGTTGCATTTGACATGTTTACTAAGAAATACACAATTTTCAATCAACCATCAAACCCTCCCCCCAATCTAGCAGTGTCAGCAATGAAATTGTCTATGCTGATAACTTGAGGGTACTCTGAGTGAGGATACTGGAAAATGCTGCCAAGCACTGAAAAGCTCCCAGTTGTGATTTCTATATAAATCCTGACTTCTATCTGTCCCTGTTTTCACGTTCCATAAATTTTCTGTGCCACTAATCTGAACTCATCTAGAAACCAAAAGTAGTTAATTATTAGTTTTTCATCATATGCAACTGGATACATGATATTAGTTGAGGACTTTATTTATACTAAAGGGAGGCTCCCTAATTCTGTAGCAAGTTGTTGTTTGGATACCTATTGGCTTCTCTTTAAATGTAGCTAATGAGTTTTGAATGAGCGCTTCGGTTGACTGATGAATTTTATTGTAACTTACAGTTCATAGTGTGGAATATGCATTTGGAGCTCATGACTACCCAACAAGCGGTGTTTTTGAGGTTGAACCTCGGCAATGCCCAGGGTTCAAGTTCCGGAAGTCAATACTAATTGGAACCACATCTTTGGACTCTGTTCAGGTTAGGGAATTCATGGAACGCCAGTCAGCAAGGTACAATGGTGACACATATCACTTAATTGTTAAGAACTGCAACCACTTCTGCAAAGACATCTGTCACAAACTGACAGGGAAATCAATTCCAACGTGGGTTAATCGACTGGCCAGGCTAGGTATTTTCTACACTACTTGTTTCATTCGATGGTATTTGACTTTTGCAGTTGTTTGAAAGGAAGGAGTGGAGAAAAAGAGAGGGAGTGAAAGTATTCTTGCAATCTTTTTCGTGTTTGAGAGGTTTTTTCAAGGAGGGGAAGGAAGTCAATGTGTTACCAATACCATTAACCTTCCAAAATCTTGTGTTTGGGAGATTTATATGTTTTTTTCCCCTTCCCCTTGCAATTGATATGCTTAGAGATTATTATCTATCTAGTTAGTAGGGGGTTATTACCCATATTATTGCATTGGTTTAGAATTATTGGCATACTTGTGTGAAATGGGTAAAGGTCATTGGAATGGCATATTTGTAAGAAGTTGATCATTGGAGTTTACCCTTAACTCGAATAAGAAAGGTTACTTGACTGATTGAGAATTCTAACAGGTATTGACAGTGTCCTTAACCTTCCATGCTCCTGGAAAGGCACCTTCTCATCAATTGCCTTTCTGGGAGATCACACAAGTGAATTGAGACCTTTCTCTTGATGGAACTTTAGTTTCTTTTCTGTCTTGTTTTCAAAACTGTAATCCTTCAAATCTTCCTCCCTTCCAATCTCATCCATTATTTTCCTCTTATTTATACCCCTTTCAATTTGAAGCCCATCTTTAAACTTCTTGTCAATGCCAGTGGTTCTCCTTTAAATCTCAGTAGCCAATTTATTCTGTTTTCTTAAAGATATAAAACCACATTTGTCTAACATTGTACGGTATAGCACGTGACACGTTTAGTTTTGACCATATTAGATCCAAATTGCTAGATGTGATCCTCTCATATATGACGAAGACAAGTTGATTTTCGATACATTAGGTGAAAACTAGTATCATAACATCCAACATCATTTATGTTGATTCCTTGTGGCAGGTTCAATTTGCAACTGCATTCTTCCTGAAGCACTAAGAATTTCTGCTGTGGGGCATGATCCCAATTATCAGCCACATGATAGTGAAAAGAGAAGGCTTCGAAGTGGCTTCAATTGCTTGTCCTCAATCTCAATGCGACAAAAGCACCTGTCCACATCTTCGCTGTTTTTACAATCACCCTTAAGAGGCTGCTTGTCATCATCTTGGCCCTCGTGGGAATTCAAAAAATCCATTAATCGTTCCTTGAAAGAAAGGTAACTGAAGTTTGAGATTGAAGGACATGCATGACTGTACGACTCTTGTCTATGGTAGTTTTCTGTAAGTAGGATTTGGCTTTCGTCACATCATTTTCTTTTTCTTTTGCCGTTAAACTTGTATCGTTTAGTATTGAATGTGGTACGACGCATGTCATTGATATGGTTCATTCTGCTGTCAATTTGCAACTGAAAATGATCCTTTACGAGCTCTAGAAGAAACTATAAAAGCGAGCATGACCACCGTCTGCTATACTGTTATTATTATTATTATTTAATATGCATTATCATGTAAAATGCATTAATCTCAATCCTATTTTATGCAGTATTTTCACCTTGTAATTATTAATACTGTTTACTTAAAATTGTAAGGCGGACAATTCATTGGAAATATATATAATTTTACAATTTTGACGCGTACAAAATGCGTCGTACCCTAATTCATATATCGATGCCATACATAGGCAACATTTGATCAAGGAAATTAATCGCAAAAGCTCGCTTAAATACTAAAAAATTCATAATAAACATGTTACATATCTACGTTCTCATCTGAGCCCTAACTCCTACCATGTAAAGCTCAGCACTTGGTAAGAATAAAATCATTACTAGGTTACAAACTTGCAGCCTAAATCTCCCTGTGCGATAAATAAAATAATCAGAATCAGCGATGATATTGTAAACCACCTCTTATTGTAGACAGGGTTTTCTATACCATCTTTTTCTTTCATCATACAGCCCTACAGTGAACACACTGACCATGAAGCCGAATTAGCATTGGGAAAACAAACCTGCAGGAACAAAAAAAAGGTTATGGAGATCCAGGTGTGCATGGCCCTTCTAAAACGAGTCAAGAAATTTAACACAAGGGGTGCCCCTCGATGGTATATCAATGCCTCAGTATGTGTAATTTTTAATATGATCAAGTAATTTTTCCCTACCCAAACTTTTAATTAAAATCTTGCAACTTTTCTCTTATCTAATACAAAATTGACCATTCATGGATTTACCAAAAATTTGCAAGGTTTATGCTGAAAGTTAGAAACACATGAAGAAAGGTTATAAAATCATTAATAATTATAAACTCATAAAGTGGTAACATACCCTAGTACCAAAGCTACGCCCTTATCAGAATCAAAACTTGGAACAGACTGTATAACCTACTAACTCAGAATTGCGCGCTTCAGCAGCAATTCACCAGCAATTGAGTTTCATTATATCCTCCTCTTACTCTATAAAGTAAATATTAAATGAAAAGTACAGACATGCATTTATTGTGTCGAAAACATAAAAAAACATTAATACTTTATTTAATGACTAGGAGAATTTGTAAACATAAAAGGTAGAAAGATTTAAAATCAAAATAATTCTAAATATAAATACCCCTTCCCATAAGCTGTACATTAATAAGCAGATACTGAGTGAATGAAATTACAAGTCTAAAACTAGATTGGAACTAAGTATCATAAACTCATTTCAGACCGAGGCCATGAAATTATCAAAATTGTCTTTCTGATGCAAAACACTAGGAAGGATACTATTTACCATTGAGAGCAGCGTGATATATTCGTTTTTCAGCAAGCCCAACATCTGAAAGTATCAAATTACCCTGCAAGCAAAACATATAAACAATATCATGCTAGTATCAACCACCAGTTGCAGCGTAAACAGTATACAATAAATTCTGCTCTAAGCAACCAGTGCATAGTGAATACCTAGACAAGTACCCATACTAAACAGGAACGAAATTGGAAAGAAGAATGTAAAAAGGAATGAAGATCTTGATTTTCCCCAATTAGTGAAGTGAAACTTAAAAGGAACAGAATTAAATATTATACCTAATTACTACCATTTAATTTGTACCAAAAGAAATTACCATCATTCAATCATTTGTATAAAATTTTCAGAACAGGATATACCAAAAACAGATATATTCTAGTTTGCCACATTATTCCACTCCAATCATTCAAAATCAGTTAATAACATTGAAAGTGGCACTCATTTTAAAATTTCTGTTCTTCTTTGCTCTACTCCCAAGCACAGTCACACACATACACATATATCAAACAAAAAAATATGGATCACTCTATCAAGTACAAGCTGAAGTTTTCTAAAATTTGGAATGCAAGATCAACACAGTAAAGACTTATAATTTGGATGAATTAAACAAAATCACTTTGCAAAGAATTATTGAGTGTTGTTAATCTGAAATATTACATTGGTGAAATTTAGTAATTTACATTTGCACACATACTGATAGATATGGTTGAGAATCTGAATTAGTATCAATTATTAGTGTTTATTCCTACTTTGAGTTTTGATTATATAAATTATGTGTTAATGGATTGTTACACATTTATGGATAGTTTTATTTGTGATTTATTTTCAGATTAATGAGTAGAATTAGAATCAACTTTGAATTATGACTTTCTTGTATTTAAATGTTGTTAGTATGAATAAAAATGTGAGTCTTAGCTTTTTTAAGTTCATAGCCTTCTAAAAAGGTCTCGTGGTTATAGTAGGACTGATGAGCACTTGCTAAATATTGGTTTCACAAAAAGTCTGAGTGAGTCAACTCTTTATGTGCAATGCTTGAATTCTAAGTTTTAGTTGTTTTTTCGTATGTAGATGAAGCAATATTGCATTTGATGAGGAGTTCAAGCAAAATATGAAGAACGTCTTTGAGATAATAGACTGTGGAGAAATAACTTTCTTTCTTGGCATGGAAGTCAAACAAGATGAGAAATGAATTTTTAGTAGTCAAAAGAAATATGCAAAAGAAATTTTCAAGAAGTTTCAAATGGAAAACTCTAAGCCTATAAGTACTCCAATGTTTCAAAAATTGAAGTTTTGCAAAGAAGATGGTGCAGAAAAAGTTAATGAGACTAATTTTAGAGGTCTTGTCAGCTGTCTCATGTATCTTACAACAACAAAACTTAAAATTTTGCTTGTAAGTCTTCTTTCTAGATTCTTACATTGTTCAAGTGAAGTGTATCTTCAAGTTACTAAATGTGTATTGTGATATGTCAAAAGAACTCTTGGTTATGAAGTTTGGTTCAAGTATAATAAAAAATTTAATCTCCATGGATTTTCTGATAGTAATTGGGCAAGTTCATTAGAAGATATGAAAAAAAACACTTCTGGTTATTACTTTACATTTGGTACTAGAGTGTTTTCTTAAGACTCAAAGAAGCAAGATATTGTGGCACAACCAACTCTTGAAGCAAAGTTAATAACTGCTACTATAGTTGTTAATCAAGTTTTATAGCTAAAAAAAAATTTAACTAATATACAAGTGGTTCGAACAGATTCAATTAAGGTGTTTGTAGATAATCAAACAGCAAATGCAATTTCTAATAATTCAATTTTTCATGAGAAGATTAAACACTTCAATATCAAGATGCATTTTCTAAGAGAAATTCGAAAGAAAGGTGAAGTTTTGTTAGAATATTGCAAGACAGAAGACTAATTGTAAGACGCTTCCAAAAGGACAATTCGAGAACTTAAGAAAGAAACTTGAAGTTAATAAATACTGATGCAAGGAGGCTTACTGAGAATCAGAATCAATATCTATTATTAGTGTTTATTCCTATTTTATGAATTTTGATTATAGGAATTATGGGTATTAATGGACTGTTACACATTTATAGATAGTTCTATTTGTAATTTATTTTTCAGATTAATGAGTAGAATTAAAATCAAATTTGAGTTATGACTTTTTGTATTTAAATGTTATTAGTATGAATAAAAATGTGAGTTTCAGCTTTTAAGTTCATAGTTTTCTAAATTTCTCTTAGTTCCAACAAATACCCACCCAATACTCGAGTCATTCTGATGAATAAAAAATGGGAAAGGTGGTGACTAAACAAGTCATGTGAGTTAGAGAAGTGAGGTATAACGCAATATAAATTGAGGATTTTCCACAACTGCCTAGACAGACACATGGCAACAAGGGAAACAGAGTGAGGAAGTGTGTATTTTGTTAGAGAAAATGTTTAAAGTGTGAGCAGGAACCAAGCAGTCAATGAGAAAGGAATGGGTCCTATGGACTGGGAGGGTGTAAACCCTAAAATCTTGGAAAAACTATACAACAAAAGCAAGCCATTATAGTTCAAGAGTCTAAGGTCTTATAAACTCCATGCTAGAATTTCATATTCTCAATATGGGACTCAAGTTCCATACCTTGCAATTGGAACCTAAATTCCTAACCCTGTCATTTACATATTTTCTTTTCATTTACAAGCTGGATGGTTAAAAAAAAAAAAAAAAAAAAAACATTAAAAAGTTATTTATGACTGTAAAGTACTTATTAAGCTAAAAAGAAAGTTTTACCAAACTGCAAAACAACCAACTATTCTATATGATAGGCCTTAAAGGAATAACATGAGAAAAAAATGTGAGTGACAGAAATGAGAATATTAAAGTGGATGAGTGGACACACAAAAAAAGACAGGATGCAAAATGATAGTATACAAGCGAATATTGAAGTAGAATCTATAGTGGAAAAGATTACTGAAAATCATCTAAGATAGTTTGGTCATGTGTAAAAAAGACCTCTAGAAGCACTAATAAGGAGAGTGGACTACATGACTCTTAGTTCCAAAAAGAGTGGTTGAGAGAGACTCAAAAAAACCTTAAATGAAATTATTAAAATAGACCTTTTGATTAATTAGATTTTTAAAAATTTGGTTTTTAATTGAGTTCAATGACGTCGTGTAATCTATATAACTGACCTCACCTAATGAGATAAGACTTGGTTGTTGTTATTGTATTGTTTTGCTTCTCTTTTGGAGAATTTCAGAGGTCTTCCTCTGCTGTTAGGAGTTTATCTCCAAGCTCCTAGCTCTCTATCACATGCACACATTCTTCAAAACATAAAATGTGATTCAATCTATAAATAGGAAAACACATATATCCTGCCTTAACTATTTATGGTAAAAACCTGTTAGGATGTAGTTTTATATAATTGATTATATTTTAGTTGTTAAAACTTAAAGGGAGTTACATACCTCACTAGCCATCAACCTTCTCACATTATTAGCAAATAGTTTGGGATCATCCTTCTCCTGCTGCAAGGGATAGTAAGTAGGTAATCGTGTCACCTCCATATAATTTACAAATTGACACAGAATAAAAATCACATGGCGCACCTGTCAAGAACATGAATGTATATTAAAATTTCAACACAGAAAAGAAGTAGCTGGGATAGGACAATCATTCAAAATTAAATAATCAACAAGATTCAATGAAAAAAAATTATTATATCAGTATTAGAAATAAGCAGAAAAATTTTTTAAAAAGAAAAAGGAAATTTGACTGCAGATATAAACAATTTGTTTCTCCTATTCAGTTAGCACCATACCAGGGTTCGAAGCACATGAACTGATATGTATCAACCCTGAATCAACTAATTATGTTTTACACTTTACACAAGTTAAAGGCAAAATGATTTAGCCTAGCTTTGTCGGCACAACTGACTAACCATTCCCAGCCCCCACATGAAACCCAAGCGTAAGTTTACACATTCACCTGCCCCCTCAATTTTTAAACAAAAGATCAAACTTAACTCAAAAGGGTTTAGTAGGTAGGTAAGTTTTCACATCCAAGGTACAAGTACAACTGTAGACTTATGACATATTTGCCAACAAAGAGCAGTTGAGATGTTAATACCGCTTTTAATACCAAATTCAGTGAAAACAGGAAAAGCTAACACTATTCAAATGCTTACCCCAGATATGGAATCCCAGGCAGGACTAAGTCTCTGGTAGTGGTAACTTAATATTACAGGAAGTACTGGTGCTTTGGCTAAAAAGCCACCAGTCTTGAATGGAAGGAGAAAGTCCCCACTTGTGGTTGTACCTTCTGTAGAATATTCAATATCATTAAATGATCATGAGAGCATAAATATGTATGAACAATTACGAGTGTCCAGATCACTAGTGATAAAATACTGGAAGATAAAAAATTTAATATGTACAAGGAATTAGACAACAAGCAAAGAGTTAAATATTGACTAGAACATGACGTGCTAGTGCTAACCATAAACAAAAAATACTTCAGACATGGGCAAAACAGAAAAGTTAATAAAATTAAAAGAAATAGAAGGTATAGATTATAGAGCAATATTTGAAGATAAAAATATGAAATGAAGTAGCTAAAAATGAATTTAACAAATGAATCTTTAGGTTGAAGAACGATGTTGGAAAAATATGGCCGAATTTCAAAAGAAATTTGAAGTTGGAAAACTAAATCAACGTAAACTTCCATCCACAGTCTGGGATGAGAACATGGAAGCAATTTTTTTTTTTAATAATTACATCTACATCTGTTAATAATAATAATAATAATAATAAAGATGCCCAAAGAAAATAACACCAAGCAAAAGTGACATATATAAGAATGACAACATCAACTGGATGGATGACTTTTATTCCCTGCCCCAAATATACAAAAAGTTAAGGGGATGATAACCTGGAAATAACATCATTATTGGAGCAGATGTATTTTGATGAGCTTCTCGAATTCTTTCGGTGACAACAGCTGCAGGAAGAAAAGTCAAAGTTCAGCTTAACCAGACATGTAACAGACCTAAATATCTTACAGAAAGATTGGATAAAGTATCAAATCTAGCCACAAGTTGCAACACAAGAATTCATTTTTAAACAAAGCATTAAAATCTTGATTTGGATTATTAATACACATGAATATGCATAATGGGAAGACAAGTGGACGCCCCCTTACACATGACAAACAGCTAGAGTATATATAGAAGCCAAAAAACAAGAAGTAATCAATTAAAATTAAGTATAATAAAAATTCCTAAATTTTGACCTACTGTTGGTATAAAGTGCTTCCAGACATCATACATATTCAAAACCAGCTATAAGCAGGCTCATCCTTTGGCTATTTTAAGATAGGTTCACAGATGATTCAATTAGGGTAAGCCGGTGAAATTTCTTTGAATCAAAATCAGATATCTCCGGTGCAAAATGGACTCAAAAATAAAAAAATTACAAATGAACCAAAATTGTGTAAAAATTCAAGATCAAATGATCCCAAGCGAAGGGTATGTCACTAAAATACAAAGAGAAGAATCAAGGAGGAGGAAAAGAAGGACAAAGAAGGGGTTTACTTTATTAAAATTGCACATTTTCAGAATTATAAGTGCATACACACCAATAATCTACACACCTGAAGCGCCCTTAAAGTCTGATGACTTTGATTCCCGTTGGACATAGACACAACCAAGGCACTTACTGTCACAAAAAATGCAATAATTGTTAAGGATGGGATTCGGAATAATCCTAAGAAAGGATAACGAACATTTAAGCAGATAAATGTAACATTCTTGTTCAATAATAATTATAAGTTGATCATACTTCATAACATGAAATTTCAATCTGCCACCAAGAAAAGAATAATGAGGAGAGCACCCAAAGAGGAGATAAAAATGAAGAAAACAACAGACCTGATGAGACCAACAAGAGGAAGTTTAGCCACTGATCTCTTCATCGATGAGATCCAAGATTGAAATAAAGCATTTGAAAATTTAAAAAAAAAGCGTCAGTAACAAAGCTAAAGGCCAATAACGAAATGTGTTCAAGATAATTGGAAAAGGGGACTTGTCACAACATCACAAACCTTCGCAACAAAACTTGGGAACGAATAAGACATGTGATACAAAATATCCAAATATGACACATGATTTGAAACTATTACACCGGGTCTTCCCATATCTTCAAGCTGACCTCTGTTCTCCTTCTTACATTGAAAAAGATGGAAGAAATAAAATAAGTAGAATTAAAATCATATAAAGCAGAAATTAAAGAAATGATATTGTACGAAACGGGAAAGCAAGTTATCTATCTAATAGTTACTCAAAGACATTGGCAGTTTCTCAGTAAGTACATTGGCAGCAAATATGTACAAAAAATCAGATAAAGGAAAATTAAATAATTAAAACACACAAACACAATCTTAATCTTTTAGTTACACTTCCAATGAAACAGAATAGACGTAACTTTCAAATACATGCACTTGTTAATCAGGCATGTAACCATTTAAATTGATAATGAAAATTACGTGAGTGAATCTATATCGGAAAAAATAAAATCAAAGCAGAATAGTCGTGCGAGTTAAGTATTTTTCAGTAAAACGATAACGTAATAATTAATCAGGTTTTGAACGAAGGAAGTACCCGAATGGTGGTAGGGTCTTCATGAAGATGAGGAATACGATAGGATTGGGTGATCCAATAAAACCCTAGAACGAAAAGCATGAGCCTAGAGAGGGCTCTACCACACTGAACAATGACGATTCTTCTCCACCCGATAATGTGCGCGAAATCCTCTTGTTCCTGCTCTCGATTAGGGACCAAGCAAATCGTGCAAACCCTACAAATCAAGTAATACAACAACAAGATGATCATGACAGCAACCACCCTCAACGGAACCAGCGTCACGAGTGCAACGCCAAGCAACACCTTTTCCCGCGTCGGTAACTCGCCGCGTCCCATGGTTCCGTACGCATCGCGCCTCACGAACGCCGCGAATTTCTTCTCCAGTTCGTCGGTGGAAGTGGCGGCGGCGGAGAAGGAGACGGACTTGAGGAGAGGACGGTCGTCCCTAATCGGGTCGGGTTGTCTGGGCGGTTTTGAATTCAGGTCGCGGAGTTCCGACTCCATGGTTATTAATCATCTCAACAGCTTTCCATTTGTTTCTTTGTTTGGCCGGAAAGAAAATGCAAATTATTTTCTTCTGTGAAACTTGTTTGTTTGGAGATGATGAAGGATTCACGTTCGCTTACTCGCTGGAATTTTTCCGACAAATGGAACCATTGGAAGGGAATTTTTTTTTTTTAATTTTTGAAAATGGAAAAAATGGCAGAAAGCATTGGCATTGGAGAGCTAATAATTTTGCTTTTGACATAGTATATCACAATTGTTAATATTTGTCAAATTATCAGTCACTTATTTTAAGCTGAAATATGGGAATTGGAATATTAAATAGCTTAATAATTGGATTTAGTGTATAAAAAAGGAAACGTTCTAACCCAAACTTTAAGAAAGAGAAAATACTTGGAGACCTTTTTTTAACGATAAATATACTCCATTGAGCAAAGTTTGTATATGAATATATGAATAGGACGAGGATATATGGATAGCCATATACATGCCATATATGTAAAAGGAGAGAACAGAGACAGGAAGAGAACTTAAAATAAAGCATGACTAAACGAGCGCTGAGAATATTCAATGGTTATTTAGTGATGTATGACCAGTTTAATATATAATATATTAGTTCCAACCGGATTAAGCATTGATTGAGTACTGTCCAGGCGACCGTGACACAGCGTCCATGAGATTAATTAACGTTACAATAATGGAGGAGCATGACTCATTACATGCCGCAGGTTAGACCTTGTCACATCCCGGTCGCGGACTACAACATGGTAAAGTTCGAATTCCACCAGTTGCTAAAATTCTTTTAAGTCAATCAATCTCTTTAGAACAGAGAGACCTATGACGCAGACCAAGTCGAAATCAGCAACAACCTAGCATCATGGCAAGATTTGGGATGCAACGCAGACATGCCGGTAGACGTAGCTTGTAGAGAACTGAAAGGAAAATGTTTTTTGTACTCCTAGAAGGAGCAAACTTTAGATGTTCTCTTTTATATTTGATATATATTTTCTATATTTTTAGAAGTGTATACAAAAAAGTGAGATATATTTTTTTAGAATGCATGTAAACCCAAAAAAGTGAGAGATAGACACAATATTATAAGATGTCCTGTATGATGTCAATTTTCAATTATCCACATTTAGGAATTGCAATTGAAATGCCTCTGAAAGTTTTCACCCAAAAAACATTTGTTTCACAGTGCAGTCACCCACCAACGTAATTATTCCATGCAAATCATTGACTAACAGCCACAGTACACAAAGTAGCACACAGCCAGCCTTACCTTCGCGCTAAAACTTACCTCCAGAACAGGACAACATGGAAAATAAAGAAATTCATGTCCTACTTAGCAAGACATCAAACCAGTTGAACAAACCAGCAATCAGTAAAATCATTTTACAACCACTAACAAATGAGATTCTTTAATCTTAAAAGATTTTTTTTTTCCCACCCACTTCTTATGATAATTAATGAATAGTACCAACCAACATGCGGCAGGAAAGCAGTTTACTGGTTAGTTTGAAAGATGGTAAGTCCCTTGTAAAAATTATTTGTCGAGTACTAATGAAGCCGAGAATCAGATGCAATTAATTTGTGGAAAGAAATATGTATGAAGCAATGTTGTTGATGGTGCATGTTCATCCAAATCAAGTAGGAGGTAGCACCCAGTATAAAAGCAGTAGAGTTACACTTACATGCAAGAATCCAGATAAACAATCCCAAAAAAGCATATAATATATCCTGAAAACTGCCAGGCAGTAAAATATAATCTTCTCATTGCTTCGAGTTATTCATACAATTACCACCCCGTGATACCAAAATATTTGTAAAGAAACTAAAACTCAAACCAACCCAATTGAAATTCCATTTGAAAAAAGGTTTGGCATTTTACTTATTTTACTTTTCCTGATAATCAGGAGTCCAAAAATTGGACAACATTCATTCTCAATTGAGAAACTCCCCATTCACCAATATCAACCGATAGAAGTTGCAATAAATCAACGGGGTTGTGGAAATTAATACACAACCAAAGGAAGTCTGACAACAAAAACATCTCAGTTTGCAGCCACCTTTCCCATCATGTAAGAGAAAAACAAGTTGGCCAAGAAGACTGGTTAGCAATGTACTAACATAAAAAGGTGAGAGAAACTCCGAACGGCTAATGAAGTCAACACCCCTCTTGGTCATACTAGACAGAAGCAAAAAACAGAACTATTCAATAAATGTCTTTCTAAGTCAGAAACAATTTCAAAGAATTAGTGACAAGAGACATACTATTTCGATACAACTCCAATTACATTCTATATGCATTTCCACAGGGAAAGTGACCATGCCAAATTCATTTCCCCCTAAACTGTTTCTTCCATCCAACAGCCACTCCAAATCAAGTTTTACAGGCATTCAATCAATTTTCCCCCCTTTTCCCTTTAAATATCAGTGTTGTGTTGAGTTAATAAACCAACGGAATCTGGGAAGCCACACCTGTTATGTAAAGAATCCACACATGTTCCTCTAAACATTCCATTTTGCAATGCACTGTGAGCTCTCAACAAAAATTGACCATACAACAACACAACACTAATGCTGACATAATTTTCTTTTGTCTAAATCATACAAAATGAAGCGAAATTGGGCCACAACCACAGCATGATAAACCATAGCAAAGAAATGTCTGCTAAAATAAACCAATAGAACTATGGTCGTCGGTTACTTTATTAATGAATCAGTAATAAATCTAAAATCCAAGCACCATTTTCTCTTGGGGGTATACATATATACTCCTTACATGTTCATGTGTGAAAATAATTCCTCAGAACTAATAACGCATCAGAAACCAAGAAACAGAAACTATTAGAATTTTGATCGGAGAGAACGTGAAGAGAGAATGAGCTTCAAGCTTCAGTGACCTGTCTGAAAAGATTAAGCAATTTTAAACCCATAAAGCTCGGCTTATATACCCTTTAATTTGTGACAAATGCAACAACATGAGACTTTTATTGTTTAAGAGAAAAAAAAAAAAAAAAAAAAAGAATAGCGCAACTCAGCAAGACACCCAATTCTTATGAGTGCTAATAAGCGCTGACAAAAGCCCCGCAGAAGCCATCAAAAGAGGCTTAGAAAACGGTCCTTTCCCATCCAATATATCATCCAAAGCCATTAACGCATCAGCCAAATCCTGAACAATGGAAAGCTTCTTCATAACCTTCTTCTCTCTCAATTTCCCCAGCCTAACTTCTTCTTCCTTGCACCCAACCCCTCTCAAACCCCCAATTTCAACGCTCGATTTCAAACACGCTTCCTCCTCCGCCATCGCTCTCAAATCCCTAAATTTCAACGCTACACTCCCTAAGTACCCAACCAACTCAGCCCAAGCACTCAGCTTCTGAAAAGTAAGGGCATGTTTGGGATCGATCAAACCAGACTTCGCGAGCCAAACAAACTGCTCAACGAAGTAGTAAATCCCTTCGCCGCCGTAAGCGATTAGGGATAAGAGAACATCGTGTTTGGAATGGGAGTGGTAGGATCGAAGCGCGTTGAGGTCCTGAACGAACTTGCCGAGCCTGAAGGCTTTTCGGCTAACGCCGACGCTGGACTCGAAGCTCTTGAGGTGGTGTGAGAGGGTAGGGTTGGAGTGGAAAAGCGAAGAGGCGAGGATGAGCTTTGTGGTGTACCTGGAAATCTTTAGAAGCTTGTCAACACCGTCGCGTTTCGCAAGGTACGCTTCCACGTGATTCAATAAGTCTCGGCTCCCCTTCGATGGTGGATTCGGCTTAGGGTTTTGCGGTGGCGGTGGTGCTGATTTTGAATCCATTGAATCGAAGTGGTTCCAATCCCCGCTAATGGAAAAGGGTTCGATAGTTTTCCGAGCGATTGCATCAACTGCTTCAGTGCTCAGCGCCAACTTTGTCCTACGTGGCATTGCGTAAGTAGAAACGACATTTAAAAAACAAAATTATTAAAAAAAAATGAAATAAATAACACTTTTAATTTGATGTACTAAATATTTAAAAAATCCAAATATTTTATCTTTTTATTCTCTTGAAATTGAAGCTAATTTAATTTTTTTATTAACATGACACATTTATAGCATCTAAATAAGCGTTAAAACTTTGTGAATAATGCAACAACTATTGTAGATTTGATTTTTAAAAAGAGTTTTGCTGTTTATTTAGATTAATTTAATAAAAGAAAAAAATAATAAGGATTTTCATCCTTTATGATTATGGGATGAATTCAAAAGAAGAAATAGATGTCATGCTTTTCATAAAGAAAAAAGAATTTTATTAACTTTAACTTTAAGAATTGAAGAAAAAAAAGTACTTCTTATATTTTTATAACTTCAATACAATATTTGTATATTTTTTTCATAAAATTTTTTAGTAGATATGGCATGAATATGTATTTACTTGATAATTGTGAGATGTATGCATTTTCTAAGTACGAGTCATATGTTGCTTATATTTGAATTAGCAGGGTATTTCTTTCCTATACACTAACTATATCCATGATAAATAACACTTTCATTAAAAATTAAAACATGCCAACTAGTACATAAAATTTCTACCAATTATTACATGACCCAACACTTGTCTTACAATTAACCAACTTGATTTTGTTGAGGATAATGATGTCAGTTATGACCAACTTGGTTACAATTTCTACACCTTTGTGTGCTTTTTGACTCAACCCAGTCTATTTCAATCATAATCACCAATTTACATTAACTATTTGTAAGGATGTTGCATTCATTTCCAAGGGGGCACAATATGAAGAATATGCATTTACAACATACTATATTGAATAAACTCAGTCAACATATTGTCAAAAATTAATACTCATAACAGTACATGCAACGATTACATGCGAGTAAGGAAATTGATAAGCCTTGAATCTTCCACATTCACAATATCTCCTGAACAATAGATGTCCATTTGTGACTACTCATTTATGTTATTGGATTAAACGTTTCTTCAACTTCAAAACTTATTCTTTGTATGTAACATCAACGAGCTTGGTATAACGAAACTTTGTGTTGATTTTTTTGAATTTCAATAATTACTTTACGACAAAACATGTTTTCATTGTTAAGGTAAGACATAGTCTCTTCTCCCTGGTTCACAAAATATTTAATCAAACATCCATTCATAACTCTTACTAGTGCAGTTATGGTAGGTTTCTAGCACCTTTCAAAACCTTATTAACTGTTTCTGAAAGATTTGTGGTCATGTGTCCATAACGTCACCCTTCTTCATCATAAGACAATGATCATTTCTCCTTTGATATGTAATCAATCCACCTTCGTATATTCTCATATTCATTACCAAATCTAGTAATTTTTGCTGAAAGATTACTTTCAATGGTGTATAACCTACAATGACAACATTAAAAACATTACAAATATGTGCCTTAACATTTAATTATGCTAGACAATACAAATGATACGTAAAATAAAAAGACATACCTAATTTGATAAGGTCTTTCTTCAACGTTATGTTTTTAATTCAGGGATTGAAGTTGCTAGCAATATGACAAATGCAATATATATGATACATATTTGGAGGTTGTCACCCAATGTGTGAATTTGGCACTACCCCTCTTAGATGACGATCTGATGTCAAACAAATTCTCAATTTATTAATAACATGCAAACGAATCATTGTTAAAAATTATTCTCATGTTGACAAAATTTCTCCTTTAATAATTGCAAAAGCTATTAGAAGAACATAATTGTTTTCATCTTGAGTTGTTGTAATGAGCAACATGTATTGATACTTACCCATATAAGAACGTCTCATCTACTTGTAATATAGGTTTATAAAATTTAAAAGCTTCATAACATTGTTTGAATGACCAGAACAATCGTTCAAATACTCTAAACTTGTTATCCACTTCATGACCAACTACAGACTCTATCGTTTCAATTTTATAAATAGATTCAAGAGCATGTAATTGAATGCATTCTAACTAACCTGGCAAGATAGTCTATGATTCATCTTAGTTACTAAAAACTCTAATAATGGCTTTTTGCTATGACTTCTAAGCTTTTTTATATGAAATTTTGTATCTAAACTCAACATTTATTCTCTCTTGTATCAATGAAATATATACTAATGATTCTTTATTCACCATGCCTACGTAAAATTAAAACAATTTAATTAAAAACAATGTAATTGTATACATAATAAAACATAAAATCATTAAAATATATTAAAGATTTGTCTTACCAATTATGCATGAACAAATTAAATTTAAATATAACTTTTAATGATCTTAAGAAATTCTAAGATTGACACATGTATGCGAACAATTTTTTACTTATTTGAATTCTTCTCCATGGACAACTAGGGCTACGGTTCAAACATTTCATATACAAACATATTGATTTAGACTCAGGTACAAAATAACTTTGATGAATCTTCATCGCATAATATTTTAATGCATTTTTCACATCTTCTTTAACATCAAAAAGGAATTAGAGTCTCTCCTGCATTAAAATTTGCAAAAATATTTTTCATTACTATTAACATAATCAATTAAAAATAACAAATTTTAAACATTATATCACATTATCTCCTACTATTTCTTCTTATTGTATATTTAAGTTGGAATCAAATTCGGCTCCAACATGAGTAGAAGAAGTGTCTAACAAAATCTCATCTTGATCATCTCCATCACTACAACTATCATAAACTAAGTCTTCATATTCTTCATCAACATCCTAATTATTTTATTACAATAAATTCATAACTTTTAATTTTTACAAATAAATATTTTAATAAAATAATTTCTAAATTTCAACTTTACCTTGATAGTAATCAAAATTCATAGATATATCATCTTTTTGTTGTAAAAGTAATATATATGATATCTATTTATAAATTATATGCTTTTATTTTCACGCATAATGCTTGAATTTATTTTTTGTTTTTGTCATGCCATTAAAAAATAATGTTAGTAAATTAACATAAAAAATAAATTTAAAAAGATAGAAAACACACACATCAAAAATTAAAACAAAGCAATAAATTAAGGAAATTTTTGAAATAAGTTAAAAATCATATGACAACTTTAGTAATTATATGTATATACCATCACTGGCCGGGAGCCTTCAATATAATAACAAAGATAAAACTCTATGGCACTTTCTAATACTTTGAGTAAACCCATATGCATTTTTCTTATACTCATGCTATTTCAATTTATCAAAGCTATTATAAGAAGGACCGTAGCAATTGGATGATGACCTAGAAGTTTTCTGATACACAGGATCCTTATAACAAGGCAAGTGTAGAGCATACTTACTTCTAGTCAGGGACTAGAGGATAGTCATTATAAACAAAGCTTTCAGAGAGAAGTTTAGAAAGAACTCATGATATATGAAAACACATGTTTTATTTCAATTCGGTTTGCCTCTAAAGGGCAATAGTTCCTCAATATATAGGGATGGAAAGCAAACATAATTATTACAATAGACAAATTTTGATAAGAATCCAACCTTTTATAAAGTTCCTTTGAGCAAACAAACAAAGAAGAAAACTTTTAGTATATATGAGTCACACTAAAAACATAATACATAAAGTTGATTCTGAAATTCTTCAGTCCTTGCAAATAGGCTCATGGCTTGGAGATAAATTTGGGTCATCATCAGTTCCCTATCCTTCCTGATTCATTACAGATTCGTATGGATCCTGAGAGTCCGTTATTGTATCAATAACATGTGATGATTCAGCTCCACCACTAATTATGACATGACTTTCTCTATCACAATTTCCAAAAGTAATGCTGAAAGAGACCAAAGGTGGAATTACTTGTTGGATTTTATTCCACATATTTTGGTCATAAGGATCTGGAGGGCAGATAATATCCATAGATTTTTAACTTTGCACATGTGGTGCTCCATTTTCAACATAAAGATGAGTAATCAGATCAGCCTGATGAAATGGTGGTCTTTCTAGTTCTATTATATCCCTTATACTTCCATAAGTGTTCCAAAATCTAACTTGATTTTGAGTATAGATTAATTTGGAAACTAGATGTTTGAAATAAGGTCTATAAATAATTACCACAGTAATATTTTTTTGAAACTCAGAAGGTGGTAAATTAATTTCTTTCCAAATACAGACTCTCTCTGTTTCAGACTGAATGTCTTTCTTCCAATACTGAATAGGTTAGAACCAGGTTAAGAATTTCCATAACATGAATGACTCATGTTGAGGATTATTAAGAATTCAAACATTTTGAATGTGGGAAAAACTATGGGGTAATGAAATAAGAGAGTGACACACCATAAATACCAAAGGTCTTCTTCAATCATAGAAAACTCCATTAATAAAGCAAAAATATTTAGATAAAGAGCATCAGGATGGAACCATGAAGGTTTTGGTTTGACACCATGGTTATGAAGAGAAGGAGCTAGGCAATGGAACATATGATTTCGTGCAAAGTCTTTTATATATTCTATGGTGAGGAAAATATCATTATTCAACTCAAGTGGAAAGATACGAAGAGGTTGGTAGCTTGTACTTGCTTCAGCTATGTTGAGTGAGAATATTAGTAGATAACTGTGTGCAGAGGTGATAATGGAGATAGGCTTTTTTGGTCTGGATAATAGATCAAGGACAATATTATTTTCTTCTTTGATATGTTTAACAATAAAATCATACCTGGGAATCAATTCTTAAGCCTAAGAATTTGAGGATCAAGAGGCATTTTATTTTTGAATTTAAGAAGAGTTGAAAAAGAGGAATTATCCATTTGAACTTCAAAATTGTATCCTCTTAAATGGAAATCAAATTTTTGAATTCCATTTTTTACTACTAGAGCTTCCTTGAATGTAGTATAATAATGCTTCTTTGACTTTTTGAATTGTCCACTAGCATGTCCACAATAAGCCTTTTTCCCACAGCTCCCCAATAATGATCACTGGCATCAGTTTGAAAGATCCTTTTTCCCTCTCCGGGGATTTTTAAGGGTGGAGGATTTTGAGCTATCTATTTCAAATGATGAACAGCTTTAGTCTGTTCTAAACCCATGGTGAAGGGTTTTTCCTCAAGAGTTTTGATAGAGGACTTATATATTAAGCAGCATTAGGAATAAAATCCCTAATATAATTCAAGACCCCTAAAAATTGTTGGATCTTTTGACAGTGAAATTTTCATTAGAAAAATTGAGCAATTCTTCTGCAATATGAGGTTGAGGTTGATAATTTTCCTGAGAAAAATGTATTTCCAAAAAATCTATCTAGGATTGACAATTTTGAGACCAAATTAGTTTGATACAGTTTCATATAACTTTCATCTAAACTATGCAGTTTGGAAAAAGTTTGATACCAATTGGCAATTTTGAGACCAAATTGGTTTTGAAAAGTTTTCCATCAGCAGCTACAAATAGAGAGGAATCTTTTCTCCAGACTTCTTTGAGAAGAATGTCTAAATTTATCATTGTTCTTTGTCCTCCAGTATCCATGTAGGCAATAGCTTTGATGGGTATAGCAAATTTTGAAGAAAGAAGTTGAACTTCAACACAAGGTTGTGATGGAGTTGGAGTAAGGCTGCTGACTTCTTGGGCAGAACAGAGAGAGGAATAGAACCACTCTCTTTATAA
Source organism: Abrus precatorius (assembly GCF_003935025.1). Lineage (NCBI taxonomy): Eukaryota > Viridiplantae > Streptophyta > Magnoliopsida > Fabales > Fabaceae > Abrus > Abrus precatorius. Next base: position 6,888,236 of record NW_020874428.1, on the reverse strand, counting down.
GATGAATCTGAGGAATCATCAGAGGAGTCTTGAATGGCAAAAACAGTGTCTTGGTTAGCTTCTTCTTGTTTTGAATATTCTGATTCACTATCTCCTTCAAGAGAGTCTAAAGAATTTACCAAATTTTGAGCTTTGGCATCTTTATTGGAACATTTTTTGGCGAAATGACCTTTTTTGCCACATATAAAGTATCTGGTGCCTTTATTCTTTCCTCTTTTTAATTTTTTCTTAAAAAAATTTATTTTTTTCTTCCTTTTTTTCGAGAACTTCTTGATCTTTCCTTTCTTTTTTGGATGAACAAACGCATTTCTTGTCTTTTCATCCGATCTCAAGATAATTCTTCTTGCAGGCTTTTGTAAATTTTGATCTTTGATTCATGATATCTATAAAAAACAAATATTGTTTGCAAAGTTTATCAAGAGTTTCAATATTCATCTGGTGGATTTGCCCAAGACTCAAATTAGTTAAGTCTCTTCCTTGGGCCGTAATCATTTTGTGAATTTCAGGTTGTAATTCCTAAGGAAGAGAAGCAACATAGGTGTTTTTGAGACTTGTATCATTGTATCTATTGAGAAGATAAAAACTCTCCATCATTCTTTTGTGGTGCTAGTTCAAATGACTTTTATTTAATGAGCAACACTTCATCTCAAAATAGTCTTGCCTGACTTTCTTATCATAAAGATCCATATTTCCTACAAATTCTTAGTGTATCGTTCCAAGGACAGAAATTATATTGGATAATTGATGAAACTAGTCTTGTTTGACACTTCCAAAATTGTGGTACCACTCTTTCAGAGAGCCAGTCATTTTGCAACAAAATTCTTCAATGACTTTATATGGATCAGCATCTGTTTTCATGAATTTTGTATCAAGCCATGTGCCAAAATCGAGTAGTCTTTTCCTCCAGTGCTTAGAAGAAACATCATCAAGAGTAAAATAAGGACCTCCATTGAGTTTGGAGCCTTTTTTATCTCTTTTATTTATTTCCTCATCTTCATCTTCTTGAGAATCATAAAAAGATCCTCTAAAATTGCTGGACTCAACAGTATGAACCATCATCATTCTAGTAATATCAGTGAAGTCTTTTTCTGCCATTTCTAATGTTTCTGTAGAAATTGTCTCAGATGATTCTTCAGATATTTCTGAATTGCTCCAGGAATCAATATTGGAAGTTCTAGAGGATTCAGTGGTTGTATCTTCTTCAGATAAGTTAGAATCAGATTCTTCAGCAATATTTTCCTCTCCATTACTAATCCTTGGAAAAATGCCTTTTTTGGACTAGTTTTTGAAGATTTCTTTGGAGGAGAGGGTTCATCATCATCTGAAGAACTTAAATATTTAGTTTTCACAGTATCTGAAGAAGAAATACTCATCTTTCCTTTTACTTTTGAGCTTTTGGGAATAGGCTCAGGTTTTGGCCTATAAGCTGAAGGAAGAGAGTGTGAAGGTGCTGTGAACGTTTCCCTAGAGTACAAAGGAGATGGACTGAAAGGAGAATAATAAGTGGATTAAACAGGAGGTGGTACAAAAAAGAAATTTAGTTCATGATCCCTATTTTGTTGTTTTGCAGCAATCAACTCATCCATTTCTTTAATCTGCTCTTTGAGTCTCATGATTTCTTTATCTTTTTTATGATATTCTCATGTAAACACGGCCTCTTCTTCAGTCAGTTTCGAGATATCTAACTCCAATCTAGCAATCTGCTTTTGAGATTCTTTGTAATACTTTCTGAGTTTATTAGAAAGGTGTTGGAGTCTTTCATCATTCTTATGGACGGATTCAACAATCTGGTTTATTTGTCCATCCATCTTTTCAGGAGTTTGTTTTGAGCTAGAGAATTCTCAGTTTGCCAGTTGAGAACTTCTTCAGCCTGAGATGGAGCTTTCAAAACTCCATCAGATTGGACTTCAGAGAGTATCACTAATGGCTTAGTATTGACCTTAGTGACAGGATCAACTTTCCTTTCAAGCGAAGGAAAATCTTCATCATATTTTGAAAACATCATGCAAGGAATGGGACTTTGGACTTTTTCTGGAGAAAAGCTAAAAGAATTGCAGAGTCCTGGAAAAGGAGGCCAAGTGATCAAATCAGGATCACTAGGAGGCTTAGACAAAAGTCCCTCTTTTTTCAAGATTTCAAGGGTTTCTTCATAAATAGGAAGAGGCTTTCTTTCTCTCCTTATTCTTACCCATAGAGTAAATTCAGGATCTCTCCTTCTGGGTTGAGGAGGCAGTTTACAAGGTTTCTTTTTCTTTGAATTGCCTTCATCATCATTATCTGATTCTTCATCAGATGTATCACCAGTATGCATCCAATAATCACAATCAGGATCACACATAGAAGGATCAACATCACACATGAAATGACCATCAAATTTATCAGAAAAGATAGGAGATCCATCAGATCTGAAACTGTATACTAGAATTCTATCTTCTCCTTCTACTAGAATAACCATCATTGATTGAAAGCAATTGGAGGACGGGCTAAGTTCATCTTCTGGCTTTTTGAATATAGTCTGAACACCACCATCTACAAATCTTCTGAAAGTGGCTTCAAAGGACTGAATTGGTTTGTTATTTTTCCTGATCTTCTCATAATTGGTTGTCCATTCAAGAGGAATTGGCTTGAGAAGTTCTTCTCTAGGAATTTGTCTGGAAACTTGGATGATAGATAGAACTTCATCCTTATTTCTGTTGGCAATAACAAAAAGGTTGTCATTAACTATTCCTAGAAGAGGAAGATCATGGGCATGATTTTGTAGCCTGTAAATCATTTGGTGATGAAGAGTTGCAGATAAAGCTTCTTCAATCTGCTCAGCTCCAGTAAGTTGAATTTGAACCTTCAACCTTGTTGGAAGAGTCTTGTCTTTCAAAGACACATTATAGTTTGGGAAAATAGTGTGAACCACACTTCCAGCATGAAGAGTGGTTAGCAAAGTGGCTATAACAGCATGCTTATAGTGGATATAAGTGGTATCAAGAAGAGAAATTATGGCAATAACTGAAAGATTTTTCCTACCATGCAGAGATAGGACTAATCTAATTGCTCTAAAGTGTAGAGCAGTATATCCCTCAGTCTTCCAGTGATCTATAAATGTCTTAGGGATCTCAAGATCAATATATTGCTCTTTTGAGGTGACAGGTAATTCACATTGATCCATTCTAGTGGTTTGGACATACTCTTTAATGGGAGACTATTTTCTAAGGATCAACAATTTGATCCTGTTGGTCAGAGACTTTTTCGTCCTAAAAATATTGTAAGAGCTTAACAAAGGAGGAATAGATTCTTGAACTTGTGCATCTTCAGGAACATATGTATATTTTATCAGATTTTCTATTTTGTCAGCAGCAGTTATGACACAACTTTTTGGTAATGAGATTAGTGAGTTTAAGAGAACAGGAAAAATTTCAGTAGAAGAGGATTGGGCAGTGTTTGTGGTTGTGTTCATGGTTGTAAAGGTCTTACTCACTTTGGTTATGATGACTATCACACTTATCCCCCTTTTCAATAGAGACTTTAGGCTCTGAGTTAAATCAGGTGTTCGTGGCATTGTTACAGATAGAGGCGACTGTTGATACAGTCTCTCTAGTAGATGTCTGTCAGCTTTCCAGCCTATACACTTGATCATAAATAAAAACATTGAGCATGTAAATGATTTTGTTAAGTCATTGTATTTAAATCCTAATTAATCATTATTGTGTGATTTATAGCTTGAACGAGTGTGATTCTTCTATTTTATTCATGACTTTGAAATTATTGGATCAAGTTACTTGGGATGAGGAGATACACTTAAAAAAATAACGTGTTCTTATGTTAACAAATTAAAAAACTAACAGTTACCAATTATAATCTTAATTATTAATTTTTTAATCAATAATTATTACTATATTTTACGTTGATACAAAATTTACAGGTAAAGAATCAACTTATATTATAAATAAAAGTTTATTATTTAAAAAGTGAAATATTTAATTAAATTACTTTTTTTACAAGTTTCATACTATTTCTTTGTTATAATAATTTTACTTTTTATTCATTTTATTAATTTTATTCTGAAGATTAAAATTGTTATTTAACTTTCTTTAGTATCTTATATATATTTTTATATTTTTTATAAATATAATTTTACATGTTTAAAAATTTATCTTATTTTATGTTTGTTTTTTGTATTCTGAGTTAATTTTTAAGATTCTTATTTCTTAAATGTATTATTATTATTGATTATTGACATTTAATTTTAAAAAAATTGAAACTATAAAATAAATATATTATTTTAAAATGAAGTCTATTTTAAAATTATTTAATTTTATTGAATTTGCATTACTTTGATATATACTATTTATAATTATAGAATTAAATCAAAATAATATTTTTTTAAATATTGTTATATATATATATATATATATATATATATATATATATATATATCGGTGCATATCGCGTGTTACATTAAATAATAATAAATGATAGGTAACCTAGATTCTATAAGAGGATTTTCCGGATGGAAAAACAAAGTTTGCTGTATTTTTGTAAATTACACGTTTACTGTTAGACTCTGAAACCGATGTTTTTGTTTCATCGTTGTTAAACTAAATTCATTAAAAAAAGGAAAAACTAAGGAAAATATTTATATGCTTGTATATTTTCTTTTTCTTTTTCTTTTTCTCTTTTTTCGCCTTTTGTATATATAAAAAATGAGATGTACACTAACTATTTTTCAAAAAGAAAAGGTATGGACAATTGAATGGACGAAAATGCAATATTGCATTGCGTATACCCGAGGCAGATCTCATTTAGGAATATATCCTTTTTCTCTTAGATCTACTTTATCAATGATCATCATTTATCTTTTAAATTTCTATTTTTGTCCCTTCATCACTGTGGTGAATAGAATCAATTTCCATTAACATATATAAGTCATCCTCATCCCAAACAATTTAGCATTTTGATTGAACGCACAGAATCCACCAATCAAGACAAAACAATCATGGGAAGCAGAGTGCACCTTGAGTTCTTACCTGATAAACCACACGTTGCGGTTATCCCCAGCACAGGCATAGGCAATATCACACCCCTCCTTGAGTTCGCAAAGCACCTTGCAACCCACCATGGCTTCCATGTCAGCTTCCTCTACACCACCACCGACTCATCCACCGCACAAAACCAACAAGTTCACTCACCCCACCATCCCCCCAACCTCCACGTCGTCAATCTCCCACCCGTTGACCTCTCCGACATAGTCAACGACCAGACCCCAATCCTGACCCGCCTGTGTCTCAACCTGGAACAAAGCTTTCACTACCTTAACACACAACTTCCTCAACAACACAACAAACCTCAAGCCATAGTCATTGACATGTTCTGCACCCAAGCTTTCGATGCCTTCAAGGACCTTCCCAACATTCCCATCTTTATCTACTTCACTACCTCCGCACACATGCTCGCTTTCTCTTTGTTTCTCCCACAACTCGACAGTGATGTGGAGGGTGAATTCGTGGACCTTCCCGAACCGGTTCAGGTACCCGGGTGCAAACCCATACGAATTACAGACTTGATGAACCAAGTCGCGAACCGGAAAATCGACGAATACAAATGGTGCCTTTATCATTTTGGTCGTTTACCAATGGCTAAAGGAATAATTTTGAACACGTGGCAAGATGTGGAACCTGTCACGTTCAAAGCACTGAGGGACCACTCGTTTTACCAGAACATACCCATTCCACCGGTTTATCCCATTGGACCGTTAATTAAAGAATACGAACCGGTAACAGAAACTACACCGGAATGCCTTGCTTGGCTCGATATCCAATCCTCTGGTTCGGTTCTGTTTGTTTCGTTCGGTAGTGGGGGCATTTTGAGTGTGGAACAACAAACCGAGTTGGCTTGGGGGTTGGAACTAAGTGGCCAACGGTTCATGTGGGTGGTTCGTGCGGCCAATAATTCCAATGCCTCTGCCACGTTTTTCAACGTTGGTGGCGATGTCAATGATCCGACGTCTTATTTGCCTGAAGGGTTTCTTGGGAGGACGCGAGAGAGAGGTATGGTAGTTATGTCGTGGGCTCCACAAGCGACGGTTCTACGCCACGCATCTACGGGCGCGTTTTTGTCACACTGCGGATGGAACTCCACGATGGAGAGCGTGGCGAATGGGGTGCCGATGATCGCGTGGCCATTGTACGCAGAGCAGAGAATGAATGCTACGATGCTGGAAGAAGATGTAGGCGTCGCAGTGAAAGTGAAGGGAGAAGGTGTGATTGGAAGGAAAGAGATTGAGAGAGTTGTGAGAATGGTGATGGAAGGAGAAGGAGGAAAGGTTATGAAACAAAGAGCAAGAGAGTTGAAAGATAGTGCAGCAAAAGCGTTAGAAATCGAGGGTTCTTCCTCCATGGCACGAGCGTCTCTTGCAAAACTACTCATAGCTGAGTAGAATAACACAAAGGCATCTGGACCCTTTCTTTGTTCTAAGAATAACCTTGATTTACACTGAAGTTTCACATCACTTCAATGCTCTTTTTGATTTGATGAAGAATAATTTCAGCTTTTGCTCTACTGTTGTAAAGCTGAAAAAATGTTCGTCATTTAATGGAAACTAAGATAGTAAATTAGTCTCTTAATTTTTTTTATTGTAATTAAATTTATTTTATTTTATTTCTTTAATTTATAAGAGTGTTTAAATAATCTTACTATCTATTTTTTCATATGTTACATCAATGTATTTTTAATTATTAATTATTTAGTTTTAACTATTTGTTAGTTAGATAACTATTCTTTTGACACGTACATAAACCACACTTGGCTATTGTATTAGTTAGTTGTTTTTTCAAAAAAAGAGTATTCCTTTATAATTATCTCTCTTAAGTTTACCGATATGGTATCGAGAGAATCATTATTTCAGCTGCTGCATTGAAGCTTCCTCTTATAACAAATCTGCAAACCATTATTGAACCTCCAAATAATCCTTTTAGTCCCTGTTACATGACTTAGAATGAGAATCTTTCTCTTGTTTTTGGTGATCCGGTTTTGAATGAGTGCAATTACTATGGTTAGGCTTGATCAATGACGATATAGTTGTTCTCAAAGAACAAGCTTTATTTCGCAATGGAACTACCGATTTCACATATTAGAGATCCTTTACGTGCCAATTGGATCTAATGCTACACGATGGTTGTTTCTTGGTTGCATCGTTGGATGAGTTCTTCGATTTACACTATCATTTGGATGCATAATGCTGTTGACATTTGGAGCAACTTGCGGAATCGTTTCTCCCGAGGTAATCAGTTTGCAAGGATAGATCTATACTTGTAAGCAAGGTAAGCTTAACAGTCTCTGAATATTATACAAAAATGAAAACACTCTGGGAGGAATTTGATGTGTTTGAGCCTATTCCTTCACATACTTATAATCATATTTGTCACTATATAGCGATTAATTGATTTTGTATCCATCAACTTTGGTTATGTCGTTCAATTTTTGCGCGCTTGAAACGGACAATTCTTTCAAGTTCACTCTCTCAAATCATATTGATGCATCCGGTACCGATGATTGTGCATGTCTTTTCAGTGATCTTGCAATAAGAACTTGAGTTTAGGAACTTGATTTTACACCATACCACTGATACTTCTGATGTTGGTTAGTGTTTGTTAATATGTCTAGCAAAAATTCATCTAATACTTCTTCTAACAAAACTTCTTCATTCAAGAGAGGTGGTGGCAAAAATCATGCTTGCCGTCTTGGTAAAAGTGGTGGTCATACTTGAACCTATTTGTGATAATCATAGTGTTGACACTTGTTTTCGAAAACATGAATTCCCACTGGCTATAAATTCAAAGGATAGAATACACGCACAGGTAACATAGTTAACACTAACTCATCCCCAAACAATCAGGAGGATGTAAATCAAAAGAAGGAATCTTTTAATGGTCAGTTCACACTGTCTCAAGAAAACTATGAAAACCTTACGACATTATTTCAATTTCGGCAATTCTCCACTTCTCTGAATCGTGCTCAAACCTTGTCAAAACTGCTCTAATAAATACGGACAAGGACAATCCAGGTATATCCTTTCACTCTCAAGGCACCTGGGTTTTAGACACAGGTAGCACTGACCATTTTTGTTAAGATAAACACCTGATATCTTCTGTAAAATCTATTAATCTTATCCAAATCGCTAAGCCTGGTATTATTTTTGTTTCTTCTAATCTATTGCTTAGAAATATTATTTATATTCCTAGCTTTTAGATCAATCTTATCTCCATTTTCAAATTATCTCATTACAAATTAAAAAAATACTAATTTGTAGCAGTTAAATTTTATAATTATTGGCAATTTTATTTGTCTTTAAATTACTTTTTAACAGTTATAAAATTGAGGCTTTTTTACCATAATAAAATTAAAATTACATAAATGTCTTGTTTAGTATTTAAAAGAAAATGATTTAAATAAATTTTTTTTAAAAATGAAAAATGATTTAAATCGATTTCAATTTGTTATGCATATTTACTTTTACAAAAGTCGATTAAAATTGACTTTGGTTGCTTTTTTAGCTGTGTGAAAGTCGATTTAAATCGATTTCAGTGTAGAGAATAAGTCAACTTGAATCGACTTCAGTGTAAGGAGGACGCCAACTTAAATCGGCTTTGGTGGAGGGAGAGGTTGTAACCAATTTGGACGTGCTACCTATCCGCCATGACTACCCTAGAAGGAAGAAACATCTTTGAGAAGAATCAGCTGAAAGAAAGGAAGAAGAAAAAAATACAATGCAAGTACAATGGAGATGAATAATAATTTAAATCAACTTAATTTTGTTGATCATATTACAAGTAAACTGTCGTGTAAATGTTTAAAAAAATTATTTTATATTATTTGAATTTTTTAATTTAATATATCATTAAATATTTAGTTGTCTAATTAAGATGACTGTTATATATATTGTATAAATGTCTGTTACATATTTAATCAAGTGTAGGTTATAGAACTATTAGTGTATTTTATATTAGAATTTTTACTATTTATTACAATCAATTAAATAATTATAGTTTTAAGCAAGTAAACATTTAAACTATAACTTAGTAAATTAGAATAAATTTAAATTTAATGAGTAATAATAATAATATTTTAAAAGTTTTAATTGTTGATTCGTGTTGTAGTAATTTGTTTATTTATTTTAATGGACTTTATACATTTAGATAATGTTAATTAAATCCACCTTTCATGTCCAATACTAATGTTATGACTTGGCTACATTTAACCATCGGATTACATTGCCTATATGTCAATTGAAGTTGAACTTGTCCCTTCACTAAAGTCGATTCAAGTCACTTAATCTTACACTAAAGTCGATTCAAGTTAACTTCTGCTTTGCACTAAAGTCGATTCAAGTTGACATCATCTTTGCACTGAAGTTGATTCAAGTAGACTTCCTTTCTACACTGAAGTCGATTCAAATTGACTTTCCTTTTACACTGAAGTTGATTCAAGTCGACTTCCTCTCTGCACTGAAGTCAACTCAAGTTGACTTTTTCTCTACACTAAAGTCAATTTAAATCGACTTTCACATAGTAAAAAAAAGCAACCACAATCGATTAAAATTGACTTCTATAGAAGCAAATATGGCACAGTGCACAACAAACTAAAATCTATTCAAATCATTTTTCGTTTTAAAAAAAATCAATTTAAATCGTCTTTTAAATGTTAAACAAGACATTTATGTAATTTTGATTTGATTTTATTTTATTATGGTAAAAAAGCCCAAAATTGATGTTAAAAACTAAATTGTGGCAATTATATAAGATCATTGCAAATATTGACATAAATCTTGAGACAAGTATTTAGTGAAGGTTACTAAATTTTTAGATTATCGTTGACTTGAAAAAATAAATAAATTCAAAGAGATAGCACTGCCAATTTTAAAGTGCCATTATATTTTAAAATTTTAATAAAATAAATTTTAAAGTGATTGTGTTTGTTATAATTGTTGTTAATTTATATGAGCGTGGGGTAGTTAATAAACTGTCATTATTTTGTATGCTTTTCTTTTTAAAAAAAAAATTACATCATTTTGCTATTCCTATACCTTCAACTTGTTATAACAAATTTAAGTTAAAATATATCATTAATAAATTTTATAAATACTTGAGATCAAGTAATAATGTTAATTTTTTTTTATTAAACGAGGTCAAAAAGACCTAGCAAAAAGTTCAAAAAACAAGTCTAGGATGCCAAATACCACCAGCATCCAGGCTCAAGAAAGGGAGAAGAGAAGTGGAGAAAATCGTAAAAGCAAATTAGGGAGAGAGTTCCTCAAGGCCTATTTTAGCTAAGACATCTGCACATTTGTTAGATTCTTTGTAAATATGCATGATCCTAATAGACCTAATAGATTTAAAAAGGTCCCTAATATTATATATAAGGTACCACTAAAGATGGGAGAGCTCGTGTCCACTAAGAATAAGACCAACAACTTCCTTAAAGTCACTCTCAATCCACACTGCGTGAATGTTCTGATTGATCACCAATTGGATAGCAAGGAGAAACCCCCGAAGCTCAGCTGCTAGAGGTGTGCAAGATTCTAATTTGCCATAGAATCCAACCACCAGCTTCCCCTGATTATCACAAATGAAGCCAACACAAGCAAAGGCAGCATTGCTTGAGGTATAGATAACTCCCATCAATATTTAGCTTGAATTGTCTAGAAGGAGAAGGGCACCATTTAAAACTTCTTGGAAAATAAAATGATCCCAAACCTCTTTGGAAAAAACACAATCCCTTAACACATGCATAATAGATTCATTATGATTTTCACATCTAGCGCAAGTTAAGGAAGAGGACATATTCCTCTTACATCATTCCTCATTATTGAGCAAACACCAATGAGCAATTTTCCAGAGCAACAAAGTAATTTTAGGCTGACCTTTCCACTTCTAAATTACATTAAAGATGTTATTACAATTAGTAGGAGAACTAGGATGAGCAAAGATCAAAGAATAGGCAGATTTAATGAAAAAAAATTCATAACTAGTTAGAGATCAGAACACTTTATCTGGGCCATTGGACAAACTAGGAGAGCTAACAAGAGCAATAGCATCACAGATATAATCAGGGAAAGCATCGTTAATTTTAGCCTAATCCCAATCTACATTAGCAAAAAAATAAAGTACCAAGGGTATTCAAATCAAACTCGAGTATATGATATTTAGAATGACTAGCTAAATTATGAATATTGGGTAACCAGTCATCAGTCCAAAACTTAATGGACATGCCATCATTAACCATCCATCTTAGACCCTGAGAAAAATTAGGCCAAATAGAAGTTATACTTTTCTAAAGATAGAAAGAAGAAGGTCTTGCCCCCACTAGAAGGAAATTGGCCAAGGGAGAACTGATATTTGTGACTAAGAATTTGGACCTAGAGATTAAAAGGAGAGGTGATAAGTCTCAAACATAATTTCATTAGAAAGGCTTTATGAAGAGTTACAAGGTCTTAGCTTTAGGTTTACAGATATTTTACCAGCTAATTAGATTACATTTCTTCCCACTCAAAGCCCCCTGAATAAATTCCTACAGAGACTATTGATTTCACTGCATATTGAGATTGGAAGAAGGAAAGATTGCATAACATATGAAGGAATACTCATAAGGCTAGATTGGACTAAGGTCACCCTGCCAGCAAGTAAGAGAAAATTCATTTTCCATAAAGAAAGCTTCTTCCTTATTTTATCAATGAGAAAATAAAAATTTTGCCCGAAGGATTTGGTGTGAAGAATTGGAACTACCAATCTGGTTAGAACAAGTAATATTAAGATATTCACTAATAGATCAAGTAAGTGAAGGGTCAAAATTTTTGGAAAAGAATAAGATTTATTTGTGTTAATTTTTAATCTTGAAACAACACAGAATTCTTCAAGAACATTTTTAATAATCACTGCTTGATTAGAATCAGCCTTAGCAACAAGAATTGTATCATCAGCGTAAAATAAGTGAGAAACCAAGGGATCCTAGGAACCAAATCTAAAAGGGATCCAATATGCTCTATTAATTTTGTCTTGGATCATATGAGCTAATCTCTCAATACAAAGAACAAAGATATAGGGATCTCCCTGCCTAATACCCCTAACTGGCTTAAAGGAGTTTGTACAACTATTATTCCAATTAATGTACATTGAAAAGGATGATATACAGTGAGAAATAAGATTAATCAGAGAGGAACCAATACCAGAAAGCTGAAAAGTGTCAATAATAAAGTTCCAATTCAACATATCATAGGCTTTTTCTGAGTCTAATTTCAAAATCATAAAATTAGACCTACCTTTAGAAATATGGAAAGAATGGACTAGTTCGTGCAACACCAGTGCATTGTTAATTCCTTGTCTGCCTGGGATGAAAATAGATTGATTTGCAGATATAAGATCAGGTAAAGCCTCTCTCAGTCTGTTGGCAATTAATTTAGTAATTATTTTATAACTAACATTACAGAGAAAGATGGGTTTGAAAAACTTAAGGAAATTAAGGCTGCCATTTTTTAGCAGGGTCCCTAAATACCTCTAAACCAAAATAAAAAATTTCTCTGAGATTTTCGCTGTAGCGAGAAGAGTATTTGAAAGGTCCAGGGTTTGGGAAAGATATTTCCCCTCTTCTCTCTTCATTTCCCTTTTGATTCTCTGAACTCAAAACTTATTCTTACCAATTAAATTGCCTCCATGGCTGTTTGGAAGCTAGATTAAAGGTTACAATCACGTTTGGAGCATTTGGAGGTAAGTTTTAAGGATTAGGGTTTCAGTTTCTCATCCTCATTCTCTGTTTTTTTGGTTTCCCTTGTTCTCATGAGATTCTTCCATGTATTTTGGATGAAATTTGTGTATGGAGCACTTTCCTTGTTGATTTCGTGTTTGGGTCTTTGATTTAAGATAAGGAAGACTCTACCATATCTCGTTGTGTTTGAATGTTGTTTATTTTGCTATGTATTGCAATGTGGTTGAGATAGAAAATAAGAAATTATGTGTTTGGGTGAAAATTTTGTATGAAATACGATATAGTAATAGTTGGGTGTTATGTGTGATGAAATGGTTGAAATGATGGATATTGAATATATTGTGAATGATGTAGTGATTTGATTGTGATGAAGTCTGATGAGGATTTAATGTTGTAGTGTGATGTGAGTGAATATGGGCATATGTGTCGTACATGAATAAGTACTGTATGTGTGAGAATATGGTTGAATTGTGTGTGATGGACATGTTAAATATGGTTGTGAATATACTATGAATGGTTCAGTGATACACTGGGGTATGGAAGATAGAGGCGGTAGGAATACCTTGGGGAAGAGAGGGTGGTGGTGACACCAACAATGAGCGTGGATACACCACAGGCTACACACTCTCCTCCTGACTCGACCTCTGACTAACACCTTTGCCGAGGGGCTTGTGATCGCACACGTTGTATCCGTGAGGCAGAGGCTAACTGCCGACCATCCATGGTATAAAATTGTGATCATAGTGCCACAGTAAGCGTGGCTACGTGCAGCGAGCGCACATGTGGGTATATGAAATTGTTTTATGGTGCAGTGACCGCACTTGTGTGTGAATTGGTATGAAATGTTGAAAAGTGATGAATGTATTAATTGATACATGATTGAATTTGGTATTGAATATGTACAATATGCGAATGTGAGTCTTTGTGCTTGTGTGTGATAGTGTAGAGTACTCACCCTTACATTTTTTTCAGGTAACCAATACGATCAGCACCAGACTCAATGAAAAGATAGATGAAACTGCTATATAACTAAAAATTTATTTTTACAAAACATTGACTCTTAAAAAATTATTGTTCATTTCTTTATTTTTTTGAACTCAAGTAGAAACACAGTGTGCTTTTAAGAATTTTTTGTTATCATTTTTTTTCTACTTTCTCCTCATATCCTTTTACATGCTTCCATGACTTGCTTCTCTCTCCCTTTGAATATGGACAAAAATTTTCTTATTTCTCTTCATTCTCTTACGCTTATCCTCACTCCTTTTTCTTTTTAATTCTAATAAAAAATTCTTGTTTTCTCTTGCTACTCATTCACACTTCTATAATTCATTATTCACCCTTCGAAACTCAACAAAAATCTAATTTTATTTTAATTTTTTAGTTGAGCCTTGGGGTCAAATGAAAAGACAATAAAATAGGCAATGATGGTGGATTAAGGTTGGTACCATATTTGAGCTCGTTGTTATCATTGTGCTACTCATCTTCTCTTATGACCAAGACCTAATAAAAAAATACAAAAAAAAAATGATATTTTCATTGAAGTTTAATAAGGACGGGAATGGGTTAAGGAGGCATGAATAAAGGTAAGAGCACAAAAATACATTAAACAAATACTTAATTAAACCAAAAAAATATATTCTCCAACATATGAGGCAATCACAAGCCAAATAAAAAAGTTTTAATAAATTATAGTAAGTTGGTCTTGTTAAGTTTTTTAAACTAACCTTTCTCACCTTACCTCATTTCTTAAATTGGTTTATATTTTTTAGTTTCATCTGTTTAAGAGTGAATTAGTAAGCTAATCAATAAGTCTACTAAAGATAAATTAAAAAAATAAAAAATAAGTTGATAGACCAATGAATTAATAAACTAATCACCTAAAATTAATACAAGAATTTATAAAAACTTATACAAATTTTAAATAATATCTTAATATTAAAAAATTAATATTTAACTAAGAAATAATTATATTTTACCTAATTTGCCATTAACTTATATTTTAACAAAGTAAAACGAGACAAACTAAGGGCATTGAACATAAAACTTTTGTAACACCTTACTTTAATTTCTAAAATAAATTAATTTCGTAATAAATGGAAATAATAAAATTTCATTCATGGTTTCCAATATATGGTTTCAATAAAGTATTTCAAAATAAGGGAGTGTTACAAATTTGCATCAAAATAAACGATACATGACTAATTTAAATAATCACAATCTTCAAAAGAAATTTCCTAAGTCATATAGCAGTTTCATCCCTACTATTTGTGATAATCGTCTTGGTCACCTAAAAAATAAATGTAAAGGTGAGTACTCTACACTATCACACACAAACACAGAAACTCACCTTGCACGTCTCACACATTTACTAACATAATTCAAATCATGTATCAACAAACACAAGTAACACTTTCAACATTATATTCCAATTCACATACAGGTGCGTTAATTGCACTATCAAATAATTCACACACATGTGCGCTCACTGTGGCACTATCATCACAGTTTCCTGACGCCCTCAACCTCGGGGACTTACTCAATTCTAGATAGCCCTTGCTCCACGAATACAACGTGTGCGATACTAGGCTCCCTAGCAAAGATGTTAGTCAAAGGCTGAGTCAAGAGGAAAGTGTGTGGCCTGTAGTGCACCAACGCTCATTATTGGTGTTACCACCACCCTCTCTTCTCCAAGGTATTTCTACCACTCTATCTTTCTCAACCTAAGTGTATCACTGAACCATTCATAATTTTTCATATTTTCAAAAACAATCACAATCACAATTAATATGTCATTTCCACACACTTTCAACCATTTCATATCATTCATCATCAACAAATGGCATGTCTACACATTTCAACCACATTGTAGCCAACCATACACTTTTCATCACCATTTCATCACTAATCATATTCAATGTCAATCACATCATAATTAATCACACAAATCTCATCACAATCTAATCACAATCAAATTCATTTCATCATGCAATATCAACCAATGTCTAATATGTCATGCTTAACACGAAATGTCCATCAAAACACACATGTTCCTACATCCTATCTCAATCACATTCTCACACACAACAATCTAACGGATTTTTAATGCACAGAGATAGGGTAGAGTCCTCCTTACCTTGTAATGAAGACCCAAACACAAAATTAACAATGGAAGTGCTTTCCACACGAATTTTCATCCTAAATATAGGAAAAACCCTATAAGAAACCGAGAAGAATAGAGAAAGAATGAAAAACGTAAACCCTAACTCTTTAAACTCACCCCCAAACGCTCCAAACATGATTCCAACCTTCAATTTAACTCACGAATGGCTTTGAAAATAATTTAATCGGTAAAATAAGACTAGGAATCGAGAGAATCGAAGAAGGGATGAGAGGAAAGGTGAAAAAATGAATTTTATGAACCCTAACCCCTCAAATACCCTAAGAGTCGCAACACTCTCGCTACAGCAAGACCCCTTCTTACTGTGGAGAAAATCTTAGACGAATCTATATTCTGGTTTTTGCATAATCTTGC
The DNA here is from genome assembly GCF_003935025.1 of Abrus precatorius. Lineage (NCBI taxonomy): Eukaryota > Viridiplantae > Streptophyta > Magnoliopsida > Fabales > Fabaceae > Abrus > Abrus precatorius. The sequence continues at coordinate 6,871,957 of NW_020874428.1, read as the reverse complement.
TATAGCGAGACCCTCTCGCTACATCAAGACTGCAACCAGAAATGCACCATCCTCTGTTACCTTCTTTGCTGCAGAGAAAACGCAATAGATGCACTCTCTTTGCCCAGGACCTTCTCGCTACAGCAAGAATGCTCCTGCAGCACACTCTTAGCCTATTTTTCAATCAATTTCAAACACACCCAATTATCAACCTACAATCAATATCCACAATTATATTTATATATATTCATCTACACATATATTTACATCATCGTATTCATCAAATACACATTCAAATAAAAACTCACATGTTCATATTAATAGTCAAAATAGTTTACAAAACTCAAGACATTACAACTTTCAATCTTATCCAGCATTAGTGAATTATGTGAAGCAATCCATCCTACACCACTCAATTTACCACCCTTTGATAGAATAGCAATATACACATAATGGGTGCACTCTTGAATTAGGAATACACTTTTTATCTATTCTTTTAAATATTTTTATAATTTGTGATTTAAATTTATCAAAAACAAAATATAAATTAAAATTAATAAATAAAAAATGAGGCTACTATAATTTTTATACTTTCTAATAAATTTCTAACGTTTTTCATCTTTACTTGACACAAAGATAAAAGATAAAAATATGTAAAACTCTTCAAGACTAATATCAATATTTTTACAATTTTTGCTACAATAGAGCCACCTTTCACACCAATAAAAATTTGGTTATATATTATTTTAAACTTATTTTTCAACACATTTTTTTGAAATTAATATATTTTTTAAAGAGCTAAAATAAAATTTTAAAAAATAGTTAATTTATAAGACAAAATTTAACTTTCATAAAATTATATTTAAAAAAATCATGTTGCTCGCAATGTTTTTCTTCGTGCCAAGAATGGTTGTATCCACCTTCTAGTTAGGCCTTATTACAAGGTTTCGCTTATTGAACCATGAGGCCCAAGAAGGATGAGTGAGGGCATCAAACTTGAATTTGACGGCTGCATGATATCAATGAATGACACCTAATACTACTTTTAGTTTATTTATAATAAATAATTATTAATATTTGTCTTAAATATTATAAATATTTTTTAAATATTAATTTTTAGATATCCTTATTTATTATAAAATTTATATTAATTTGAAACCATAACAAATGCTCCAAAGTTTTTGCATCCATGCACTGACCAGAATGCACGCCAAGTCTTCCCTCATTTATCTGAAAAGGAAAATCAAACAATTAGATATTATGAATAACAAAAATTAAATTATAAAAATTATATAATATTTTAAAATATGAAATTTTAAAAATAATTATATAATTTTATATTTTAATTAAATTTATTTATTTTATTTGTATATAAATATATCATTTCTAATACACACAATCTTTTATATTGTAATGTGTATGATACTATATAAAAGAATATATTTTATATCTTTTCACTGTGACATGATATTTTATATTAAATATATACTAAAAAACTATAATTATTAATTTTTAAAAATATATAATACTCTCATAAATATTGTAAATGAAATAATTATCTTTTGTCGTCTTCTTCTCTTTCTCTTTTCCCCATATATTCTTGCCTACTGGATGCCCGACACTTCACTTCACTTTAGAAGTGCACGGATTCGATCATGAATTTAGAACTGACATTTTTTAAACAATTTTTTCTTGATTACTTTAACACAGAAAATCAGTTTAGGATGATAACTTTTTTAAAAATCATTTTATCTAATGCAAAAATGACAGTTACTGAGTTCAATAATTGTATCGAATTTCATATACAATTTTATAAGTTTAAATAAATTTTTAATTTTTCTATATGAGAAAAGTATACTAAAAAAATCAGTATTATTATTTAAATTATTAATTTATTTTAAAATACTAACTCTACACTATCTTAAATACCGTATTTATCATTAATTAAAATTTATTTAAAATCAAAAAATTATGTAAATTCTATTTATGTAATAAATTTTACAAAGAATTTTGTGATTTAAAAAAAATATTAAAATTGTGTTGCCAGTTTATGGCACGCATAATATCACACAGCTATTTTTAGCTCTTAATTTTTGCTTGCACGTGTTAGAAATATACAGTTAAAATATAAATTTCCAACTGTACAAGAAAACATGTGGTTGGAATTCTTCTTCATATCTTTTCCCAAAGCTACAGTTGCATGCTCCACTTTCTTTATATGGAGCATTCTCCTTCCATCATTCACATACATAACAACATTGCAGGAGAGTGTTGGCTTTCAGTTCTTAAGACACCAAAAAACACATTCATAGCCATCATGGGAACTGTGGGCAATGGCTATGGCAATGGCAATGGCAATGGCAATGCAGCCATAAAATGCGACATTGTGGTTCTCCCAAGTCCAGGCATAGGCCACGTCACACCTCTCTTAGAACTCTCAAAGTTGCTCGTCACACACCATAACTTCCACGTCACCTTCCTTAACATCACCACCGAAGCTTCCACTGTCCAAAACCGCATCCTCCACTCACCAGACCTCCCTCCAAACATCCACGTCATCGATCTTCCACCCGTTGACCTCTCCTTAGTAGTCAACGACCAAACCCCAGTCTTAACCCGCGTTTGTCTCAATCTCCAAGAAAACATACGCAACATAAACGCACTTCTCAAGCAACTCCCAAACACACCCCAAGCCCTCATAATCGACTTGTTCGGTACCCAAGCTTTGGATCAAATTCCAAACATTCCCATCTTCACTTTTTTCACTCCCTCCGCACATTTGCTCGCTTTATCCCTTTTTCTCCCTCAACTCGACCGTGACGTGGAGGGAGAATTCGTGGACCTTCCAGAACCGGTTCAGGTACCCGGTTGCAAACCGATCCGAACCGAGGACTTGTTAGACCAAATCACGAGCCGTAAGAACGATGAATATAAATGGTATTTTTATCACGTGAGTCGCGTGCCTATGTCAGCAGGGATCTTAATGAACACGTGGCAAGATCTTGAACCCGTCACGTTTAAAGCACTGAGGGAGGATTCGTTTTACCGCAACATACCAATTCCACCGGTTTACCCCATTGGACCGGTAATCAAAGAGTACGAACCGGTAACCGAAACCGTAACTGAGTGTCTCGGTTGGCTCGATAACCAACCCGCAGGTTCGGTTCTGTTTGTTTCGTTCGGGAGTGGTGGTGTTTTAAGTATGGAGCAACAAACCGAGTTGGCTTGGGGGTTAGAACTCAGTGGCCAGAGATTCGTGTGGGTGGTTCGTGTGCCGAACGACGCTAATGCTTCGGCAGCGTTTTTTAACAATGGTGGCGATGTTGCTGATACGACGTCGTATTTGCCTGAAGGGTTTGTTGAAAGGACACGAGAGAGAGGCATGGTAGTTATGTCGTGGACCTCGCAAGTGGCGATTCTACGCCACGCGTCAACGGGCGCGTTTTTGTCACACTGTGGGTGGAACTCAACGTTGGAGAGCGTGGCGAATGGGGTGCCAATGATCGCGTGGCCGTTGTACGCGGAACAGAAGATGAATGCTACAATGGTGGATGAAGATTTGGGCGTGGCGGTGAAAGTGAAGTGTGGAGGTGGTGTGGTTGGGAGAAAGGAGATAGAGAGGGTTGTGAGAATGGTGATTGAAGGTGAAGAAGGGAAGAGAATGAAGCAACGAGCGAGAGAGTTGAAAAAAAGTGCAAAAAAAGCTTTAGAGGTTGGAGGAGCCTCGTATGAGGCGCGAGCTGCAGTGGCCAAGGCGTGCATGTTTACGAGAAACACCGTTTGCACTGAAAAGTTGCTGAAAAGGTGAAAAGGACTTCTTTGAAAGGTTAAAGATGGAGAAAGAATGTGTTCGACTGCGAACCGGTTTGTTTTTTAAATTTCAGTTTAATGAAATAATATTATGTAATAAAAAGAAATAAATAAATGAGTTGTTAAAAATATTAAAAACATTTGTGTAACATATTATAATGTATCTTTATATATTAATTATTGTTTCTTTTATATGTATAATAGCTGTCCTTGTAATTGTCTTGTTTTGACGGGTAAGGATTAGAGGTGGGTCATCGGTTATTCTACCTTTTTAAAAATAGTAATTAATAATTATTATGTTAGTTTTTAATAAAAATATTTTTTTATTAAATTGTTTTATTTCAAATTAATCAAAAATTATATTTTAAATATAAAAATATATTTTTAAAAATGAAATATTCTATCAAATTAAATTATTTTATTTTAAAATAAATTCTATTAAATTAAGATGAATAAATTTTAAATTTATAACTATACATAAATTCAATATAAGCTAAACGTGAATATCTCCTGAAACTACATGAAGAACATCAGTAGAGAAATCTAATTTGAGTGAAATAAATACAATCACCAGGCAGTAAATTAATAAAACCAAAAATATCTCGCTTTCTTCTCCTAGTTCACCTACTAGGTAACATAATGCTTTAGCTAGTACACAAAAGTGCATACTATAATTTTTTGTCTGTTAATAACGGCATGCATTGCATGATGCATATGAAGACTTATCTCTGATCATATATATATATATATATATATATAAAAGATGATTTAATAAATTAAATTAAATTTTTTATTGTTGGCTTTATGTGTCTATTATGACTTTTAAAATATTTATAAAATATATTATTAAAATAATTTTATAAAAAATAATAATAATAACAATATAAAAATATACATGTAAAAATTAAATAAATATATAACTTAATTTGATAATAAATTATTATATTATATTTAATATTAATTAACAATAATAATTTATTCTAAATATTTAAGTACTATATAAATTTAATTATTTATCTATTTTTAAGTAATTTTATTTATTTATAGATTTATAATAAAAAAATATGTGATATAAATAAATATTTTTAATAAATTTTTAAAAATAATTGGCCAATTGAGTTAGGACTACGCTACTTATTTTGTAAGTTTTTAAGTCTTATCAACTTTTTATATAGCAGATTTTTTGACTCGTGCTAGAGCTAAATTAGTTTGTATAGGTTATTTTCATAGCTTTAATCTTGAAAATTCTTTGTAAGGGGCAAAATGATGAAGTAAAAATTTAAACTAAACACATGTTATATGCATAAAATTTACTATCTAAGTACCATTAACATAATATTAATTTCAAAACTTATGTTTACTTAAATTATAGATTTTTTTTTAAAATGCTTGACATCCTTAGTAGTTACATCCGGACTAAAGTTTTTTATCTATGTTTTTTTAACATGAATGGCTATTTGTTTGCAAAAAAAAAAGATATTTTTTTAATTATTTAAACTTGCATCGTTAATGTCTAGAATTTAGCTGCTTGAGTCTTAAAAAATAAATTGTAAAACAAAAAGTTTAGACCAGAACTGTTTTGAGTTTAAAAACAAAAATTTTGATTTATTATAGTCATCTATTGCCAGTAACATATTTTAATGGATTAACTCAAAAAAAATAAATTAAATTTGAATTTGTAAAATAATTTGATTTATTACGAATATTGTTTTTATTTTTCTGAAAAATTATGAAATGAGTCTAACTGTACTTGACTATACTTTTAAACTTTTTCTAGTCCATTAAAAGTTCTAAATCTTGCACAAAATGAACAGAAACACAAGTCAAATTCAATTCATTAATTAATTTCCAATCCCACCTACGCACGTTAATCATAAAATATAAGAACAAACAGTTAATGCTATACTACTAGTTATGAACTTTTATGTGATTGCGATAGTTTCAAAAATAAATACTAAAAGAAAGGTTAACTGTTGGCATGCGATATTTCTCAAAGTGATTTTAGAAAATAATTATATATTAATTATTCTCTAATATTTTAAGAAGCAATTATATACACTAATTACTCTTTAAATTTACTGTAACAGAGCAGTTATATTATTACACTATGCGAATGACTATTTTGAAAAAAATGAAAAATGACTAATGTATACTACTAATTACATCACTTTAAATTATTTATATTTTATTTTACTTAAGTATAGCTATATTTAATAAACATATTTTGATATTTCACAAAAATAAAAATATTATTAGATTGAGACATCACGCAAGCGAAGATCATGACTGAGTACGGTCGAGTTCAAAAGATGGGAATTTAAAATTTTAAACTAAATAAAGATAAAATAAAAATAAAAAAATCTGTTGACTCATCTGAAAAGTGCCTTGTATATAATACTATAAAACATATAAAATGAATTAACCATCAATTTTAAAATAATATATTTTGTTTCCTATTTTTTCTTATACACTAATATATTTTGGTAGACCTTTAAACTAAAGTAAAACCCAATAATTGCATAGTATGTTAAAAGAACTTGGTCATTATCACAAACGAACTTTCTGTATTCGGTAAGGGACAAGTCACATCTTAAACTACAGCCACATACTTTGTCTTCCGATAGAGTTGACATTTAAATTATTAAAGTATTATTTTATTTTTCTATTTTAAAGAAAATAGTATTTTCATTTTTTTTTATATCCATACATACTTACTGTTTCTTTATTATTTTTCATACTCATGATAAGAAAGATATTCATAATAATTAATTAACACTTAATTACAATGACAAAAAGTGATGAACGTGACTTAAATTACAACTTTTTTGTCTACTACTTTGGTGGAGGAATATAATATTATATTTTTTAAATCGGAGTTTTTATGGTTTAAGTTTAAAATTAAGTTATTTCTAAATGAAAATTTCAAAAATAGTTTAAAAGAAACTATTTTATTTAAATGTTCCATTTAAATATAATTTAATGTGTGATAACCTTAAAATTCATATAAATACAAATTTTTGTTACAATTGATATATTTTACTATTTGATAAAAGTGAAATATTCTTCAATACAAAGAACTTTATTTATTTTATAATTAAAAAATTGAGTAAATTATTTTTGTTTTTAGATGATACTTGGATCACGTACTGGATGTGGTAGGTGACGTTATAGTAAAAAAAATTTCTGTGATGAGTGACTTTATGTTAAATTTTTTTTGCATATCTCATAAATATATTGAAGAATATTAAATATCTTAAAAATTTTAATATATTGATAATATTAAATATCTTAATTTTGATAAAATAATTTTTTTATCAAAATTTTAACATATAACTAAAAAAAACAAAAAAATTACATATAGAATGTATTTATAAGAAACCACATGAAAATATTATTAAATTCCTTGCATTGATGTGATTAAATATTATACTTTATAATAGAAATTTTAATTTATTAAGATTTATTATACATTTTGAATATACGCTAAAAAATTTGTATTTATATATCTTTAATGTAATAAACATTTTTAAATAATTATTTAAAATTTATTAACTTTAGCTTTAAACACAAGTTTAAACACTTAAAAAAAGTTGCAGCTTGCCCAGAACCGTTGAAAATAACGGTGTCAGACATCTCAATTATTGTGTTTATGTGTCTTTCTTTAGTCCGCAATGAGTACCCTTTCACGCTCATATCTGATCCCATCGCGTCAATAAATAAAGAAGTGCGTACGTTTGATTTGAATACTGCATTTTTATTTATAAGACTTATATTTTTAGAATATTGTTACGAATATAATTTTTGGAATCCTCAAGATTCACAAATATGATTGCTAGTTAATTAAAAAATTAAGTCTCCTGTAAAGTTTAGTACATATATAATTAAATAATTAGAACATTAATAGATGTATTATTCAAAGATTTGTACTATTAGTCTTATTAGATGAGAATTATACTTCTCATTTTTTTATTTTTAAGTTTTTTCCTTTATTGATGGATTAAGTAAACAATGAATGCTTTATACATGGCTGGACCCTCCTGCTGCACGACAGGGGATCCCAATCCCCACAATTATGAAGCTCCTTTGAGTCGAGACAATTTTGCATAATATATTAATAAATGTTTAAATTACGTAAAATTTAATATTTGCGATAATAAAAATATATAAAATAATTCAATAATTAAATCAGTTGATCATTTTTTTAAAGTTATTAAAAAATATTTAATAATATATATATATGTCACATCTGTGTAAAATAAAATAAAAATGTACATTTAAACTGTATAAACATACACCATTGATTTGGGTAGTTGGAGGTGGCCTCACATTCAATAATCAGGTTTGTCTTGAAATCTTTTGTAATAAATGTGTTGGCAGTTCGTTATTTTTTATTTTTATTTAAGTGAAAGTGTAAAAATAAAAATAAATACTATAAATACAGAATAACCCAGTCCAAGTATTTCTCTGATATATGTATAAATTATTTGCATTTTTTCAATGAAGTTAAAGTAGCATAGGAACAAGCCAAAATTTGTTAAATAGTTTTGTTGTAGCACTCTAATTTTTGAACTCCATAATTGATGAAAAGATAACAATGGTATTGAATTTTAGAACTAAAATTACTCTAGCATTAACTTTTAAAATTTAAAGAATAGTAATGTTATTTATTATATCGGTGACAGGTAATCAGTATTGAATATTAAATAATTTATTGTTATATTAAGAATTATTAGAACTAAGAGCATAAAGGTTTGATTTGGAGCATGGTAGAAACACTCTAAGTTGGCAAGTTCTTCTTACTTCAGGTACAATCCTTTTTTTTTAAATTTTTTTAAAGTATTATAAGATATAAATGCGTCGTGTTAAGTATTTAAAATTAGAATTTGATTCATAAAAAAATAAACTTGATTCATTTATTTACAAGAAATAAATTTAAAAAACAAACTTAACTTAATTAATAATTTCAAAACTTTAGTTCGATTTATTACTTTGTTTATAATTTATTTATAATTTTTATTAATTAAGTATTTAATGAATATTTTATATGCTAAAAAAATAAAATAATAATAATAAAATTTAATTTTATCTAAATAAAAATAATTTAAGGTTAAAATTAATTTTTATTATAAAAATAATATATATATTTAAAATTATTATTTGTTTAAAATATAATTCTTAAAAACTAAAATTAAATAAATAATAGTGTGCGCGTGTGTGTAAACTTATTAATATCATGTTTTATAAATTTAAACTTGACTTATAAATAATTAAATTTAACTTTTTTGAATTTATTAATTTAATTCAATAAATAATTTTAGCTTGAGCATTTAACTAGTCAACCTTTTACTCATTTACACTCTTACTCTTAACATAGCTTATTCTTAGAATCATATAATAATTCAAAACACACACACATAAAATTAAAATAAATAGATAGAATATAGTAGCCAAATAAAAATTCATGTGCTTACTTTTCTTATTTATTTTAAAAATATAAACCTAAAATTTTAATAAACATTTATAATATTAAATTTAAATTTTATTATATTTTTTCTCTTTAAAATGTTGAAAAATTAATAAAAAACACAGACAAAAATAGTAATTAAAGTTAAAAAATAAAATACTAAAAAATATTTATGATTATAAAATATTTATTAAATTAAAAAACAAATTTTATCGTGCTACTCTATGACTAACTATCTCATTGATAGTAAATGAATTACATAATTTTGTATTTTATAGTTTTTAATAAATGTCTTGTGGGTAATTATTTGTATTTTTATAACGTATTTATTATTAATTTTTTAAATATTTATGTTTAAGTAAAATTCTTATCCAAAATCTTAGATAATATAAGTAATTAAATAATGTTAGTTTTTTTATATATAAAACTGAAGTATGATGCAATTGTAAATCTTTAAATTTGACATTTTATTTAATTTCATTTAAAAATAAAGTAAAATGATATCAACGTGAGTAAAATATTATTTTAGTTATTTGTAAGTTTTTTTATTAAATAAAAACATTTTATTAAAAATAAAAATAAAATAGAAAAAAATGATGTATAACACGAAGACTTTTTTTTACCTATTTTAGTACTATTTTCGTTTAAACACAATTAACTGTCGAATTCTAATGAAATTCGATGCGTTAATATAATTGCACTTTTGCTTATTCTCAATATTTGTTTTGACCCTTTACTTATATACATTCTTTTATAAAAAAAATGGGTAGTTAAAATTAAAATATGGTATTATACTATTATTTGATTTAAGAAATTTTATATTAAATAAAAATTTAACGACCCCCTTCAAACTGTCGTCTTCAATCAATCCAGTGGGAATGGCGAAATGCTTTTCCTTTGCCTCCTTTTTGGGTGTTTGGAACTTTTGGTTTTTCCACGTTCTCTTTAAGGAGTCAAAGATTGAGGCTAAATAGATATTGTTAATATTAAACATAATAACTTTTTATAAAAAGATTTTTATATTTAATTTCTTAGTCATATCTTAATTAACATTATCTTCAAAAACAATAATTAGGCAGTAACCAATTATTGGATGGAGAGGAGCAGCTGCATCACACCATTACCCCACAAACCATTTCATACTAAATGATATGTTTTTTTAATGTTTTCTAAATAATTATTTATTAAAACAATTTAAAAATAAAACTATTTTTTATTTGAGACTATCACGTCGCCATTAATTTCACACTCCACAAGTACAAAATTTATTTTTATTATTTTTTAAAAATAGTTTCATATATCATAAGAATTATACTTATTTTTTTTATTTTTTAAAATAATTTCGTATATAACACTGACAAACTTAAAAATAATAACACGGATCAAAATTTCATATAATTTTATCTTTATAATATTGAAAGTTTATTTAAAAATATATTTTAAAGCAGTTATATAATTATAAAATTATACACAATTTTCTCTCACTCCCTCTCTGCAAATTTGCTTCCATTATTTGCTTCCATTATTACTAACTCTGAACCATGCTAGTTGGCTCTGCAATTACAGTGCGCTCATGTTTGTCTTGCACGTCTTCATGCTCATATTTTAAATGTATTTTGAGGCACACATTTGAAATTTTTTATTATTAAAAAAAATGCTAACTAGTATATTTATTAGCTAAAATTTTTAGAATTATTAAACAATTTAAAAGAAAAATATACAAATAAAAAGATATAAATATTTTGTTAAAATTAATTACTAAATTTACTATTTTACTTATTATTGATAAGGTTCATTATAACTCTTAAACTATTCAAATATTTTAAATATTGGACGTGAGTATGGTTGACAATAACGTTGGTTTGGACTTATAAAATTGTGTTGCTTTGAGAGATGCTCCTGAGAAGATTTTCATTGTTTTCTAATCTAAAAGTATATACTTTTATAATTATATAATAGTTTTATATATTATATAAACAAAAAATTTTTAAATTTTTTAAAAATAAATTTTGTATATTGTAAAAATGAAATTATATAAAATTTTGACACTCGTTATTATTTTGAGTTTTGACTATATTATATACAAAATTGTTTTAAAAGAAATTTTATCTCACTGACATGTGAAGTTATCTTTTTATAAAAATAAGTTTTATATCTCAAACTAGTAGTGATTGACAAAAAAAATTTATACAAGAAAATAATTTTATTTTTGAATTATTTTAATAAATAATCATTTAAAAAATAAATACTTTGAATATGCTACACAGCACGGAAAAAAGGCTAAAATTTGCTTCAAGAATCAAGATACAGCAATTTAATGCATTTTCATTTCCTTTATTATATCACAGTAGAATTTAACAAAATCAATGCCAACCAGTTCTCATGGGTGACAAACATAATTAGGACATATCCCAACACTGAGCAACCAATTCCCTGGCAATGTTCAAAGCCGCTCTCCCACAACATAAGCAAGCTTCAGTATATCTTTTCGTTTCCCTTACCTGAGAAAAGAAGAAAAAACTCAACCTAAAAAATTAATTTATTGGACGAAAAAAAAAATCACAACTTAAGTACTGTATTAAACTTATTATTCTACTAAAATGGGATTGATATATCGCAAGAAGAAACCAACATTATTGGGTATGAAGAAAAAAATGTTCCTACTTGTTAATAAGTGAAGTCATAAAAATAATTTAAATTGTTTTAGGTTGTAAAATTATTAAAATAATAGTTATTTTCTAATTTTTACACATTAAATGGCCCTCAATTTAATTAAAATGACAAAAATAACCTTATTGATTTTTCTCATGAATTGTGTCCAAGTATAACTGTTTTTCCAAAAAATATGACTGATACATTAATATAATAAAAACTAAATTAGTGTTTTTATCTTTCAATTTTAAGATAAGTTTTGATTTAATTCTTTAAATTTTTTGTCCTTTTTATTTTTTTTTAATTTATATAAATATTTTAAATATGTTATTTTTCGTTAAAAATATTAACTTTGTTAATTTTTTTTACCATATGTATTGTACAAGCACTATTCATTGTCTTGTGCATATATCTGTCCTTTTATGTTAATTTTCTTATCTCTTTTTTTCTTCTTCCTTCTCTTTTTTCTCACATTTTCTTTTCTACTGTTCTATCTCTAGAAGTTAATAGACGAATTTATGCGCTTAATATAAAGAGACAAAAGAAGATTTAGTGCTATAGAGGAATTAGGCATATTCAAGAAATTCCTTGCAAAAGTCTATATACCAAGAACAATTGCAGGACCTTAAAGGGTAAGAGGGTTGTCATTCTTGGCAAGAAGAAAAAGTAATTTTTTAAAATATTTTGTATTACCAAATTTGTAATAAATTGGAAAATAAATCAATGTTTACTACTATAATTTAATTGTTTTAATAAATCACTAGTAAACTATCATATTTGGAAGTTTAACTAAAGATTTTTTGTAATGCATTCCGTGAATCACACACTTGTTGGCTCTTTTGGAAATGCAGTTCTAGACAGACTCAGATGTTGAATCACAAACATTGCTCGACAGCCTACCAATGTGAGGGGTTTGAATACAAAAAAGAAAAGAAAGGAGAAGAGAGAAAAAGAAAATAGATAAAAAGATGAACATGAGGAGGAGAAGAAAGCAAAAGAAGTTGAAGAAAACGACAAACAATAATCACACAATACATATAATAAAAATGACAAAATAACTTATTCAAATATCTTTATAAATTAAAGAACTAAAAAAAAAAAAAAAAAGACAAAATCAGAACTTACTTTCAAGTTTGAAGACAAAAATATTAATTTAACCTATACTATATATAAAAGACGTCACCTAAATATTTTATCAATACTTTTACTTTGGTTAATTAAATTTTACAACGGTAGTTGAGTTTGATGGCAAAATATAACCCATTAAAGGTGAATTTAAAAATTAACTTAATTAAACACTTGTTTACTGAAGTTTTATCACAAAAATACTTATGTCATAAATTTAACGGTAAAACTAATTTAAAATAAAAAAAATATTATTTTGATAAACTATATTGAAAAATATTAAGTTTAAAAATTATAAGAATTATAAACTATTTTCATAAATCCATCCAAGTACTCCTTTACTCGTCACAGAATTCAATTTTCCTCTTCTCTTGGGCATGCTTCACCAAACCATGACCATCATATCCCCTTCTCCATTTTATTTCATTTTTGCACTCAAGAATCAAGAAGCATCGCACTTGGTTCTAAAACTCTTGAGTCGAGTTTTATAGAGCAAGGGACGCACAAAATAGATGCTGCAGATGATTCAGACATGACCACAGATTAATATTATCAGCAAGGACGGGATCTCTTTTCTCAGAATTCATTTATCCATCACTTTGACAAAATATCTAGAATCTTGAAAGCAAAGGGGTTCATTTCCCCAAGCAACCCATCCAGCCATAATTTCTCTAGCAAATAGCTCTATACATCGGGGAGGTTTGAGCCCAGGAATGTACTCCAGCAATAAATCTGACCACATTAGCGCACCGAGAAAAGGAGCTTAAGCATTCAAATCATCTACTAACTTTTTCAGTACAACTTACTCGCGTATTTCTCATAAAGTGAAAATATCAAATATTAAAACAGACAAGAATACCTGCAATTGGGGGCTTCCTTGAGTAATCCGCAGGAATGCTCATAATGACACGATCATTCTTCACAGGCTTAAATTTTGGTTGGACATTGGTATTACTTACCTAGAAAGTAAAAAAGAATAAATGTGAGAACTATAACCAGAGAAGGGGCAGAGGAGTGAATCTGATAGTCAGAACTCAGAAGGCCTAAATAAATATTGCAAAACCTGACCTTCCCAGGACTGTATCCCAAGATAAGACATTCATATGGCCTATGATGGAATAGATCTAAATCACAAATCAAGGATCCATTTTCTTTCACCTGCAATCAACATAAAAATACCAGAGATTGGAATGACATCACACACTTGTATGACAAGCAAGGGAGAGTAACCAAGAGATCACCTTTAACCAATAAAAATTAGCAGCAAAGCTGACTCCCCAGGCAGGAAAAAGTTCTCTCTCAACAAAACTACGTAGCTTCTCTCTGTTGGTCACCCATAAGGCTACAAGTGCTCCTTCAGTGTGAGTAAGCTGCTTAATAGGAAGGGATAAAAAGTACCTGTTGGGCAAGGTTGGGTACCTGCATTGATGACATTATGACCAAGACTTCTATCAAGCAAGTTACATTTCTGAGCCAGTTTAAACTGAGTAACAGTCATTAAGTTCACCAGTGAGTCTGAGCTATCTTCATATATATGGATAGTTATTGAAATAAATCCATCCTTTAAATCAATTAACTAAAAAAACAGCTCATTTTCATGCAGCAATCTACCAAACCCCACCCCAAAAAAGTAAAAAAGAAAAACCAAAACAGAATAAATGGATAAAAGTTTTAACTTCTTCATAGGATCTGGGAGGGATATGTATCTGAACATTAAAGATCAAAGAGAAGCAGGACATATCCTCAAAGCTAATGAAAGGATAAATTACCTCACGTAGAAATCTCTACTTCAATCAGACAATATATGGTACAGGTAATTTGTAGATGCTACATCAGCAAAACATAGTGTGACATATTATATACCTGGATTTCTGGTGGGCGCTAGCATTTTCCCAAGGTGGATCCACAATTATGAGATTGAAACCAGAATCAGCATGAGCTGCTTAAATTAATTAAAGAAAAGCCCAATTAAATATGAAAGACAACACCCCACTCCACCCCCCTACTTGACCAACTAAACACAAAAGGTACTCTGAGAAATGCCACAAAGAATTTCACCAACAGATAACTTTCATCTAGCATAATTTGATGAAGTCAAGATAGCTCCATTAACATGACATGCAACTTTTGAGAATAATTATTTAAAGTCAAAAGAAAGGCTTGTAATCAGAATTATCAACAAAAAACGATTTCTGTTCTTTCCATGAAGGATATTCTGGCTTATAAGTAAACACTTACATTTTGGTATCAATCTCAGACAGTAATTGTACATGAAGAAGTACCAAGACATATAAGAAGGAATAAAATTGAGTTTTATATGCAACCATTACCAGGAAGTAGATTGCGAATCTGTCTCAGATCAGACTTCCACATATGAAAACAAATAAATATTATAACATGTAAGATACACACCGTTGGATCAGGGGATAAAAGTTTAATAAACTAAAAACCTAAGAAAGAAAGAATTCTTCAATGCAAAAGAAGAGCCAAAGAAGAAGAGACTAAAACAGAAACAACATTTGAAAATCAAACACATTGCAACTATTATCATGGAGGTTTTAACATACCATGTAAAAGCAACTCTCTCGAGGTATTATATAATGATTGTTCAAAATTTCAGCCACAACATCATCTTTGGTGTCATTAGCTACCAAATTATTGAATGCAGGGAGTACCCTCTGTTCACAGCACACACTTGGCGACTCTGAGAAATAAAAAAATTGCATTCATGCAGTAAGCTTTCAGTCACTCAACCAACACCACACAATATAACTAATAAAGAGTCCAACATTTCACCAATGCTAGAAGAAACACAATCTAATAGGTAGCACATAAAAACAGGTATCTCAACCTTGACATTAAAAAAGTGTAAATCACATGTAACTTCATAATTAAAGGCTATGTTTGAATTGATAAAAAAAGATGAAAAGGAAGGAAATGAAATCAATCGATAGTTAGTCGTCAATTGTTAAAACTGTTAATGAAACACCTGTTTACATTATAGAACCAACCTACTGTTTCATAATAGCAGCAGTCAACACTATTCCATTCACTTTCCCAAACAATTAGGGTGCATTTGGATATACAACTTAATTAAGCACTAATTTAATAAGCTGTTTTAAAATGATGACTTATGTCATAAATTTAATCATGAAACTTAATGGAATAAGACGAAAACAGCTTACTTTGATTAGGTATACCAAAAAGCTTATCGAAATAAGCTAAAAAAGAGGTTACAAGAATCATAAACTATTTCCATAAACTCATCCAAACTGCCGAAACAGAAACCATGCTCCATTTCATCACAAAATTTTCAAACAATAGAATGGTAATTTTATTCCATTCCGTCATACTGAATTTTATTAAATTCTACTTATAATTATTAACCGAAACAAAGCCTTACCAATGCAAAATACTAAACTACATGAACGTCGAGAATCAAGCCAAGAGTGGAAGAACAAACAAACATATCTGATCTCACCTTCAAAGTCGTTTGGAGGGTGGTGAGGGTCAGCGTCAGGGTGACAGACACGTGAATTTAGCGTTACCTCAAGTAAGGGCGCTTCACGTCCCAGTTGAACAAAAGAGTGTTGGGAACCCTCACACTCCCTCACCGTGCCGCGAGAATCACTTCTGAAAGTGCTCAAAGCATCCAAAAGTTCATTTGATTTTACCAAACGCTCCTGTGCCTCCAACAACAAAGGCCTCGCTTCCTGCATAAAACGCATGTCAACGTCATTTTACAATCACAATAAAATTAGATAAAGTAAGCGTCATGTTAATGTACGTTGTGACGCTGCAGGGCAATTTGTTCTCTCTGGTTCAGAGGTGGAGGTTCTTTCGGTTTCCGTTTCCGTTTTCGTTTTGCGGGAGAGGAAGTAGCGGTGGAAACGGGGTTGGGGATAGGTGATTTGAAAAAACGAGAGTAGTAGTTAGAAGGAGAAACCCTGAAGCGATTGTAGGAACGGTTGAGGACGCGGACGGGATCCATGAAAACGGCGTTTGAATCCTCGAAGAAGTATATGCCACATTCATAGAACAAGGAAAGGTTTTGGGAGTCCTCCATCACGCTCAGTTCCTCGCTCATTGCTGCTGAGTGTGAACGTTTCCTCACCGGGTTTTAGGAAATCATTATTATATGTAATAATAAATAATCATTTGGGCTAATGGGTTGGGCTTTTGAAATTGGCCCAGTTTCACTCATCTCAATTGGACATTAGCAGGCTTTATGTCATTTAACAGAGAAGCAGCCCACCAACCTCACGCAGAGTTTTTTTTTTTTTTTAGGCTTTTTATTATGTACGGTGGATTTTTATTACTCTTGTTGAGATTTTCTTTATTTTTCTTCTGCATGTTTATCACTTTTTTTTACTATTTATCTTTTTTTTTTATCTTTTTATTACATTTTTTTTACATTCAAACTTATTTAAATCATTTTTAAAACTGTGATAATTAAAAAAGAAAAAAAGAAAAACTCATTGGAGTCACCTTCAAGCTTGTACTTATATGGAATGAAAGGAAAAAAAAATGAAATAGAAGAGAAAAGTTTAAAGCTTGCTATATCCTTTAGGTTGTATTTGGATAAAATATTTAAAAATTTGTATTATCATATACTTGTATAATAAGAAAAATTAGTTTTAAAATATTATATAATTTTAATCAAATAATTTTTATGTCAAATAAATTATTTTTAAAATAAATCAAAATTCTTTCTAATATACTCAACTTTTTATATTTATTTTCCTAACCCCTCACAGATTTCACTTTCACTCTAAGCATCATTTATTATTGCTTTCATATTTTTTTTATAATTTTAAAATCTCTCATTCAAATATAACTTTATATATATATATATATATATATATATATATTGTATATCGTTAAAATGCTCTTGATATTTAGCAATTTTTAATTATAAGTTAGAATTTCTTAAATTAAATTATGAACAAACGAGCATTTAGTATTTTTTGAACTGTAGTGATTTTAAACCAACAGAATTTGTACTTTTTTTCAACTGTAACAGGTTTTTACTCACTCATATTAATAACAAGACATAAAAAAATTAAATTAAATCTAACTATGAAAATGAAAGACTAATATTAAAAAATGATTACAGTATTTTAATTTTCGGTATTTATTTTTTAATATTGTGAGTTGTATTTACAGTAAAAGAGAGAGAGAGAGAGAGAGATTGAAAAGAAAGCAAGGAGAGATGAAGAAAGAGGCAAAGAGGGAACATAGAAGCTTCTATAATGGAAAATGGAGACCTCTCGTTTGGTCCATTCTTAGCCCCTATGGTCATTTATTATTTTTTTTTTTGCGATCTATGATTTTCTTTTCTTCTAGTTAGCAATATCATTTCTTGTTAAGGTTTGTTTTCTAAATCTACTAAATGGTAATTTTTTTGTTCATTGCCCATCATACAATTTTTACTTTTTTTCTTTTCTTGTTTATTAAGTTAACTGAATGCAATCGAACTTTCTCCGCTTTCCCATTACATTTACATGCAAGTTTAAAAGAGGAGAAACAACAAATTAAAGATGACAATAGAAAATGCTTTAATTCGTTTCTTCTATTAATGACGTCTTTAGTTGACTCATTACACCAAACTAATAATGTTCATATTATAGAGATCTGTATGGTCGCAAATTCTTCATTTATCATTATCACAGAATATTCTTTAAAGTATATTTAATTTCAAAATTCATAATTAATAAATATTTATCATCAATTTTTAATAATTTAGTATTTTTATAAATTCTAAGTTAAATTAAAAAGTGAATATGTTTTTACATACTCAATTTGAAAACAAGTTTAATTTAAAGGGATTTTATCCTTTTTATTGTGGTCAGAAAACCCCAGACTCTTTATTCTAAATTTTATAAAATTTTCTGGTTATTAACTGTGGTATATGCAATGAGGATATATAGGTATTTTAATATAAGTCGAGTAAATAAATAAAATTAATACGATTCTTAACTCGCCCAATTTTTTCTGTTAAATAGGTCTGGTGTGTGTGTGTATATATATATATATATAATACAACATAAATTCAATGAAATACTTAATTCATGTTTCAAAAAGTTTAAGCTTAAATAAAAAAATGTTTTTTAAAAGAATTTGAAAAAAAAAGTAAAAATATATATATTTTTTTTAAACTAAACTTAACAAACACTTCAATCATGTAACTTTTCAACTTAATTAGCACAATTCTTTGTCATATAAATGATATTAATATTATAGTAAGCATGTATTTAGTTTGTTTTATTTTAAAAAAATTACAATATTACAATAAATTTTGTTGAAACAAATATTAAATTGAGTGATTAAAAATGAGTAGTTTGCATGTGTTGGTGATCATTGGAATTAAGAAGTTTTTATAAAAAATTAGCATATCTCAATTTAAATATACTAAAATAATTGATGGTATCATATATTTTATGAAGCATACCAAATTTGCTATTGCATGTGTTATAAGTAAATTGAGTAGACATACTCATAATTTTAATTTTGATGACAACTATTGAAATGTCCTTTTGTAATTATTAAAGTATTTAAGAAAGATATCGAATTGATATTTGCATCTGACTAACATTCCTACAATTTATAAGGGAGATGTAATGCAAATTGAATTTCAAACAAGTTTAACTATTATTACTTTAGTAAGATGTGGTGCAATCTCTTAAAAATTAGTTTAACAAGCATGCTTAATGAGATCTACTGTCAAATCAAAATTTATACCTCTTGAACTTAGAGGTCAATAAGTAGGATGACTAAGAGGCCTAATAAATATTACACATGCTAAACATAGTGTTGTGAAACACTTAAATAAAATTGGTGTTATCCCCACTTGAGTGAGTATATGAAAACGTGAAAAAAATTTGCAAACCCTTTTTAAAAATGATTGCCTAAGAAATTTTGTTCTCAACGTGTGGATGAGTTTAAAAACTCAAGTGGAGGAAAGTATAGTGAAAACCCAAATAGTGATAAAATGAAGCTATATGAATACTTCTATGCATTACATTTCTTATTCCTATAGTGTGTGGTAATGCTTGATCTAAGGTTGAACAATTAATTTTTAATAGATATATAACCTATTATTTGATTGGTACCATAAAGATTCACTTAACGTATATGCTTACATGAATATAAAGGTATAATTCACCTTCTATAAAAGACTTATAGTGTGTTTGATTTTTTTTTTAGGAAATTTTTTTCTATTTTTTATAAATAAAACACAATATAAATTTATATTGTATTTTAATTTTAAAAACAACAAATTATTTTTAAAAGAAAAATTAAACATGCTCTTAATCAATATTTTTTAAATATTTGTGAGCTTATTAACGTGTATAATGACCTAAAATATTTGTGTAAATATTTCATCATAGAATCAGCACAATTTTAAAGGTAGAGTGCATATTGTGAGGCTCTTATCTTAAGTTTAAGATGTTCAAAATAAATTTATTTATTGGACATGTGGTATCACCTCACATCACCAGGTGTTAATTTAATTTAATAAACATTAACACTTCAAGTGCAAAATTATTTCCTAACCCAAAATATTCATTGATTAATTGAGTATTAAGTGTCGCTAGTAATAGATTGTTAGAATAATGACACTCAAGTCAATTATATTAAACTTCATTTTTCTTCTTAATTTCTTATTCTCATATAATAATCTATCTATTAAAATTATATAAATATGAATTAATTTTTAATAGTCATATTTTGATACTCTTGTAATTATATAAAGAGATGTACGTCTTTTGGTATAAAATTTTTAAGTTTATCTCTTTTATTCATTTTTTATTATTTTCTCCTCATTGTTATGAACCTCATTTGTAACACTACTAGCATTAAGTGCACGGATCTAGTTGCAAAGATGTGTAAATCTTAGGGAGCAAAGTAAAATATAGAATTGTATTAGAGTTTTGTCATAAATATACTTTTAGAGTGGAAACATTTACCACAATGCAACTATTTTCTCTTAGTCATTTTTTACTTAGGTTTGTAACAAATATACCTTAATCGACAACTTTTACAACCTACTCCTTTACAATTACCCCATTAATTTATAGTGGGGTTAAATTTGTTGTCATTAGGTTTTAGAAAAATATCTTACTTTCTGTAACTTTGTATCAAGTTTGACTTTTTAAGTGAAGTTTTTTGTGTAAAAATGTTAACTAATATCAAATATAAAAGAAAAAAAATCTTTAAATCAAATGATAACAAAATAAATTAAAATATATAATATTATTTCAAATATTAATTTTTAATAATAATAACAATTTATAATATTAATTAATATCAAATATAACTATTTATCAAAAAAAGATTTAAAGTACTTTACTTTTATAAATAAGCTATATATAAAATATTTAAATAATATTTTATATTTTATCTACCCTCACTTACTTTTATAACATTTTATAAAATGTAAAATTGATATATTCAAGGTTAAATCATTGTATATTATTTTTGTAATTACACATTTAAAATTTTATATAATTTAAACATTTGTAAGTATGGTATGTAAAATTTGATATTTATTGGATATTTTAAATATTTATTAAATAAAATAATATGATGAAATATTTATTAATTTTGTTTATAAAATTTTATAAAATTAATTTATTTGATAAAAATTTCAAATAAAATAAAAAGTTAAATTAGTTGATGTATAAAAAGAAATTTGAATCAATTAATTATATATTTTTTAAAAATTATTAAAGAATGTAAGTTATAAAATTTCACACTTAATATATATATCCTTTTTTATTTATATTTTGATTGTGTGAAAATATAATTACTGTTTCATAAATTTCTATAATAACTCATTTAAATACCCCCAGGGTGGGATCACGTAACTGGGTTTTTTATCCTAAAAATAATGGGAACAAGTTAAAAGAGGTCCAGGTATGCTTTAAGCGTTGAGGATCTTTCACTTTCGTTGAGGGGCCACACCCTACTAATAATCCAGACACGCGTCAACCAACCAGTGTGCAGATCATCCGTATTATCCGCGACATCGTTTTCTTTCTCAGTCCCTCCTTTTTCATAGCATGTACTTAATATTGGATTTTTATTCTCTTCCCCCACAAAACCATAGTTAATAATTTCAATTTTTTTATAATTTTATTCATTATTTTTAAATTGTTCAGTTTTTAACTTTGAAAAAATCAACTCCTTGCTCTGAACATTTTTTATTTAAAATGTTTTCGTCTTAAGTCTCAACATGTGCCGTTTTTGTCCAAAAGGTAAAGTTCCCTCCTTTTTTAAATATATTATTTTAAAAAACTATAAATATCACAATCAATAGAGATTAAGGGATTGTGCTTTTCTTTGTTACTGTTAAGGATTCATTTTTCTTATTTTTCATTCAGGAAATTTAAGGGCTGGATTAGCGCCGAATTGATGCAACAGTGGCCACAAATGATGAGTCACAGCCAAAGATCCACGGCTCATGTTGCTCCCTTTTGGCGGGAAAATCAGATGCAGGTAAAGTAGCTGGCGGGAGATAGAGGGGACACTTTATATTATTAAATTTGACTTTTCTGTGTCATGCAATAAGTGCAATAGACCTAAACAGAGAAAAAATTATGCTCATTTTTTATTATATTAAATATGATAAAAATTAATTTTATTAATATACTTTAACATTTACAAAGATCTAAAATTTAAATTTGTTTTGCGTGTTTGAAGCTGTGGGCGACAGACAGCACAGAGCGCGTGAGTGGAAATTTCCCGTGTTGGAGAGGACAACACCGACGACAGGTACAAATTTCTGTACACGTGGGACCCTCCGACGAATATCGGGTGTCTCTTTCTTTACGTTCTCTATTCTACGTTGCTTCATTTCTTTTATTGAATCATTCTGCTAATTGACAAAGTCACCCCTTACCCCTTAAAATTTAACTGTTTTTTTAATTACGATTTAATTTTTATAATATAATTTAAAGAATTATAAATAAAAAATTGTCAAAAAAAGGTTGTTAGTAGTTTTTTAATTATTCTTCAACAACAAATGTCCACTTTAATTATATATCTTTCGGTGCAACTATTGTTTCAAAATATAATAGCGTGTGATAGCTATTTTATTTACTTTTGTAATAGTGGATGCATCCATTATTAGATTAGCAAGTGATCCATCATGGCAAGTTGGTGTTTTATAGTTGGAGGTTGACATTAAATATCAATATAGTACTTAATGGTACTAACGGCCAACAAAACTATATTAGTTGGTATTTTCTTAGATTTAAAATTGTTAGTAATTGGACATTTCTTTATCATATTTACGAAGTGTCTAGGTATCTTTTGAATATTGGTTTGGGGCAGGTATAGAATGGTATTTGTTTTATCAAAATTTTGAATGACATTATAATATTTGCGCTATAAGTTAAGGTCTAGATATTTTGACAAGTTTTTATTTTTCAAACATGGTAGACTTGTTTCTATAATATTTTCACTGTTTGATTTCATAGAACTTAAATTGGCAACTTATTAGTAGCATAAAGTGTTGATTTAGAGATAACATTTCGAATTGTGGTTAAAAGGTTACTGTTTCATCAGCTCTGGAATCCAAAGTCATATAAGAAGAAAATTTCTTTTCTCACACTGAATAATGCTGAGAAAAATTGTTGCACTTTATTTCTTAAATTTAAACACGAGACTTTTTGCACATCGCAAATAGGATTTATTCTCAACAACATTCTGATATCACTAAAATGCAATTACTGTTTGACAAGACAATGGAAAAAAATGACAACACGACATTGTTATAAACAAATACGGGCTTAAGAAGGTACTTGTGTTAAAATATTATGAAATGTGGGAAACATTGCTCAATGCTCTAGAATCCAATTTTCTAACAAAAGAAACTCAGTTGTATTTGTTTAGAAAAAGCTTGTTGCTGGAAACAATTTATAATTGTAGAAAGAAAATAATAATTGTACGAAAAAGAGGGAAGGAGAATAGAGTAATTTCGGAAATATAGTTGATGCAAACGAAATAGCGCAAAGTCAACAAGTCAACCGGAGTAACTTCTCAAAACCAAACCCACATTAGTGCGGTGTTGCATCATGTCTTCTCTCTCTCAGCGCATGATTGAAGACCCCAACCTCCAACGATGACGTGGCACTAATCCATTCGTTCATTCCCTCTCGTCGGGATTCATACCAACATGTTTTCATTACTTTCTCTCTCTTCTGCTCTGTCTCACACCCAAACGTGCCTTCTCTTTTTCATCCCTGCGAAATTCTCATACTTTTTCTCCTCTATCCTATCCCTTTCCGCTGCCAAAATTCTCACGCACTTCATAAGCAATGCATGATATTCTCAGCGAACGCGGTTTCGATCTTTAATTTGCCTCATTTTTAACCGTTTTTTTTTTGTTGCTGAGTGAAAATGCTTGAAGCAATGGAGAGTTCAGTGAATGGTGGGTTCTCACAGTTGCAGAACTGTGGAGATAGTAGCGAGGAAGAGCTCTCTGTGCTTCCTCGTCACACCAAAGTGGTTGTAACTGGAAACAACCGCACCAAATCCGTGCTCGTTGGTCTTCAAGGTGTTGTTAAGAAGGCTGTTGGGTTAGGCGGGTGGCATTGGCTGGTAATTTCTTTGCCAATTTTGGTTTTCTCTTATTCTAATTTCGTTTTGCTAATGTGGGTTTCTTTTTATTTATTTTATTATTATTATTTGGTTGTACTATTGTTGTATTCTTAACATAATGTTTTATGTGTTTATAGGAAGTGATTTAAAGCAACGTCGGTCTTTTTCTTAAAAAAAAAATGATTTGTTAGTATTTTTTTCATAACTTCAATAACCCAAATTCTAATATAAATTTTTAATTTTCACTTTGTTCTTCAGACGCAAAAACTTTCATATAAATGCTTCACTATGTGGCAATTTAAATAGAGTTACTTTATATAGGATTTGAAAATTTGGGTCGTAATTTTTTATTCATACTTGTGGGTATCCATTGCATATACTACTACTTTCTCAGTGGATCTGGTGATTTAGGTGGTCCTCGGTAACGATCAGTTGTTTTTTGTGTCTTTTGTTTGGTTTAGTGATCGAGAGAGCATAGGTAATGATTTTTGCTTGGGTTCTGATATTTGTAATTATTGAATGGATATTAATTTTTGTTTGCTCAATAAGGTCTTTGTTCAGAAGTGAATATTTGACTCATTTTCGGTAATCTATGCTTTCTTAACTATTTTTGCGTGATGGGTTTTCTTAGAATGGCGTTTATATTTTATCTATGACTATTATTGCCTACATGCATGTACTGATTATGACTCTTCATCTTCTTTCTGGACAAAATTGCATATAATGAATTCAGAAGTCCTTCATATCCTGTTTTCATCTGAATTATTTTCATCTATAGTTGTGTTTGTTTTCCAGCATTTCATTTGATTTATTATTTGGATTCTTTTAGAAAGCCTTTGTTGTAGCATGGATGACTATTTTACATTGTGCTTTGGTTCAAAAAATTGAAGGTTCTTACCAACGGCATTGAAGTGAAGCTACAGAGGAATGCTCTTAGTGTGATTGAAGCACCCACTGGGAATGAGGAGGATGACGACCTTGAATTTGAAAATATGCAGTGGAATGGATCAGATATGGGTGAGTTTCAATTTCAAGAGTTCCTTTATTACTCCATTTTTCCAAATTGTTTTTAACTTTTTGGAAATTATGTGTGGATTTGTAAAGAATATATGGGTCATTATTGTCTTGCATGTTAACTTATGTTAGAATTATGATTTGTAGGTCCTGATAAGTTTTACTCCCCGTTTTCTTCGTGTTAATGTTCATTGTTTCTGGTACAATTCACACTTGCACGCCTAGCACGAAAGTTAGGGGATGCTCAGTAATACTGTTATGTTTTAGTTAATTGTTGTGTTTGGCTATCTTCATTCCATGTCTCTGACTGAGTTTGGCAAGCGATAGAGTATGTGGTAACATTGGATCTGTTTGTGTTATTTTTTCTTTGCCTTTTGCTTTTTGCTATTTCTCTCTTTTGTCTTTCCTTCTTTTTATACATTGGCTCCACCACTATTTCTGATTATGTTTGGACTATGTTTGATTTGATTTCTTAGCATCGGACAACAATCGAAAGTCGCACAAATCAAGGCACAAAATGCATAAATCGTTGGGATCATCTCATATGAGCTCGAGCAGGTCCTTCTCTGGTGATTGGCAGTCCAAGGAATCCATTTCTATGTCTCATGGGTGGACGGTATTTCAACACTATTGTTTAATTTCTTCAATAATTGGTTTTGCCACTTTTGAAATGCTTCATGGTTCAGAATTTATTTGTTGCTGCTTCAACTTTTGAAATTATGTTTAAATATTTTATGCAGAAGGTTGACTTAAGCAAATTGGAAATGGCTGCATTGTGGAGATATTGGCGACACTTCAATCTGGTAAATCATGGACTCATATGTTTGGTTTTCGTCTCATGAAAAAAAATGCTTATGATGCTGGCTTTTCATTGTTCTGAACATCTAAAATGGATTTACAGGTTGATGTTGTTCCAAACCCATCAAAAGAACAACTTGTAGATGTTGTTCAGAGGCATTTCATGGCACAGGTACTAATAATAAATTAATGACTGCATTGGCATTTGTCTTCTGTTTTGCTAGTAATTCTTCAAACAGTGTATGGTTGCTAATATGCTTTTATAGCAATGAACTTCATCTGCAGTTCCAATCTATTCCCAAGTAAACAAAATTTTCATATTCTCTGAAATGCAATGTTTTCAAAATGCACCATGACACTAAGAATTATCTTGAAATATTAGTATTGGCATGCTTGAAAGCTTCCTGCTGTTTCATATAGAACTGGGACTAGTGTTTTGCTAATACAATATTCTGAGATTGTGTTTCTCTTTATTGTGAAGCAAATGGACGAATTGCAGGCGATTGTGGGATTTGTTCAAGCTACAAAGAGGCTTAAGACTATGCAAATGATGGAGTGAAGCAAAATGAGGATATTTATGTAATATTGTGTATGCTAACAAAGTTAATGGCGTCTAATATGAATATCCACTTCCCTCTGTAGTCTGTACTATGCATCTTCTGGAGCTAAATTAGTAGTAGGTTAGTAATGTGAGGTTATAGAGGCTCTTGCTCTTTTGTATCTGCCTAGTTATGTAGATATGTGACCTCGCCATTGGATCTTCAGGGAAGTCTCCTCGGCTTCCTTTTCTAAGCTTTGATTAAATGTACTGCTGACCTGGGAAGTGGGTTTCCTCAGACCTTAATGTATATATTTTGTTCTTCTAACTTTGATTGTTCTGTTTTGTTCGGTTGGGTGCCACTGCAAACAACCTTTCATGAGTGGAGTGGTGATTAACCTAACTATTGGAAAAGAGAAATAAGTTTAGGTTATGGACTACTTGTTAGTATTATTTATAAATTAAAATTAGAGTTTTGTTTTAATAAAAAATGGTATTTAGATCGTGAATATCGTTAACAATGCCCAAGGAACATCTAAAGAATTACACCTTAGTTTTGTCTTCAAATTAATTCATTTATTGAAAAAATAAGCAGTGTCTCTTGGAAGACATTTGGTAGTAAATGTTTATGTTTTGTCAAACAAATCCCTGTCGGGAACTAGCCATAAATTTTGTTTGAATATTTTGTCCTCATTGGACCAGCCAGAAGCATTGGCAAGAAACAAAAAAATTCAAAATAGCAGCCTTATGCAATTATTACTTTCAAATTTGACACTTTTCCGCAACTGGGGAAAGTAAGTAAAGTGAGCATGTCGTATTCAAATCCAATAATATAATACTGAATAACTCTTTCCAAAATTTCAACTTGAAATCGGATTGCCAGCTGTGGCCAGCTACATAACCTCTGTTTCAAGCAATTTCATATTCAAACTTTCAAATTGCTGTGATAAATAATTAAATAGAGACGTTATGTACTTGTGTTGAAATTTAAAGTTTCTAGAGAGAGAGAGAGAGAGAGAGAGAGAGAGGAGGCACGCCCGTTTGATAAAATAATTAAAATTGATAAGTTTACCCAAAAAAAAATAGTAGTAGTTTTGAATTATTAGCTGAGGCTATGGCAAAAATAGCTATGTATGGTTGATGAAGATCCAAATCCCAAGGACAGGAAAGCTTAAAAATAGGAGACAGAGGAAGATACACATGTAGAACATACAGATAAACAAGGAAAGCTATAAATTATGGTTTCGTTTTGTGGTGATAGCGCAGTGGGGGTCAATTCATTGGGTTGGAGTTGATTTAGTGTATAATGGGATGAGTGGTGTATGCCATATTCCCTTCTCCTTCTCTGCAAAAATATCAAACACATGGTGTCCATGTGAGTCAAAATCAGGTGGATTTTAGGATCATATTGGGTCCCATTCACACATGCATAGCCATGCATTTGTTTGAACTTCAAGAATAACAAAATGAAAATATCAGCTTCAATGCTTGATCTAATAATTTACTATCGCATATATACATATATATGCCTCAGATAATATTTTTGTTGGCATATTTGTGATGGTAAATGGAAAGTGTTTTTTTATGAGAGAAGTAAATTATAAATACAGAGACATTTTAGATTTCCTAGACCAATAAATTAGATCTATCACATAGCATATGAAAAAGGGTTAACTCCTAACAAATTCTTAAAAAGATAATATATACAGAATATGTTGGCAAGAAGCCCATAGGCGGTCAGTTCAGTTATGGTAGAGTTGTTCATTCATAATTTTTATTAAATTAAACATATAGGAATACCGAATAAGACTATGTTTAATTTTTAACACATTAAAACTATAATATACTGTAAATTAAATTCATAATGAATATTCTTTTAATTATTTAATTTAAAACTAAATGTATTTTATTAGAGCTTTGTTCATTCTCATTCTTATTGATATTAAACGATTTTTCTCTGTTTATTGTTGGTAATTACTTCTGTTGTCTCTAATTTTTTTTGGGTCAACAATTTGATACGTACAAGGTGATGCAATTTGTAAGTAACAGTATATGGTTTAGGCTTTTTTGTTCTCTTTTCTTTTTCAGGGGTGGGTGAGTGTACCAGTTGTTATTACTCACTATTCTGATGAAAAAAAGAAGAAGAAGTAATACTCTGTTTGGACAATATAATAAAATAGAAAAGAATGAAAAAATGGAATAAAATTATAGTGAAATTTAAGTGGAATAAGTGATAATTAGATAATTTCTTTTTATATATCTCAATTGATTAAAGTATTAAAGAAAATAATGCTCTTAAAAATTAAAGGATTGTGTTATTCTGTAAATTTATTTTTAAAATAAGTGGTGTTACATTTTTATGACGGCAAAAATTATACTTAAGTTTGAACCCCTTGTTATTGTCTATGGTTTTTTGAACAATCACTAGGCATAACAAAGCAGGCTGGGCTTGAGGTTGAAAAACTTGTTCACTGTTTTTTTTTTATTTACAAAATTTGATATGGTTATATAATTTTAAATAACTATATTCTAATTTAATAAATTATATAAAAATAAATAAAGACCAAAATATTTTAAAAAGTAAAAACATTATATTTCTTTATAAAACACGTATTTTTTAAAATTATTATTATAATTGAAATCAGTTAACTATTATACTAATTAATTTATATTTTTAATAGTTATAAAAAAAATAAGAGTGTGAGTTTGTTTTGAAAACTTACATGTTTGATTCTTTAAATTTTATTAAACGGCTAAAACTATCACTATTTTTTTAAAATACAATCTTGTTTGAGTATAATAAAACAATTATAAACAATAAAAACACCCCTTTAAGTATTTAACACAACTTCTGCTAATTGATGCATATCATCGGTGGTCTACTAATTTGATTAATAGTGTTTAATTCTTATTTTATTTTTTTTTTGGTGTGTTTCACTTATATTTGAAAAACACTTTATTAGTGCACATAGTACATACTCGTTTGTATATTTAAAAAATACTTAAATTTAAGATTCAGTGTGGATAAACTTCTTAATAAATATTTATAAAAGTAAAAAATTAAGTAGTATAATAAATTAAAATTGACTTATGTTTCTATTTTTAAAAATTCTTTTTAAAAAATTTAAAAAATAAATTACTTTTAACTTTTGATTTGTTAGTATTTATTCTTTATATTATTTTTTTAGAGATTTTCTCATATTGATTTGTTAGTTTTGCCGCCATTGATCTTTGATCTCTCATATTATAGCCCATACTGAAATTTTCTTTTTGTTTTTGAGGAGATAACTTTTTTATCTATTTGTTTCTTTTCACACCCCATTAAATTTTTTGTAATATTTTATTTTTAAAATACCGTTTATAATAATTTTAAACCCTCCGATTCAGTGTAAGAGAAGTCCCTCACACAAACATGATCATCTCCTTACTCACCTACATGAAAAAAAGATCATTCAATGATCATCATCGTGCAAACGAGTTCCATCTCTCCTATTAATATTTTTTGTTTCTTTTTGCTCTATTATTATTGGATGATGTTTGATTAGTGATTTCTGCAGTTTTTGGATCTAAAATTCTGAAATTGTATGACATCTCTTTATGAAAACACATGGGCAGAAACACAGAATTTATAAAATTCCAGAATAATATCTCTAAATTGGATAAAATTAACATTCTAGTTATGGCCCAATAAATATATCATGGAAATTGACGTAACAAAAGCCCAACAAGGAAAACTGCGTAGCAAACTTGCATAAACATGCAAACTGGCTTAAACATTCATAATAAATAAATAAATTTATTTAAATTTTTATCTAAGAGTCCGTAATGAGAATTTATATAATAATTAGTATTAAAAATTACAAAATTTAATATATTAATATCAACGCTTTTTTTTTTAATTGAAGAGAAAAAAATACTTTTTGTGAAAAAAATCAGACAAAAATGTAGCTATCCGTTGATCTTTTTGCTAAGAAAATAATTGGGGAATAGAAATCGTACTGTGTTGAAGACCTATGACATACAAACTTATTTATTGAATAGGTTAGGATTTTTTTTTTAAATGTAATTAAAATAATCAAATTTAAACAATTTTAAAAGAGTTTTAAATTTAACAAGTACACCTAATTAAACAAATACATACAATATCATAATTGGTTTATAATAAAATTGTTCTAAATATTATTAGATTGTAGTAAAGTTTTTGTGATAATGTTTTAAAATTAAGTATTTATAAGTTTATATAAAAGTTTAAAACTCTTCTGAGAATTTAAATAATACATTTATAAAGTTCAATTTTAAAAAAAATTCAAGTTATATATTAAATGAAGATCTATAGTAAATAAGTTATAATAAAATTTTAGATTTAAAAACTACATATTCAAAATTTATGAAGTCTATGTTTACATTCAATAATATTTTTAGGTCATATTTGAATTCATTATTAATTATATTTTTATATTAAATTTATATTTATAAATTTGAAATATACTTTTTATAGACCTTCTTAAAAATTATCAAACAAATACTGATTTTATCCGCCTCAAATAAAATAATCTATAATCAAACATATCAATAGTCTAAATAAATCAAAACTCTTACAAGAATATTTGAAGTTCAAAATTCGCCGTGCAATTTGCAAAATGAGAAATTCTAAAGAAAAATGTGGTAAACAAAGACACTTCTTCAGTGGCGTAACCCTTTTGGACACTGCCCCAGTGTAGCTCTTAGCTAACTACGTTTTCCACATTATAATTGTACGTTGGCAACAGTCATCGACCCACTTTAAAAAATCTTCATCATTGTATAATCAGTCCACGACCCAATGTCCTTTTTGAGTGAGGCAAGCAAAGGTCCCATGAATCACGATTGAGTCCATCATGTCAATTAAAACAACATCACACCATAAAACGACAACTTCCTAGTCAAAGATTCATAATAGATCCCACAATAATGCACCTTCTTTGGGTTCAATCAAATTTTACACAATTCTCAATTAGAAAAAGCCAATCTGTTTTACGATTTTTAAGTTTGTGTATCTTTATTTTATTTATCATGCAAGTCATAATACATATTTATTTTTTAAATATAATCACTGCATTTTATAATTTTTTCTAAAAAATTAAATAAATTATTAGTTTTTTAAATAGCCGATAAGCCAAATTTACCATTTTTTCATATTAATGGAAATATATAATTTGGTCAAAGATTTATTTCTTCCAAATTCTATCTCTATTGTCATCTACTTTGCGTTAGTAGCCACCATGGCCATGTTCTCCCTCTTATATTGGTCATGGGGGGTAAAGGCAAAGTTTATGCTTTACTTTTATTATTTTATTAAAAGCTTCACAAAAGGGTTTGTAATTAAAAGTAAGAGAGGAAAACATAAATAAACTGCAAACAAGATGCAATTAGCAAACTCCATTCGATAAACTATCTTAAAGCGCACACATGCGGATGACCC
Source organism: Abrus precatorius (assembly GCF_003935025.1). Classification (NCBI taxonomy): domain Eukaryota; kingdom Viridiplantae; phylum Streptophyta; class Magnoliopsida; order Fabales; family Fabaceae; genus Abrus; species Abrus precatorius. The sequence goes on along the minus strand of NW_020874428.1, from coordinate 6,839,509 downwards.
ACCCATTGTGGGCGCTTAAGGTATACTTGTTTTCATTGACAAGATATAGAACTTCCTTGATTTGAATTTCTTGGGTGAGACGTGTGACATGATCTTGTATAGTGAATTTCATTTTATGCGATGATTTATTTTCTCTTTAATACAAAGATATGAGATGGAACCATTTATTCATAATAAAATAATAATTTAGTTTCATTCTATTTGGTTTCACACCATTTACTTCCATCCCATTGAAATATGATTTGCATAGCTAAGTTAGAAGAATAAGATGATGATGTATGTAGGTGTGATGTTTTGGGCTACGGAAAATGAGGGACTGCATGCTCAACCAGATGTTGGTATCCGTATCTAATACGCATCCTAGAAAGCAAGTTAATTAGATTTTAATGGGCACATTGCTTAGCGTAGAGTAACATTAGATTCAGCAATAGCATCAGAATCACACGCCAAACACTCACACTTATATGGAAATTCTATCAATCTAGCCAGAAAGAGTATTCAAGAATGGGGGAATATTCGTGGATTCAAATTCGTAAGAATCTAATGCCAATTCCCTCAATCAATCGCTTTATTCTTCAAGCTATTGGCTACCAATTAAGACAATGCAACACTTAGTCACTTACCCCAAATCCTTTCCCAAAACTTTGGACCCCGACACACACCCTCGTTGCGTTGTGTTTGCTTTCCTCATGCAATTTGATAATACATGTCGATTCACATATGCAAGAATCATATCTCTGCTTTGAGTACTAATATGATATCATTTTCTTAGAATATTTCAAACCACTCGAAATGTTTGCTATACATTGTATATTAATAGGTGATAATAATGAATCTTATGCCTTTATTTTACGACCAAAGTTTTATTGAGGATAATACCCTAAGCTAGCCCACACCAACCGACTAGTTACTACTTGGAATCGGTACAAATTTATTGCATAAATTATGTTAGGCTTCACTTCATTCAGTTTACTTAAGTGAGCCTGTGGATTTTGAATTTTTTAGAGACAAATCAATTATATGAATTACGTTTTTTATTTGGATATGTTGAGTGAAAAATAATAAGATAATATGGTTTTGTTTGCATTATCTGAAATAATTATTGTCATAGCAAAATTAAAAATATGAAATTATTTTTAGTAATTAATTTGTATTTAAATCATGAATGTTGTTGAGAATAAAACAAGAAAATAAAAATTTTATGAAAAATGATAGATTAACTTTTAATCGTAATACATAAAGTTTGTTTATCATATAAAAACTTATTTCTTGATATTATAATCAATCAAGGATATCAGTAACACACTTTTTTAATACACTCTTTATAACTAGTTAATTTTTAAAAAATTAAAGCAAAATTTACAATATGATTAATATATGAGGCAAGCGCTTTAATTTATAAAAAAAAAACCAATAACCAAAATATATATTGAAAAACGTGTTTAAAATGCATGTCTAGCATTTTTTTAATATAAATCACTGAACACATTTGAATAATAATACCACTAATCTTTTTTTAACCAACCATATTATTAATTATTTTATTATTTAATGTTTTAAAATAATTCTGCAAAACTTTAAAGCAAACTAGAATAACTTAATTTGTATATCAATTCGTGAGAAAATGTTCTGCTGCGAGAAGCAATAGATTAAAAGCATTCCGCAGGCCTAATCTGGCAGTAGCATTCTTCTTGTTGCTATTAATACATTGTTATTTTTTTATATGATGTTAATTAGTGTTTTAAATATATAAGTTAAAAAATACAATAAAAATATTAAAAACTATATTAAATGTATTAATAATCATAAAAACATATGAATAATATTTTTAAATAATTATTAATTATTATCGTTAACGATTCGTGAATTTCGTGTAGTGAATCACCTCCTTTATAGGCCAACTTGTCCCACTAGGTACGGAGTATATGCTTTTCGTTTCTCACTCTAATTTTCATCTTAATAATATTTGTTTATACCAGATGATATTTGAATACTTTTTATTTATGTCATATTATTTTTTAATTTAAAATATAAAATATTAATATTTTTCCTGATAAATCTTATTTATTTTTAAAAATATCAATTAATTACTAAAATAATTTTAAAGTTAATTAATCACTTAACTGTTACAATAGCTTTGATACATTTAATAAAATTATTTTGTTTTACATAGTAATTAATAATATTAATATATTTTAAAATAAATACATTAATACTAAGTCACCTATGACATGAGACGAAAATAATAAATAATAACACACTTGCAGTTGCGTCAGATTCTGCCCCCGTCACATGCAAATTCAAAAGAAGATTAGAAGTGGGGAAATTTCAATCAAGCATGACGTAATTCAAGGTGAAAATCAATGGATACTTTCTCCTTTCTTTCCTAACCATAAGTTTTGTATTTTAAATAAATATATTTAAAATTAATATTTTTATAATAATATATTAAATTTAATATATTTATTATTATAAATAATATATAATTTTTTTAAAATAAAAAATCTATCATTTCTTTTCTTTTTGTTCTATTTTTTTTCAGATATACTTTTAAGGTATGAGAAGAAATTTTTGGAAGATAAGAGAAAAGAAAATGTATTTTTTCTTAGTTTTAAGTTAATAGAATTATATATTATTTATCAGGATAAATATATTAATTTTATGTAAATATATTAATTTATATTTATATTTTAAAAATATTAATTTTAATATATTTATTTAAAATATAAATTTTTGTCTAGCCTATTAATTTTGATATGTATTACTTTTTCTAATTTTTAAATAAAAACTAAAATAATCAATTAATTTTTTTAATTAAATTCAATTCAAATAATTATATAATATAATTTTAAATATTTTTAAAATTTAATTTTGCTAACAGGTATTAAAAAATGCACAATAAAAAATTTTGTATGATAATTATTTATTAAAATCACACTATATTACAAGATTTAATGCATAAATAATATGAAATACTATCAGTTTTTTATTAAAAAATTATTTTTTATTAATTTTTTGACATGTTATTGGACATGCATTAAAAAATTATTTATAATAATTAATAATAAAATTAATGACTTAAATATTGAATTAATATATATATATATATAAAAGAAATGAATGTCACGTTAATATAAATTTAAAAAATATATAAAAATAATTTAACAATTAATGTATTAAAAGATTTATTTTTATAATTAAAACTCAAAAATAATTATAAAAAATTAATAACATTATTCTAATTAATTTTTATATTTTACTTTTATTCAAACAAAATATAAATATTTATCTGTCAAGAAAGATTGAAGAAAAAATAATTTAAAAAATAAAATAAAAGTTTGTTTTTTAAATAAACATTAAAAAGACAAATAAGAGAAAATATAAAAATTATAAAAAAACAAATTAATTGTATTTTTAGTTTTTATAGTTAAACATACGTATAATTTTTGTTTTTTTTAATTTTAATTGTTCACACTTAGTTGCTTAAATATTTTAAATATTTAAATTAAGTTTTTTATCCTTAAATTAAATTTTTTATTTTATTTTATAAATTTTATTCTCTATTTTTATTGAAATATTTTACATATTTTTTTATTTCTATGAATTAATAAATGTTATATTTTTACTATATTTTTATTAATTATTAGGTAAAAATTTAAAATAAAGAACTTAATTTAAATATTTAAAAAATTGGAAAAACATATGAGTAATCAAAACTTAAAAAAATCAAAATGGCATACACATCACTGTATATAAACAAAAGTATAATTAAACCAAAAATAAAATTTCTAAAGTGAAAAAAAGCAGAATAGAGGGCATTGGAGCACTTCGATTTTTTGTAGTTTTACTAACAACAATGTTAAATAGCTATAAAAATTAATAAAACTATTAAGAAAAATATTGTAGTAAAATATTAAAAATTTAAATTAAATTGAATTATTATCATTATTACATTATTTAAATAAATAAATAAATAATAGTATATGAAATAGTTATTTTACACCTTATTCAAACATAATGTAAGTGTATGGGTTAAGAACTAAAAATAAATTTTTTAATGTAATAAAAAATATTTTTTATCAATTTAATCAATATTTTTAATATATACATTTTATTTTTAATTCTTTAACTTATCTACTTGGTGTATAAAACAAAAACAAAATCATTTATTATTGTGAAAAATGTGAAAGGATATTAACAATATCTTTTTTCTTGTTTTAATATAAAATAAACATGTCTCTTAATTCATAATAATTTTTTTCTAAATTTTATAGATACTAAATTAAACTTTGTCTTTCTAATGATATTTTTTTTTCAAATTCGCAATAAAAAAAAAACCTAACGACCCCTCTGTCAATAGATAGGAATTTGTATGTAGTTGCAAAGATGTTGATTGACTAAAATCATTTAGTACTTTTTGTAAAATAATTATCATTTAAAAGAAGAAAAATAGTAGATTTTCTAATTTTTATTTATATGCGTTCTGCATTGAATTTCAACTAAGCAATATATACCGGCCAACAAATTTATATTATTATTTTGAGCGAGTTACAGATTCTTTCGTTCAACTTAAAGACAAATAAATTTTCATTAATAAAAAAATGAATGTGGATTAATTAGTAGCCTTAACTTTAAGCCTATATACAAGCTTGTTAAGTTAAAAGATTTTATTTATTTATTATTATTATTAAAAAGGTGTATGGCGAAAGTTGTGATCTTGGTAATAGTGTTTCCTGATGTGTTTATAATGGAGCAAATTTCCTTGTTATGGTGCCTAAAATTGAGTATTTTGATAACTTTAACCATTAAGTTTATCAAATGTTTTTTTTAAAATAAAATGATAGTAACAAAAAAATGTTATTATTTGATCAGGTAATAAAAAATAAATATTTTATAAAATCGTCGTCTACCGTGGATGCCACCACGCGCGACGTTGACAAAACTACATGTTGTATTTGCTTAGCATCATTTACTTTTTGCAATTGAAATTTCTTTGTTGTTTTAAAATGATAATGACAATGGATTTCAAATTTTAGTGCGCTTACGTTACTAATGGACTATGATTTCATTTGTGCTAATGTTCATGACAATAATATTATCTTACCCATTATGCTATACGTAACAATATCCATTAGTTTTTGTTCTTTTTGTTTTCACTTAATCAATATTCATGATGCTGGGAACTAGGTGTTTACATCCTTTAATCTCTACCAAAATCATTCTCTACTAAATAGGAGAGTGATTGAAACAGGTGCTTAGGGAGAGGGGAAAAGAGATTTATACATATTTGATCATATGTTTGTTTTATATTTTTCTATACCATAAATATTTTTCCTAAAAAGCAATATTATTTAAGTTTAAAACGCTTATAACATTTGAGTGTGGTGAAATTGCAAGAAGCTTTGAAGGGTGTGATGAAAGGGGAATGGGAGTGGGGTTAGTAGATTTCCACCACCATCAAATAGCCATGGAATCTCCCATTTTGAACT